>NC_140536.1:3508531-4708531 GCF_057382185.1 Mchenga conophoros | reverse complement strand
TCACGACCATAAGGCGCACTTAAACGTCTTAGATTTTCTTCAAAAAGTGCGGCGCGCCCTATAGCGCGGTGCGCCCTATGTGTTGTAAGGAGGACGTAGTAGAGAACACCATGAGAACGTTAAAGGGTGAAGTGTGGGCGTTGATCGTATATACCGGGACAATCGCACATACCTGTATAAAAGAACAGGTATGTGCATTATGCAGGACATGGTTGTTTTAACAACCCTGAAAATGGCAAAGAGACACGCTTACGAAGCACAGTTTAAACTGAAGGCCATCAGCTACGCGGAGGAACATGGAAATCGAGCAGCGGCGAGAGAATTTAAGATTAACGAATCGATGGTTCGCAAATGGAGGAAGTTGGAAAACAAGCTCCGGCAGGTCAAGAAAACGCAGCTGAATTTCCGCGGACATAAGGCGAGGTGGCCCGAGTTGGAGGAAAGACTCGAGCGGTGGATCATCGAGCAAAGAGCGAGCGGGAGAAGCGTTTCGACGGTCACCATTCGGCTAAAAGCAGTTTCACTAGCTGAAGAGATGAACATTGAACATTTCCAAGGAGGTCCGTCTTGGTGCTTTCGTTTTATGAAACGGTGCCATTTTTCCATCCGGACCAGGACTACGGTAGCGCAGCAACTTCCAGCGGATTATAAGGAAAAGCTGGCCATCTTCCGCTCCTACTGCAGCAAACACATCGGCGACAAAAACATCCAGCCCAGCCACATCACAAACATGGACGAGGTCCCGCTCACTTTTGACATCCCGGTGAGTCACACTGTGGAGAAGAAGGGGACCAGCACGGTAGCGTGCCCATCTCACAGCCGATGTGAAAAAACTTGTGAAGCAAATGAACTGTGAGCTTGCTGTCATTCCGGGAGGCCTGACAAAGGAACTCCAACCGCTGGACATCGGTGTGAACCGCCCGTTCAAAGTAAGGCTGCGAGCGGCCTGGGAGCGATGGATGACCGGTGGAGACCACAGTTTCACTAAGAGTGGAAGGCAGCGCCGGGCGAGTTACGCCACAATTTGCCAATGGATTGTAGATGCTTGGGCTAACATGTCTGCTGGCACTGTTGTTCGAGCTTTCGCAAAAGCCGGCATCGTTTCCGAGGAGCCGCACGGCACGGAAAGTGACTCTGACGGTGAAGACAGTGAACCTGGCATGTTTGATGGAGATTTAGCGCAGCTGTTCAATTCAGACACAGAGGATGAGGACTTCGATGGGTTTGATTGATGATAAAAATGTGAGTACCAAACTTTGTTTTGCTCCTGCTTTATTTTTAAATACGCACACTTGTATGCTTGTGTGTTGTTGATGATGACGATTATTGGTAATAAAAATGTGAGTACCAAACTCAGTTTTGCTCCTGCTTTATTTTTAAATACGCACACTTGTATGCTTGTGTGTTGTTGATGATGACGATTACCGGCAATAGAAATGTGAGTAAGGTACCGAATTCAGGTTTGCTCCCGCTTTATTTTTAAATACGCATACGGTACTTGTATGCGCCCTATGGTCCAGTGCGCCTTATGTGTGTGTTAAATACAGTAAGGGCACACATAACTGAGACTGCGCCTTTTAGCACAGTGCGCCTTATGGTCGTGAAAATACGGTATTGCATAATTGAAATGAATCTATCTCGGGGCATTGTCTCTTTGATTACTGGCACCAGAAATCTTTCTGACCAGCAATCCACAATGGCACCAACAGGACACATGATTGGTCTTACAAACAGGATTGAAATGAATGCCATCACTTCTGAGGAGGTATCAGTGGCCTGCTGGACAAATGAAACCTCTCCTCCATCAGAATCTGCTTCGTCCATTTCCTGAAGCAAGGCCAAAGCCTTCCTGCGTGGCAGTGATACGGAGGCCATCCTGGTGTGCGTTCTCAGAAATGCGAACAAGAAATGATTCTCCCGCCTGGGTTGGTCTGCTTTTATGCACAGCACTGTGCTGTAGTCAAGCAATGCCACTCCCTCACATACACAGTGACAACGGAACAATGGAAGGTCTGTGCTGAGAGTCAAGGAAGGTGTGAATGTGTGTCTTTTATATTTGCAGGTCAGTCAATGTGTGGGATATTTTGTATAGATACGGCAGGCATTTCTGAAAGTTGTAACACAGAGGTTTGGCCTGACTTGGATCTGAGCAACTCTGAGTGAGCAAATGCAAATGTGCAAGGCCTCAAGGATAATGGGTGGTTTGCACAACAAAAGCTGGAGGAGAAACAAGCTGACAACCTGTGAAAATCTCAGCAGGATGATTAACACCTTGGGACTTGCACCAGAAAATAAAAATGCCAGTGATTCTAGGGGGTGTTGGGTTTAGGGAAGTTACGCATATTTGCGCAGGTTTAGTAAACCTAGTGATAATGGCAGTCATTGATTCACTTCAAAATATACTGTCAACACATTAAAGTTGACTAAAACAACAAACTTTGAACATTAATATCAGTCGGATTGGTTTACTCAGTAATAAATAAAACACTGAAATAAACCAAACATCACAGTTTGGTAGTCTCTCACTAAATCAGTTTGTGATTTAGTCCATATTTACGTTGGAAGTGACGCATGCTTTTGTTTATTTTTGAAGGGGTTTTTTGTGCATTCGGGCTACAGATTGTGCATTTATGTAGGCTGGATAACCTCCTCTGCTGTCTTGCAGAGGATGGATAGCCATATTCGCCTGATTACAATTCATGTAAGCAGACACTCTTTTCTTAATTCTTTTTTCTTCACTGTTTAGACACGACAATAAAGTCACACTCAAGGTTGCAGTAAATAGTAATGATCTGTTGAATTACAGCAATCAGGGCAACAAACTGAGGCCAATAAAACCTCAGAACTGCCCCTCTCCACTGATAGAGTCAGCCCAGTGGATCTCATTTCAGCCTATACAATTACATGCTGTGACAGCCTTGCTAAAACTTTTAATTGCATCCCTCTGACAAATTGACTTTGGGCAAAAAGTCAGATGGTATCAGAGATTTTCACTGCAGTCTCCAGCAGATAATCCTTTGTAAATTTGATCTACACACTCCAAATAGCAAGCAGCACACACAAAGGAGGAGATTTACCCTCCCATTTGCCTTAAGCTCATTACTTTTACCTATCTATATGGTATTGAGAGCACTCCAGATACTGTAGCTGGTAAACATATCTCCCATTTTCTATTGCATGTTTTATGATATTTTGTTATTCAATTCAATTTCAATTTTATGTATACAGCACCAAATCACAACATCAGTCGCCTCAAGGCACTTGAGGCAACTGATCAGGATCAGTCGCCTCAAGTGCCAATCATACGACCCCCCTATGAGCAAGCACTTTGGCGACAGCAGGAAGGAAAAAACTCCCTTTTAACAGGAAAAAACCTACGGCAGAACCAGGCTCAGGGAGCAGGGGTCATCTGCTGTGACCGGTTGGGGAGAGAGAAGGAAGACAGGTTAAAAGACATGCTGTGGAAGAGAGCCAGAGATGAATAAAAAGTATGATTCAGTGCAGAGTCTATTAACACATAGTGGGTAAGAAAGATGACTGAAGAAAAAAGACTCAATGTATCATGGGAATCCCCCAGCAGCCTACACCTATTGCAGCAAAACTAAGGGACGAGTCGGGGTCACCTGATCCAGCCCTAACTATATGCTTTAGCAAAAAGGAAAGTTTAGGCCAAATTTTAAAAGTAGAGATAGTGTCTGTGTCCTGAATCCAAACTGGAAGGTGGTTCCATAGAAGAGGGGCCTGAAAACTGAAGTGCCTCCCATTCTACTTTTAAATACTCTTTTTAGTTTTTACTTGCATATCATTATGAAACCATAATTTTAAAATATCACCTAATGAATGAAAATTCAATTCATTAGAATTTATCTACTGTATATACAGTACATAGTCTGCTGAAACAAAGGTACAAAGACACTGTAAAGAGCTTTACATGTTCAAAGCTAACAACACCAGTGAAGTAAAAATACACTGTAATAAAAGTGATGTAAACCAATGATTGTGCCTTGTGAAGTCACATAAAATAACTGAATTGAATGATCTAAAATGACAAAAGCTATAAATCTAAGAAGTATCTGAGTGAATGGTAGAGCAGTATATAAAATTACAGTTTATCCAATTAAAGGGAATGGCTCATATTGTTACTGGAAATATCCTCCCACTATCCAGTTAAAAATAGAGTGATGTTCTCATTTAAAGGGGTCTGACAAGCTGTTGTGACAGTTTATGTCAAATTATGCTCTCAAATTACCAGCATTGAACAGAACTGTTCAGTTAATCAGTGAGCTGACTGTCTGTTATTAAGCTGAATGTAAAATATAATGCAATGTTCCAGTGGTTCTGAAGATTACAGTACTTTGCTATCTAAGATTAATTACTATATGTTTAAAAGTTTATATTGTGACTGTGGCTAAAATTAAACCTTTACAGTTTGGTGTGAGTGCATTGCAAATTTAGTGCAAAGGATATAACATATAGATGTAGCCGGTCATAAACTAGTTCCTGGACTCTACATTTGAAACCTCAACCTTGTCATTTTGATTGTTGATATTATTCCTTTTGTTATTTTGAGTCGGAAGTGACTGTTTTAAGACCAGCAAATAGTAAATCTGGTTAGTATATTCGATCCACTGTTAAAAAGCCTCCAATAACATTGAAAAAAAATACCAGACATTTACTTATCAGAATTGGAGTATTTGGACATAAACAAAAGAAAAGCACTGTTATTAGAATTCCATTAATTTTGTAATTGAACCACTGTGAATCAAGGCTGCTTGTGGAAAGTTTTGCTTCACTAACACTCAAATTTAATTTCTTTTGCCTTTCAAAACATATTTTTGGGGAAAATATATGTATATATAAACAAAACATATAACCATTGTGACTGCTAACCAACAAAAACAATTAAGTGACCTATAGGGCATTTATGTGTTTATGTGTTTGTGACATAACTGGTGTTCTCTAGCATATCGAGACTATCTCTCCACACCGTTACATATTCCATATGTACGGGGTACGACCCCCCTTGGTCGTGGCGTGTGGATATTTCTTTAAGACACTCCGGCACGCCCGGCTACGCCCCTCAGCATACGTATAAAACAGCTGTGCAGACGTGACACCGGTGATCGTTGATCTCCACTTGTTGTGTGTGTGTGCGAAAGAGTGCTTACCTTGAGAGTACTGTGTGTGTGCGTCTATTGGAGTGTGCTTCGGCATCCTCCGTGGGCGATGTATTTCTCCCTTCTAGGTCCCCTGGTAGCCTCGGTATTCCCCTGGTATCCCTTAGCTTGGTTCCCCCTAGCTGGCCCTTGCTTCCCCTTGGTTGGTCCCCCTTCCCCGGCATATCGCCTCGAAAAAAAAAACAAGCTTATGCGCTGGTCGGACCATGCTGTGCAGCTGCCGGCTAGCGGGTAGCTCGGCTACAGTGTGGAAACACGGCAGGGACACGGCTTGGCCTGGGTCGGTGGAGGTTGATTATCGTGAGGTGTTGAGGAAGCTTCAATCCCCTCTGGTTGCCACTGGGGTAGGGTCCGGACGGGTGAACCCATGTCTGGGTTCCCTAGTTCTGGGGCCCTCCCACGGCATTCCCTCCCGTGGCCCTGCCTCCTTGAGGCCTGGGCTGGTGGAGGTTGATGGTCAGGGGGTTGATGTTTATGACGCTTGGCTCCGGTCAGACGACTAGGGGTGCCTGATGGGACTGTCTGTCTGGCCTGCGGCCACCTCGCTTTAAAGAAGCTGAGGGGCCTCTGCAGGCGTGCAGAGACAGCCGTGTTCAGTTGAGGTGGGGAGGACTTGGAGCCTAGGCTCAGCTGTCCTCCAGCCGCTCTCCTCCCTCCTGACATCCTGTGAGTTGGGCCTAGTGGCCAGCTCCTATTGCCCGCGCTTCGCCGGTTCATACGGCAGTCAGACCTCACTGCGTCTGACGGCTCGGCCAGCAGTTGACAGTTCTCCGGCCTGCGGCGCTGGCTCTCTGTCTGGCACATTGCCCAAATGTTGCGGGTTGCGTGGCCGGCAGGGCCCGCTCAGTGAGCTGACACCCCCGGTGAGTCACGTCCCTGGCTGCACTGCAGCTCCGGGCAGTCTTCCCCTGGCATGTTGCCTGCATTTGCCGGCTTACACGTCAGTTGGACCTTGCTGCGGCGAGTGTGCGTTCTCCTGCCTATTTTATCCGGATTCTCTCTGGCATGTCAGCTGCTGCAGCTCCTGGCTGTGTTCCCTTGGCGTGTTGCCTGCGCTTCGCCAGTTTACACGCCAGCCGGGCCTCACTGTGTCTGATTATTCGGCCGGCGAGTGGGTGTTCTCCGGCCTGCGACGCTGTGCATGGGTGTCTTGTTTTCGAAGTTCACTCTTGCTGCTCCCCTGTCTGCGGACAGTGCTAGCGACCGCTCAGCTGGCTGACTCAACCTTCGGGTTGAGTCCCCACTTGGCTTTCAGTGGGCTAGACCGCCAGCCCCCCGTCTGCGGATGGCTGGGTGGCTCCATGGTTGGACAGACCCTACAGGTTGCTTCCCTGCCTTGGCCCTGCGTCTTTGCAGCTGTACTGCTGCTGTGTTCCTCTGGCGTGTAGCCCGCGGTTCGCCGACTCACACGCCAGTCGGACCTCGCTGTGTCTGATACGTCAGCCGGTGAATGGGTGTTCTCCAGCGCGCAGCGCTGGCTCTCTGTCTAGTGGGTTGCCCCTGTATCGCGGGTCACCTGGCCAGAGCAGGTGCTCAGTGAGCTGACACCTGCCGTCTGTCCGTTAGTGTCTCATCAGGCCCACTCTGCTGGCCCCCTGTCTATAGACACCGCGGAGTGGTTGCTGTGCCCTAGTGATGAACCTTGGGTTGCCACTTGGGCCCTCAGTGGCCTGAGCCACCAGCACCTCCCCTGTCGTGGATGGTCCAGGTCAGCTGCTCTACTCCTGGGACAGGCCCTGGGCCTCATCCTACCTCGGCCATCCTCTGAGTGGCCGAGCTGCTGCGACAGGCTCTCTCTCTCCCTGGCTGTGTTTCACTGCCTAGTGCCAGGCAGGAATCTGTTGTGACTTGACTTCTCCAGCTGGCGGCTCCGCCTTCCCTTCTGGGGCGTCATCCGCATATCGCGGGCTTCTGTCATAGCGATTGCCCTGGCGTTTTGACCGCGTTCGCCGGCTTTCACGCCAGTCGCACCTCGCTGCGGCGGATGCCTTCTCCAGCCTAGTGTAGCCTGTCCTGTCTGGCGTGTTGCCCGCAGTTCACACGGCCAGCAGGGCTCCTGTCGTTCCTCGATTGGGACGGCTTCTCGGCTCTGACCGCAGGTTAAGCCGCGGCCGCTGCTGCTGCAGCTGCAGGCTGTGTTTCCCTGGTGTATTGCCCGCGCTTCGCCGGTTTACGCGCCAGCTGGACCTTGCTGTGTCTGATGCTCAGTCAGCGAGTTCACACGGCCAGCAGGGCTCCTGTCGTTCCTCGATTGGGACGGCTTCTCGGCTCTGACCGCAGGTTAAGCCGCGGCCGCTGCTGCTGCAGCTGCAGGCTGTGTTTCCCTGGTGTATTGCCCGCGCTTCGCCGGTTTACGCGCCAGCTGGACCTTGCTGTGTCTGATGCTAAGTCAGCGAGTGAGTGTTCTACAGCCTGCAGTGCGTGGCTCTCTGCAGGCGGTTCACCCGTTACACGTTAGCCTGGCCTCGCTGTGTCTGATAAGCCAGCCAGCGATTGTGTTGTGTTCCAGCCTGCGGTGCTGGCTGTACTCGAGTGTCTCGTCCTCGAGTTCACTCTTGTGGCTCCCCTGTCTACGGACAGCGCTCGGCAGCCACTTGGCCCTGGGGCGACCTGCAGGTCGGGTCCCTGGCTTGGCCCTCCTCCCCAGCGGCTGCACTGCAGCTGCCGGCTGCGTTCTCTGGCGTGTTGTCCGCATTCGCTGGCTTGTCCACCAGTCGGTCCTCACTGTGTCTGATACGTCAGCCAGCGCATGTGTGTTCTCCAGCCTCCTTAGCCAGTCTCTCTCTGGCATATCACCAGCACTGCCAGGCTTCTACCTTTCTACCTTTAAAACCCGCCTTCCAGCCAAATTGCTGGTAGGCTTTTAGCTAGGCTTTAGCTTCAGCCAAGTGGAAGCTAAATTGGCTAGTCATTCATATGTAAATTAGGTTGTTATCTGGGAATTCTGGAGGGGAGTGGGGGTGTGTGAATGAGGGGGTGGGGGAGCTGCTAAAAGCTGTGAACTTCCTTTTGTGTTCGTCTTGATGCATTCTCAATCATCCAGGGAAATAACTCTCCAAAAGTCACCAACTTGGAGTGGTTAGTTTCCTGAGCCACAAGGAAACTTGTGTTTCAGTTTGCCATCTTAGGGAGAAATCAACACACATGGGTGTATTTCCTTTGTTGCTGAGATTTATTGACAAAAACAGTACAAAAAACCAACCATTTGTACACATATTTACAAATAATAATAAAAAGTGAGTGAGTACATTTCAACATTTTCAGCAATCACTCACAATCCTGGCACTGCCATGGTATCTGTAGTCTGCATTTACCACATGTGTATCTGTAGCAGTGAACACATCGCACAGTGGCATGATTGTTCTTGCATTTGTGTTTGACCTGACACATGATTCTTTTTCCAGGGCTTCAGTGGTCCATTGTGGTATCAATCAGACAACTGGTATGATAAAAGCATAATTATCATGCCACTGTGCGATGTGTTGATGGTGGTGGTGTGCGTGTCTGTGTGAGTGAAAGACAGAGAGGGAGAGCAATCGACAGATTTTCTGTTATAACCTTCATTTTTATGGACGCACAGTGTGAGCACTCAGGTCGCATCAGAGCATAGTGTGAGACCCTGCATCGTGACCTACGAACTTCTAACCCCTGCGAGTCAATCGTACAGTTTGAGCAGGAGCTGAATCGCGCGACTGAAGAAAATCGCACAGTGTATGCCCAGCTTAAGACCTGGTAAATAACCATCTTCCTTGGCTGCCAAAAGCTCCATCAGTAGGTCACTCGATTCCCTTAGTCTTATGTTTTCTTTCAATGTGAGGTGAGGGAAGCCGTCCAGCTGTTTAAAGGGAGCACACTCTATCACTTCTGGGGTTGCATAACATTCTTAAAGTCTCAGCCATGACAACTGAAGTGCAGCTTTATGATATGAGTGATGTGAGCAGCACGGATCCTTTTTACATGTTCCCATGATTCCCTACCAAGCCATTTTACCAGTACATCTAACTCTTCACTGGCTGTCAGCTCCAAGTCCTTAATGGCACTACGGAAGGATGCTAAGCCTACAGAGCTTAGTTTTTAGTGGTTACTAATTCCCTGTGTGCCAGATACTTTGCAAAGTCTAACATGCCTGTAGATGGATTCTGGGAATGTTGGTGTATGCTGATCCTTTGAATAGGATCTGAATGCCTCATGGGTAGACTGCATTCTGAAGATACCTTAAAAAGTAGTGAGGGCACAACATGGTTAACTGAGGCAGTCCTGCAGTTGGCTGATATTCACTTACCGTATTTTCACGACCATAAGGCGCACTTAAAAGTCTTAGATTTTCTTCAAAAAGTACGGCGCGCCCTATAGCGCAGTGCGCCCTGTGTGTTGTAAGGAGGACGTAGTAGAGAACACCATGAGAACGCTAAAGGGTGAAGTGTGGGCGTTGATCGTATATACCGGACAATCGCACATACCTGTCTAAAAGGACAGGTATGTGCATTATGTGGAACATCATTGTTTTAACAACCCTGAAAATGGCAAAGAGACACGCTTATGAAGCACAGTTTAAACTGAAGGCCATCAGCTATGTGGAGGAACGTGGAAATCGAGCAGCGGCGAGAGAATTTAAGATTAACGAATGGATGGTTCGCAAATGGAGGAAGCTAGAAAACAAGCTCCGGCAGGTCAAGAAAACGCAGCTGAGTTTCCGCGGACATAAGGCGAGGTGGCCCGAGTTGGAGGAAAGACTCGAGCGGTGGATCATCGAGCAAAGAACGAGCGGGAGAAGCGTTTCGACGGTCACCATTCGGCTAAAAGCAGTTTCACTAGCTGAAGAGATGAACATTGAACATTTCCAAGGAGGTCCGTCTTGGTGCTTTCGTTTTATGAAACAGTGCCATTTTTCCATTCGGACCAGGACTATGGTAGCGCAGCAACTTCCAGCGGATTATAAGGAAAAGCTGGCCATCTTCCGCTCCTACTGCAGCAAACACATCGGTGACAAAAACATCCAGCCCAGCCACATCACAAACATGGACGAGGTCCCGCTCACTTTTGACATCCCGGTGAGTCACACTGTGGAGAAGAAGGGGACCAGCACGGTAGCGATACGCACAACGGGGTATGAAAAGTCTTCTTTTACTGTTGTGCTTGGCTGCCATGCTAATGGACAGAAACTGCCGCCTATGGTGATTTTTAAGCGAAAGACTTTGCCTAAAGAGAAGTTTCCAGCAGGAATCATCATTAAGGCAAATGAAAAGGGCTGGATGGATGAGGAAATGATGAAAGAGTGGCTGAGGGAGGTGTATGTAAGGAGACCAGGTGGTTTTTTCCACGCATCACCATTGCTCTTAATCTGTGACTCTATGTGTGCCCATCTCACAGCCGATGTGAAAAAACTAGTGAAACAAATGATGTGAGCTTGCTGTCATTCCGGGAGGCCTGACAAAGGAACTCCAACCGCTGGACATCGGTGTGAACCGCCTGTTCAAAGTAAGGCTGCGAGCGGCCTGGGAGCGATGGATGACTGATGGAGACCACAGTTTCACCAAGAGTGGAAGGCAGCGCCGGGCGAGTTACGCCACAATTTGCCAATGGATTGTAGATGCTTGGGCTAACATGTCTGCTGGCACTGTTGTTCGAGCTTTCGCAAAAGCCGGCATCATTTCCGAGGAGCCGCACGGCGCGGAAAGTGACTCTGACAGTGAAGAAAGTGAACTTGGCATGTTTGATGGAGATTTAGCGCAGCTGTTCAATTCAGACACAGAGAATGAGGACTTCGATGGGTTTGATTGATGATAAAAATGTGAGTACCAAACTTCGTTTTGCTCCTGCTTTATTTTTAAATACGCACACTTGTATGCTTGTGTTGACGATTACCGGTAATAGAAATGTGAGTAAGGTACCGAACTCAGGTTTGCTCCCGCTTTATTTTTAAATACGCATACGGTACTTGTATGCGCCCTATAATCCAGTGCGCCTTATGTGTGTGTTAAATACAGTAATGGCACACATAACTGAGACTGCGCCTTTTAGTACAGTGCATCTTATGGTCGTGAAAATACGATAGCTTGAGTAACCTGGTTTTGAGGGTGAAGTGTGATATTCTACACTAGATTCTGGGGGTTCTTTTTTGTTGACAGCGATGCTTTCCTGACATAGACAGGGCTCAGTGTGTCTTGAGAGTCTATGGCAGGTTTGAAACTGATCCGAGCTTGATCTTCATCTTCCTTGGTTTGCTGTTTGATGAACAAGTGTGAGATGCTGCTCCTGTTGCTGTGTATATCATCACATTCTATGGCTGCTGCTGCTTCTTCTTCTTCTTCTTCCTTAGCAACAGCAGCTGCTTTTCCAAGCTCCAGTGCTTCCAGATCTGCCTCAAGTGTAGCTTTTTCCAAATTGATAGCTCTGGCTTTTGCAGTGGCACTGGCTACTGAATGCTTCGAGGAAGACGTGCTGAATACTGTTGACACTTTGTCGTCCATTTCTGCGTCCATAACTGTGCTGGACGAAAATGGCTTTTCACTGTACTGTTCTCTCTATGTGTTGAACTCCCTGAGCGTGATAAGAAGAATTTATTTATTTTGAGACAAAAAAGATAAAATGAATAATTTCGTGGCTTTAAATTCACAGATATCATCCACGCTACATACTTTAAGCTTGAGTTAATCTCATCTCAGTTTTCATGTTTTCATTTCTTGACAATAGTACACCCAGTATCATTTTTATTTATGTGGTGCTATTCATAACAATCGATAATGAGATTCACTTGCTGTTTTCGTAGCAGTTGGAGTTTTTACAGGGTGGGGTTGCTAGCCCCACACCCAACCCTCCTCCCTTTTCATCCGGGCTTGGGACCGGCAATGGCGGAGTCCAAAATGCTGAAGCATGGCGGACCCCATCTTGAAGCCGCCCTTACAAGACTCTTAAACGCCTGCTGGTCATCATCACATGTACCCGATGATTGGACAAAAGGCACCATCATCAAACTTCCAAAGAAAGGTCATTTGGGTGACTGTAACAACTGGCGGGGCATCACGTTGCTGTCGGTACCCGGGAAAGTGTTTTGCCTCGCTCTTTTGAATCAGCTACGACACGCAGTGAACGAACGATTGCGAGAAGAGCAGGCTGGGTTTCGGAGTGGCCGGTCATGCGTCGAGCAAATCTTCACCCTCCGCATGATTGATTGATTGATTGATTGATTGGTAATTTATTTCAACATGTGAACAATATACAAGTACATTTAGAAAAGAAATAAGAGAGAAAGAAATACTATACAAATTACATACAAAAAAACATTCTGATTAATTTACATGTTGAAAGGGAGTGGGAAGAAGTATACACTTATTTAATCCCACCCCTTTGCCATAAATTATCAGTGAATATTTAGTCAGCTTCCTTACTGATATAATTTGTAATAAAAATAGTGAACAGATTTCTGATATACTATATACTATAATATCACATCATGAATTTTTTGTTTGTTTGTTTGTTTTTAAATAGAGACATTCACTTAATTTAAATATTTTCCTTTTCTTTATATATCGAGAAGATCATATTTTTATAACTCTTTTTGAACAGTTTTATGATCATTGAACAAACACTGGAATACCAAAGGAAGATTTCTATTAATTTCATTGACTCCAAGAAGGCTTTTGACAGCGTCCACCGGCCAACTCTATGGGCTATCCTACGTCACTATGGAGTCCCTCAGCAGTTTGTAGATGCCTTTCGTTGTCTCTACTCCAACTCCCGTTGCTGCGTCCAGACGGATGACGGCTGCACAGATTTCTTCAAGATCAATACTGGCGTCCGACAAGGATGCGTACTATTTCCTCTTCCTGTTGGTAATTGACTTCATCATGCGACGATCAGTTGACGAAGCTGGCATCGGTGTGCCTTGGCACGAAGCACGTAATCTCACTGACTTGGACTTCGCAGATGACATCGCCCTGCTGGGCTCGACTCAGGAAGACCTCCAAAAGTTGACCGTGGCCCTGCAGAGGGAGGCGACGAAAGTTGGATTAAGAATCAGCGCCAAAAAAACCAAGGTACTCTGAGTTGGCTATGCACGTACCCGCATTCCGGTCATGATCAACCAACAACGTGCTGAAGAGGTGGAGAATTTTACATATCTTGGCAGCATCATCTCAAATGACGGGGTCTGTGATCGGGATGTCGACGCCAGAGTAGGGAAGGCAGTTGGTGTCCTGCGATGTCTCCAACCTATTTGGAACTCGACCTCCCTGAATGTAAGGGTCAAGATCAGACTATTGAACTCTATCGTCTTCCCTACTGCACTTTACGCTAGTGAAACCTGGTGCTCCACAAGTGCAATTATTCAACACCTGAACATGCTTCAACAACGTGGCTTGCGGCGAATCCTGAGAATTTCCTACCGGGACCGAATAGCAGTTGCTGCTGACCGACATCGATGGAGATCACTAGCTGCCCGATGCACCACCCGGCGTAGGAGGAACTAAGTGCTAAGTGCTCAAAAAGTAATTCATAACAATCATCTCATACAGCCTAAGATTAAGATTTCTTAAGATTTTTTCATTTATACATGTGTGTATATATATTTATATAAATTTAGTCTCTTAATATTGGTAATATTTTTATCATACTATACTGCTGAGTGACTTATCTTCTGCTTGTCAAACACATTTCATTGCAATGCTGACCCTGAGCTAACTTGCATATGTCAAATAAAACTGAAACTGAACTGAACTGAAATCCTGCTCCTCACATACAAGGTCTTAAATAATCAGGCCCCATCTTATCTTACTGATCTTGTAGTACCATATCACCCTATTAGAGCACTTCGCTCTCGCACGGCAGGCCTACTTGTTGTTCCTGGAGTATTCAAAAGTAGAGATGGACCGATCCGATATTACGTATCGGTATCGGTCCGATACTGACCTAAATTACTGGATCAGATATCGGAGAGAAATAAAAAATGTAATCCGATCCATTAAATATCAAAAAAGCACCTCACAAAACTTGTGACATGGCATAACTCGGCTCATAACCGTAGCGCATCGGAGCAGTGTGCGTCACGTGATAGAGCGGCTGTGTGTATTTGTAGCCTCGCTACCGAACCAGCATTTTAGAATTTATTTAAGATTACTTTCTAGATCAGGATCCTTTTCTACGCAGCTGACGGCTGGTAACTGTGCAGGGGCGGATCTAGCAAAGTTTAGCCAGGGGGGGCCGATGGGCATTAACTCATTCACTGCCAGCCATTGGCAGTGAATGAGTTAAACCCATTGACTCATTCACTGCAATTGACGGCTATAGACGTCAATGGCAGTGAATGAGTTAACAGGGAAAGGGGGGCACAAAGACATACTTTTCTTTCTTATTCTCATTTAAAATGTCTAGCTTTTAATAAATAATTATCTGAATCTTACACCCAAAGTTTTAATCTTATGTAAAATATATAGAAGTCCATTACTGTATATAGTAACTGTTAAGTCTAAAATACCCTAGTAAGCTATACTACTTTTTCGATTGGGAAGGTACCATCTTGCAGTCTGCAATTCTGTCGAAGAAAGATGTTGAATCTATTTAATTATTCTTGAAAAATAATTTATTTCTGTGCATTTTTTTTCCACACTGCATCAAATTAAAGTTGATTACGTCGATTAAGCATCATGAGGTGGAGGGTGGTTCCCTATTTTTTTTTGTTGGGAGTTTGCAACCCTATTAGTTAGGTTGCCTAATATTTCTGCTAAGTACTCTTTAAAATACCAGAATAGGAAGGATTGAGTAGGTTTAAGTTTATTAGATTGATCAGTATTGCTGAACTATGAATTATTTTGGGTACAGTGTATTTTTTGCATACAGGTATAACAGAATAGCTTTAGTGTTGTTGTTTATTTAAACTTGAGTATGAACTTATACAAAATGCAGCAATATATTAAAAAAACAGTTTTATTGATTAAAAAACACACTATATCGGATCCATATCGGTATCGGCAGATATCCAAATTTATGATATCGGTATCGGTATTGGACATAAAAAAGTGGTATCGTGCCATCTCTATTTAAAAGTAGAATGGGAGGGAGAGCCTTCAGTTTTCAGGCCCATCTTCTGTGGAACCAGCTTCCAGTTTGGATTCGGGAGACAGAAACTATCTCTACTTTCAGGATTAAGCTTAAAACTTTCTTTTTTGCTAAAGCATATAGTTAGGGTTGGACCAGGTGACCCTGAATCCGCCCTTAGTTATGCTGCAATAGACGTAGGCTGCCGGGGATTCCCATGGTGCATTGAGTTTTTCCTTTCCAGTCACCTTTCTCACTCACTATGTGTTAATAGACACCTCTGCATTGAATCATATCTGTTATTAACCTCTGTCTCTCTTCCACAGCATGTCTTTTATCCTGTCTTCCTTCTCTCACGCCAACCGGTCGCAGCAGATGGCCGCCTCTCCCTGAGCCTGGTTCTGCCGGAGGTTTCTTCCTGTTAAAAGGGTTTTTTCTTCCCACTGTCACCAAAGTGCTTGCTCATAGGGGGTCATATGATTGTTGGGTTTTTCTCTGTATCTATGAAGCACCTTGAGGCGACTTTTGTTGTGATTTGGCGCTATATAAATTTAATTCAATTTAATTTAATTTAATTGAACTGAGCCTTTAACTGCAGACCCTACATTATTCCCACATAGGAGGTCTGGCCCGGATCTGGTATCAAGCTGGCACTGCTGGTTGACTTCTGGCATGATAAGACGTATTCCATCCAGATATGGGCCAGGCCTGGCATAGATGGCAATGTCTATGTGATGGCATGCCATATCTGGCTCAGTTGTGGTTTGGTTTATGTGACCCAGGCCCACAGAAAACAGGTCTGGCCCGGATCTGACATCAAGATGGTACTTCTGACTGACCGGTGTCATTGCAGAGTGTATGTCAACCAGATGTAGGCCAGGTCTGGCAATGATGGCACTATTTATGGTCCTTTTTTCCTATTTTAGTTAGAAGACCCAAATGCCATGTTGCAATACTATACTGCTATAGTAGCCAACGTTTCAAATGCACATTTGACAGGTTTGTGAGTGTACACTTTATCCAAAACCTCATCTTTGGCAGTGGGTGGCTGTAGCTCAGAAGGTAGAGCAGGTCACCGATTGATCGGAAGGTTAGTAGTTTGATACCTGGCTCCTCCAGTTCGCATGTCAAGAGTGTGAATATGTATGAATGCAGGTAGGAAGAACTCAGTTTAGTGAAAGTGTGTTTGCAACTGGCCCGTGGCTGCACACACATGGCCCACATACTGCAAAGAATGAAGGCCCTTTGGTGGACCAGATCAGGTTTGCTAGAGGTAATCCACACATGGGCCAGCACAGGACCACCAGTGTGTCTGCAACTGGCCTTGTGCTGGCCCATGTGTAGGCCACCTCTGGCAAACCAGATCTGGGCCACCAAAGGGCCATCATTCTTTGCAGTATGTGGGCCATGTGTAAGCACATTGTGTGGGCCAGATCAGGGCCATACCAATGTTGCTATGTGGGTTAGAGAGAGAAGCTCAGTTATCAGACAGTCCTCTACAGCAGCGGTCCCCAACCTTTTTTGCACCGGTTTATGTCCAACAATATTTTCACGGACCGGTACCAGTACTAAAACAAAGAAGACTTATTCATAACAAATGGGAAAAGACCCAGGGAAACCGAGTTAACGAAAACAATAAATTTCACACCCGAGCCTGAACTCTCGCGGCCCAGTACCAAACGACTCGGTCCGTGGCCCAGGGGTTGGGGACAAACACTTGGTGAAGGAAGAATTCCTTTATGAAAGGAAAAAGGGCCTCCGGCAGATCCATTGGTCAGGGAAGGGCAGGCACTTTTCTGGAAAAAAAAATTCTTACCAATGATGACTGCAGAGATGAAAATCTGATGGAATTTTACTTTGGAAACGAAAGACTTTAAATACAGTTCTGAATGGGTGGAGCCAATGGAGAGAAGCTAATATGGGAGAAATATGATCTAGTTTCTCTCCAGCTAATACTTTCGTAGAATAACCTCATAATAGGGAATCACAATAGTCCAGCCTTGAAGTAAGAAATTAATGGACTAATTTATGAACATCACTCTGAGACAGGATGTTCCCAATAATGAGAGGACTGAAAGCAAGTCCAAGTTATTTATTTGATGCAAGTTAAAAGACATATTCTGATAGAAAGTTATTATATACCAAAGTAGTATGAAATATCCCAAATAGTATCCCAAATTAACTTTCATTTTAATAGGGGTGTTATTAGTTTTTATTTGACTTTTGATAATGTCAGACAACATGGTACTTACAATGTGCCTTGTTGATTTATCTACTGGAGTGGGTTTTCTCAATGCTACTTCTTGTGTTTGTTCTTCTGCTATGCAGTCTTTGCTAAATGAATGAATAAGTTAAAAACAGCTGTTAAAAAAACAAAATTATTAAAATCACTGCAGTAATTTAAATCTAATGCTAAAATGACCAAAAGTGGAAATAAGTGTAACTGGCTCTAGTTTAGGCACTTTGACTTTGGTGGAAATGTACCATACCGCCCAAAATGTGCAGTAGTTCTCAAAAGCATGAAATTTACCTTGTTACATAAAAAGTAGATTTATGCAGAGGCTAACACTTAGAGATGATATATACACCTGACACGGTATTTAATCAATGCTGATCATCTCAGCTACAAAGCCCAGCTACTGCAGTATCACAGCCATCTCAGTGGCTGTACAGCTACCCTGAAACTGACTGATCAAATCCCATCAATGAGTTACTGCTACAAACACACACACACACACACACACACACACACACACACACACACACACACACACACACAGAACATATAAACACCCTGTGGGGAGAAACAGTGACATTATCTCCTCTACCAACCACCCCACATCAGTACTGACCTCTACAGATTCCCTGGGGGAGAGCTCTGCCATAGTTGTCATTGATCTTCCAACACACACCATGCATTTGACTGCAGGTTAGGGGAGGGAATTTGTAATCAATACAGTGCAGTTTCTGTGGCACACTGAAATCAAAGGTAACAATGTCCTGAAAATCAACAGACCTTTTCAAACATCAAATGGGTGAAATGGCAGCTTTCTTGAGCAGTTAATGTGACATTTTGTGTTGTTCACACAAACTTTATTAACCTGGATGAGAGAGAGAAAGAACATTTTGTAAAAATATTATCACAATAATCAATAACATCAATAGCGATGTCCCATATTTTGATCAGCACCGTGGAAGGTGTTGAAATCTCCCAATTCTTTGAATCTTTGGGCTGAAGGAAGGACAATACTCGGTGTATAAATGCTCAATCAACAATCATTTATTTCCATATAATTCAACAGTCAGAGCATTACAACGTCCGGACGGGAGAGATGCTTGCAGAGGTTCGACAGCATGTCTCAAAATGGTGACGGGTTGCTCAGCTTTTTATAGTCTCTACACTCAAAAAAATGAAACGTTGACTTTAATTAAAATTATTTTGTCAACAGGTTCCACGAAATTGAATTATGTTAGTTTAAAGCAAAAATCTTTAGTTCATCTAATTTAAAAAAACTACTTAAGATTAACAAGACATATTTAAGACTAACTAAATCAAGTTATGTTGTATGAACATAGATGATATATTTTCAGGTTAGATAGTTTAGATTAGTTACTTCAACACATTTCTTATTTGTGGCAGTAAAATGTTAAATTTAAGTTAGATTAATTCAAATATTATATTTTCAGCCACCTTGTGCTTTATTAATTAGTTTTACATAAATCTATTTTGTCAACAGGTTCCACACAAATGAATTAAGTACATCCAACTTATTTTTTAAAATTTCTTTTATTGCCAACACATTCAGTGAGCATTTGTGTAAACCCAGTCCAAAATAAAACACAACAGCTCATTAGGGTTAGTAATTAACAGTATGTAGACAGATGCAACATCAAGACTTTAAATTAAATGTCTGTATCTACCAGAAATAGAAGAAGAAAAAAAAAACGCATTGAAGATCACATAACACATTGATAAGATGACACTTGAGTTATGCACATGTGATGCTAGTAAGGTCTGTGAGTGTTTTTTTCTTTTAGTGTCTAAAATGGATAGCAAAGTTGCTATTTGCAATGATTGCTTAGGGTCAGTCCAGTAACACAATGCCAATGAAGTGCTTTCCTTTAACAATGCAAAGTGAAGTGTCCACCTCAACAGCCACAATTTAAAAAAAATTTATGTAACAACAACAATAATAATAATAATAATAATAATAATAATAATAATAATAATGATAATAAATAGTCCACTGATATTAGCAATCAAAGAAAATTACATCACCATCCCAAATAAAACTTTAACAAAACATGCCAACATTATGGTCTAACAATAAAACAGCTTGTCAGCGTTCAGTTTTTTTGCAACAGCACAGCAGTAACCATTTAACACTTGCCACTGTCAACATTTATTTTACCAGTGTTTGGGCAAAAAACTTCAGATGTAAACATTTTAACATGGAAACAATTGTTCGTCTTTAAAAGTCCACAAAATATACATTCATCCTGCATTCCCAACTTGGATGATCTGATATCCTCGTGTTGGTGTTGTTCCCAGACCATCATGAAAATGTTGTTCCAGGTTCAACATTGCAAGTGACCAATCACATTGTTGTGACGTTATTCTTTTGCGCGCCAAGCCATTTGTGCATTTATGAAATTCCAATGTTACAAGGACAATATCAATTCTGCTTAATGTTTATTAAAGGGTTACGGTTAGGGTTAGGGTCAGTTGATCGGCGGACAGAGGCGGTTTCACGCAGCTTAAGTACAGTTTTTTGTTTTACGCCGTTTTTTCCCGAAGTCGCAAAAGTATGACGTCACAACATTCTGATTGGTCACTTGCAATGTTGATCCTGGAACAACATTTAGTATGATGATCTGGAAACAACACCAACACGAGGATATCAGATCAACCTCCTAACTTACCCTTATTTTTAGTATGTATTGCAATTACCTTTACAATGCACACAATGTAACACAAACTGAATATGAACATATTTCCACCTCATAACAATATGCCTTGAACGCTAATATACACACCACCCTTCAACATTTCTGGTGCAGTATCATCTCTCAATTAAATCCTTTAAATCTCAATACTTTTGATTGTCTCTTACTAGCCCCCCCACAACAGTAAAATCTCTCAAATTGTAGTAGTTTACAAACTTTTCAAAATGTTCTAAATTTCTCTTAAATGTAATTTTCCCGTTATCTGTCATTTACAAATTACCATTTTATTCCCATTCAGCCTCCGAAAAACTTCTGTCCATCTGACAGAACATTCATCATCCAAATTAAAGGTTGGCTTATTCATTCAGTGTATTCTTGAGCAACTGTACCTTGGTCAAGAGTCTGCTGACATACAGATGAAGGAAGAGCTTCTGAAGTACTTCAAAGAAAGCTTTCAGTCTTGAGGTTAACTGAGATTCAGTGCATATATCCCACCCATTAAGAGTGCACATGCAGAGGCCAGGTCTTCCAGGTCATGCAGGACACACTAGATGGTTATACCCACATCGGCTGGAGGAGTGCTGGCATCAGCTCTTTCGATGGTAAAGATAGCAAGGGTAATTTGTTCCAGCTCCCTCTGAACAGCTGTAGCTTAGACACAAAAACATAGAAAAATGGCATCCAGTTTTAAAAAAAAGAAAGAAAAAGGGCCAAAGCTACCCTTTAATGACGTAAACACAATATTAGGAACATGCACCCCAGTGCGCCACTATTTCAGACTACAGATTCAACGATAAATATAAATAGTTTGGGTATACAAGAAGATTTCCCAAAACATTTAAACAGGTTCCATGCAAATTACAACAACAACAACAACATTACAACATGCAACAACATTAGTTATTCAAAATTTGGTTTAATACAGATAAAAAACAAAACTAAAATTACCAACCAATTATTCTTTGAAGAGGATGCTTGGGTCTTCATTCAGGTAAAAAGGTAGTGCCCTGAGGACACACTCCCTCCCCTTTTCAATAGTTTCCTTCTGTAGAGAGTGGCAGAGATACAGGAAGAGAAAACAGATATACTTTAGGATGACAGAAACTCACATTATACGCAAAATGAATGACATATCCACTGCACAGATAGACATGTACACAAGACCAACTAATCATCACATGGACATGAATAGTTAACCTGTTGGGCAGGGTTTCCACCACATTATATATGTCCATAATGGAGGTAAAGACAAACTAATACATCATCTTTTTTGCATTCAAAACATAACATAAAAACATTCACTTCTGGTTTAACCTAAATCGAGGGATCAGATTTTACATATGTTTAGGTAATTTAAATTTTCAACATTTTGAGTACAAAACTTTGTCTTGCTTAATATAAATGTAAGTGCACTGTGCAGCTACCATACACTAGCTGTTTAAATTTGAAAATGATCTTATTAGCCATAATATTTTGCTACCAACAGAATAACGCACCTGTGTGGCTGGGGCCAAAGTTTGTCTAATTTTCTTCCCTGCAACGCCTCCTTTTTTCTTGAAGACTTTTATGAGCTGGTCAGTGTATTGGTCAAGTTGTGTAAAAAGCCTTGGAACATGTGCAGCAGTAGTAATCCTCACATATTCTGCTTCCACCTGAAAATATGTCAACAAACACAACATACTGTACTGTAAATATACATACTATATGTACACATATACAAACTAAAACTAATGTAGTAAGACCTCATTAAAGCTATAATTTTAACACAAACATTTACACAAAATGCTAATGGAGCCATTACAGCTTTTATTGTTATTTATCAAGTTCCAAAAAATATTGATCACAGCTGATCTGAAAAGAATTTCATGCCTCAGGCCCTTGAACTGCAACCTTTACCATGGTTCAGATGTGGAGAAGAAATAACAGGGGCATGGGATGGGTCACAAAAGAAAACTTAACTTATAAAACAGTTTTGTTTTTAAAACTATAACAGTTCACATACCACATACAAGCTCAGCAATACCACATACACCACATCAGTATAGGAGGGAGCAGGTAAAGGCAGGATCTGAGATTTATAAAGTAAAACAAGAAATTCATTACTTAATTTCAAGAAGCAAATTATTGTTTGAATTACAACTAAATAAAATACTACTCAGAAGAAAAGCAAGAGATTGACACTGCCATGTGCTAACTTTCTATAGAAGCAATTATCACCAGGTCTGTCGACCTCCATTGTCTGTCCACTCATATGTCTTGAATAATTTTATTAAAAAAATTAAGTGTGTACTTTCACAAACTGTAATTTATAACTACATTGATATGTATAACTCCGCTAGGAAACATGCTGTATTTACAGACCATTTTTACATAATACAGATTACTGATAGAGCAGAACAATGGTGTCACAGTGGCTTTCGCCCTTGACTTTTTGGATTTTAAATGTCACTTTATGCTATCCTTGCTATCCTATTCGATATTTCCGACTCTCGGATTACAGAAAAGGAATCCCAAGAAAGCAAATGGAAAAATAACCCCTTGAAAGAATAACCCCATGAACCCCTGTAGCTAATCCCTTAATAAAACAAAAAACAATAAAAATGTTTCTTACACAGTCCACAAAATAAGCATGTCCAGGACCCAGTAAAACTAATGTAAAACAAGCGCACGCAAACGATATAACATGTCTTGTAAGACAAACGCAAAATATAACCATGCTGGACATATAGATACTACACAACATAGTCAAAGAAAAAAGTGGTCTTACCTCTCAAAGAAACAGCAGCTTGGCGCCAAAACAGCCTTTTTCAGTTAAATTTGAAGTCTTGTGCATGAGCAGGCACAAGCCGTGAAACCTTCTTGTTCTGCGCGGTTTCATTACAACTGTTTTTGCATTACTGCCACCTTGTGGATATACAAGGTATATCGATCCTAATTGACTTAACTTAAATGTTATGCGATCAAGTAACACATTAGTATTATGTACGTTGAATAATAGACACAATTACGTAGACTTGATTAGAAAAACATATGTTAACTTAACAAAAACATATATTTTAAGTAAAATGAAAATAAATAATTAATATACACTGAACAATCCACCTCATTCATTTTTTTGAGTGTAGTGGCCCCCATCTAGTCGTAAAAGCCAAAACATCACATTCTTTCTCTGTTACAGCGCCTAAGTTATGACCTCGGCAGTTGTTTCTCTGCTTTCTGTAAGGTGGGGGTATGGAATGTGGTCTGTCTATCTCCCCTGTCTTAGACACAGAGTCTCCTGCTTACAATCTTCTCTTCATGATTCAACAATTAAGCATGTAACACATTCACAGCAGATCAAGGATACAGAGTGATGCACACTTGTCTAATAAACTAATAAGTGAATATGTTCTTTTAACTCAAAAGTATAATGAGAACTAAACTACATACAGCTCACACACTCTATATTAAAGGGTATAATATGATCTACAGCAGTATTCTAATTCAACTACTTTGATTACATATATAAGGTAACATATGATAACAGAATAATATCACAAAGGAAAGACCAGTCAAAGGTTGGAAAAATGGATACATTTTTTAAGCTCAAACTGAAAATTTAAAACATTTTCTTAAACTAGGCTACCACAAGCCCACAACAGATTTAGCTTCGTGAAAGTAACAGTAATGTCTATAAGAACAGAAGTCCGCTAACCACTGACTACACGTGTCACAGTACAAAAACACGTACACTCATTTATCAAATTCCTCATTCAACAGTCATTTCTAGTGGACCAGCTTCTATATTATACACACACATTAAAGTATGAGTTCATATAAGACATACTTTTCAGAGGCTTAAACGCACTCACTTGCTTTTCATAATTTCTTTCAGGTGTGTTTTTACGAGGGTAGAATGGTTTTACAGCATATACATCCTTAATGACTTCAAAAAATGAAAATTTGGTCCACTACACTGAAAAAAATGCAATAGGGTGGTTGTTGAATTTGCATAGAATTACTTCATATATCCAGCATGACTAATTTAAATTTCACATCTAAACATATTTTTGTCTTAATTTTTACATATTCTTTAAGAATATTCATTCTTTTAGAACAAATCATGTTGAAAAGAAACAAGTTAGTCGTGTTGCCAGGACAACCACCTCCAGCTGAACGTCAGCAAGACCAAGGAGCTGGTTGTGGACTTCAGAAGGGGTCAGCACAGAGACTACAAGCCCATTATCATCAATGGAGCGCCAGTGGAGAGGGTGCAGTCCTTCAAGTATCTTGGTGTCCACATCTCCTCAGACCTGACATGGGCTGCCCACATTCAGGTCCAGACCAAAAAGGCTAGGCAGCGCCTGTATCACCTTCGACACCTGAGGAAGTTCAGGGTCTCTCCAAAGATCCTCAGGATTTTCTATACAGGCGCTGTGGAGAGCATCCTCACACAGAACATGACATCGTGGTTTGGGAACAGCTGTGTGAAGGACCAAAATGTTCTCCAGAGAGTGATCCGTACAGCAGAACGCTGCTGCAGGATTGCTCTCCCCCCGCTTCAGGACACCTACACCAGGAGATGCCGGACTAGAGCAGCGCAGATACTGAAGGACCCGTCCCATCCTGGCAACAAACTGTTCCAACTTCTGCAATCTGGTAGAAGGTTCCGCATCTTCCGGGCAAGGACAGAGAGACTCAAGAGGAGCTTCTATCCCCAAGCCATCCGTGCCCTAAACACACACACCCGCCCTCTCACATCATCTATAATTGACTGAGACAGGACTCTTCCAGACACTAAACCAAGGCACAATGTACATTTCAATTCCTTTAATTTTAAATATGTTTATATTGTCTATCCTGTAAAATAGTCAGATGTCTATTCATATTAATGTACAGAATTCACCTGCTTGCTGCTACTACTGCACATTCACCCAATGTATATACTATATATATATATATATATATATATATATATATATAATCTTCTTCCTCTACACCCCCCCCCCCCCACAAATTTTTTGCACATGTCGAGGAGCGTGTCAGGCTACATTTCACTGTGTGTTATACTTGTATAACTATGCATGTGACAAATAAAGAACCTTGAACCTTGAACCTTTTATCCTCAAGCTCCGCCCCCTGGAAAGGAAAAATCTGCTGCACTGTCCGCCATTTTTGTCTCTCGCTTTGGAAAATCTACTACCATCTGGAGTTTTACACTTGAAGGTAAATAAGATTTTAAAGCTAACACACCAGTGAGAAAGAGTGTAGGCCCTTTATATATGTGGACTTTTACTGGGGTGTTGTTATTTTACAGGTATGTGGGCTGTTTATCGAAAACCATGAAAGGCCAATGTTAGGCTCCAGTTAGCTAATGGTAACCGAAATTATGCGATAAGCAAATTAGTAATTAACATATATAATGTGAGTTAATATTGTTTGTGTATTCTTTCAGTCTACATTAACAGACTATTACAAACTTGCATCAGTGTCTGTAGTAAGTGGTGGTACCTGCAGTGTCTTAACCATTAAACAAGCTAATGTAGGGCCGGGATATGACTAGTTTGTTGAAACATGTCTGCTGCCAATGTGACTGCTCACACACGGTAACATTACCAGCACATAGCCACAGCCGCTATAAACATGCTGAAAGGTCAATCTAGCTTCTGTAGTCAGCAGCTGGAAGACTCAACACAGACCCAAGATTCAGTGTAACGGTTATCTAAATGTTGTGTATCCTGTTTGTAAGCCCAGAAAAAGAAATTAAATAAAAAGACGACCTTGAGCTTCAAGCTAATGTAAGCGTAATGCTATAGCATAAAGCGACTAATGTAATGATGAAGTTGTTAAATTAGTAAAAATACAGTAAATATATCCAACATGAATCATTTATATTTTTGGTCTAAACATAATTAAGTCTCATGCCTTTCACTTGTTTTAGAAGGATGTTCAGTCTTTTAAAACCAGTCATATCAAAATAACAGAAAATAGTTATGTTTTCTGTTGAAACTCCACCCCCCAGGGCGTGTTCTGCGAGGGAAAATTCACTGTGGCGGTCCGCCATTTTTTGTCTTTGCTTCGTTTACGTTTGGTGCTGAGCTTTACTTTGTCGAGGTAAACTGAAAACTACATGTTTGAGAGGAAACGAAGAGAACATCATTAGATGGGGAAGTTTTTCTCATGAATTGCTGTTGAGCAACATAATGGAAAAAACAAGTCATTCCTTAAGTTAACCAACGATAATGCTAGCTTAAGCTGCGGGACAATATTATGTGCATTCGCTTTTTTTCAGTGTGTGCCCAGTCACATTCGCTTGTTTTTTCTCAGTGAATACAGACTAAAAAACTTGTGCCCATTTAGTTAACTGGTTGTACCTAAAATGTTTTAGTTAAACATTTCAATAAGCTAGTTTGCCATGGGGTGGGCTCTGTGTGTGTGTGTGTTCGGGGGGTGTCTTCACTAAAGTCGGTTTATTTAGGGCATGACACCTATGCAGTACTCATTAGGAGAGGAAGTGCATGACGTGGGGCTTTATTTCATGTTCTGGGGCAGTGAATGTAATGTACTGATAACATGTTAAAGACACACAAAAACCCAACAAATTAGTTTTAACTGATTTATAGAGAGACTGAGAGGAGGGCTTAAAGAGATAAAAAATAATGACAATATAAATATGTTAAATTTATTTTTTCTGTATCGATATATGGTGCTTATCCCTGCTGAAGGGCAGATTGGTGTTGCTTCAGAACAATTCTCTAGCGCTGTTACGTAGAGGTGTTACAGTTAAGGTTTTAATAACATTATTTTATTTACTAGTGAAGATTTGCATATGTTATCTCACATTCTGTAAGGTAAATTTTCTGGAAAGGTCAAATTAACTAATTTAACTAAGTATTAATGAAAGACCTTGATCAGGGCAACTATGGAACTGTTCAGCAACATGGGACCCATAGCTAATAAATAGTAATATGACAAAAAATAACAACTTTGTGTGGATGTAACCTTGTGAGATTTGAGATTTTGACAGCATTTTTATGTGACAACTTCTCTTTTTAGATAAATGCAGAGTTTAAGCGCATTCCAGTCCAGATTACTCTCGCAGATAGATGTGCTATCTGACAAACTAATAAAAGTCTTCAAAAGGCGAGGAGGACAGATAGGAAGAAGACTGCAGAACATTCTGGAGCCCACGGCCCAGGTAAGAAAAAAAATTAATTTGTGTATACACTTTAGGGAAAATACAAATTTTAACAAAATGCTGCTTGTCACTCTATGCCAGGAGTATGTTGAAAATCACCTGGGATTTTCACAATTTACCATGGGTGCGTTTTTTTTTTTCTTTTAACTGCATTAGAACTATGTGTGGAGTTCATAGTTGAACACCTCTCTATGCTCTGATAGTATTCTGCTTCTTTGCATGGAGATTTCACTTCAGAAATGCATTACCTTTTTAAGCATTCTGAGGACTCAAATCACATGCTGTAATGAATCCATTTTTGTTCACCTAATGTGTTAATGTTAACATTTTTTGGAATAGTGACACAGATTAAAATAAGATTTGGTATAATGTTCTTTGACCAGTGTTCTGTTTAATTAAATTTTGGAATTCTGCATTTTCTAGGCCACAGATGAAGCCATTATCCAACGATCTAATAAGGAAACAACCATGGGAATTTACATCATAAAGTCAAAAGATGGCAATGGCAGCCCTGAGGACATCGGGATAGTCCTTGAAGGCCAGAGAGTCTGGCAGGATTTGGATAACTATACCCTAGCAGCTGCAATGCTGTTTGGACTAATGTACACTTTGAACCTCACCTACCCACTGGAAAAGTATACCTTCGAGGTATTATATAAACTGGTTATGGAGCTCAAAAGGAACAGCCTTTCAAAGAAGGCCCAGGTTTTCAGGACCAGACTGTACGATTGAACGGTTTTCCAGTTATGATGTGGGAACAACATGTTTACCTCTTCGAATATGTACCATCCTTTCTTTTAACCCAGCACTGGTAAAGTTGCAGTACATAGTGAAACTTATTTTTCTGGCACTTTTCAACTTGGGGCCTTTATTACTGCAGTTTTCACTTTTCAAGCCATGGCTTTTTTTTTTTAAAAAATTAAAACTTTGAATGTCCATTACTCTCGTGCCTTGCACCAATTTCACCAGTTTGCAATTTTTTTCCCAAGGTGCACCACTACAAACAGATTGCATCGTCTAGTATTAGTGATTGTGATGTTTAGTGATAGAAGCAAGCCAATACTAATCAGTTTAGGTCTCTTTGTTTTGTGCCTGTGGGTTATAATGTTATTTTAAGTCTCTTCTTTGTGTCATTTTAATAATTACACCCCTGTTGCTATATTACCTTATGGCTCTTACCTTTAAAAAACTATTTTTTACATAAGCGCGATGTCATAAGACCCCACAATGTTGAATTCAGGTTACAGCAGATAACTTTGAGGAATGTTGTGGAATGTTTTTCAAGAGATGCATTGTACAAATATGACTCATGTATATTTTGGAAGCCTGAATTGAAAGTCCATTGTTACAAATGTGTAGTATTTTCAAAAATACAGGTCATTGTTCAAAAATGTTTTGCTTATTTCTTTGATTGAAGAGAAAGTGTACAGCACATACAGTAAGATCAGCCTTAATTTAGTTTTATTTATTGAGCACTCAATTATATATTAGATTATATATTATATATTAGAAATTTGTTATAAAATAAAATAAGCTTACCATAAAATAATCTTGTCAATATAACACATAGTAGTCCAATACAATTAACACAAAAAGTTCATGTCTGATAAACAAGTGGTTTCTATAAATATTTGACCGGAATGAAAAACATAACAACAACATAACAAAGTCATGTTCATGTTACCAGAAAAATGTGTGCAGGGGCGACCGTGGCTCAGGGGGTTGGGAAGCGTATCTGTAACCAGAAGGTTGCCGGTTCGATCCCCGGGCTCTCTGTCCTGGTCGTTGTGTCCTTGGGCAAGACAATTTACCCTACCGCCTACTGGTGTTGGGCAGAGGGGCCGATGGCGCGATATGGCAGCCTCGCTTCTGTCAGTCTGCCCCAGGGCAGCTGTGGCTACAACCATAGCTTGTCTCCACCAGTGTGTGAATGTGAGAGTGAATGAATAGTGGCATTGTAAAGCGCTTTGGGTGCCTTGAAAAGCACTATAAATCCAATCCATTATTATTATTATTATTAGAAGCAACAGTGTTGATCCGTGGCACAAGGACTGTTACAGATGAACCTGCATACTGGGTTTATCTAGGGGGTCTAGATTTATGCCAGAAGTGCATTGCCATGTAAATAATTGGCATTTATTGAATATGTGCTTACTAAGTACCACTGTTAGAAGTTGAATAAAGAAACAAACAAATGTTTGCCTTTTTTTAAAATGAAAACCACTTTATAATTACAAAGGGCGGGTCGTTGGGATTTTATCAAATCTCCTTCAGTAAATCCATGGGAGAATAAAAGAATTTTAATTGGAGGGACACCGGTTGACTGGTTACAGTGGCATAAGGCAGGCATCCTCTATGTACCAGATTTCTTTGACTGTGGGACCAAATGTTTTTTAAGCTTTGATCAAGTTGTGGAGTTATATAAGTTGCAGTGTAATCAATTCTGGAGATATGTTCAAATACATAGTTCATTATCGAAGTGGCTGGGAACCCCCTTGAGTTGTCCAGCGGGCAGCCCTGTGGAAGTCCTGTTCTCAAGATCATCCTTGTGTGGCAGGATGAATGTTATCCCTCGGTCCAACCCACTTTCAGCCTGGCCCATTAGGGGGCGCTGGTATAAATAGTGGCCATTTGAGTGTCTCTGCATCGATTGCCTGTGATCTCCTTTTTGGTCACCTGACTTCCCCTCGGTGTGGTAGAGATCATTTGTGGGTTACTCCTCTGAAGTCTCCATCGCGGCTGGTCGTAGCTATAGAAGCCTCCTCTGAGCTATTCTGCTTACGTTCTATGACACGGCTTACTTGGTACGTAATCAACTTTTGTTACGCTCTCTGCCTTCTATTGTTCTTTTATAGTAATTATTTATTATGTTTCGCAGGAAGTGTGGGCCTTAGTTTTGCGCCAAGCTACGCGAACTGAAGTGCTGCTGTTTTGCCTTGCTGTGCTTTTATTGTCTGTTCCCGTTGTGAGATTTCTTTCCCTGCTGCTGTCAGCTTTTACAGTGGACGTCGGCGTGGACAACGGCCATATGCATGCCGGTTATCGGAGTCAGCTGGCGTGCATATTGATTGACTGTTAACTTGTCGTCGTGTGACGGCAAGTTGGAGCAGTACGGCGATTCCGTTTGCTCCAGATTTTAGAGTTTTATCCAGATTGTATGTTGTTTTATTGCTTTTGATTTGTAGTTTGGATTTTTGTTACACCACTGGTGGGAGGCCCTTTTTCTAGCTGTAGATCACCAGTGTGGTCCTGCAGTTGGGTTATCCCCCGGTGCTACACATTAGTTTGTTGTAATATATTAAAATTTTCTTTGTTTCTTTTATTCAGATGCGGAGTGCCGACGTGGAGGAGACTAGGGTGCCTTGGTGGTGGGATCCCTTGAGTGTACACACCTGCCTTGTTTAGTTTATTAGTGTGAGTGTGTGATAGTGTGCTGCACTTGTGTTTTGGGTGTGTTTTCTTTCTTTAGTTTGTGTGTGGCATCCCTGCCCCTCCACTGGTAAGCCTCAGCTCTGAATACCTTTTTAAGCATATTTGTACTTGAATATTTATGATTGTGCCTTTATATGGTGTTTTAAATAATTATTAATAAATTGTCAATTTGTTTATTGTCGAACCTCGTCTCTGGATTGAGTATAGCGAACCTAAGTGCCTTTTCGGTGATTTAGTGTTATTTCCAGTATTCTCTGGGTGAAATTCCCAGGGTGGCGTTGTCATTCCTTAAAACTGTGAAGAGTAATTACTTTATATCCCATCCTCGTCTCGCCACACTTGGGTAAAGGTATCACTTCTAAGATTTATCATTTATTGCAAGATTTCACTTGCTAAATATGGGACAGACTTGACTGGGGAAAAGAAAGGGGAGAAAGAAAGAGGGGAAAGAAAAACAGTGGGGAAGAGGGATGGGGATAAAGGGCAAAAAACAAAAGCCAACAAAATAAGCAGACAAAAAAACAAAAAGAATTACTACTGTAAAAAAAAAACGTAGTTTTATTTCTATATGTTTATATATACATATATACGGTGGAACAGAGCAAGAAGGAGAGCCAGGGACAACAACAAGAGACAACATCGTCACATTAGAAAGGTATAGTAATCATCATTGTGGATGATTACTATACTATACCTATTTTCACTTGCAGATGATAAAGGATTCAGAAAGTTCATTCATGCAGTGAATCCTGTGTATGCAATTCCAAGCAGTAACACTCTCATCCCAGGCTTATGTGACAGAGAATGTGCATCTTCTTTTTGTTTTGCATATTTTAATTTATATTTTATTGTGTTATGGTTTGCAGTTCTTTGCGTTTTTTCACTTTAAATTTGTTTAAAAGGAGAAAGCTGAAATTTTAAATAGTTAAAAGTTGAAATGAAAATTGTTGGTTTTGTATTTTATAATTTATTTATTACATTTTATGTGGAGTGAATAATTAAAAGTATATTTACGTTGGCCCCTAGAGACAAAGCACGTACAAACTCCAAAATGCGTACAAACTCTGAAACGCGTACAAACTCCAAAACAACACAAAACACTGCAAACCACAAAATATAAATTAAAATATGCAAACCGAAAAAGAAGATGTACATTCTCTGTCATATAGGCCTGGGATGATTTTTTGGGAGAGTGTATTCCTGCTTGGAATTGCATACATAGAATTCACTGCATGAATAAACTTTCTGAATCCTTTATCATCTGCTACTGAAAATAATTGTGGATGATTACTATACCTTTCTAATGTGATGATGTTGTTTCTTGTTGTTGTCCCTGGCTCTCTTTCTCTCTCTTTCCCTTTCCGTTCTGTTTCTGTGCTACTGCGAGTGTAACTACCACCCCTCCCCCCTCTGCTCAGCGCAAGCACAAGACTCACGTGTGGCGTGAAGTGAAAAAAAAAATGTGCGAGAGAGAGAGAGGGTGAGAGAAAGAAAAAAAAAACACGGCTCCCAATAAGAAGCCGGCTTGCGTCGTTCACTTCAAAGAGTTGGCTCTAAGAGCAATTTCATTTGCGACCGACACATCTCTATTTTTCACAGCATAGTTTATATCTGGATGACAATGCATAATATGGTAAAAATATTTCAGGTAGGAAAGAAACACACTGAGGCAACTGTTGTTGTGATTTGGCACTGTATAAATAAAACTGAATTGAATTATGAGGCTGCATAGCTGAAGACCAGTCAGATTGCCTATGATGACCCCAGTCAACTGCCAAAAGTGCCAACATTGCAGACTTCAGCACCAGAACTGGACCACGAGCAATCAGAGAAGGTAGCCTGGTCTGATTCATTTCGTTTACATTATGTGGGTGGCCATATGTATGTGCACCATTTGCCTGGCACCAGGATACCCTATAGGTAAAAGGCAACCCTCCAGAGACAGTGCAGTGCTTTGGGCAATGTTCTACTGGGAAACCTTGGGTTCTGCCATCTGTATGTGAGTGTTACTTTGACGAGTGCCACCTACCTAAGCAATGTTGCAGACCATGTACAATGTATATCCTTTTATGGAAAGGGTGTTCCCTGATGACTGTGGTCTCTTTCAGTAAGATAATGTGCCATGCCACAAACGTGGTTTGAGGAGGACAACAAATTTTTAGGTATTAACTTGGCCTCCAAATTCTCTAGATCTAAATCAAATCAAGCGTCTGTGGAATGTGCTGATCATGTCCCATCCATGGAGGCCCCAGTTCGGAACTAGAGGACTTAATTGATCTGCTGCTATCATCTTAGAGTCAAATGCTAGTGGAATCCATGCTTTCATGGGTCTGGGCTGTTCTTGCAGCAAAAAGGGAACAAATGCAAAATTAGGCAGATGGTTATTTTTGCCTTATTGGTGAATATACCTATAAGTTATATGGTTTTTATATACCTATATAGTTTTTGTGTTTTTTCTGAATTATGTGTTGAACTTGAAGTTGTAATTGTAATTGACACCAAATCTAAGCACCAACAAACTCTTAAATAGTTGCCAATTGTTGGACTCAGGTCAGATTTACTACTTTTTCTTTTTAAATATTTATCTATTGCTATTATGCGCTGCGTCGTCTCACAGGATGACTAGTATGCAATTTCTTCTTCGTCTTCTTCCGTTTTACTGGCAACCCATTTATTTATTTATTTTAAAAAAAATTTTGTGTCCCGTTTGGATCTTTAGCCATCAGAATTGTTGTCTTAAGGCCAAGAAAGATGCCAAGCGGATTTATTTTACCAAGTGGATCATCATGGCCTTGCCATATTAGTCCATTTGATTGACCTTTATTATAATTATGAATTTATTTTATTTTCAGTTGCTACAAATGGGACAGACATGACTGGGGGATAGGACAGGGAGAAAGAATGAAAGAAAGAGAGGGAGAGAAAGAAAACCAAAGTGGAGAAGAGATGGTGAGAAGGGGGGGAAGAAAGAAAAAAACAAAACAAAAAAAACCAAACAAACAAACAAACAAAACACCTGGATCACCTGTATGGAGAAAAAAAAACAGAAGAGAAAGCAAACAACAAAGAGCAACATAATAAAAAGAACAGCACCATCACAATAAACTAGCTAGCAGTAGATAACAGTAGATACTAAATAATAAACGATATTGTGCAGCACGCAAGATAGACAGCGCACAACGTGCTTTGAGGCAGCAGCCAAGAAAGGTGTAGTCCGCATCTGTGAACACCCGTGTGTACACCTGTGTGCATACCTGTGTGGATCTGTCATGGTCCCTGTGCCTGCCCAGCCGGCCTCACAAGGCTACACTTGTGTTTTTGCTTTTTCTCTTTCTCCCCTACCTCTCTGCCTGGGCGGAGCTCACAGCTGGCTCCCGCCCTTGGCTCACACAGCTGTTGCACTGCAAAAAACGATTTTCAAGAAAGTAAAAAAACCCTTGTTTATGGACATTTTTTCTTATTTTTTGTCTAAAAAGAAAATATATTCTTAACAAGCAAGTTTTGCACAAGAAAATAAATCTTATTCTAGGAAAATATGTCTAACTTTTCCTTAAAAGGATATTTCAGCTCATCTTGAGCTTTATTTACCAGTTACAAGGTATGAAAACCGTTTGGTTGAAATTCCCTAATAAAAACAAGATTATTTTTCTCATTTCAAGAGTAAGGCCACTTAAACAGCTGCTCAGTTTAAGAAATGTATTTATTGACACTAAAGTGTAATAAAACTGCTGTCAAGTTTGACAAAACATGCACAAAAGCTGGAACTAAAAGCACATGATAAACATGAAATACAGGCCCATTTGAAAAACAGAAACGGCATAACTCATTCACTTTAGGCCATGTCAAACAGATTAATAGATCAGCATCAGACAAGTATCAGTACACATATCTTCACTGTGGCAATGCTACAATCGCATTCAACTGTCAGATTTGATAGAAAACTCAACAACAAAACTGTCCAAAACAATAACCTGATAATACAGTTCATGCATGTAAAGCAGTGTGCCTTTTATAAAACATCTGTTGAACTCATGTGTAGTCCAATTACATCACACAGGTAATATTTCATGACTGCATATGTCATATCTTTGTGTGTGAAACTGTAATATGGAGTGAAATCCATAAGATTATCAGCGGATATCAGCTCCGTTGCTTGTGCCATGTGCCATGTTTGGAATCTCTATCTTATATGACATGTAATCTTTGTCATAACAAATGGTATTGTGCTGCTGGAATTCAAAACAGTACAATGATGAATTGATCACATAGATATTTTTCACAAGCCCAAATATAGGTAAACCACTAGAACCAACAGCACAAACAATTAATGACCTATCCCTTATGTATTTGTTACCATTTAGATTAAGCCATTTAACAGTCACTGCATGGTTTACTTCATCATTTCCAAGGAAGGCCCTCATTTTTTCTTTAAGTATGACATTATGCTTACTTCTGAGGTTGGTCCTAATGTGCATTCATTGGAAAAAATGGGGTGATCAAAACTATCCACATTCTGACAACATTCATACATTTGATTATGCTTTATTAAAGATTTGCAAACATTTTTAAAATTTATTTTTGACGCCCATTGTTTGAAAAAGCAATGTTTCGATTCAAATCTCATGCACATATGACGGACCATTGGTCCCAAACGTTTAATTTGGCTTGGTGTATGAATCAAATAATGTTGTTTTGGTGTGATGTTGTTATATGGGAATAGGGCTTTCATGTGCTTCAAGTGCTGTTCAATGAGGATTTTCAACTTGTTAATAGTCTGCAGACTGATGACAGGAGCAAGTAAAATCTGAACTATCTCAATGAGTTCAAGAATGAATGCGTAGTGTTCAGTACCTTTGGCTGCATCAATCAGAAATGGCAAAATTTTCAGAAGAACAATCATTTGCCCCGAGGACTGCTTCAACTTATTGTCACTGGAAGCTAATGTACTGTAGGTAATAACACTTGGTTTATCTCTAATATCAACTGGAGAGTATGGGAAACCAGTCACTGCAGCATTGAAGAGATCTAAGTCTAGCTCTCCCATGAGAACTAAGTGTTTCAACACACACTTTATTTCTAATGGAGCAATCCCTTCAAAAATTACATGCATCATGTCTTGGGGTGTTTGTTGGATCAAGTTGAATGCTGGGAAATTAATAAGTTTGCTTCTTCTGTTTATTCCATATGTTGTTTTTAAGCTGCTTCTTAGATACTCTGTGTTGGCCTTCTCAATTTCGCTACATTGCCGGACATGTCGTTCAAATGTCCGTTCCTCAAAGTTATCCTCATCAAAATAAATTTGCATGTCCTCAAATGAACATTCACACTGCCTGCATTTACTATGAGCAAACCCAACACCCTCTTTAAACCCGCAAAGCTCATGTTGCGCCAAAGTGTCTCCACATAATGAAACTAATGCTCCAAATATTTCACGTTCACCATTTCCAGTTTGAATTTTAACTCCATTATATAGCTTCACTAAGTCCTCATGCAGCCTTTGCAAGATTCCATCTACACCACATTCAGAAAGCGCACTCTTTTTTGCAATGGCAAGTAGACGAATGGCAGGTAGTTTTGATCGATATTTAGGATTAATGTTTCCCAAAGTATAATAGAACATTACCAACTTATTTTTGGAGGCATGAGACCCAAGTGGGTTACAAATTTCAATTTCATCTGAGTAAAGGATAATCTGTAAGGCAGAGGGGTGTGCAGAAAATAAACGGTGAGACTTCATGAGTTCTCCATCTATGATATCATATAAATACTCATTTCTCAAATTTTTCTGCTCATCTATCAATGCCAAAACTCTTGGATGGGACAATAACTGCTCCAAACTTCTGACAAGCGGAACATAATGAAAACATTTGGGCACAGTAGTGAGGAATCTTTTTTTCCCTTTTTTTCCCATGACAGCAGTATACCCAACACAAACCTCCTCGGACTCCACAAAATTGAAATTTCTCTTTATCACATCATCCTGCCTGTATGTTGTTGAAACAGAGGCAAATGGATCCTCAATCTGGTCGAAGACTGCCAAAACATCTTTTTCAAGTCCACTTCCATGATGCTGCTGGAAAACCTTTTGTACCTGACTTCTCAGATTATTGACCAACGATGCCTGATACTGTTGTAATGCTGCAACGACATCATTCACACCACTCTGAAAAACAGACAGAAAGGACAAACGACATCTTAGTTGTTTGCTATTAAAAGAGATTTATTTTTAGCGAATAGACAACTTATAATGTAAGGACTAATAACGTACGTAGCTCTGCAACCAAAAAAACTGCATAGAATTATTTGACTGTTTCTTATAGATTTTTTCCCTCACTGAAACTGAAGGAAAAAAAAATTTTTTTTTTTAAAATTCCTTCTCGGATTTCTTGCAAAACTCAAATTTTTAGTTTAATTAAGATTACAATTTTCCTTTTTAAACTGAGACTAAGAGTTAGGTGGCAGAGGAAGGCTTGTGATGGGAGCAACCCTGAAAAGGATAGGCGGAGGCAAATGGATGGATGGCTGGAGACTATGACTGCCTTAGGTAAACTAAGGCAGTCATAGTCATTTGTTGGAAAGTTGGAGGCACATACAAGTGATGCTCGGTTTTGCATAGTTACTATTAGGATAATCAGAATGAATTAAAGGCTGTTACAGTTTAGGGAAATTGTTAATAATAAATGATGAAAAAAAATAGAGCCACATGTTAAAATAATCATTCTAATTTTGTATGAGCACAAACCTGTGAAAGACGATGTTTCTCTCTTGCAGTCAATACAAGAGCTGTTGCTTGTCTGGTAAGAACATCGTGGCAGGAGTCATCCTTCAGAAAAGAGAAATAAATATAGGAATGTTATAAACTGGTAAAATGTTTTATCAAAAGAAGTTGTTATTGTTCAGTAGTGATAGACTCACCATAGATTGGGATGATGCTACTCCATCTGCGAACCCGCTTGGACAAGCTGCTGAAATGTTTGGAGTCGAGGTATCATTGTTGGTCTGGGATGGAACAAGGGGCCTTTGCGAGATATGGGCACCATCATCGAAGCCAGAGTACAATGTCTTATTATTGTCAAAAGTACCAAAATGTTCGGGGCACACACTGTCTGGATCATGCTGTATTGTGTTTTGATCAATCACTGCATCTTCTCCTGAGTTCAATCTGGTGTCTACAGCTGCATCCATTGTTGGCTGGCTTGTTGGCTGGTTTTCGACCACTGGATCAGTCCTGTAGGCCCACATGTTACTCAGACTTCTGTTCTCCGCTGATGAGGGTTCCCTCCTAGAACTGCAATTGAGATTAATTGATTAATTGACTAGTTAAAGATATTAATTACAAGCTACACTGATCATTTCTAAATAATTCTATTCTGCATTTGATAATTTACTCCAAAATATGTATGTTTTCAGACTGAGTTTAATAAATTGTTACTAATTTATTGCTGATTGATATTTGGTAGCTTAACTGTAGTTTAAAAGCTTTAAAAATCCTCAAAAACCTAAACCTGGAAAGCTAAACTAAAGAACACAGGAAACATTGAAAATGTTGCAAAAACCTTACAACCTGGAGCAAGGAGCATGAGACATGAAAACCTGAGGGAGGGAACACAGATGACACAGAGGAGAAAATGCAGACGATCCGACAAAGAACAGAGGGAAGCACACACTAAATATACACACACACAGGGAAACGAGGAATTGGCAGGCAGGTACGAAACACAGCTGACACTAATCAGATGAGAAGAGACCAGGGGGAAGGGCAACAGAATACACTGATGCAGGGCATGGGACTATCAAAGTAAAACAGGAATAAACATGAACATCAAACCAGGGACACTTGACTCAAGACAAGGGAGGCACGGAGAACACCTAAACACAGGAAATAATTAACAAATAACCAGGAAACTAACTGAAACAATGAATATTAATAAACACAAACAACCAAGGAGACTCTGGACCATGCCCATTGGTTTATTTAAAACAAAAGTAAAAAAAATAAATAAAAATGGTGTTTTCTCTATTAGGAGAAATTAAGCACTCAGAAAAATTGTTTAGAAATAGCATTGATGTGGATCATAAGGAATTAGCATTAAAATATATACTGTTAAGCTGTAAACACAAGTAGGAATCTAACATGAATACTTTATATGATTATTTTCAAAGATATCAAAGTATATAGTCAGTCTCACCTTACAGATTTTTGTGTCCTAGTCGATCCGCTGCATCGTCCATTGCCAAGGTGGTCGGAGTGTGTTCGACGAATGTGATACCAAAATGAATTGTAAACACGATATTCTTTGACACATCCATCTATGCCACAAACTACACGGAAATCTGGACTATGGCTATGTGCAGAATTAATATGACTCAGTAAGGATTTGAGGGTCAGACCCACAAAAACGAAGCAGATAACACAGCGCCAAATCATTTTGTTTCACTGGTCTGTGAACCGTTTCTCCCATAAAGCCAAGATGACCAGGATTATTCCATTAAGGGGTAGGAATGGCTATCCTAATTCGGTGCCTTATAACAGCTGTACTAAGTAATAGTACCGACATGTCAGTATTTACTTAATATAATCTAACTAAATAGTTAAATCTTTAAATATATAGAATTTTATAGATATAAAACAGCGAACTAAACCATTTCTGTACACAACCCCATACTCCTGAGTTGGTACAGTCCAGCTTCGTGCCTCTAGCTTCGCGCCTCAAATTTGGATTGCAGGATTAGTAATATTTTTGGGTCCGGGATACAGTGGTACAGTGTGAAGAAATTAAGGCATGCTATGGAGAAACTGGACGAAATAACAATTGCCACCCTGAAAGGTATGTGACTGTTTTGTTTTTTCTATGTTTTGTGTTCTGCTATGTTGCATGGTAAGTCGCTAGCATGGCAGGCTATACCCGGTTGTTAGCTTAGCTTGTGCGGTTAGCTTAGTTGCATTAGCATATTTAAATATGCTAGTGCTATTACACTACATACATGGGTATTTCTGAAAACGGAGATTTTTCATTTTAAAAATAATCCCGTCCACACGGAAACGCAGAAATGAAGGAAAACGCTGCTAGGAACATGCCAAAGCAACAGGTGGCGATATATTCCTAACCGTGTAGAAATGTTGGCCAATCAGAAGTCTAGAAGCCTCGGTGGGAAATAGTAAAGAAAGATGGGGCATAGAAGCAGAACCCAGTCTGGAGGGACAGTAACTGTGTATATGTAAGTATTTAAACACTGCAGAGAGTACAATTAACAGTAACAGTATTGTAGAAATTCATTTCACCGAAACAATAACGTGGCGCACAAGGCCCACACCTTTGACGCTGCGTTTTCTCCGTTTTTCTCGTCCACACCTAAATGCAAAAAAGGAGTTTTCGAAAATATCCACCCTGGCAAGCGTTTTTAGAAATCTCCTTTTTCAGTGACTGAAAACGCTGTTTACATGTGGACGAAAGGTGCAAGCGAATCACAAATATAATACTTTTTCCAGTCAATGGGAGGAAGGTAATTTAGAACCTGTGGAGCAGTCAGGAGGGAATATAATGGAATAGAGTATTGTTTTTAAATGGTAAATATTAAATTATGTTTCTTGTGCATCCTGTTTGTTACCCAAGCAAAGCTGTCAGCTGGCTTGCACATGAGGATGATGCAATGTAGTGATAATTGGAAACTCCTATTGCAGAAGCAAATGTTGGAGAAGACCTGCTCTCATCACTTTCACGAGATGACATCAAAGATCTGTTTCCTGGTCCTGAACATTTCCTCAGGCGTCGGGCTCTATGGCTTGCAGTGCACAAATGTGAAGAAGTAAGTTCTGTCCTGTGTGACAAAACTGAGAACACACCAGCTTGTTTTATGCAGTTTCAAGTAATTCCACCAATACTCACTTAACAGATAGACAGTAGAATCTTCTTTAGTTTTGATTTAAATCAAGTGGCCCACACATTTATTAAATATACATATTTTTTATTGTTCAACACTTTACTGATATTTTGTTGTACTTTCTTTCATGTGTAGAGACCTAAAGTTCTTGTGCAATTTTATGTGAAATTAGCCCCATGTACACTGTATTTTAGAACAAGACTGCTGCTGAAAAAATGCTAACAACTACTGGAGATGGTGACTTCTCCAGAGAGGAACCCAGCACTTCTAAGTTTGTGACTATGTCCAACCCAGAGTACATAGTCTTCACAGACAGTGAACTTGAGCAAGCTCGACATTCCTACTTTGAAAAGAAGCGGCTGGGGACAGAGTGTGCTGAACCATTGTCAAAGGAACTCTTTTGTCGACTTGTAAGAAACACCATGACAAACATGATTTCGATAGCAAGAGCAGCTGAAGACTCCAGATACCCCAGCAAACATGAGGTTGATGCCATGGCAAAGCGATTAATGGAGTACTACCCAATGCTTAAAGAAACGTGTGGTGAGTGGGTAAGTAGCATTTGCTCAATACCACTCTGTGTTAATCATGAGTGATGTATCTTATCATCTTTTAATTTTTACCGTTTGTACCTGTTAGGAGCATGTTGCTAAAAAGCTAATGAAGAGACTCTCCAATGTCAAAAGTCCAAGGAAGGGCAAAAAACCTCCTGCGAAGAAGCCAAGAAAGGATGGGAATGAAAGCGTTGCAAAAAGTGACAGCAGTGGGGAGTCCAGTGCATCAACTATTATTCTAGATAAATCACCAGTTAGATCGATGGGCACCCCAGTGCACCACCAGGATGGCAGTGATGAAGAATGTAAGTATAATATAATGCACCCTCTTATTACAGCCTGAGTGTAAATGTGGTTTGGACGATCCTTTTTTTTTTTTTTTTTTAATTCTGCTAACAATGGAACACAACTACTTCACTGTTTATCTTGGAATCTTTGTGTTCCATTTAATAGTGACAACTTCACAGGATTAATGAACAATTTTAAGATAGGTGGTTAGTTAATTTGTTGATCTAATTTACAGAAATATTTTGGTATTTTTGTATTATTGTTTTGCACCAATAACAGATATATAAAGCCTTACTGTGGCAATAAATTATTTACACACCTCTGCTCTGTGTGTTTAGCTGGTTCAGCTGACTTCTTTGACAGCCAAAAAACCCAGGCAAGACACTACAAGACACTTCAAGAAATATACAAGACCAAAAAACCGAACAAAGCTGCTGTTACCCAACTGCTGAACCTGGAGTTTGAGTCTAGAAGACAATTCATTAACTCTGATGCTATAAAGGAGCAGGACAGAGCAGTGAAGATACTAGAGGCATATCCTTGTTTCAGAGAACTGGACCATGTAAGCAGCACTTATTTCTTTTAGCCATCCTGTTATTCCTTTGGGGACATTTTGATATGATTTTCAAATTTCTTAAATACTGGCCCTCATGTTTAAATTGTTATCACTTATTGTCAAGACCAGATACAGAGCTAGACAGATCTATCTCAGTTGGGTTTCTGTCTGTATTTTTCAGGTCCTTGATGAGCTGCGGAGAATTATTCAACCATCCAACTTGAAATACATTTCTGAGATGAAGGATAGATGGGAAATCTTCTACTCGAAGGTGCAGTTTTATGGTGTCATGAAGAAAGTTATGAAGCCGCCAAAAACTTTGGATGGAGGTAATGCTACAGTATCTTGATTTGTCTACATTTATGCTTTGCAGATTACATTATTTGCAATGCTTAATGGTGTTGCCCTGTCTTATTTTTCTTTTTTCAAACCAGTGGAACATGCAGCAGCTGTGTTCAGAGCCCTTCCCGTGCTTTTCCCTTCCAGCACAGTACCACCTAAGAAGCTGGGCATCTGTAGTGAGGCTTTTTTCCATGTCCTAAAGGTAAGGCTGCAATATTCTATGTGTATATATTGTTGAATTTTGCAGTTACTCATGTTTTCATTTTATATATTTTACTGTGGAGTCAGTCAAATATTCTTAAAGTTCAGATCCCCATAACATGTTGATGTTAATAAAACCTACAAAAAAAGTTGATCTATTTTAAACTGTAATGCAACTCAAAAATTGTATTTCTTACGGTCTTGTTCTAATCCTCTTTTTTTCTGTCATGTAGACTTCAGAAGACCCTGAAGGCTACCTGCGTCAGCGACCCCTGGCTTGTCCAGTTCTGCTTGTCTCTGAAGGCAACTGCATGATAGCTGTTGGAACCACACCAGTGAGCACTTTTGACCGGAAGGATCTTAATGAGGGACTGCTCTATCTGATGGCATATTACTATGCCCTCCACCTCACATATCCAAAGTGCATTTCCACGCTGCTGTCTGTCTTGCAAACTGAAATACTCAAAGACTCCATCCATGACCGAGATTCAACCCCCTCTTACAAGAAGGCGCTTGGTGAGTGGAAGTCATTCATTGAGTGAGTCTCTCAGATGACAGACTCCATCTGCCTTGTTTATCAGACTCAGTGTTGGTCAGTGAGGTTGTTTTTTTTCTCTCTAGAAAAGTTATTCAAATGTAAAACACATGTTTGTTTGTGTGGTCGTTAAACTTGTTCTTCTAAAATGTTATGTAATATAGGATTTGAAATAGTGATTGTTTTAAGCTTCAGCAAAATTTATTTTTGATACCAGCCATGAGTGTGTTATACTGTTATTATTCATGTTAAGAGTATCTGGAATATGCACTTCTTATATTGGCCATGTTACACAGTACCCTGCTGAAATGTATAATTTTAGACATGATTCTCCTGGAACAGACCTCAGTGAGTTACTGACCCATTGCTGTGTCAATAAAAGTGCAAAATCTAAGAGTGCTTTTGCTGTCTTAATTTAAGATGAATTCCCTTATTTTTAGTAGCTTTTTGAAGAGATGGTGTCTTATTCTCAGGAATTTTTGCTGATTATTGTTCTCAGAGTCGAAACATAATTCTTATAGTTAGCTCAATCAAGAAAGAAACAATTCAGTTTTAAGAAAATTTGTCCTATAGTAAGGTGTTTTTTTTATGTGAAAAATCTAAATTAAGGTGTCGAATCTTAAAGTAAGCAAATAATTCTTGAAAACAGCTTGTTCAAGAAAGCATAATACTCATTTTAGGTACAGATTTTCTAAATATCAAAGTATCTTTTACTTATAATAAGTCATATTTTCTTCAAATAAGCATACATTTTAGACAATTTTGTCTAGTTAAAAGGCATATGGCAGTTAGATAAATTTGCTAGTTTTAAGAATTCTAGTCAAGCAACTTTTGCTTACCCCATTGGCAGATTTTTTTGCTCAAAACAAGAAAATTTTGTCAGATTTAAGAATATTTGGCTTGTTTCAAGTATAGCTGTTTTTGCAGTGTGGCGATCAGCTGATTACCCATCTACTATTTGAGGCTGGGTCACAGATCCTCTCATCGCTGGATGATTGAGCGACTGACGTTAGTCTTTCTTTTGGTCTTATACCTTTACGCCCTACCTTCGTGATTTGTGAGTGATTTCTCCCTTTCCTGTTCCAGTTTATTTTCCCGCGGTACGGACGTGTGTGAGTCGGATGTGAGGACGTGAGCGAGCGTGAGAGAGAGAGAGAGCCTTCCCCTATCCCCTGGAACCCTGGACTTTCCCCGTCACTGTATATATTATTGCACTGGTGTGTAAATAAATCGTGTTCTGAGACGTCAACCTGCTCTGCGCTTGAGTCCCTGCTTTCAGTTTGTGACAGGATCAGCATGCTTGTATTCCAAAGGTTTCTCCATGTAACGATCTGCTAGGGAGTGTGGGGAGCCATAGCCCCGTCCACCAGGGTACGAAGCAGGTATGGAGGAGATCCAGGCCCCAGATATCCAGAGGCCCCAGAGTACAAGGACCCGAGGAGGACCACCAAAAGGGGGGGAACTGTGCCACCCTCCTGGGAAGAGCTGAGTAGAGCCCCAAAGGAGAGGTCACCCCGCAGCTACGGTGCAGAGGTCAGAGGGGGTTGCAGTGGCGTGCCCGCGGGCTCTGCCGGCAGCCAGCTGTGCCAGAGAGGACCGAGCTTCAGGCCCAGAGGCCAGAGGCCTGAGGGCATCCCACCCCCCAGAAGGAGCCCAGCCGGGCCACAGGCGCCCGGCCCCGCCAATCGGCCACCAGGAGTGAGCCGGTACATACATGAGCGCCCAGCCCCAGACGACAAGGACAACCAACACACCAACGTCTGAGGGCATCAGCCACCGGCAGGGAGTGTGGTGAGGGGAGATAGGCCTCCGTACTTTAGAGGGCCTGAGATGTACCCAGAGAGGTTGAGTCTAAGACCCAACCTGACATATAGACACAGACGAACAGGCACACGCGGACCAAGACGTGCATTCCCACCTCATATGCACAACCAAATACTCGGCACTCACCCAACGTGTAGACAGACACAAATAGACACTGCACAGACAGTCGCACTCCCCAAACATACTCTATATCCCAGGTCCAGGTACCCCCGCCCTCAGAGGGGCAAGCCGCACCTAGACCCAGGAGATGTAACCCTTCTCTCTGGGGTGGAGGCAAGTGAACCACCTCCTTATCTGCAGTAGCAGGGAGGCCCCGCATCCCAGACCCCAGTCTGACAGCCAGCACCTCCTCCTAGCCCCCCAGCCCTGACGGCTAACAGAACCGGGGTGAGTGAAGACCTCAAACCTCCCTACGCCCGCTCATATTGCTGTGTGTTGTTCTAAAGTGCATTTAAAACTCAGGAGAGCATGGTACTAGCTTCCTCTCAGAGAGCAGCACCAACTCTTCCCGAAAACCCTTAGTGTCTAAATGCATTTAAAATTGAGGGTAGGGCACCAGTGCCAGAGGTGGGTTGGAGTACACCGACCATCCTCTGGATGCTGTAAAACGTGCCCACCCCCAAGGCCCTATATGTATGTGTTATGTGAAAGTGTGAGTAATGTGGATGTCTAGGTTGCAGAATAAAATTGAGGCACAGGCGGCCAGAAGGGGACAGAGGGGGAGTGCCTCCCCTGCACCCTGGTGACATACCTGCACCCCAAGCCCTGCGTGTGTGGGTGGGTGTGGTAGAGCGGGAATAGGGAGGCAGCTGAGGATGGGGAGGGAAGAAAGGGAGGGGCAAGCGGCCCCTCCCTGGGGCCAGCTCCCCCGCTGACCCCAGTAGGCACCCCCACACTCTGGAACCCACCAGGGCAAGGGGGCCCAGGCCCATCCGGACCGGGGCCCGCAGCAGCAGCACCGCCCAGCCCCACAGAGTCCGGGGTAGCCCACCCAACTCCACCCCAGAGAAAACTGCACCCACCCCATCATCCAATCATCTCCCAAACTACACAGGACAACAGACACCCAGGTTAAGTTCATTCTCCACCTCTCCTATGTCTCTCCCCCCACCTGCAGAGTGAGCTCCTGTAGTGAGGAGACCACCTGCAAAGATATAACAACCTCCCCACCAGTTAGAGAGCCCCCTAGTTGGGCCGATGCACCAGAGGTCCCGTGCACTGGGGCTGAGCCCCCCTGTACCCACCCGCCCACTGCTCCGGCGACACAACAGCCAGGCACAACAGCCAGGACCCAAGCCCCCCACTGGCAACCCATTTAATTAGAGCAGGAAGTTGTACTTCCCTCTAATGGAAGAGAATGTAATTTTTCTGCCTGTTAGTCATGCCGATCACTTAGAGCAGGGGTAGGGAACTCCAGGCCTTGAGAGCCGGTGTCCTGCAGGTTTTAGATGTGTCCTTGATCCAACACAGCTGATCTAAATGGCTAAATTACCTCTTCAACATGTCTTGAAGTTCTCCAGAGGCCTGGTAATGAACTAATTTGATTATATTTGATTCAGGCGTGTTGACCCAGGGTGAGATCTAAAATCTGCAGGACACCGGCTATCGAGGCCTGGAGTTCCCTACCCCTGGCTTAGAGTACTAATCAGGTGGAACCAGATGATATTCGATGTCACAACTGATTATTTCTCATGGCACACCTATGTGCTTCGGCACAGTGGTTGGGAAACACTGCTTGAAAGAATAAACTGCCATTCTTCCAAGAGGTGATTGGTCTTTAAGATCTGAGATCTACCCGATAGAAAGTACTCATATTGCACTCCTTCATTGCACGTGAAGCAACATGTGCAGAAGATCCATGACTTAGTACAAACAGTGCACACGCTAGACATGGAACTGGAGGACTGAGGAACAAGTTGCTACATTTGCCAAAAAGCGTAGTGCGTTTTATTTGTAAACTCAACATCTGATGTAACAAAGAAGTTAAATACAACAGTAAGGTGTCATTTTTAGGTATGGTGAGAGGAAGATGGCAAATGGGATCACAGCAGGTGGAGGATAGTCATGCTATCAACCATTCCCTAGGTCCCATGAAAATGCAAAAGTTTAGAGAATGTTTCAAGAATAATACCCCCCCCCTTCATGTTTCATAGAGCTACACATTCTCATCAACTGCTGGCTGAAGTGTTGTCATATATCAATCTGGTCAATTTTGGTCATACACAGACAGAACAGCAGGTCACTCAGGAATGGTCACATTAAATAACACATACGTGAAAGCAATTGAACTCAGGTTTTTGCACCCAACAAAACTTACAACAGAAGATCTTGCATATTAGTAATATAAGGATGAACATTTCCTTTTTCATTTTCAGTAGGCCAGAGTATACTACTATGGCCTCCTAACAGGCAATCAGAAAGACCATAAAAGATCACTGAACTAGATTAATATTTTGGCTTGCTTAAAATACTCAAGTACTTTACTTAATTATTCACCCAAAAAGGGATTTGTTACTCTACATGTTGCATTACTTTTTTGTTACTCCATAAATTCACCTGAAACACATTTTCATGTAATGACCAATTAAATGGTCAACACAGTAAAAGTGGAAATTGAGACTATGCTACAATTCCGAGTGCTCATCATTCCCTTTGTTACCTGCTGTTCATAGAAATAAATAGAATAAAAATGTTGGGAAAAGAACAGAATATAATGTAATAGAAAAGAATCATGCTTTGGTGCTAAGCCCCTCACACATCGTTCAGTGTCAGGTCAGCTTTAGGGTTGCCCCCCAAATGTCATCCTTTGTCCAGATTCACAGCCAAAAACCTACTTTCTTGCATCGTCTCCTAGCTCCATAACAGCTTTCCTCAGGCATGCAACTATTGCTCCAGCACCACCAGTAGCTGGACAATTGTTTTGCCCACAGAACCCCTGACACCCAACTTCCCCAGGGCAAAGTACAAAATCCTTACAATAAGGGTGAAGATGGAGATTTTTTCAGTGTCCCTTTAGATTTAAACATATCTTAATTGTCCAATAGAAAATTATAATCTTTCTTAACATCTCTGCAGATTGAATAGCTGTGGCAATACAATTTTAGTTAACTGTTAAGAATAATGAACAGTTGCCTACAAGATGGAACCAATTTTAAACTGTGAGAATCAGATCACAGAATATGGATACAGGTATATTTATAACATGACATTTACCGTTAACAAAGGAAAAAAAAACTTTACCAAGGAGGAGAATAATTATAATTAATTTTATATATCTGAGATGGACTAATAAATATTTTTGGTTTCAAAGACATGAAGCATAATGTTGCCATGGATACATTGAGACAGACTACTCACACCCATTTTGTAGCCATTTGTTCCTTTTGTGAAAAGTTTCGTTTGCCAAATTCCCCATAATCCTGTATTGATACACTGTACTGTGTGTATTATTGCACATGCTGGTAAGTATCACTAGATTAGACTAATAATAAAGATACTTTAAAAACGAACTGATTCTTGAGCAAGTTCTCATTATTGCTGCCTCAGTCTGTACACATAAGCAGTCAGAGGTTTTTAAGATCCACCCAATTTTTTGAAGAAGACCTAACATGTTATTTACTGCTAGAGGTCACTTAGTTTGTATTAGTTGTAAAACAAGCCCATGCAAACTGCCAATGAGATCAGAAAGACATCATTCACATAATGCAATAACTCTGTGATTCCTTTTTCTTTAAGTTTCGATATACAGGCTTGACTGCTCTTAGTAGATCACATTATGTCCTAAACATAATGAACTATGAAAGGTGGACAGTACGGTAGTATTGGTAGTATAAGGCCTCAGCTTGAACAGAGCACATAGTGCTGAGAATAGCTAAATGTTATTTAGATCTTATTATAATGAACAAAAGTGATCAGCCAGCACAGAAGCACAGCGACTCATATCATTTCTGGGATTTCTAATCAGCATTATTATAATGTAAACTTTTCAGGAACACTCCAAAGCGAAACCGCCCAAGTGCAGACACACATCAGTATGGATGGCAGCATGCCAGAGCAGTGGACATGTCACTGGTGGAAGGATCTGTATCTCGTTTTTAACATGTGCCACTTAAACAGCTATCTTTAGTTTGTATGAACCCTAATTAATCTTTGATTAAATCAACTGCACACCAATTTATCAAGGTTAAGAAAAACAATTGTTATGTGGGGAGCTTCTTTGAACTGATACTACAAGTGCAGTCTGAATCCCACCAGTACGTATTGTAATTTCCTGCCCTGCTAAAGAGACATGCTCATTTTTCATGTCTGTGACATGCTTTTTTGTAGGGTAAACTTTTCTGTATCTTGGCAGCCATCATGTCTCGAATGAATGGGCAACTGATGGCTGAGCTATTATGACTGTAGAGCTAAGCACAATTGTTGATTTATTTTTAATGCGTTTTCCAATTATGCAAGCAATAATACCCATTAGAAGTTACCCTTGAGAGTCAGCTCTGGAGCACGCCAGCACTGTGCAACTTCTGCTTTCAGCTGCAGGATAGTGAGACTCCTGGGCCACACTTTAAAATGGGGAGTCCCAACTCAAAAAAATTGATTCAGGTGCAGACGAAAGTACTTTATGTTCTACTATTAGCATGGCAGCATCTTCCTTTGTATCCAAAGAAAAGTTCAGTGTTGCTTCACACAACCAGTTCTTTTAACGTTTTAATGAAAAAGTAGGACAGTTTGTGTGTTTGTGTCAAAGACAGATCCAGACAGGAACATTAATCATTGACTGTGAGCAGACAGAGATCAATGTGGAAGGGTTGCTGTCCAGCCCCTGCTGGGAACAGTTCTCAGTCAAGACTCCTGGGGTGACAGGCTATAAATCAGGATTTGTTTGTCGAATCAGTGACATAAAAATGTAAATCCTGTCGGGGGAATCCCCAAAACATACAATACAAACTCTAATCACGGCTTGATTTTACTTTCACTGGTATACTCTATAGGCCATGGCTATTATTAAGTGTGCCTATGCCAAAAGGCACACTTATTACTATTGCTCGGATTTATTATTATTAAGTGTGCCTATGCCAAAAGGCACACTTATTACTATTGCTCGGATTTATTGTGTGGATACTTTAAGCATCCACACTCTTGAGTTCCTCTTGGGACTTCCGTACACTTTTTGGCACTTAACTACTTCCACAATTTTCAGCCGATTTTCACCGTTCAAATTTTAAAATATTCTGCTATTTCTGCTAATTCCTGCTATGTCTTTTGGTATTTTTCACTATTATACTTTTTAAAATATTAAGCTTAATTTGTCCCATTGAAATGAATGGGAAACTTCTGCAATTCTGCTAAAATTTGCTTGTTTCTGAAACTTAACTACTTCCTCATATTTTCACGTAGAACAACCATTCAAACTTTAAAATGTTCTCAAATTATTGGGCTATTCAGGTATGATTCAGCTTTTTCAAATCTTTTACCGTTTTACCTTTATGCCTCTTAAAGTTTTCAGTTGCAAAATTGTGATTTTTCACAAAATACATGCGTTGTTATGGTTGCTATGCACTTGGCTTCCAGTGTGCCACTGAAGGTTTTGCAGTCTTCTCTTCATGTCCGAACAACTTCTTGCTACTTGCTCAATCTTCACTCAACTTCCACAAATTATACATCAAAACATAGGTATTTTTGCTGGGTTTCCGAAAATGTCACTATCATTGTTGTGGGATTTATAGAATTTTGGCAAATCTCCTCAGACCAACACAAAGTCGCAAAACTCTCCATAGAAAGTCAATGGAGAGCTTGTTCAAAATCACCGCTTGATTTCTGTAATGAGAGGCATATTCGAATCGTCATATCTCCTTAACGAAGCAAAGTTAAGACATAAGGCTTGTCCCAGTATATCTTCAGACACTCCTGACGCTCACAATTCAAGAATTATTTTCTCACCTATTACCGTTCTGAAATGAGTTAGACTTGTTTGAGGGTAGGAAATTCGTCCTTCGCTCAGATTTCTTCAGATTTCAAACTGTGGAAATGAACCACTTTTTTCTCTCGTCATATCTTTTTAATGGATTTCCACAGAGACCTGAAAATTTCCATGATTGTTCACCAAAGCCTGCTGTCTCTTACGGTGAAAGAATGATATTGATACTCCAAATAGATTTAGAGTTAGAAAGCGTTGTTTGAGGGCAAGTCAAGGCAGTTTTTGCTTTGCTCTACTCAGTTATGGTGCATTAGAAGTCAATTATCTTTAATAATTCATATTTTAATGATAAATTGTCAACACTTTAAGATTCCCCCATCTCTTCTGAACAAAACGGTGTAAGAATGACCGTTCTAGCCCCTACGGTTAGGAAATTATGGTCATTTGTTTGAGGGGAGTCGTCATTATGAGAAATAGACTGCAAAAATCCTGTGTCTCTCTGTGCTGCGTGCACCTGTTTTGGCGGGAAAAAGTGCACAGGCTCTCTGATTGGTGGATTCAAATTCAGCAGCTCCAAGGCTGCTTGACAGAGCTAGAAACTTACTTCTCTGTGTGTGTGTGTGTGTGTGTGTGTGTGTGTGTGTGTGTGTGTGTGTGAGAGAGAGAGCACTGGCGTGCACAGATAGAGACGAGGTGGTGCTGAAGCACTTGCCCTTTTGCCCTCAGTCCAAAAAAGTGCCCTTTTGAAAGACGTGATTTTTTTTTTTTAAAGCTGCGCGATTTAAAAAGGTGTGAAAATAATGGCTTGATTTGTGCCCCTTCTTCAAAGACACCCGAACCCTGTCGCTTTTTCACTGTCACCGTGTCACGTGAACACGCTTGCAGTTCATTTGTTGTGAGGCGTGTAGCAGCGGCATGACACAGGACTACTTGGAGTAGGCATAGTAGGCTAACTATAGCGACTGGGAGCCACGGCGGACAACACGGCAGCTCTTTCCCTTCCCAACCAGTCGGGTAACCCATGAATCGAGTGAAATTATTCTGTTTGCCCTCTAAGACCAACCTGCAATTGTTTTGTTGTGAAGTAGCCTGTCAGAAACTGCACATGACAAACTTTGCCAGCTTACCCCTCCATCTATCCATATGGATAAACAAAAAAACGACACATTTAAAATGTAACCTAAACCATTTAGGCAACCCCACTCTCCATCAATTCCGACCTTTTTGCATACACTATTGAAAATATCACGTTATGCTATAGGCTAAGGCTACATGCCGTTAGGCAGAGGGCTCCTTTGAGCCCATTTTTCGTTACAAATTTTAGGATGATCTCACGGAAATCTGTGAATAAATACAAAGTTTTCAAACTGAAGTCAGTGACGGGAAGACATCACACTTTTTAGAGATGGAACTGCAGAAAAACCTAAAACCTTGACATGATTATGAATAATAGAATTATGGACGTTTCTCCGTTTTTGTGGATTAGCCTTTCCATAACTAACGTCAACTACTGTCCTACTTTGGTAAGATTGAAATTAATGTCTTTGACTGTCTTTAGTAGGTGTCTCCTGTGAGAAAGTTAGAACACTGTCCAACTGTCTAAAGATGCAGTCTTTAGCCTAACTGGTTGTTACTGACTCAGCGATGCTCGCAGACATTTACGCACTGTGTTGTGACCTGATTGTGACAGAACAGTGACGTTGTTATTGGTAGTTTGAAGGGTACGGTGTTGGGGGTGGTGCATGTTAAAAGTTTTGAGAAGCACTGGTTAGACATGTTAATTGTGTGGATGCTTTAAGCATCCACACTATTGAGTTCCTCTTGGGACTTCCGTACACTTTTTGGCACTTAACTACTTCCACAATTTTCAGCCGATTTTCACCGTTCAAATTTTAAAATATTCTGCTATTTCTGCTAATTCCTGCTATGTCTTTTGGTATTTTTCACTATTATACTTTTTAAAATATTAAGCTTAATTTGTCCCATTGAAATGAATGGGAAACTTCTGCAATTCTGCTAAAATTTGCTTGTTTCTGAAACTTAACTACTTCCTCATATTTTCACGTAGAACAACCATTCAAACTTTAAAATGTTCTCAAATTATTGGGCTATTCAGGTATGATTCAGCTTTTTCAAATCTTTTACCGTTTTACCTTTATGCCTCTTAAAGTTTTCAGTTGCAAAATTGTGATTTTTCACAAAATACATGCGTTGTTATGGTTGCTATGCACTTGGCTTCCAGTGTGCCACTGAAGGTTTTGCAGTCTTCTCTTCATGTCCGAACAACTTCTTGCTACTTGCTCAATCTTCACTCAACTTCCACAAATTATACATCAAAACATAGGTATTTTTGCTGGGTTTCCGAAAATGTCACTATCATTGTTGTGGGATTTATAGAATTTTGGCAAATCTCCTCAGACCAACACAAAGTCGCAAAACTCTCCATAGAAAGTCAATGGAGAGCTTGTTCAAAATCACCGCTTGATTTCTGTAATGAGAGGCATATTCGAATCGTCATATCTCCTTAACGAAGCAAAGTTAAGACATAAGGCTTGTCCCAGTATATCTTCAGACACTCCTGACGCTCACAATTCAAGAATTATTTTCTCACCTATTACCGTTCTGAAATGAGTTAGACTTGTTTGAGGGTAGGAAATTCGTCCTTCGCTCAGATTTCTTCAGATTTCAAACTGTGGAAATGAACCACTTTTTTCTCTCGTCATATCTTTTTAATGGATTTCCACAGAGACCTGAAAATTTCCATGATTGTTCACCAAAGCCTGCTGTCTCTTACGGTGAAAGAATGATATTGATACTCCAAATAGATTTAGAGTTAGAAAGCGTTGTTTGAGGGCAAGTCAAGGCAGTTTTTGCTTTGCTCTACTCAGTTATGGTGCATTAGAAGTCAATTATCTTTAATAATTCATATTTTAATGATAAATTGTCAACACTTTAAGATTCCCCCATCTCTTCTGAACAAAACGGTGTAAGAATGACCGTTCTAGCCCCTACGGTTAGGAAATTATGGTCATTTGTTTGAGGGGAGTCGTCATTATGAGAAATAGACTGCAAAAATCCTGTGTCTCTCTGTGCTGCGTGCACCTGTTTTGGCGGGAAAAAGTGCACAGGCTCTCTGATTGGTGGATTCAAATTCAGCAGCTCCAAGGCTGCTTGACAGAGCTAGAAACTTACTTCTCTGTGTGTGTGTGTGTGTGTGTGTGTGTGTGTGTGTGTGTGTGTGTGTGTGTGTGAGAGAGAGAGCACTGGCGTGCACAGATAGAGACGAGGTGGTGCTGAAGCACTTGCCCTTTTGCCCTCAGTCCAAAAAAGTGCCCTTTTGAAAGACGTGATTTTTTTTTTTTAAAGCTGCGCGATTTAAAAAGGTGTGAAAATAATGGCTTGATTTGTGCCCCTTCTTCAAAGACACCCGAACCCTGTCGCTTTTTCACTGTCACCGTGTCACGTGAACACGCTTGCAGTTCATTTGTTGTGAGGCGTGTAGCAGCGGCATGACACAGGACTACTTGGAGTAGGCATAGTAGGCTAACTATAGCGACTGGGAGCCACGGCGGACAACACGGCAGCTCTTTCCCTTCCCAACCAGTCGGGTAACCCATGAATCGAGTGAAATTATTCTGTTTGCCCTCTAAGACCAACCTGCAATTGTTTTGTTGTGAAGTAGCCTGTCAGAAACTGCACATGACAAACTTTGCCAGCTTACCCCTCCATCTATCCATATGGATAAACAAAAAAACGACACATTTAAAATGTAACCTAAACCATTTAGGCAACCCCACTCTCCATCAATTCCGACCTTTTTGCATACACTATTGAAAATATCACGTTATGCTATAGGCTAAGGCTACATGCCGTTAGGCAGAGGGCTCTTTTGAGCCCATTTTTCGTTACAAATTTTAGGATGATCTCACGGAAATCTGTGAATAAATACAAAGTTTTCAAACTGAAGTCAGTGACGGGAAGACATCACACTTTTTAGAGATGGAACTGCAGAAAAACCTAAAACCTTGACATGATTATGAATAATAGAATTATGGACGTTTCTCCGTTTTTGTGGATTAGCCTTTCCATAACTAACGTCAACTACTGTCCTACTTTGGTAAGATTGAAATTAATGTCTTTGACTGTCTTTAGTAGGTGTCTCCTGTGAGAAAGTTAGAACACTGTCCAACTGTCTAAAGATGCAGTCTTTAGCCTAACTGGTTGTTACTGACTCAGCGATGCTCGCAGACATTTACGCACTGTGTTGTGACCTGATTGTGACAGAACAGTGACGTTGTTATTGGTAGTTTGAAGGGTACGGTGTTGGGGGTGGTGCATGTTAAAAGTTTTGAGAAGCACTGGTTAGACATGTTAATTGTGTGGATGCTTCCCTTCATTGGCTTCCTGTTAAATCCAGAATTGAATTCAAAATCCTGCTCCTCACATACAAGGTCTTAAATAATCAGGCCCCATCTTATCTTAATGACCTTGTAGTACCATATCACCCTATTAGAGCGCTCCGCTCTCGCTCTGCAGGCCTACTTGTTGTTCCTAGAGTATTTAAAAGTAGAATGGGAGGGAGAGCCTTCAGTTTTCAGGCCCCTCTTCTGTGGAACCAGCTTCCAGTTTGGATTCGGGAGACAGACACTATCTCTACTTTTAAGATTAGGCTTAAAACTTTCCTTTTTTCTAAAGCATATAGTTAGGGCTGGACCAGGTGACCCTGAATCCTCCCTTTGTTATGCTGCAATAGATGTAGGCTGCCGGGGGATTCCCATGATGCATTGAGTTTTTCCTTTCCAGTCACCTTTCTCACTCACTATGTATTAATAGACCTCTCTGCATTGAATCATATCTGTTATTAACCTCTGTCTCTCTTCCACAGCATGTCTTTATCCTGTCTTCCTTCTCTCACCCCAACCGGTCGCAGCAGATGGCCGCCCCTCCCTGAGCCTGGTTCTGCCGGAGGTTTCTTCCTGTTAAAAGGGAGTTTTTCCTTCCCACTGTCGCCAAAGTGCTTGCTCATAGGGGGTCATATGATTGTTGGGTTTTTCTCTGTATCTATGAAGCGCCTTGAGGCGACTTTTGTTGTGATTTGGCGCTATATAAATAAAATTGAATTGAATTGAATTGAACTATTGAGTTCCTCTTGGGACTTCCGTACACTTTTTGGCACTTAACTACTTCCACAATTTTCAGCCGATTTTCACCGTTCAAATTTTAAAATATTCTGCTATTTCTGCTAATTCCTGCTATGTCTTTTGGTATTTTTCACTATTATACTTTTTAAAATATTAAGCTTAATTTGTCCCATTGAAATGAATGGGAAACTTCTGCAATTCTGCTAAAATTTGCTTGTTTCTGAAACTTAACTACTTCCTCATATTTTCACGTAGAACAACCATTCAAACTTTAAAATGTTCTCAAATTATTGGGCTATTCAGGTATGATTCAGCTTTTTCAAATCTTTTACCGTTTTACTTTTATGCCTCTTAAAGTTTTCAGTTGCAAAATTGTGATTTTTCACAAAATACATGCGTTGTTATGGTTGCTATGCACTTGGCTTCCAGTGTGCCACTGAAGGTTTTGCAGTCTTCTCTTCATGTCCGAACAACTTCTTGCTACTTGCTCAATTTTCACTCAACTTCCACAAATTATACATCAAAACGTAGGTATTTTTGCTGGGTTTCCGAAAATGTCACTATCATTGTTGTGGGATTTATAGAATTTTGGCAAATCTCCTCAGACCAACACAAAGTCGCAAAACTCTCCATAGAAAGTCAATGGAGAGCTTGTTCAAAATCACCACTTGATTTCTGTAATGAGAGGCATATTCGAATCGTCATATCTCCTTAACGAAGCAAAGTTAAGACATAAGGCTTGTCCCAGTATATCTTCAGACACCCCTGACGCTCACAATTCAAGAATTATTTTCTCACCTATTACCGTTCTGAAATGAGTTAGACTTGTTTGAGGGTAGGAAATTCGTCCTTCGCTCAGATTTCTTCAGATTTCAAACTGTGGAAATGAAGCACTTTTTTCTCTCGTCATATCTTTTTAATGGATTTCCACAGAGACCTGAAAATTTCCATGATTGTTCACCAAAGCCTGCTGTCTCTTACGGTGTAAGAATGATATTGATACTCCAAATAGATTTCAAGTCACAAAGCGTTGTTTGAGGGCAAGTCAAGGCAGTTTTTGCTTCGCTCTACTCAGTTATGGTGCATTAGAAGTCAAATATCTTTAATAATTCATATTTTAATGATAAATTGTAAACACTGGAAGATTCCCCCATCTCTTCTGAACAAAACGGTGTAAGAATGACCGCTCTAGCCCCTACGGTTAGGAAATTATGGTCATTTGTTTGAGGGGAGTCGTCATTATGAGAAATAGACTGCAATAATCCTGTGCTGCGTGTGTAAAAAGATGCACCTTTTTTGGCGGGAAAAAGTACACAGGCTCTCTGATTGGTGGATTCAAATTTAGCAGCTCCCAGGCTGACCTAGAAACTTACTTCTCTCTCCCTGTGCATTTTTTTTGCTGATTTTTTCATTTAACAAGTATATTTGAGGGACCCTCAGCATGTTCATCATTTTTTCAGCTGTCCATTTTGCTTTTCCAATTTTTCTGTTTAACTTATTACTATTGTGCTAAATCATACTATTTCTGCTATTTTATAAGATTTGTGCCTAATATAGTATTTCTGCTAAATTACAGTATTTCTGCTTTTTATACTATTTGTGCTAAAACATAGTATTTCTACTAAATGTAGTATTTATGCTTAATCATACTATTTCTGCTTTTTATGGGATTTGTGCCTAATATAGTATTTCTGCTTTTTATAGGATTTTTGCTCAAACATAGTATTTCTACTAAATGTAGTGTTTATGCTTAATCATCCTATTTCTGCTTTTTATAGGATTTGTGCTTAATATAGTATTTCTGCTAAATTATAGTATTTCTGCTTTTTATAGTATTTGTGCTAAAACATAGTATTTCTACTAAATGTAGTATTTATGCTTAATCATAGTATTTCTATCCGGTTGTTCAGTGATGACGCGACGAATCCTACTTCCGGGTCTAAAGTAGTCTGCGTTTAATATGGCTTTTGTGTTGTTAACATGTTTAATGTTATGTATTTTCTTCTATTTGATCTCAAAAAGCTCCTAAAACAGTCAGTGATCCCTGTTGACCTCCCTCGGCTTTTATTACCGCTAATCATTTATTTAAGCTCAGTTTTTAAAACCTTACGATGTAACTACAGCCCAGCCCATGCAGCAGTATATGAATGACTAACCTCGTATTGTGGATGGATTATCTCAGTTGTTCTCCTGGCTGAAGTTTGGTCCTTTTACAGCATCCTGCCATGCGATTACATTTGTTCCTGACCACCGAGAACACTCACATTAACTTTTATCGAGTGGAAAAAAAGTTAGCTTGTTTATATTATGCTAACATAGCTGTGTCGCTAGCGGTCACGTAGCACATCATTATATACCAGCTAGCCCAACTTCAGTAACCCTACAAACGTCACTGCTGTTTAGTTTTCTGTCTTCATTTATGCTGGAAGTGATAGCAGAGCTGTACGTTTTAATTTGTTTCCAAAACCCCACAGTCAGGACATGCTATATTGTATTTAGATAGAAGCTAGCGAGCTAACTCCCTGCTAACTTCTAACTCCGTTAAATGTCATAAATTCCGTTTTCATGGATGCCTGGATGTTAAACTCAATTGTTACACCTGGTAGAGCAGAACGCTGATCATTTTATTAAAGATGAAAGACTTTAGACAGTTTTTCAACTCTCAGTAATGCCATAGTGATCGTTTGATATATGGACCTGCAGCGGAGTTTAGACCCAGACACGGCTAGTGACGTCAGACTGAACAACCGGATATATTTCTGCCAGGTCCCCAGGCAGCCAATCCTCTGTGAGGACTTAGACATTCAAATTTTCAAATCAGGGCCTGCACGGTTTCCCAGCCAATCATATATGTGTCCTGAGGCATTCAAATTTGCATATTGGGGCCTTCATGGCTTCTAAGCCAGCCAATCATATCTGAGGGCTGAGGAATTCAAATCCACAAATCAGGGCCTGCACGGCTTCCCAGCCAGCCAATCATATATGTGGCCTCAGGCATTCAAATTTGCATATTGGGGAATTCGTGGCTTCTAAGTCAACAAGTCATCCATGTCGTATATCTCTAAAAATTCACATTTTAATGATAAATTGTTAACACTGGAAGATTCCCCCATCTCTTCTGAACAAAACTGTGTAAGAATGACCGTTCTAGCCCCTACGGTTAGGAAATTATGGTCATTTGTTGGTGGGGAGTCCTCACTATGAGAAATAGGCTGCAATAATCCTGTGCCTCTCTGTGCTGCGTGTGTAAAAAGATGCACCTGTTTTGGCGGGAAAACGTAAACAGCCACTCTGATTGGTGGATTTAAATTCGGCAGCTCTCTCCCTCTGTGTCTGTGTGTGTGTGTGTGTGTGTGTGTGTGTGTGTGTGTGTTTAGTGGGAGAGAGAGGACCCTGCCCTTATTTGGCAGCATGTCATTGTAGGATTTAAATTGAATATAGTTAGACTGGTTGACTGGATTAGAGCCTGTGTTTGTGTGTCCCTCTGTGCATTTCTGTTTCAATATGCCTCCATATTTGTAATTTTGTAAGTTATTACTATTCTGCTAAATCATAGTATTTCTGGTACTTTTCGGTACTTGTGCTAAATACAGTATTTCTGCTAAATCATACTATTTCTGCTTTTCATAAGATTTGTGACTAATATAGTATTTCTGCTAAATTATAGTATTTCTGCTTTTTATACTATTTGTGCCTAATATAGTATTTCTGCTTTTTATAGGATTTGTGCTTAATATAGTATTTCTGCTTTTTATAGTATTTGTGCTAAAACATAGTATTTCTACTAAATGTAGTATTTATGCTTAATCATAGTATTTCCATATATTTCTGCCAGGTCCCCAGGCAGCCAATCCTCTGTGAGGACTGAGACATTAGAATTTTCAAATCAGGGCCTGCACGGCTTCCCAGCCAATCATACATGTGTCCTGAGGCATTCAAATTTGCATATTGGGGCCTTCATGGCTTCTAAGCCAGCCAATCATATCAGGGCTGAGGAATTCAAATCCACAAATCAGGGCCTGCACGGCTTCCCAGCCAGCCAATCATATATGTGGCCTCAGCCATTCAAATTTGCATATTGGGGAATTCGTGGCTTCTAAGTCAATAAGTCATCCATGTCATATATCTCTAAAAATTCATATGTTAATGATAAATTCTAAACACTGGAAGATTCCCCCATCTCTTCTGAACAAAACGGTGTAAGAATGACCGCTCTAGCCCCTACGGTTAGGAAATTATGGTCATTTGTTTGAGGGGAGTCGTCACTATGAGAAATAGACTGCAATAATCCTGTGCCTCTCTGTGCTGCGTGTGTAAAAAGATGCACCTTTTTTGGCGGGAAAACGTAAACAGCCACTCGGATTGGTGGATTTAAATTCGGCAGCTCTCTCCCTCTGTGTCTGTCTGTGTGTGTTTGTGTGTGCGTATGTGTGTGCGTTTGTGTGTGTGTGTGTGTGTGTGTGTGTGACAGAGAGAGAGAGAGAGAGAGAGAGAGAGAGAGAGAGAGCGAGAGAAAGCCTTTTAATGGGATGATCTCATTGTAAGATTCAAATTCAATATATTTAGACTGGTTGACTGAATTGGATCTTGTGTGTGTGTCTCTCTGTGCATGTGTGTTTCCTCATGTGTACATATTTATAATTGTGTGGCTGTTATAAATTTTTTTGCAGATTTTTGTCATTTAACTAGTATATTTGAGGGACCCTCAGCATGTTCAGCATTTTTTCAGCTGTCCATTTTGCTTTTCCAATTTTTCTGTTTAACTTATTACTATTGTGCTAAATCATACTATTTCTGCTATTTTATAAGATTTGTGCTTAATATACTATTTCTGCTTTTATAGGATTTGTGCTTAATATACTATTTCTGCTTTTTATAAGATTTGTGCTTAATATAGTATTTCTGCTAAATGTAGTATTTCTGAATAATTATAGTTTTTCTACTAAATCATAGTACAGTATTTCTGCTTTTTATGGGATTTGTGCTTAATATAGTATTTCTGCTAAATGTAGTATTTATGCTTAATCATACTATTTCTGCTTTTCATAGGATTTGTGCTTAATATAGTATTTCTGCTAAATGTAGTATTTCTGAATAATTATAGTTTTTCTACTAAATCATAGTACAGTATTTCTGCTTTTTATGGGATTTGTGCTTAATATAGTATTTCTGCTAAATTATAGTATTTCTGCCAAATTATAATATTTGTGCTAAAACATAGTCTTAATTTAAAATTACAATATTCATAGTTCATCACAGTGTCTCTGGTAAATCACAATATTTCTGCTCTGTTGTACTATTTTTCTAAATCATAGTGTTTCTGTAATGTTTAAGTATTTTTGGCTAAATATATTCTTTCTGTTATCTTATACTATTTCTCCTAAATTCTTGTATTTTTGAGAAGTTATCATGTTTCTGGTAAGTTACAATATTTCTGCTAAATTCTGCTATGCTATTGTATTTCTGCCAAGTATTATGTTTCCTCTAAGATATTGCAGTTCTGCTAAGTTATTCCATATTAGCAAACTTCTTTTGCTTCTGCAAAGTTTTTACAATTTCTGCAACTTTTCAGCTTTTTCAGCTAGTTTTTGCATACAGCTTCAGCTTTAAGCATCCACACTGCATTTTCGCAGGAAATGCAAATTTTTCTAGTTGTGTGGATGCTTTAAGCATCCACACTATTGAGTTCCTGTTTCTCTTTATTCTTTATTATTGTGTGGATGCTTTAAGCATCCACACTATTGAGTTCCTGTTTCTCTTTCCTGGAGAAATTTGAGGCTCCAGATGTCACCCATCACTATACTGTACCCCAAAGTGTAAAACATGACATTTCCTGTTCCCACTAGGTGGCGCTGTCCTTGATGTCAAATATGGCAGTTGAAATATGTTCAGGGGTGGAGCCTTATCATATGTGTTCACTTTGGTCAAGGTCAGAAAATGTATGACAAAATGAGAGGCAATAAGATTTTCATGGCGAGTCATCGAAATTCGCCATGGCGCCACGGCCTCATAGTATTGTGAAAACTCAAAAGCTCCGCAATTTAACATGGCACAAGGGTGTAGTTGACACTGTCCAAATTTGAAGTTTATAGGACAAAATCCCAAGGAGGAGTTCGAAAAAGTTCGAGGCATGGAAATGGCAAAATTAGAGCCAAAATGTCACCTTCACTTCTAAATTGCAGACTTCCTGTTGGGATTAGGACATTGCCATAATAGACTTTTTTGTTCGACTCTGAACGTTATATAAGTGTACCGACTTTCAAACTTGGAGGCCATACCCATACCGGGGGCTCGCGTTTTTCATTTTTCTAGGTGGCGCTACTGAGCTAATTTTCCCTGGCCATGTCTGAAAACATTAAAATACGTAAATTTTCACCAGACCTGACGCGTGTGCAAAATTTCATGAGTTTTCGAGCATGTTTAGGCCCTCAAAAGGCCGATTCATTTGCCGAAATAATAATAATAATAATAATTAAAGCTGCAAGCAGCGTTATGAGGGCCCTCGCACACCCGGCGTGTCGAGCCATGCCCAACACCTGAAACCAGCACGTCCGATCTGATGTCACATTGATGGAATTCATGCATTTAACCACCAGTTAACATTTCATTTGCTTCAACCATGAGTATAGTCGTCCCACTAGGTGGCGCTCTAACCATTATGTACAAATGGCATAACAAACATTTCCGAGCTCGAGTCTCATCACGCCTATGAGCTTTGGGAGAGATTGGACATTGTGTTTTTGAGTGACAGCAGATTACTGCTTTTTGGCGAGTGATTCAAACTCTAAGTGCCACCATAACCACCCCGTTTCACTGAACGTAAAAAGCTTCGCAATTTAACATCACAAAGGTCTTTAGATTCCACACACTGGAGATTGGTTCAATATGATGAAATCCCTTGGAGGAGTTCGTCAAAGAACGGTGCCTGGAAAGAGGGGAAAATGTTGCCAAAATTACACATTCATTTTAAAATGGCTGACTTCCTGTTGGATTTGGGATATTGCACCAAGAGACTTTTTTGTACATCTTGATATCTCCTATAAGCTTACCAGGTTTCAGAATCATACATAGAACACAGAGCAGGGGCTGTGGTTTTGAAATTTTGTAGGGGGCGCTGTGGAGCAATTTCGCGCTGTTTAATGAAAATGATCACATGCCAACAAAGCCTTCATCCATTTGGAGGTGTGTGCCAAATTTCAAGCCTCTATAAACTTGCCAAGACCCTCAAAAGCCACTTCATCTTTCATGTTGAACAGCATTGCCACCAGGGTGCGCCGTTCAGTTTAAACTCACAATTTTTGCACTGAAGCATCACGAGGGACTGATGGTGATATTCACCGCTTTTGAGGTGGCCAAGATGAACCTGTGAAAATCAGTACAACAAAATTAAAGCCATGACATTTCCTGTTCCCACTAGGTGGCGCTGTCCTTGATGTCAAATATGGCAGTTGAAATATGTTCAGGGGTGGAGCCTTATCATATGTGTGCTCTTTGGTCAAGGTCAGAAAATGTATGACAAAATGAGAGGCAATAAGATTTTCATGGTGAGTCATCGAAATTCGCCATGGCGCCACGGCCTCATAGTATTGTGAAAACTCAAAAGCTCCGCAATTTAACATAGCACAAGGGTGTAGTTGACACTGTCCAAATTTGAAGCTTATACGACCAAATCCCAAGGAGGAGTTCGTTAAAGTTCGAGGCATGGAAATGGCAAAATTAGAGCCAAAATGTCACCTTCTCTTCCAAATGGCGGACTTCCTGTTGGGTTTGCGTCAATGGGCCCACAGACTTTTTTGTTCGTCTTGGAATGATACACATGTGTGCCAAATTTCATACATGTAGCTCAAACGATGTGGTCGTAGGGCTGCATTTAACAAGGCATAGGTGGCGCTCTAGAGCCATTTCCCAGTGCTCATAAGTAAAACCATTAAAATACAAAATTTTTCACCAGACCTGGCATGTGTGCAAAATTTCATGAGTTTTTGAGCATGTTTAGGCCCTCAAAAAGGCCCTTGTTTGGGGTGAATAATAATAATAATAATAATAATAATAATAATAATAATAATAATAATAATAAGAAACGGAGCAGATACAATAGGGCCTTCGCACTCTCAGTGCTCGGGCCCTAATAAACAGAGCAATTACAATAGGGCCTTCGCACTGTCAGTGCTCGGGCCCTAATTAAAGCTGCAAGCAGCGTTATGAGGGCCCTCGCACCCACGGCGTGTCGAGCCATGCCCAACACCTGAAACCAGCACGTCCGATCTGATGTCACATTGATGGAATTCATGCATTTAACCACCAGTTAACATTTCATTTGGTTCAACCATGAGTATAGTCGTCCCACTAGGTGGCGCTCTAACCATTATAGACAAAGGGCATAACAAACATTTCCGAGCTCGAGTCTCATCACGCCTGCGACCTTTGGGAGAGATTGGACTTTGTGTCTTTGAGTGACAGCAGATTACTGCTTTTTGGCGAGTGATTGAAACTCCACGTGCCGCCATGACCACCCCGTTTCCTTGAACGTAAAAAGCTTCGCAATTTAACATCACAAAGGTCTTTAGATTCCACACACTGGAGAATGGTTCAATATGATGAAATCCCTTGGAGGAGTTCGTCAAAGTATGAAGCCTGAAAAGAGGGGAAAATGTCGCCAAAATTACACATTAATTTTAAAATGGCTGACTTCCTGTTGGATTTGGGATATTGCACCAAGAGACTTTTTTGTACATCTTAATATCTTCCATGAGCTTACCAAGTTTCAGACTCATAGATAAAACACAGAGCAGGGGCTGATATTTTGAAACTTTGTAGGGGGCGCTGTGGAGCAATTTTGCGCTATTCAATGAAAATGATCACATGACAACAAAGCCTTCATCCATTTGGGGGTGTGTGCCAAATTTCAAGCCTCTATAAACTTTCCAAGCCCCTCAAAAGCCACTTCATCTTTCATGTTGAACCGCGTTGCCACCAGGGTGCGCCGTTCAGTGTAAAGTCACAATTTTTGCACTGAAGCATCACGAGGGACGGATGGTGATATTCACCGCTTTTGAGGTGGCCACGATGAACCTGTGAAAATCAGTACAACAAAATTAAAGCCATGACATTTCCTGTGGCCACTAGGTGGCGCTGTCCGTATTTCCGACAATGGGCACATCAATCTGTTCAGGGCGGGTCTGACATCATGCCTGTAAAGTCTGGTACTGATCAGACTGGATTTCATTGAGTTATACTAATTTGTTTCTTCATGGCGTGACATCAAAGTTCACCATGCTGCTGGGGTCACACCCTTTTGCGAAAAGTCACAGTTTTCACTGTAATCCAAGACCAACTCCTTAAGGCTTTCCTGGAGAAATTTGAGGCTGCAGATGTCACCCATCACTATACTGTACCCCAAAGTGTAAAACATGACATTTCCTGTTCCCACTAGGTGGCGCTGTCCTTGATGTCAAATATGGCAGTTGAAATATGTTCAGGGGTGGAGCCTTATCATATGTGTTCACTTTGGTCCAGATCGGAACATGTATGACAGAATGAGAGGCAATAAGATTTTCATGGCGAGTCATCGAAATTCGCCATGGCGCCACGGCCTCATAGTATTGTGAAAACTCAAAAGCTCCGCAATTTAACATGGCACAAGGGTGTAGTTGACACTGTCCAAATTTGAAGTTTATAGGACCAAATCCCAAGGAGGAGTTCGTTAAAGTACAAGGCATGGAAACGGTAAAATCAGAGCCAAAATGTCACCTTCAATCCAAAATGGCGGACTTCCTGTTGGGTTTAGGACATTGCCATAATAGACTTTTTTGTTCGACTCTGAACGTTATATAGGTGTACCGACTTTCAAATGTGTAGGTCATACCCATACCGGGGGCTCGCGTTTTTCATTTTTCTAGGTGGCGCTACTGAGCTAATTTTCCCTGGCCATGTCTGGGAACATTAAAATACGTAAATTTTCACCAGACCTGACGCGTGTGCAAAATTTCATGAGTTTTCGAGCATGTTTAGGCCCTCAAACGGCCAATTCATTTGCCGGAATAATAATAATAATAATAATTAAAGCTGCAAGCAGCGTTATGAGGGCCCTCGCACCCCCGGCACGTCGAGCCACTGCCAACACCTCAAACCGGCACGTCCGATGTGATGTCACATTGATGGATTTCATGCTTTTAATCACCAGCTAACATTTCATCTTATTCAACCAGGATTATAGTCATGCCACTAGGTGGCGCTCTAACCATTATTGACAAATAGCATAACAAACATTTCCAAGCTCGAGTCTCATCACACCTGCGACCTTTGGGAGAGATTGGACATTGTGTTTTTGAGTGACAGCAGATTACTGCTTTTTGGCGAGTGATTGAAACTCTACGTGCTGCCATGACCACCCCGTTTCCCTGAACGGAAAAACCTTCGCAATTTAACATCGCAAAGGTCTTTAGATTCTACACACTGAAGAATGCTTCAATATGATGAAATCCCTTGGAGGAGTTCGTCAAAGTATGAGGCCTGAAAAGGGGGGAAAATGTCATCAAAATTACACATTAATTTTAAAATGGCTGACTTCCTGTTGGATTTGGGATATTGCTCCAAGAGACTTTTTTGTACATCTTGATATCTCCTATAAGCTTACCAGGTTTCAGAATCATACATAGAACACAGAGCAGGGGCTGTGGTTTTGAAATATTGTAGGGGGCGCTGTGGAGCCATTTTGCGCTATTCAAGGAAAATGGTTACATAACAACAATGCCTTCATCCATTTGGAGGTGTGTGCCAAATTTCAAGCCTCTATAAACTTTCCAAGCCCCTCAAAAGCCACTTCATCTTTCATGATGAACCGCGTTGCCACCAGGGTGCGCCGTTCAGTTTAAAGTCACAATTTTTGCACTGAAGCATCACGAGGGACTGATGGTGATATTCACCGCTTTTGAGGTGGCCACGATCAACCTGTGAAAATCAGTACAACAAAGTTAAAGCCATGACATTTCCTGTTGCCACTAGGTGGCGCTGTCCGTATTTCCGACAATGGGCACATCAATCTGTTCAGGGCGGGTCTGACATCATGCCTGTAAAGTCTGGTACTGATCAGACTGGATTTCATTGAGTTATACTAATTTGTTTCTTCATGGCGTGACATCAAAGTTCGCCATGCTGCTGGGGTCACACCCTTTTGCGAAAACTCATAGTTTTCACTGTAACCCAAGACCAACTCCTTAAGGCTTTCCTGGAGAAATTTGAGGCTGCAGATGTTACCCATCACTATACTGTACCCCAAAGTGTAAAACATGACATTTCCTGTTCCCACTAGGTGGCGCTGTCCTTTATGTCAAATATGGCAGTTGAAATATGTTCAGGGGTGGAGCCTTATCATATGTGTTCACTTTGGTCAAGGTCAGAAAATGTATGACAAAATGAGAGGCAATAAGATTTTGATGGCGAGTCATCGAAATTCGCCATGGCGCCACGGCCTCATAGTATTGTGAAAACTCAAAAGCTCCGCAATTTAACATGGCACAAGGGTGTAGTTGACACTGTCCAAATTTGAAGGTTATGAAATGAAACCCCAAGGAGGAGTTCGCAAAAGTTCGAGGCATGGAAATGGCAAAATTAGAGCCAAAATGTCACCTTCTCTTCCAAATGGCGGACTTCCTGTTGGGTTTGCATCAATGGGCCCACAGACTTTTTTGTTCGTCTTGGCATGATACACATGTGTGCCAAATTTCATACATGTAGCTCAAACCATGTGGTCGTAGGGCTGCATTTAACAAGGCATAGGTGGCGCTCTAGAGCCATTTCTCAGTGCTCATAAGTAAAACCATTAAAATACAAAATTTTTCACCAGACCTGGCATGTGTGCAAAATTTCATGAGTTTTTGAGCATGTTTAGGCCCTCAAAAAGGCCCTTGTTTGGGGTGAATAATAATAATAATAATAATAAGAAACGGAGCAGATACAATAGGGCCTTCGCACTCTCAGTGCTCGGGCCCTAATTAAAGCTGCAAGCAGCGTTATGAGGGCCCTCGCACCCTGGCGTGTCGAGCCACGCCCAACACCTAAAACCAGCACGTCCGATGTGATGTCACATTGATGGAATTCATGCATTTAACCACCAGCTAACATTTCAACTCATTCATTCATGATTAGTTAGTCGTTCCACTAGGTGGCGCTCTAACCCTTATGCACAAATGGCATAACAAACATTTCCGAGCTCGAGTCTCATCACGCCTATGAGCTTTGGGAGAGATTGGACATTGTGTTTTTGAGTGACAGCAGATTACTGCTTTTTGGCGAGTGATTGAAACTCCACGTGCCGCCATAACCACCCCGTTTCCCTGAATGTAAAAAGCTTCGCAATTTAACATCACAAAGGTCTTTAGATTCCACACACAGGAGATCGCATCAATCTGATGAAATCCCTTGGAGGAGTTCGTCAAAGAACGGTGCCTGGAAAGAGGGGAAAATGTTGCCAAAATTGCACATTAATTTTAAAATGGCTGACTTCCTGTTGGATTTTGGATATTGCTCCAAGAGACTTTTTTGTACATCTTGATATCTCCTATAAGCTTACCAGGTTTCAGACTCATACATAAAACACAGAGCTGGGGCTGTGGTTTTGAAATTTTGTAGGGGGCGCTGTGGAGCCATTTCGCGCTATTCAATAAAAATGATCACATGACAACAAAGCCTTCATCCATTTGGAGGGGTGTGCTAAATTTAAAGCCTCTATATACTTTCCAAGCCCCTCAAAAGCCACTTCATCTTTCATGGTGGACCGCGTTGCCACCAGGGTGCGCCGTTCAGTTTAAAGTCACAATTTTTGCACTGAAGCATCACGAGGGACTGATGTTGATATTCACCGCTTTTGAGGTGGCCACGATGAACCTGTGAAAATCAGTACAACAAAATTAAAGCCATGACATTTCCTGTTGCCACTAGGTGGCGCTGTACGTATTCCCGACAATGGGCACATCAATCTGTTCAGGGCGGGTCTGACATCATGCCTGTAAAGTCTGGTACTGAACAGACTGGATTTCATTGAGTTATACTAATTTGTTTCTTCATGGCGTGACATCAAAGTTCGCCATGCTGCTGGGGTCACATCCTTTTGCGAAAAGTCACAGTTTTCACTGTAACCCAAGACCAACTCCTTAAGGCTTTCCTGGAGAAATTTGAGGCTGCAGGTGTCACCCATCACTATACTGTACCCCAAAGTGTAAAACATGACATTTCCTGTTCCCACTAGGTGGCGCTGTCCCTGGTGTCAAATATGGCAGTTGAAATATGTTCAGGGGTGGAGCCTTATCATATGTGTTCACTTTGGTCAAGGTCAGAAAATGTATGACAAAATGAGAGGCAATAAGATTTTCATGGCGAGTCATCGAAATTCGCCATGGCGCCACGGCCTCATAGTATTGTGAAAACTCAAAAGCTCCGCAATTTAACATGGCCCAGGTGTGTAGTTGACACTGACCAAAGATGAAGCTTATACAACCAAATCCCAAGGAGGAGTTCGCAAAAGTTCGAGGCATGGAAATGGCAAAATTAGAGCCAAAATGTCACCTTCTCTTCCAAATGGCGGACTTCCTGTTGGGTTTGCATCAATGGGCCCACAGACTTTTTTGTTCGACTCCGCATGATACACATGTGTGCCAAATTTCATACATGTAGCTGAAACGATGTGGTCGTAGGGCTGCATTTAACAAGGCATAGGTGGCGCTGTAGAGCCATTTCCCAGTGCTCATATGTAAAACCATTAAAATACAAAATTTTTCACCAGACCTGGCAAGTGTGCAAAATTTCATGAGTTTTTGAGCATGTTTAGGCCCTCAAAAAGGCCCTTGTTTGGGGTGAATAATAATAATAATAATAATAATTAAAGCTGCAAGCAGCGTTATGAGGGCCCTCGCACCCCCGGCGCGTCGAGCCACGCCCAACACCTAAAACCAGCACGTCCGATCTGATGTCACATTGATGGAATTCATGCATTTAACCACCAGCTAACATTTCAACTCATTCATTCATGATTAGTTAGTCGTTCCACTAGGTGGCGCTCTAACCATTATGTACAAATGGCATAACAAACACTTCCAAGCTCGAGTCTCATCACACCTGAGACGTTTGGGAGAGATTGGACATTGTGTTTTTGAGTGACAGCAGATTACTGCTTTTTGGCGAGTGATTGAAACTCCACGTGCCGCCATAACCACCCCGTTTCCCTGGACGTAAAAAGCTTCGCAATTTAACATCACAAAGGTCTTTAGATTCCACAAACTGCAGATCGGTCCAATCTGATGAAATCCCTTGGAGGAGTTCGTCAAAGAACGATGCCTGAAAAGAGGGGAAAATGTTGCCAAAATTGCACATTAATTTTAAAATGGCTGACTTCCTGTTGGATTTTGGATATTGCTCCAAGAGACTTTTTTGTACATCTTGATATCTCCTATAAGCTTACCAGGTTTCAGACTCATACATAAAACACAGAGCAGGGGCTGTGATTTTGAAATTTTGTAGGGGGCGCTGTGGAGCCATTTTGGGATATTCAATGAAAATGATCACATAACAACAAAGCCTTAACCACATTGGAGGTGTGCGCCAAATTTCAAGACTTTTTAAACTTTCCAAGCCCCTCAAAAGCCACTTCATCTTTCATGGTGAACAGCGTTGCAACCAGGGTGCGGCGTTCAGTTTAAAGTCACAATTTTTGCACTGAAGCATCACAAGGGACTGATGGTGATATTCACCGCTTTTGAGGTGGCCACGATGAACCTGTGAAAATCAGTACAACAAAATTAAAGCCATGACATTTCCTGTTGCCACTAGGTGGCGCTGTCCGTATTCCCGACAATGGGCACATCAATCTGTTCAGGGCGGGTCTGTCATCATGCCTGTAAAGTCTGGTACTGATCAGACTGGATTTCATTGAGTTATACTAATTTGTTTCTTCATGGCGTGACATCAAAGTTCGCCATGCTGCTGGGGTCACACCCTTTTGCGAAAAGTCACAGTTTTCACTGTAACCCAAGACCAACTCCTTAAGGCTTTTCTGGAGAAATTTGAGGCTGCAGATGTCACCCATCACTATACTGTACCCCAAAGTGTAAAACATGACATTTCCTGTTCCCACTAGGTGGCGCTGTCCTTGATGTCAAATATGGCAGTTGAAATATGTTTAGGGGTGGAGCCTTATCATATGTGTTCACTTTGGTCAAGGTCAGAAAATGTATGACAAAATGAGAGGCAATAAGATTTTCATGGCGAGTCATCGAAATTCGCCATGGCGCCACGGCCTCATAGTATTGTGAAAACTCAAAAGCTCCGCAATTTAACATGGCACAAGGGTGTAGTTGACACTGACCAAATATGAAGGTTATGAAATCAAACCCCAAGGAGGAGTTCGCAAAAGTTCGAGGCATGGAAATGGCAAAATTAGAGCCAAAATGTCACCTTCTCTTCCAAATGGCGGACTTCCTGTTGGGTTTGCGTCAATGGGCCCACTGACTTTTTTGTTCGTCTTGGCATGATACACATGTGTGCCAAATTTCATACATGTAGCTCAAACGATGTGGTCGTAGGGCTGCATTTAACAAGGCATAGGTGGCGCTCTAGAGCCATTTCCCAGTGCTCATATGTAAAACCATTAAAATACAAAATTTTTCACCAGACCTGGCATGTGTGCAAAATTTCATGAGTTTTTGAGCATGTTTAGGCCCTCAAAAAGGCCCTTGTTTCGCCTGAATAATAATAATAATAATAATAATAATAATAATTAAAGCTGCAAGCAGCGTTATGAGGGCCCTCGCACCCCCGGCACGTCGAGCCACGCCCAACACCTAAAACCAGCACGTCCGATCTGATGTCACATTGATGGAATTCATGCATTTAACCACCAGCTAACATTTCAACTCATTCATTCCTGATTAGTTAGTCGTTCCACTAGGTGGCGCTCTAACCATTATGTACAAATGGCATAACAAACACTTCCAAGCTCGAGTCTCATCACACCTGAGACGTTTGGGAGAGATTGGACATTGTGTTTTTGAGTGACAGCAGATTACTGCTTTTTGGCGAGTGATTCAAACTCTAAGTGCCGCCATAACCACCCCGTTTCCCTGGACGTAAAAAGCTTCGCAATTTAACAACACAAAGGTCTTTAGATTCCACACACTGAAGAATGCTTCAATATGATGAAATCCCTTGGAGGAGTTCGTCAAAGTATGAGGCCTGAAAAGAGGGGAAAATGTCATCAAAATTGCACATTAATTTTAAAATGGCTGACTTCCTGTTGGATTTGGGATATTGCTCCAAGAGACTTTTTTGTACATCTTGATATCTTACACAAGCTTACCAAGTGTCAGACTCATAGATGAAACACAGAGCAGGGGCTGATGTTTTGAAATATTGTAGGGGGCGCTGTGGAGCCATTTTGCGCTATTCAAGGAAAATGGTTACATAACAACAATGCCTTCATCCATTTGGAGGTGTGTGCCAAATTTCAAGCCTCTATAAACTTTCCAAGCCCCTCAAAAGCCACTTCATCTTTCATGATGAACCGCGTTGCCACCAGGGTGCGCCGTTCAGTTTAAAGTCACAATTTTTGCACTGAAGCATCACGAGGGACTGATGGTGATATTCACCGCTTTTGAGGTGGCCACGATGAACCTGTGAAAATCAGTACAACAAAATTAAAGCCATGACATTTCCTGTTGCCACTAGGTGGCGCTGTCCGTATTTCCGACAATGGGCACATCAATCTGTTCAGGGCGGGTCTGACATCATGCCTGTAAAGTCTGGTACTGATCAGACTGGATTTCATTGAGTTATACTAATTTGTTTCTTCATGGCGTGACATCAAAGTTCGCCATGCTGCTGGGGTCACACCCTTTGGCGAAAACTCACAGTTTTCACTGTAACCCAAGACCAACTCCTTAAGGCTTTCCTGGAGAAATTTGAGGCTGCAGATGTCACCCATCACTATACTGTACCCCAAAGTGTAAAACATGACATTTCCTGTTCCCACTAGGTGGCGCTGTCCCTGATGTAAAATATGGCAGTTGAAATATGTTCAGGGATGGAGCCTTATCATATGTGTTCACTTTGGTCAAGGTCAGAAAATCTATGACAGAATGAGAGGCAATAAGATTTTCATGGCGAGTCATCGAAATTCGCCATGGCGCCACGGCCTCATAGTATTGTGAAAACTCAAAAGCTCCGCAATTTAACATGGCATAAGGGTGTAGTTGGCACTGACCAAATATGAAGGTTATGAAATCAAACCCCAAGGAGGAGTTCGTCAAAGTTCGAGGCATGGAAATGGTAAAATCAGAGCCAAAATGTCACCTTCAATCCAAAATGGCGGACTTCCTGTTGGGTTTAGGACATTGCCATAATAGACTTTTTTGTTCGACTCTGAACATTATATAGGTGTACCGACTTTCAAACATGTAGGTCATACCCATACCGGGGGCTCGCGTTTTTCATTTTTCTAGGTGGCGCTACTGAGCTAATTTTCCCTGGCCATGTCTGAGAACATTAAAATACGTAAATTTTCACCAGACCTGACGCGTGTGCAAAATTTCATGAGTTTTCGAGCATGTTTAGGCCCTCAAACGGCCAATTCATTTGCCGAAATAATAATAATAATAATAATAATAATAATAATTAAAGCTGCAAGCAGCGTTATGAGGGCCCTCGCACCCCCGGCACGTCGAGCCACTGCCAACACCTCAAACCGGCACGTCCGATGTGATGTCACATTGATGGATTTCATGCTTTTAATCACCAGCTAACATTTCATCTTATTCAACCAGGATTATAGTCATGCCACTAGGTGGCGCTCTAACCATTATTGACAAATAGCATAACAAACATTTCCAAGCTCGAGTCTCATCACACCTGCGACCTTTGGGAGAGATTGGACATTGTGTTTTTTAGTGACAGCAGATTACTGCTTTTTGCGAGTGATTGGAACTCTACGTGCCGCCATGACCACCCCGTTTCCCTGAACGGAAAAAGCTTCGCAATTTAACATCACAAAGGTCTTTAGATTCTACACACTGAAGAATGCTTCAATCTGATGAAATCCCTTGGAGGAGTTCGTCAAAGTATGAGGCCTGAAAAGGGGGGAAAATGTCATCAAAATTACACATTAATTTTAAAATGGCTGACTTCCTGTTGGATTTGGGATATTGCTCCAAGAGACTTTTTTGTACATCTTGATATCTTACACAAGCTTACCAAGTGTCAGACTCATAGATGAAACACAGAGCAGGGGCTGATGTTTTGAAATGTTGTAGGGGGCGCTGTAGAGCCATTTTGCGCTATTCAAGGAAAATGGTTACATAACAACAATGCCTTCATCCATTTGGAGGTGTGTGCCAAATTTAAAGCCTCTATAAACTTTCCAAGCCCCTCAAAAGCCACTTCATCTTTCATGATGAACCGCGTTGCCACCAGGGTGCGCCGTTCAGTTTAAAGTCACAATTTTTGCACTGAAGCATCACGAGGGACTGATGGTGATATTCACCGCTTTTGAGGTGGCCACGATCAACCTGTGAAAATCAGTACAACAAAGTTAAAGCCATGACATTTCCTGTTGCCACTAGGTGGCGCTGTCCGTATTTCCGACAATGGGCACATCAATCTGTTCAGGGCGGGTGTGACATCATGCCTGTAAAGTCTGGTACTGATCAGACTGGATTTCATTGAGTTATACTAATTTGTTTCTTCATGGCGTGACATCAAAGTTTGCCATGCCGCTGGGGTCACACCCTTTTGCGAAAAGTCACAGTTTTCACTGTAACCCAAGACCAACTCCTTAAGGCTTTCCTGGAGAAATTTGAGGCTGCAGATGTCACCCATCACAATACTGTACCCCAAAGTGTAAAACATGACATTTCCTGTTCCTACTAGGTGGCGCTGTCCCTGGTGTCAAATATGGCAGTTGAAATATGTTCAGGGGTGGAGCCTTATCATATGTGTGCTCTTTGGTCCAGATCGGAACATGTATGACAGAATGAGAGGCAATAAGATTTTCATGGCGAGTCATCGAAATTCGCCATGGCGCCACGGCCTCATAGTATTGTGAAAACTCAAAAGCTCCGCAATTTAACATGGCACAAGGGTGTAGTTGACACTGTCCAAATTTGAAGGTTATGAAATGAAACCCCAAGGAGGAGTTCGCAAAAGTTCGAGGCATGGAAATGGCAAAATTAGAGCCAAAATGTCACCTTCTCTTCCAAATGGCGGACTTCCTGTTGGGTTTGCGTCAATGGGCCCACAGACTTTTTTGTTCGTCTTGGCATGATACACATGTGTGCCAAATTTCATACATGTAGCTCAAACGATGTGGTCGTAGGGCTGCATTTAACAAGGCATAGGTGGCGCTGTAGAGCCATTTCCCAGTGCTCATATGTAAAACCATTAAAATACAAAATTTTTCACCAGACCTGGCATGTGTGCAAAATTTCATGAGTTTTTGAGCATGTTTAGGCCCTCAAAAAGGCCCTTGTTTGGGGTGAATAATAATAATAATAATAATAATAATAATAATTAAAGCTGCAAGCAGCGTTATGAGGGCCCTCGCACCCTGGCGTGTCGAGCCACGCCCAACACCTAAAACCAGCACGTCCGATCTGATGTCACATTGATGGACTTCATGCATTTAACCACCAGCTAACATTTCATCTCATTCAACCATGATTATAGTCGTCCCACTAGGTGGCGCTGTAACTATTACCGACAAATGGCATAACAAACATTTCCGAGCTCGAGTCTCATCACACCTGCGACGTTTGGGAGAGATTGGATATTGTGTTTTTGAGTGACAGCAGATTACTGCTTTTTGGTGAGTGATTGAAACTCTAAGTGCCGCCATGACCACCCCGTTTCCCTGAACGTAAAAAGCTTCGCAATTTAACATCACAAAGGTCTTTAGATTCCACAAACTTCAGATCGGTCCAATCTGATGAAATCCCTTGGAGGAGTTCGTCAAAGTATGAAGCCTGAAAAGAGGGGAAAATGTCGCCAAAATTACACATTAATTTTAAAATGGCTGACTTCCTGTTGGATTTGGGATATTGCTCCAAGAGACTTTTTTGTACATCTTGATATCTCCTATAAGCCTACCAGGTTTCAGATTCATACATAAAACACAGAGCTGGGGCTGTGGTTTTGAAATTTTGTAGGGGGCGCTGTGGAGCCATTTTGGGATATTCAATGAAAATTATCACATGACAACAAAGCCTTCGTCACATTGGAGGTGTGTGCCAAATTTCAAGCCTCTATACACTTGCCAAGACCCTCAAAAGCCACTTCATCTTTCATGGTGAACAGCGTTGCCACCAGGGTGCGCCGTTCAGTTTAAAGTCACAATTTTTGCACTGAAGCATCACGAGGGACTGATGGTGATATTCACCGCTTTTCAGGTGGCCACGATGAACCTGTGAAAATCAGTACAACAAAATGAAAGCCATGACATTTCGTGTTCTCACTAGGTGGCGCTGTCCGTATTTCCGACAATGGGCACATCAATCTGTTCAGGGCGGGTCTGACATCATGCCTGTAAAGTCTGGTACTGATCAGACTGGATTTCATTGAGTTATACTAATTTGTTTCTTCATGGCGTGACATCAAAGTTCGCCATGCTGCTGGGGTCACACCCTTTCGCGAAAACTCACAGTTTTCACTGTAACCCAAGACCAACTCCTTAAGGCTTTCCTGGAGAAATTTGAGGCTGCAGATGTCACCCATCACTATACTGTACCCCAAAGTGTAAAACATGACATTTCCTGTTCCCACTAAGTGGCGCTGTCCTTGATGTCAAATATGGCAGTTGAAATATGTTCAGGGGTGGAGCCTTATCATATGTGTTCACTTTGGTCAAGGTCAGAAAATGTATGACAAAATGAGAGGCAATAAGATTTTCATGGCGAGTCATCGAAATTCGCCATGGCGCCACGGCCTCATAGTATTGTGAAAACTCAAAAGCTCCGCAATTTAACATGGCACAAGGGTGTAGTTGACACTGTCCAAATTTGAAGGTTATGAAATGAAACCCCAAGGAGGAGTTCGCAAAAGTTCGAGGCATGGAAATGGCAAAATTAGAGCCAAAATGTCACCTTCTCTTCCAAATGGCGGACTTCCTGTTGGGTTTGCGTCAATGGGCCCACAGACTTTTTTGTTCGTCGTGGCATGATACACATGTGTGCCAAATTTCATACATGTAGCTCAAACGATGTGGTCGTAGGGCTGCATTTAACAAGGCATAGGTGGCGCTGTAGAGCCATTTCCCAGTGCTCATATGTAAAACCATTAAAATACAAAATTTTTCACCAGACCTGGCATGTGTGCAAAATTTCATGAGTTTTTGAGCATGTTTAGGCCCTCAAAAAGGCCCTTGTTTGGGGTGAATAATAATAATAATAATAATAATAATTAAAGCTGCAAGCAGCGTTATGAGGGCCCTCGCACCCCATCGCGTCGAGCCACGCCCAACACCTACAACCAGCACCTCCGATCTGATGTCACATTGATGAAATTCATGCATTCAACCACCAGCTAACATTTCATCTCATTCAATCATGATTATAGTCGTCCCACTAGGTGGCGCTCTAACCATTACTGACAAATGGCATAACAAACATTTCCGAGCTCGAGTCTCATCACGCCTGCGACCTTTGGGACATATTGGACATTTTGATTTTGAGTGACAGCAGATTACTGCTTTTTGGCGAGTGACTGAAACTCCACATGCCGCCATGACCACCCCGTTTCCCTTAACGTAAAAAGCTTCGCAATTTAACATCACAAAGGTCTTTAGATTCCACACACTGGAGATTGGTTCAATATGATGAAATCCCTTGGAGGAGTTCGTCAAAGAACGGTGCCTGGAAATTGGTGAAAATGTCACAAAAATTACACATTAATTTTAAAATGGCTGACTTCCTGTTGGATTTGGGATATTGCTCCAAGAGACTTTTTTGTACATCTTGATATCTCCTATAAGCTTACCAGGTTTCAGACTCATACATAAAACACAGAGCTGGGGCTGTGGTTTTGAAATTTTGTAGGGGGCGCTGTGGAGCCATTTTGCGCTATTCAATGAAAATGATCACATAACAACAAAGCCTTATGCACAATGGAGGTGTGCGCCAAATTTCAAGCCTCTATAAACTTTCCAACCCCCTCAAAAGCCACTTCATCTTTCATCGTGGACCACGTTGCCACCAGGGTGCGCCGTTCAGTTTAAAGTCACAATTTTTGCACTGAAGCATCACGAGGGACTGATGGTGATATTCACCGCTTTTGAGGTGGCCAAGATGAACCTGTGAAAATCAGTACAACAAAATTAAAGCCATGACATTTCCTGTTGCCACTAGGTGGCGCTGTCCGTATTTCCGACAATGGGCACATCAATCTGTTCAGGGCGGGTCTGACATCATGCCTGTAAAGTCTGGTACTGATCAGACTGGATTTCATTGAGTTATACTAATTTGTTTCTTCATGGCGTGACATCAAAGTTCGCCACGCCGCTGGGGTCACACCCTTTTGCGAAAAGTCACAGTTTTCACTGTAACCCAAGACCAACTCCTTAAGGCTTTCCTGGAGAAATTTGAGGCTGCAGATGTCACCCATCACTATACTGTACCCCAAAGTGTAAAACATGACATTTCCTGTTCCCACTAGGTGGCGCTGTCTCTGATGTCAAATATGGCAGTTGAAATATGTTCAGGGGTGGAGCCTTATCATATGTGTGCTCTTTGGTCCAGATCGGAACATGTATGACAGAATGAGAGGCAATAAGATTTTCATGGCGAGTCATCGAAATTCGCCATGGCGCCACGGCCTCATAGTATTGTGAAAACTCAAAAGCTCCGCAATTTAACATGGCACAAGGGTGTAGTTGACACTGTCCAAATTTGAAGGTTATGAAATGAAACCCCAAGGAGGAGTTCGCAAAAGTTCGAGGCATGGAAATGGCAAAATTAGAGCCAAAATGTCACCTTCTCTTCCAAATGGCGGACTTCCTGTTGGGTTTGCGTCAATGGGCCCACAGACTTTTTTGTTCGTCTTGGCATGATACACATGTGTGCCAAATTTCATACATGTAGCTCAAACGATGTGGTCGTAGGGCTGCATTTAACAAGGCATAGGTGGCGCTGTAGAGCCATTTCCCAGTGCTCATATGTAAAACCATTAAAATACAAAATTTTTCACCAGACCTGGCATGTGTGCAAAATTTCATGAGTTTTTGAGCATGTTTAGGCCCTCAAAAAGGCCCTTGTTTGGGGTGAATAATAATAATAATAATAATAATAATAATTAAAGCTGCAAGCAGCGTTATGAGGGCCCTCGCACCCCATCGCGTCGAGCTACGCCCAACACCTACAACCAGCACGTCCGATCTGATGTCACATTGATGAAATTCATGCATTCAACCACCAGCTAACATTTCATCTCATTCAATCATGATTATAGTCGTCCCACTAGGTGGCGCTCTAACCATTACTGACAAATGGCATAACAAACATTTCCCAGCTCGAGTCTCATCACGCCTGCGACCTTTGGGACATATTGGACATTTTGATTTTGAGTGACAGCAGATTCCTGCTTTTTGGCGAGTAACTGAAACTCCACGTGCCGCCATGACCACCCCGTTTCCCTGAACGTAAAAGCCTTCGCAATTTAACATCACAAAGGTCTTTAGATTCCACACACTGGAGATTGGTTCAATATGATGAAATCCCTTGGAGGAGTTCGTCAAAGAACGGTGCCTGGAAAGAGGGGAAAATGTCACAAAAATTACACATTAATTTTAAAATGGCTGACTTCCTGTTGGATTTGGGATATTGCACCAAGAGACTTTTTTGTACATCTTGATATCTCCTATAATCTTACCAGGTTTCAGACTCATACATAGAACACAGAGCAGGGGCTGTGGTTTTGAAATTTTGTAGGGGGCGCTGTGGAGCAATTTCGCGCTATTCAATGAAAATGATCACATGACAACAAAGCCTTCATCCATTTGGAGGTGTGTGCTAAATTTAAAGCCTCTATATACTTTCCAAGCCCCTCAAAAGCCACTTCATCTTTCATGGTGGACCGCGTTGCCACCAGGGTGCGCCGTTCAGTTTAAAGTCACAATTTTTGCACTGAAGCATCACGAGGGACTGATGTTGATATTCACCGCTTTTGAGGTGGCCACGATGAACCTGTGAAAATCAGTACAACAAAATTAAAGCCATGACATTTCCTGTTGCCACTAGGTGGCGCTGTCCGTATTTCCGACAATGGGCACATCAATCTGTTCAGGGCGGGTCTGACATCATGCCTGTAAAGTCTGGTACTGATCAGACTGGATTTCATTGAGTTATACTAATTTGTTTCTTCATGGCGTGACATCAAAGTTCGCCATGCCGCTGGGGTCACACCCTTTCGCGAAAACTCACAGTTTTCACTGTAACCCAAGACCAACTCCTTAAGGCTTTCCTGGAGAAATTTGAGGCTGCAGATGTCACCCATCACTATACTGTACCCCAAAGTGTAAAACATGACATTTCCTGTTCCCACTAGGTGGCGCTGTCCTTGATGTCAAATATGGCAGTTGAAATATGTTCAGGGGTGGAGCCTTATCATATGTGTTCACTTTGGTCAAGGTCAGAAAATGTATGACAAAATGAGAGGCAATAAGATTTTCATGGCGAGTCATTGAAATTCGCCATGGCGCCACGGCCTCATAGTATTGTGAAAACTCAAAAGCTCCGCAATTTAACATGGCACAAGGGTGTAGTTGACACTGTCCAAATTTGAAGCTTATAGGACCAAATCCCAAGGAGGAGTTCGTTAAAGTTCGAGGCATGGAAACGGTAAAATCAGAGCCAAAATGTCACCTTCAATCCAAAATGGCGGACTTCCTGTTGGGTTTAGGACATTGCCATAATAGACTTTTTTGTTCGACTCTGAACGTTATATAGGTGTACCGACTTTCAAACATGTAGGTCATACCCATACCGGGGGCTCGCGTTTTTCATTTTTCTAGGTGGCGCTACTGAGCTAATTTTCCCTGGCCATGTCTGAGAACATTAAAATACGTAAATTTTCACCAGACCTGACGCGTGTGCAAAATTTCATGAGTTTTCGAGCATGTTTAGGCCCTTAAACGGCCAATTCATTTGCCGAAATAATAATAATAATAATAATAATAATAATAATAATAATAATAATAAACAGAGCAATTACAATAGGGCCTTCGCACTGTCAGTGCTCGGGCCCTAATAATAATAATAATAATAATAAGAAACGGAGCAGATACAATAGGGCCTTCGCACTCTCGGTGCTCGGGCCCTAATAATAATAAGAAACGGAGCAGATACAATAGGGCCTTCGCACTCTCAGTGCTCGGGCCCTAATAATAATAATAAACAGAGCAATTACAATAGGGCCTTCGCACTGTCAGTGCTCGGGCCCTAATAAACAGAGCAATTACAATAGGGCCTTCGCACTGTCAGTGCTCGGGCCCTAATAATAATAAGAAACGGAGCAGATACAATAGGGCCTTCGCACTCTCGGTGCTCGGGCCCTAATAATAAGAAACAGAGCAGATACAATAGGGCCTTCGCACTCTCGGTGCTCGGGCCCTAATAAACAGAGCAATTACAATAGGGCCTTCGCACTATCAGTGCTCGGGCCCTAATAAACAGAGCAATTACAATAGGGCCTTCGCACTGTCAGTGCTCGGGCCCTAATAAACAGAGCAATTACAATAGGGCCTTCGCACTGTCAGTGCTCGGGCCCTAATAAACAGAGCAGATACAATAGGGCCTTCGCACTATCAGTGCTCGGGCCCTAATAATAAACAGAGCAATTACAATAGGGCCTTCGCACTGTCAGTGCTCGGGCCCTAATAATAATAATAATAATAATAATAATAATAATAATAATAATAATAATAATAATAATAATAATAAAAAACAGAGCAGATACAATAGGGCCTTCGCACTGTCAGTGCTCGGGCCCTAATAATAAAAAACAGAGCAGATACAATAGGGCCTTTGCACTGTCAGTGCTCGGGCCCTAATAATAATAATAAGAAACAGAGCAGATACAATAGGGCCTTCGCACTGTCAGTGCTCGGGCCCTAATAATAATAATAAGAAACGGAGCAGATACAATAGGGCCTTTGCACTCTCGGTGCTCGGGCCCTAATAATAAGAAACGGAGCAGATACAATAGGGCCTTCGCACTATCAGGGCTCGGGCCCTAATAATAATAATAATAAGAAACGGAGCAGATACAATAGGGCCTTCGCACTCTCGGTGCTCGGGCCCTAAAAAAAAGGGCCTGGGCGATGAGGGGAAGTAACAAAAAGTGTCCAGGTCAGAAAAAGGAGCAATACATTCAGGAACAGAGTTTTTAAAATCTTCCAAAAAGCATTAGCTCACATATCAAACTCAAATAATTAGCCTGACTTGTAGAACACCACCTATCAAAAAGTTTTCTCTTCTCTCTTGCAAAGTCAAGGAAAGATTGACCCCGTGTCAACTCTAATCCTCGAAAATACTTTCATGTACAAGTTCAAAGGCTTTGAGGACAGCACTTAAGCTTTTTATAAACTAAAAAGTCCTCCATAGATATACCAGAACAAACTTCCTGAGCCTTACCTGTCAACTTACATAGCAACATCACACACCACATGTCTTGAGGCCATTGCAGTGCAGTCGCTATGCGTTCAAATGCATTGAAGAAACGATCAACACGCGTCTCACAGAAAACAGGAACAAGGTGAATATTATTGCCTACAAACGAGCTCCTAGACACCTGCTCACCAACAGGTGTAGGCCCAGTACTCATCACCTCCAGCTGATGCAACTTTAACGCCATTTCAGCCTGAAGACAACCGCCACACCCCCTACGCCAACTCTCTCACAGGCTAGCCAACAATTAAACAGATTAATAGTTAATTAAACAACTGGGCTCGAGGCGACTTGAAAGGCAAAGCTTCAGCAACCGGAGCCCTGAATTGCCTACCCCCAACAGGGAACTTATCCCTGCCCAGGATTACTCCAAAAACAAGAAAAGGCAAATAATAAAAGAGTGCACGAAGGAAGAACTTAAAAAGCTCAGGTGGACACTCACCTAACTAAACTGGGAAGGTTTATTTCTACTCTTCTCAAAAGGCAACACGACCGTTACATAAAAGCAGAAAAAAACCAAACACCACTAATATCAAACTCCCTTTTCAGATCCCGGACCAGCACCCACTAGTTATGTTCCCTTAAAAAGGGGTCCAGGCGATGAGGGGAAGTAACAAAAAGTGTTCTGGTCAAAAAAAGGAGACAGAGGCAAAATGGCTAAATTGAAGTTTTATTACAGTTTCTATTAATAAATCAACTAAAACAGACGGCCAAGCCGCTATCACCATTTGAAGAAACAAACCAAAACTCAGACGTTGGTCAGTACTACTGAAAAATAAATCAAAGTAAAGGGTTAGTCACCAAATACTAGTGATGTGACGTTCTGTATCGAGGCTTCGAAGCTTGTGTCCAGTAATGGAGGGGGCGCTTCCGCGATGCGCGTATCGAGGCTTGCTTCATTTATGGGAGGAGCTGAAAATGATGACGTCCGAAGCCTCGCTGCCCGGCTGTACCACGTGACTGGTTCATGAAGTGGGTCGAACTTTGCCGCGAGCTATGACAGTGATATAAAGCCCTCAGACTTCATTCAAAATGTGGGTGTTTGATGGAGAGTTGCAGTTAGTGAGAGTTTGGAGACAGTTTGGAGGTTTAGGAGAGTGAGGAGAGAAAGTCAGGAGAGAATGGAGCCAGCTAAGAAGAGGAGGATGTCCTCCCCTGTGTGGGAACATTTTGATCTTATTCCTCCCAACAAGGTATGTAAATTTCTACAGAAGATGTATTTTCATAATACTGATGGTGCAATACAATTTATGTTAAGCTGTCTTTACTTTTGTACAAGGTGAAGTGTTTGCTATGTGCCAGGGAGCTGGGATATAACAACACCTCATCCATGCTTAGGCACTACAGAGCTTTGCATGAGAATAAGGGGAACACCGATTGTGGAGCAAGACCAGGTGAGCCATCAAATGCCATGATAATATAGCATGCAGTAATGTTACTAAATGATATAACAATATTATACAACTGTAATAAGTTACGTGTGTGATATTTATATTTGTGCTTTGTTTTTGTTGTCTTTCCTCAGGAGAACAATCTCAAATAGATGAAGACCTGGTTAGCATGGTGATTGAGGACTCCCAGCCATTTAGCATTGTGGAGGACAAAGGATTTAAAAGATTTGTTAAATCGTTAAATCCTAGCTATGTTCTCCCCACTAAAAAGGCCATAAAAGCAGTGAAAATTTAGTTTTTACAGAATAAAATGTGGGCAGGACTGAGGCTCAAAGCCTCAGTGTGTAGCTGTCTATACCTCAACGTTACAAAAGCACAACCACTGTCCACACCCCAACCACACCTCACATCACAGTAAATGATCATTTTCCATACTGCCAGTATAAATATACAGAGTATACTGCCATCACTACAATATACATGTGTTACACACTCCTTTTGTTGTTGACATTTACAGGCTGTGTGCAAAAGGCCACACTCTTCAAATTCATGCCAACTAATATTTTTACGTCCAGTAGGTGTCCTACTAGAGCAAATGAAGCTTCAAGAAGCTTTGCGCTGGGATGAACCAATTGGATGAAAAGCTTCAGTGCTTCATGAAGCTTCATCTACCCATCACTACCAAATACGCTCCTCTCCACCGAGCAGGCACAAACAGTCACAAAACACAGCTCACTAGCGGCAAAGACCAACATGGCTCTCTGGCACCAGAGCTCACCTTTCTCTGACCTTAAATACTTTTAATTGCTGATGGGAGTCAGCTGTAGAAAAGAAAAAGGGTGGCACCTAGGACAGGAGAGATGGTAGGACGCCCTAACCCACACAGGCAACTTCAGGAAGAGGCTCTGCTAGGGCCGTAACAATGGCCAACTTTGTATGTCCTTTGGTGGGACATTGTCTTTTTCAGTGCAGCTACAGAGTAAAACTAAAAAAACACAGATATTACCAGTTTGTGAAAACGTGTTTTTCGCTGTTGAGAATCCATCTGTTGTTATATGAGTAGACTGATGCAGATCACAGTTACATACAAGACACAGATGTAGCTGCAATGTGATTAAAGCTGACAGAAAATATTTTTGACCTGAGGCTACACTTTCAACTTTCCTCGTTTGGTTAATTCCTTTGACTCTAATGAAGGAGAGATTGTCAGCAGGATCATATTGATGAAGAGGGGGGCTACTATTTTCAGCTGTATCTTATTGAATCTGTTGGATGAACACACATGGAAGGCCTGCAAAGGATGCTGTCTAGGGAAAAATATGAATAGGCAGATGTACAGGAAGAAACATAGTGTGAGATGAACATGTACATGTCGGCTCATGCACAATCAGACTAATAACACAGCAGAAGCACACTGAGCTTTAATTTCCATGTAATTGGATATAGGCCTCTCCTGCAGATTAAGTTTACAGTAATTAGTCTTTTCATGTAGAGGGAACACAGCCAGTGTCTCTACATTGCATTATTAAGCCTTAGGCTTATTGACATACACAAAGGCTAGGTGTTATTAGGAAAAATCTGCAGTTTCCTCTCACACCACAGATATGTGGTATGTGTGGGGGGATTAAAATGGCTGTTGTCAAAGAATTAAAAGGTCGACAATAGCAGCTGGTTTTCTTCAGGTCAGAGCTGTTCTCTGTCATTGAAAGTGTTAAGATAAGCTTGTGGCTATTACAGCCCAGGACTGCATCTTGCCTGTCTGACCACCTTATCTCCTTCTGCTATAATAACCCAGCTACACCATCGGGCTCTGGACATGGATAAGAGTGTCAGTATACAAGCATGTGTGTGTGTTAGGATTCAACTGAGACACAACTGAGAATGTGGCTCTTTTTTTCTACTACTAACAAATGTGATTTCGACCATGTCAACCTTGTTTGTAGGGGCAGTTTAACATGCAGAATTTTGGGCATGGGAATCAGACCTCTCTTCAGGTACTGCTCAGAAAAATAACATTTGAACCAAAAATGATCTTATCAACAAAAATAGAGATGCACTGTACAATTTTTAATTACCAGAAGTGTAGAATGACCACTCGGTAGCTTTCTTTATAATGCTGCTTTATTGGACGTGCTCAGCATCAGTTGTAACAACACAACAACATTTACGACAGCTAGGAATAAACTGCCACTAGGCAGGCATCGTCAAGGTGATTCCTAAAATGCTATTATCTTAAAAAAAAAAAAACCCTCCTGCTTCTCTGCTCTCCAGGAGTTCACTCTGCAGGTGGGGGAGAGCTATAAGAGAGGTGTAGAATGAACTTAACCTGGGTGTCTATTGTGTTTTCTGGGAGTTGATTGGATGATGGGGTGGGCACAGTTTCCTCTGCAGTCTGGTCCGGATGGGCCTGGGCCCCCTGGCCTTGGTGGTTTCCAGAGGGCGGGGGTGCCTACTGGGGTCAGCAGGTGAGCTGGCCCCAACGAGGGGCTAGGAGTAAAAAGTAAAAACGTGGAAGGGCTTGGAGTAAAAACAACCACCAGTGGAAACTGCAGTGCTAATGGCTGAAAATGAAGGAAGAGGATAGGGGCAAGGGATGTTCTCACACAGTGTGAGACAATGAAAGGTAGGAGTGTAGAGGTGAGGGTAGGGAGTACGATCGGTAAAGGGAGACCCCTGGTTGGTATCATAGTATGTTATCATCAGAAGTTGGTCAGGAGAGATGAAGAGAGGAGAAGAGTGTATCAGATGGCACTATATAGGGAGTGCAGAATTATTAGGCAAATGAGTATTTTGTCCACATCATCCTCTTCATGCATGTTGTCTTACTCCAAGCTGTATAGGCTCAAAAGCCTACTACCAATTAAGCATATTAGGTGATGTGCATCTCTGTAATGAGAAGGGGTGTGGTCTAATGACATCAACACCCTATATCAGGTGTGCATAATTATTAGGCAACCTCCTTTCCTTTGGCAAAATGGGTCAAAAGAAGGACTTGACAGGCTCAGAAAAGTCAAAAATAGTGAGATAGCGATAGGTGAGATAGAGTGAGATAGGTGTTGCAGAGGGATGCAGCAGTCTCAAAATTGCAATGCTTCTGAAGCGTGATCATCGAACAATCAAGCGTTTCATTCAAAATAATCAACAGGGTCGCAAGAAGCATGTGGAAAAACCAAGGCGCAAAATAACTGCCCATGAACTGAGAAAAGTCAAGCGTGCAGCTGCCAAGATGCCACTTGCCACCAGTTTGGCCATATTTCAGAGCTGCAACATCACTGGAGTGCCCAAATGCACAAGGTGTGCAATACTCAGAGACATGGCCAAGGTAAGAAAGGCTGAAAGACGACCACCACTGAACAAGACACACAAGCTGAAACGTCAAGACTGGGCCAAGAAATATCTCAAGACTGGTTTTTCTAAGGTTTTATGGACTGATGAAATGAGAGTGAGTCTTGATGGGCCAGATGGATGGGCCCGTGGCTGGATTGGTAAAGGGCAGAGAGCTCCAGTCAGACTCAGACGCCAGCAAGGTGGAGGTGGAGTACTGGTTTGGGCTGGTATCATCAAAGATGAGCTTGTGGGGCCTTTTCGGGTTGAGGATGGAGTCAAGCTCAACTCCCAGTCCTATTGCCAGTTTCTGGAAGACACCTTCTTCAAGCAGTGGTACAGGAAGAAGTCTGCATCCTTCAAGAAAAACATGATTTTCATGCAGGACACGCATCCAAGTACTCCACAGCGTGGCTGGCAAGAAAGGGTACAAAAGAAGAAAAACTAATGACATGGCCTCCTTGTTCACCTGATCTGAACCCCATTGAGAACCTGTGGTCCATCATCAAATGTGAGATTTACAAGGAGGGAAAACAGTACACCTCTCTGAACAGTGTCTGGGAGGCTGTGGTTGCTGCTGCACGCAATGTTGATGGTGAACAGATCAAAACACCGACAGAATCCATGGATGGCAGGCTTTTGAGTGTCCTTGCAAAGAAAGGTGGCTATATTGGTCGCTGATTTGTTTTTGTTTTGTTTTTGAATGTCAGAAATGTATATTTGTGAATGTGGAGATGTTATATTGGTTTCACTGGTAAAAATAAATAATTGAAATGGGTATATATTTGTTTTTTGTTAAGTTGCCTAATAATTATGCACAGTAATAGTCACCTGCAGTCAGATTTACTTTCACTGGAGATCTGCACCGACTCCGTTATGTTTAGTGTGTGGAGAAAAGCTCTCAAACAGCGCCATTATGAATGAAATGCTGGGCCCTGACACGGTTAAAGAAATAGCCAAAGTCCCGCTCTCAGATAACACAATTGCCAGACGTATTGATGACATGTCTGCAGACATCGAAAGTGTGGTTTTGGAGAAGATATGCTTCAGTGGGAAGTTTGCATAGCAACTCGATGAGTCTACGGACATTAGATGACATTCCCCACTCTTGGCCAATGTGCGTTTTGTGGATGGAGACTCCATCAGAGAAAACTTTCTATTTTGCAAGGCACTGCCAGAAAAAAACAACAAGAGAAGAAATTTTTCGGGTTACATCCGAATATCTTGAACAAGGAGGACTTAAGTGGGAAAACTGCACGAGTGTCTGCACTGATGGAGTAGCAGCCATGGTCGGGCGCACCAAAGGTTTCATTAGCAGAGTGAAAGCGATACACCCAGATGTTATTGTTACGCACTGTTTTCTGCACCCTGAGGCGCTTGTTGCCAAAACTTTACCAGCAGACCTAGCTCCTGTGTTGGATGATGTTGTGCGCATGGTAAAAACATCTGAAAAGAAAGCTGAAAACAGAAAGAGATGTTGAGGAAGAGCTTCGTGTATGCCTTTATTCAATTCCTGCCAGAATATCATCTTTGTGTTCATCTAGACAGGCCCAGGTTTCACACTGAGTGAGTATAAACAAACTGAGAGACTAACTTGCCATTATATGTACTGTATTAGGCTACAATGTGTCATTTTGGAGCAAGTTTGGTTGGTGGTGTGCCACAGGATATTTTTAATCTATAAAATGTGCCGCGACTCAAAAAAGGTTGAAAAACACTGCTCTAAACTGTGAGTGAAGTTTTAAGATACCCCATTTTTCTGTCACAAACTATACTTATTGTTTTAGCTGAGAATGTAAGTGGCATAGTCTTCACATGTCTGGTCAGGTTGTCAAAATAGAACATGTTTGCAAAAGTGCTCCGATGTTTTCGGAGATGTCACTAGCTCCGCTAACAGTCAGCTGACAGAGTGCAGCAAGCTCACAGCCCTGGTGTTCCAGGTTAACTGATTGTTTTAGTTTAACAGATTTGATTTCATAGATTTGTTTACACATTCAACTCTGTGTTCCACATGTTGCACCCGCTGATTCTCATTTTCACTGAACTTTCTGTCTCTTTCTGTTAGTGTGTCAGCATGCAGTTTGCTGAGGACCTCAGCAAAAAAGGTCGCCATCCTCTTCGTCTCCTACAAATCCATACAAGCATCAATATTATCTCAAGATGACAATGGAATTATTTTCCTCATGGCACCACCGATCAATTCAAGGGACCCTCAGTTTACTTGCATACATCCTGCTCACCTGTCTGCTGTTTAACACCTGCTGCTGATTCAGGAAACACGCCCACGTGCATCGTTTGCAGTGGTGCTGAAACCCAGGCTTGGGGCACGAGAGACCCGACCAGACTCTTGCACTTTTCAGTACATTTCTTTATTGCAGCTGTTGACTTACATACGCAGCTGCAGCTTTTCGGCTGCAGCCTACACACATCAGCAACAACAACAGGAACTAGTTCATTCTGTTTTAAGGCAGCAAGGCGTGATTGGTTATGCTGCTCAGGTGCGTCTCCCTCCCCCGCAGCCGCGCCGCAGACCACACCCCGCCACAGCTCTGCAGTCAAAAACAAGCTCACTGCAGCCACTAAGAGTGAATAGTATTAAACTCTCACTAGATTATATATTTTTCATCTCTGTTCACAAGTTTCTGGATTTCCTTTTTTTTTCTATATAAGACTAAGACTGAACTTTATTTTTCCATGTTTGAAAATGTTCACATTCTGTTTAACTTGTTGCTTTTTTGAAGAAGTGGTGCAGACTAATGAAGCAGTCTAGTGACAAAAGTTACAAAAATTATACAATATACTTTTTATGTTTGTACAATATACTGTCATGTTAGTACAATATACCTTTCACGTTTGAACAATATAATATTTATATTGTACGAACGTGATAATTATGTATATTGTAATAACGTGATAGTATATTGTACAAACATTAAAAGTATATTGTTAGACCAATATACTTTTCATGTTATAACGTGATATAGCTCTATTTTTCTTTTGCCTGGGTGGCAGCTCTACGCTTCCGTATCCGAGGCTTTTCAATGTGGCCTCACAAACTTATCACGACTACAACCATGAAAAGAGTTGGATGGACATTGCTGCTCAATCACAGCTGCCTGGTCAATGTTTTTCATTAGTAATTTAGCAAAGTTGATGGTGTGTGTGTCTGTGTGAGTAAAAGACAGAGAGAGGGAAAGCAAGGGACAGATTTTGTATGATAAGCTTCATGTTATGGACGCACAGTTTGAGCACTCAGGTCGCATCAGAGCATCAGGCCCTGCATTGTGACCATTGACTGTAGAAAACATGGACGACGCGACCCCGCCTCCTACCATTGTGCAAAAATGAAGCCAAAATATCCCGCTTGTGGAGGCTGCTATCTTGCAAATTTGGAGCCAGAGTCTGCGCAGTAGTGACTTGAGGTGGAGCGACTGTGTAACGCTCCTGTCCACGCACCCGCTGGACGTGACCGCAAACACGCCCCCCTACACTTTTTATGTAGCCCGGCGACTCGGGTTTTTTTGCTGGTTTACCGCGACTGACGACCCGTTTAATTAAGGTAAATACAACCATGTCACTGTTATAAAAAAGACACACAGCTTATCATCTTATAGTTCTAAAATCACTCTGTTGTTAATTCGTTAGTTAGATTAGCCGCTAGCATACGCACTGTGTTGGAGGCTTGTTGCTAGCTAGTTAGCGATGCTACACACCTGCTACTCTTAATAGTCTTCAACACTTATGTTTTTTTATCCATTTTTAGACAGCGATGAGAGCACACTCTACCCAGGCCCAGACTTATTGTTAATATCAAAAAATATAATGCTGTCCTTTGAGATTTAACATAAGACTTTGAGTGTAATGGATCTGAAACTGTTTAAATCTTCAGAGCCCTCTACAGCCTGGTAACATGGAAACTTTAAAAACATCAGCAGAACGTTGCAGTAGCGTAGTCTAATTTGTTCTTTTCATTTAATAATAGAGTCCATATTATATCAACAGCTACATTCACCCTGGAGAGAAACTAGTGAGGGAGACCATCAGGACCAAGCTGGGTTTCCTGGGTCCAGATGTTTGGAGAAACTTCTTCCCTTTCTTTCATCACAGCTGTCCTGTGCCAGAAGTTCTGTTGACCCACTGAGAGAGGCATCATTTACGAAACACCAGGAACACTGAAGCTCATTGCATTGATCAAGCAGGACTCATGATCTTCACCAGCAGCTCCCTCACAGGGAAATCTTCAGCACTCCTCCGTAGGCCCGCCCCAGGAGATGGATAAATGCAGCATTTCATGAACACTGTGATGGAGACCTTTGGTTTGTGTAATGTTATAAATACTCAGATACTCCCCAGAGGCTCTGGACTTTTACATAAAGATATTATATTCAGTCCTGTAGAAAGTTATATATTTAAAAATATGTGATCCTCTCTGGTTACTCTAGTATGAATAACTCTGAATCACTTTATGGTAAATAACACACTATGTGTAAAAAAACTGTGAAAAAATTCCAGATGACAAGTTTGTAGTTCAACATACAAGTGACGACCTTTAACCTTCATCAAATTATCTGAGGAGAATGCGACAGACTGGCGACCTGTCCAGGGTGTACCCTGCCTTTCGCCCTATGACAGCTGGGATAGGCTCCAGCACCCCCTGCGACCCTGAAAAGGATAAGCGGAAGCGAATGGATGGAGAATTTATTTATTTTAGTCTGACCCCAGTCCCATCCGCTAACATGGAGGAGGTGGGGTTTATGACCTATACTGCAGCCAGACACCAGGGGCCGATAGAGACGTTTTGGCTTCATTTTTGGGGAGCCTTCGCGTCGTCCATGTTTTCTACAGTCAATGATTGTGACTTATGAACTTCTAACCCCTGAGATTCAATTGTACAGTTTGAGCAGGAGCGGAATAACGTGACTGAAAAAAATCGTATAGTGTTTGCCCAGCTTAATGCAGACTGTTTAAACTAAACAAGCTGCTGTTTCACATAATAAACCCTGTCACCCGCAGTATTGCCTTCTGTTTTAACAGTTAAAGCAGTAGAGATGAGCTGTTTGCATGTGCGTTGAACTCTAGTGTCATTAACCAGGCTAGCTGTTAGCTTATAGCCAGTGTTGGGGAGTAACGGAATACATGTACCGCCGTTACGTATTTAGAATACAAAATATGAGTAACTGTATTCCGTTACAGTTACCGTTTAAAAAGGTGGTATTCAGAATACAGTTACTTTGTTGAAATAAATGGATTACACTGCGGTACTTTCCTGTTTCATTTTGTCGCGGGTCAGGACTGTTTGGGTTTTGTTTGACAGCTACGTTCTTTCGTTCCAGGCGGCAGCGTTACGGTTGCCATGGTTACAGGGCGACGCTCTCTCTCTCTTTCTGCGACTGTGTGTTTCCTGGGTGAGAGAGCGCATTTTCGTTGTTGTTGTTGTGCTAAGCTAACAGGCAGAATGCTACAAGCATAGCTCTAAAGAATGTAGCATCATGGGCAGTATAGTCCGTGTTGCAGGGAGAATGGACTGCCATACACGTTATGTGTCTGTGAGCGCGAGGAGGGAGAAAAAGGCGAGTGGAAAGGTACGAGTTGTCGTCGAGGAAAAACGGGAGCTGGAAGCATGTAAATATAATAATAACCACTGCAGCCAAGAAGAGTGCCTGACGAGCCCAGTTGTAAGTAAGCTATTAAGACTCGACTGTACACCATGTTCGTGTTTTCCTCCGAAAACAATAAGTTCCGTTGGAGCAGTCTTTCAACGCCTCTCTCTGTCTCTCGCAAGAAAAATTGACCCACACAACAAAGTAAAGCTATTTTTCGGCTATGAGCCGACAGGGACCCCGCCGTATTAGTCAGAGGTCCCTTTACTACAGTTCGGAGTCGCGGTCGTCGTACTGAAAAATGAAGTTGCTGCCAATCAGACACTACGTGGTATTACATGGTCGATCAAAATCTGGTGGAACTTTTCTACATTCATAATTTGATTAATTTGGATAAGAGCTCCAACAACACTGGCTGAAATCCAGCCTCAAAGCACGGTAGAGTATCCACGCTGTGTTAAAGACGGCTATAGACATTCACTGTTGTATCTCTCTTCGGACCTCTTCCATGCATATTTCAAATTTGGATTCATTACTCCATAAGACATATTACAGCTGATTTCTTTTTCCAGTCAATTTCTTGTGTAATTTGGCACACCTCAGCCTTATTTTTCTCTGTTCTCCTTCCTTAAGAATGGCTTATTAACAGCCACCCTTCCAACTCAGATAACTTTTGATGAGGTTTCATGAAATGTTTACAGCACTTGAGTTACTCGCCACGGCCATCCTAAATGCTAAGAACACTAAACTTTAATTCTAAATTACATAATTAACGTTAACCAGAAAAAACAAGCCAAAGTCGAAATGTTGCTGAGCTGACCTGTGGTATGCTATGTCTTCTAAAGCACGTATAATGTAAACAGAACTGGTCTTTGCACAGAAGCCTGTGGAGCTTCATAATTAACCTCAGTGTGTGAAGAGGACTCTCCATTTAATAATAGCTGTAATAAAATGTTATGGCCGACGGTGTTAAACGCTGCACTTGGGTCTAGCAGGGAAGATTTCAACTTTTCAATATGAATGAAGGCTGAAAACTGATTAGATTAATGTCTGATGATCTTTTCTGTGCTTCTTCAAGTTTGTAACACCAAACATATTAAAGGATGGTGTAAGGTTCACAGGAAGAGTTTAATTAGACACACATTTACTATTTTTCTTTATACTCTTTCTTTCTTGACATGTTTAATATGATTACTATCAGAGGAGAAAATGAACCTTGTGTAGTCTAAAAACTTTTTTATTTAATCAAACTGTAATGTTGTTGAACTCTGACGGACGTGTCTTTTAATCTTGTCAACAAATCCTTAATCACCTAAATGTGCCATTTATCATCTTGTAAAATGTTCCCTCTGCTTCTGTTGCACATCTCCCCGGACACTCTCTGCTTCACCAGCCCTGTGCAGCTGGTCCAACCCCTGCCTGCCTCCTTAAACTGGGGTGTTTAAATCTCTTTACCTCTGTTGTGAACTTCACACAAAGTTTGTGGTAACAAAATCAAACTGACGAGGATCTCGTTTGAAAAACACACACACTCACGAGACAAAATAAAAACAGACTGCTCAAAGCAAAAGCAGAGCCCTCACAGCTGGTAGTACAAACACAGTGACAACGTGCGTATCAGATACCCTCAGTGCCAAAAGCATAAATATGAAAAAATGTGATCACCAAGAATATCCTAAAAATGGCATTGAGGTGCGTGTTACAGTAAAAAAAAAAAAAAAAGTAGCCAAATTTTCATCTGAAAATGTTGAATTTTAGTAAAAACAATGCTCTGTAGTTTGATACTGTCGTTACAGACAAAGCAGATGTTTAAAGCCTTCGGACGCTCATTTGAAACGCACACATTCTCCTTATCAGCTGGAAACATTAAAGCCGTAAAATGACTTTTTCAAACGGATAAAAACTATTGAACAGCAGCAATGTTGAGCCTGTTCCAAAATTTGAATGTACATGTTTTGAAGGTGCGGGTCTTGTTGAATTATTAAACATACATTCTTTAATTTTTCGAGCCACAAAAACAACAACTTTTAATTTTCTTCTGCTTGAGTATCGGCCTCGGGTAGCTCTACTTATCATTGCTCAGTCAGTTGTCTGTTTGTGCTACTTTTTTTCAAGGAGCACTGGATTATTGGTAAGGGTGACTTTATGTGTTTAGCTACTTAAGTGGAAGTACTGTGGATAGTTTTACCTTACATACATAGATCTACCAGTACAGCTTCTGAGGTATCTGTTTACAAAATGTTATAATCTATTCAAAGGTTCTTTGCAATTTTACATTGATAAACATTATCCTTAACACATTTGGCCCACATAAAGTACTATGGCCATCACACGGTCATTTAGAATTGTTTAAATAACTCGTGTCTTAAGTCCTTCCATCAAACAGAAAATTTAAAAAAAAAAACATGGTTCACTTTTACATCACAAAATGTTAGAAATATAAGCCGTTCATAACAACCTGAAAGGCTGGGAGTTTAAAATGCAAACCGATGGAAGCAGAAGTAGAAGACTATAATGTCACAGAGCACACGGTGTCTATTATTGTGTAGACATTTATAAATAAGAGCTTAATAAAGATGCTTAATTTCTTAAGAAATAAACAGGTGGAGTGATCTTTATCAAAAGTGGATGTTGCATCTGTGGCTAAACCACTGTACCCAAAAAACTTTAAAAATCTACTGTGTGTGAGGCTGTGTAAGTAAAGCTTGCCCTTCACACCCACGTGTAATAAACCATTTGTTGGGGGTTGTGGATTTGACACCTCAGCATTGTGAAAGTGGGGAAACATGTTTCTGACTGTGCATAAGATTCCTCCTTACAACTTAGAATCTCAGTTCTAAATGAAATTCAGATGTTTTTTAAGTATGGCTAATGTATTATTTGACTTCTAAGGCACACACACACACACACACACACACACACACACACACACACACACACACACACACACACACAAGAACAACACAGAGAAGAAGAAGAGGGGGTAGTTTTACTACGCATCATAAAAACGCAATCATTCATCTTCCGACTGTATCTTTCTGTTCTGGCTTTAGAATCATAGGTTGTTTACTGAACCGTACTTTGGGAGTCATACTGTTGTGATACTGGGGAGAAAAGGGTAAGGTTTAAACCATTACACACAAAACTTGAAAAACCTAAAGAGTGTGTGAGACTGCTAGCTGTGTTGTTCAGCATTAAACTCATCTACAAATGTGTTAGTAAAGAGCGACTTGTGCTTCTGTCCCATTAAGCAACGGTTTAACAAATTTCACTGCAAACTATAAAAGGAATCTGGATTTAAATAGAACATAGTAGTGCAGGAAACACTAGTATAAGGTGTCTATGGAACAAATCTCCTTCAGCGTTCAAATGACCAAAGTGAGGCCTACAGGCGTTTCTCTCGGTTGGTTGTGTTCAGGGAAAAAGCAGCTAAATACGCTGAGACTGCTCCGCATTGTTAGCGAGTTAACTCTGGATATCTGTAGGTTTGTCAAACTTGGAGTGAACAAAAGCAGAAAAACAGTAAAAGATGCAGACAGTGAAAGTCTGGTTTATTTCATGAACACAATGAAACATTTTACAGTCCACAGAGCAAAGTAGCATACATGATAAATAGATACACATAACATGAGAAGTAAAACTCGTCGTCTTACCACATGTTATATTCAGTAAACTTAAAATAACCACAGAAATTAGAGTTTAGTGTTTTAAGTCATCTATTAAAAAACACGAGTCAACATTACTGAAGTGACGCTTTAACGATGCGTCTTATCACCGTGTTTATGATGATATAACATGTTCTCTCGTTAGTAGATGTCTGCGCTGTCACTTGTCATGAAAATGTCCAGAGCCAGGGTTCCTCTTTAATTACCATTGATCATTAATAGGGTCACAAAAGATTTGTCGCATTATCCCCATAAACAAAATGCTTTTATAGAAATCAATGTGATACAAATATTTCGATTCTTGATTCACAATGTGCACGAACTCAAAATCTTTAGAGGTTCATATTTATAAAGTATCGCAAATAATACATTTATACCATTGTATGAGCTACACTTCTTGTAAAAACTGATTGAAAAAAGCTCCTGTCGTGACCTTCCTTCTGTGAGGACACACGCACACACACAGAGAGAGAGAGAGGGGGAGATCATTAGGATTGGAGGCGTTTTTGGATTTTCACTTATTGTTGGCTTTACAGTCACATAAAATTCATTCCAATTTTTTTGCCTTTGCTTCAATTAAGGTGTTTCTTTAAATCTACAGCAGCTTCCTTTTCAAAAAGTTTACTGACATAGTAAGGAAGTAGCTAGGGAACTCAGTAAGTATGAGCAACAACAGCTTAGGGACTGTTTCTACAATAAAGAGGAATTCATCATCATCTGCAGTTCATCAAAAAAAAAAAGTGCCATTAAAAACAATTCAGCAGATCCTCAAAGTATGGATACAATCTGTTTTCAGCTGTAGAGGTACGCTTCACGTACTTATCAACATGCAGTTTAGAGGCTTGCATTAGAGTGCTTTGGTACTTGGACCTCTTTTATTTAGCACGGTTATACCATTGTGTATTTAGCTATATAAATATGCTCAAGAGTCTATTGTATGTTTGTCATGCAATTAAAAATTCAAAAATATAATTTTTAAATCAGTAACTTTGCAAATTTAGAGGAAATGTTTTTGGATAACAAATGTGTCACCTTTTCAACAGGGTTTGAATAATCAGCGTTAACACAGAGACATTTATGCGCTGGGTATAACAGACATCCTTACCTTGGAGCAGAGAAACACGGTGTATTGTTGCTTTTCTCTATTGTATAGCAGCGCCCGACTGTCAGAAACGCTCTGTGCGGGTAGCAAAGTCGGATCCAACGCACATCCAGGAATCCGTGTGAAAGAAAGGTCTCGCTGCAGCTAGGCTCTCAGGATAGTCAGGCTTTTATTTATATTTGCATTCTGGTGCGTTAAAGCAGCCTCTGTGTCCCGCTTGGATCCTCATTCCGAAAATTCAGATATTTAAATAAAATGGCGAATTGGTGAGAATTGATGAGGAGCCACTTAGATCCGTAAAATGAGGTTTGATTAAATTAAACTCTTATGAACAGCTATGAACTCTACCTCTCTGCTGATGTGTTCCAAACAAACAATGTTTTCTACACGTCCAAACTGTGTGCTAACTACCTCACACCACTGTGTCTGGGATCCGAAAAAATAAAAAGTTAAAACGCTATACCTTGCGACAGTTGTGAAGTGCTGAGGAAACTACTGTGTGTCTGATGGGGTGTTTTTATATAGGTGGACTTGGTTTCAGTTGGCCTCTGACATGATAAGATAAAATAAAGGAAACTGATTGTAATGGAACTACAGTGCTGGGATGCTCTTGATAAAGGGAGCCTCTTTTATTGTTTTATGACTTGTTTTGCTGACTGTTGGGGGCCTAACTGTAACCAACTCTGTCTAACTGTTGCAGAGTTAAGAATCTGTAGTTTTTAGAAGTAACACAAGAAAAGTTTATTTCTAAAGGAATACCTGTTGTTTGTGGTGCTCTATTTAAAACTATTAGTGTCATGAACCGAAGTTCAGCGCACAAGCTGGACCCAGAAGCAGAGCCAACACACACAGGAGTACGAGAAAATAAACTTTATTTTAACTGAAGGTGTCCCGGGAGGGTAGAAGGAAAACACGCGTGAAACTCGAGAAACCAAGGGACCGGGAGATGAGTCGCGCAGGAACGCCGAAAACGGGACTGTGGGAGGCTGCAACAGAAAAAGGACAAGAATTATTGGGGCGCGGGGAAATAGCAGCATACGTGGGGGAAGAGTATGAGTCTTACGGTGACAGCGGGGCCGTGGGAGCCGGAGGGAGGGGTCAGGGTCCGCGCTAAATTTGCAAAGTTACTGATTTAAAAATTATATTTTTGAATTTTTAATTGCATGACAAACATACAATAGACTCTTGAGCATATTTATATAGCTAAATACACAATGGTATAACCGTGCTAAATAAAAGAGGCCCAAGTACCAAAGCACTCTAATGCAAGCCTCTAAACTGCATGTTGATAAGTACGTGAAGCGTACCTCTACAGCTGAAAACAGATTGTATCCATACTTTGAGGATCTGCTGAATTGTTTTTAATGGCACTTTTTTTTTTTGATGAACTGCAGATGATGATGAATTCCTCTTTATTGTAGAAACAGTCCCTAAGCTGTTGTTGCTCATACTTACTGAGTTCCCTAGCTACTTCCTTACTATGTCAGTAAACTTTTTGAAAAGGAAGCTGCTGTAGATTTAAAGAAACACCTTAATTGAAGCAAAGGCAAAAAAATTGGAATGAATTTTATGTGACTGTAAAGCCAACAATAAGTGAAAATCCAAAAACGCCTCCAATCCTAATGATCTCCCCCTCTCTCTCTCTCTGTGTGTGTGCGTGTGTCCTCACAGAAGGAAGGTCACGACAGGAGCTTTTTTCAATCAGTTTTTACAAGAAGTGTAGCTCATACAATGGTATAAATGTATTATTTGCGATACTTTATAAATATGAACCTCTAAAGATTTTGAGTTCGTGCACATTGTGAATCAAGAATCGAAATATTTGTATCACATTGATTTCTATAAAAGCATTTTGTTTATGGGGATAATGTGACAAATCTTTTGTGACCCTATTAATGATCAATGGTAATTAAAGAGGAACCCTGGCTCTGGACATTTTCATGACAAGTGACAGCGCAGACATCTACTAACGAGAGAACATGTTATATCATCATAAACACGGTGATAAGACGCATCGTTAAAGCGTCACTTCAGTAATGTTGACTCGTGTTTTTTAATAGATGACTTAAAACACTAAACTCTAATTTCTGTGGTTATTTTAAGTTTACTGAATATAACATGTGGTAAGACGACGAGTTTTACTTCTCATGTTATGTGTATCTATTTATCATGTATGCTACTTTGCTCTGTGGACTGTAAAATGTTTCATTGTGTTCATGAAATAAACCAGACTTTCACTGTCTGCATCTTTTACTGTTTTTCTGCTTTTGTTCACTCCAAGTTTGACAAACCTACAGATATCCAGAGTTAACTCGCTAACAATGCGGAGCAGTCTCAGCGTATTTAGCTGCTTTTTCCCTGAACACAACCAACCGAGAGAAACGCCTGTAGGCCTCACTTTGGTCATTTGAACGCTGAAGGAGATTTGTTCCATAGACACCTTATACTAGTGTTTCCTGCACTACTATGTTCTATTTAAATCCAGATTCCTTTTATAGTTTGCAGTGAAATTTGTTAAACCGTTGCTTAATGGGACAGAAGCACAAGTCGCTCTTTACTAACACATTTGTAGATGAGTTTAATGCTGAACAACACAGCTAGCAGTCTCACACACTCTTTAGGTTTTTCAAGTTTTGTGTGTAATGGTTTAAACCTTACCCTTTTCTCCCCAGTATCACAACAGTATGACTCCCAAAGTACGGTTCAGTAAACAACCTATGATTCTAAAGCCAGAACAGAAAGATACAGTCGGAAGATGAATGATTGCGTTTTTATGATGCGTAGTAAAACTACCCCCTCTTCTTCTTCTCTGTGTTGTTCTTGTGTGTGTGTGTGTGTGTGTGTGTGTGTGTGTGTGTGTGTGTGTGCCTTAGAAGTCAAATAATACATTAGCCATACTTAAAAAACATCTGAATTTCATTTAGAACTGAGATTCTAAGTTGTAAGGAGGAATCTTATGCACAGTCAGAAACATGTTTCCCCACTTTCACAATGCTGAGGTGTCAAATCCACAACCCCCAACAAATGGTTTATTACACGTGGGTGTGAAGGGCAAGCTTTACTTACACAGCCTCACACACAGTAGATTTTTAAAGTTTTTTGGGTACAGTGGTTTAGCCACAGATGCAACATCCACTTTTGATAAAGATCACTCCACCTGTTTATTTCTTAAGAAATTAAGCATCTTTATTAAGCTCTTATTTATAAATGTCTACACAATAATAGACACCGTGTGCTCTGTGACATTATAGTCTTCTACTTCTGCTTCCATCGGTTTGCATTTTAAACTCCCAGCCTTTCAGGTTGTTATGAACGGCTTATATTTCTAACATTTTGTGATGTAAAAGTGAACCATGTTTTTTTTTTTAAATTTTCTGTTTGATGGAAGGACTTAAGACACGAGTTATTTAAACAATTCTAAATGACCGTGTGATGGCCATAGTACTTTATGTGGGCCAAATGTGTTAAGGATAATGTTTATCAATGTAAAATTGCAAAGAACCTTTGAATAGATTATAACATTTTGTAAACAGATACCTCAGAAGCTGTACTGGTAGATCTATGTATGTAAGGTAAAACTATCCACAGTACTTCCACTTAAGTAGCTAAACACATAAAGTCACCCTTACCAATAATCCAGTGCTCCTTGAAAAAAAGTAGCACAAACAGACAACTGACTGAGCAATGATAAGTAGAGCTACCCAAGGCCGATACTCAAGCAGAAGAAAATTAAAAGTTGTTGTTTTTGTGGCTCGAAAAATTAAAGAATGTATGTTTAATAATTCAACAAGACCCGCACCTTCAAAACATGTACATTCAAATTTTGGAACAGGCTCAACATTGCTGCTGTTCAATAGTTTTTATCCGTTTGAAAAAGTCATTTTACGGCTTTAATGTTTCCAGCTGATAAGGAGAATGTGTGCGTTTCAAATGAGCGTCCGAAGGCTTTAAACATCTGCTTTGTCTGTAACGACAGTATCAAACTACAGAGCATTGTTTTTACTAAAATTCAACATTTTCAGATGAAAATTTGGCTACTTTTTTTTTTTTTTTTACTGTAACACGCACCTCAATGCCATTTTTAGGATATTCTTGGTGATCACATTTTTTCATATTTATGCTTTTGGCACTGAGGGTATCTGATACGCACGTTGTCACTGTGTTTGTACTACCAGCTGTGAGGGCTCTGCTTTTGCTTTGAGCAGTCTGTTTTTATTTTGTCTCGTGAGTGTGTGTGTTTTTCAAACGAGATCCTCGTCAGTTTGATTTTGTTACCACAAACTTTGTGTGAAGTTCACAACAGAGGTAAAGAGATTTAAACACCCCAGTTTAAGGAGGCAGGCAGGGGTTGGACCAGCTGCACAGGGCTGGTGAAGCAGAGAGTGTCCGGGGAGATGTGCAACAGAAGCAGAGGGAACATTTTACAAGATGATAAATGGCACATTTAGGTGATTAAGGATTTGTTGACAAGATTAAAAGACACGTCCGTCAGAGTTCAACAACATTACAGTTTGATTAAATAAAAAAGTTTTTAGACTACACAAGGTTCATTTTCTCCTCTGATAGTAATCATATTAAACATGTCAAGAAAGAAAGAGTATAAAGAAAAATAGTAAATGTGTGTCTAATTAAACTCTTCCTGTGAACCTTACACCATCCTTTAATATGTTTGGTGTTACAAACTTGAAGAAGCACAGAAAAGATCATCAGACATTAATCTAATCAGTTTTCAGCCTTCATTCATATTGAAAAGTTGAAATCTTCCCTGCTAGACCCAAGTGCAGCGTTTAACACCGTCGGCCATAACATTTTATTACAGCTATTATTAAATGGAGAGTCCTCTTCACACACTGAGGTTAATTATGAAGCTCCACAGGCTTCTGTGCAAAGACCAGTTCTGTTTACATTATACGTGCTTTAGAAGACATAGCATACCACAGGTCAGCTCAGCAACATTTCGACTTTGGCTTGTTTTTTCTGGTTAACGTTAATTATGTAATTTAGAATTAAAGTTTAGTGTTCTTAGCATTTAGGATGGCCGTGGCGAGTAACTCAAGTGCTGTAAACATTTCATGAAACCTCATCAAAAGTTATCTGAGTTGGAAGGGTGGCTGTTAATAAGCCATTCTTAAGGAAGGAGAACAGAGAAAAATAAGGCTGAGGTGTGCCAAATTACACAAGAAATTGACTGGAAAAAGAAATCAGCTGTAATATGTCTTATGGAGTAATGAATCCAAATTTGAAATATGCATGGAAGAGGTCCGAAGAGAGATACAACAGTGAATGTCTATAGCCGTCTTTAACACAGCGTGGATACTCTACCGTGCTTTGAGGCTGGATTTCAGCCAGTGTTGTTGGAGCTCTTATCCAAATTAATCAAATTATGAATGTAGAAAAGTTCCACCAGATTTTGATCGACCATGTAATACCACGTAGTGTCTGATTGGCAGCAACTTCATTTTTCAGTACGACAATGATCGCAAACATACTGCCAATGTAGTCAAAGTATGCCTGGATGAAACAACGCATCAGTCATGGATTGATCTCTCCAGGGTTCGAACCTCAAGATAATCGAAGCAGTGTGGGATCATCTTGACAGAAAACAAAACAAAAGGCAGCCAGCATCCAAAGAAGAGTCTCGGATGTCTTTCAAGAAGCCTGCAGAACTAAGAAATTACAAGAAAGCTTACCTATTAGAGTTTAAGCTGTGTTGAAGAATGAAAGGCAGCTTTAACTGAACAAAAAGGGGAAAAAATCCCACATTGACAGCTAACTCAAGAGACAAAAAGCATTAGAACTCAAGTCATTACCTTACTTAAGGATAAATAAGTTAATTAATTACATTAATGCATAAGCAGAATTTTTTTCCCATTACAAGCGCCGGTGCAGCTTATGAAAGTAAAATTACATCCGCTATTGTAAAAAAAAAAAAAAACAGAGAAAATTGTCATAATATTGAAACAGAATTCAAACTATGAGTTTGTGGAAAACTATCTGCCGCTCTGTCTCTCTATACAGCACAGAGTCAACTGCTGCGTCACCCCTATGCTTCAGGAACCCTCCCTCCCTCTCTGATCTCCCCAGCTGCTGCCTCCCATGCTCGCGGCCTCGGGAGAGCAGATCTCTTCGCCGTCCAAGTACACAGGAGCGCTGCTGGGCTGCAGAATGAAAGGATCCATCTTGTGTCTGTGCTTAGAAATTGTGACGGCCTCCTCTCTGCTTTTATTCCCCTCCCCTGCCGCAGACCCTCCCTGCCTCTAAAAACTTTTTTCTTTTTTTCCAACAACAGGTGGCGCAACAGGTGGCGCGCTTCCGGGGGTTTCCCCCCTCCCTTCTCCGGATGCACCGGGGGTTTGCCCCTCCCTTCTCAGGATGCAATTCGACACGCTTAGGGGATCAAATTACACACTTCCGGGGGGGAGGGGGGAGGTCAAAAGGTCATGATTAGGGCCATCAATCAAATCGGATCAAATTTTGTCATAAGCTGTAGGGAGTATCTCTCTTCCATCTTCTGCCTGCTTCTCCTTTGTTTTAGCCTGTTCCGCTGCCTGCTCGCCTGCCTAGTTTCTTTGTGTTGGCTACTGTGGATCCCTGACGGAGAGCTACGTCACACCAGTCTGTGATCACTGCTACAGCTGTAGTTTTGTGTTTCAAGTAAGCTCTCCAACTCTCCCCGTCCACTTTAGTTTAACTCTCGGCTGTCGACGTTACCCCGTAAACTCTGTTTGTCCCTCGTTTTCAGGTAGCTCCGGTGCGTTATCTGCCCACCCACATACCTCGGCTCTGTCTCATCTCTTCGGCTTTGCTCTCCTTGCACATTTTACCTGTCACTGTATATAGCCCCCTCCCTTGTAAATATTCCCCATCATTGTATATAAACTTGCATCACAACTATCTTGTGCCCGTGTGTGTTTCTGCCACTAAATCCATCCATGTAGTTTTCCTAACAATACCGTGGGGATATGGAGAGGAGTTGATGAAGCTAGGTTAAGAGAGGTGATGATCAGTGAGCAACAGCATGGCTTCATGCAGCAAAAGAGCACTACAGATGCAATGTTTGCTTTAAGAGTGTTGATGGAGAAGTACAGAAAAAGTCAAAATGAACGTATATGCTGATGAGCTAAAGAAATATGGTACTGCATGAGGAAATCAGGAGTGGTATAGAATAATACTGATAACAGTAACAATGACAGTAAAATAAATTATGAGTTTAAAAAATTGTTTTGAAAAACAGGGACAAAGTTATAAGTTATGACTGAATAACTTTTTGTAATTTTATCTCTACACTATCACAGTGGATTTTAAATTAAACAATCAAGTTCAGAATTTTAACTTTATTTCAAGGCTTTAACAAAACTATTGCTTTATAGACATTTTTTTTCTTTCCCCCCCCCTTCCCTTCCCCTCCCCTCTTTTTCCCCTTCCCTTCCTTCCTCTCCCCATCCTTTTTACATAAAATATAATTATCATTATATAAACAATCATATCTATGTCTATACATACATATTTATTATCCTAAATAAGTATATTCAAAGGAGGGAGAGAGGGAAAAAAAAACAAAAAAAATAAAAAAAACTAAAAAAAAACCAAACGAACCCCCCCCCCTCTCAAAAAAAAACCAAACAAACAAAAAAAAAACACAACACCTGCGTAGACCCATATATATAATCTTGGGGCAGATATGAGAGGAGGCCAAACCTCTCAGTTTTACTTATTAAAGTAATCTATAAAGGGTTGCCAAATTAGGTAAAACTGTTTAACATTATCTCAATGAAAATTAAATTTTCTCCAGCTGTAAATGATACATTGTGTCTCTTAATAAAGCAGAATGAGTTGGGGGGGCTTTATTTTTCCAATTTAGAAGTATAAGGCGTCTTGCAAGCAATGTTATAAAACTCAGAGCACGAATTTGTTTATTATTTAAGTTTTTAACTGTAGCTACACCAAATAGTGCCATTACTGGGTCTGGGGGGAGCTGTTTTTTAAAAATATCAGACAAAGTTTTAAATATTTTAGACCAGTAGGTAGCGATATTAGGACATGTCCAAAACATATGTGACAATGAGGCAGAATTCTGGCCACATCGATCACATCTTGAATCGGCCCCTGGAAACATCCTTGAAACCTTCAATTTAGACAGATGGAGCCTATGCAAGACCTTAAATTGTAGCAGTCCGTGCCTGCAACAGACAGAAGTGGAGTGAACCAGTTCTTGTGCCTTAGTCCATTGATCTTTAGTGATGTTAGTAGCCAGTTCTTCACTCCAAGCATTTCTCAAGTGGTCCAATGTAGTTGTACTGTCTATTTGCAAAAGTTGGTTGTAGATCCTAGAAATAGCTCCTTTCTTTAGCGGGTTCATTAAGAATAGATCATCTGAAACTAGCTTTTGTGGTTCATTGGGAAAGGATGGAAACGTTTCTTTAATAAAATGACGTATTTGTAAATACTTGAAAAAATCTCTGTTCTCCGCGGCTGCTGAGTGAGCCCTCATCTGGGACTCTCCTCAGCTCTTTCCGGGACAGTGGCGCAGCTGCCCCTTTGGTGGTCTTCCTTGGTCTCTTGTGTTCTGGGGGCCTCTGGATGTCTGGAGTTTTGATCTCCTCCACACCTGCTTCATGCCCTGGAGGACGGGGCTGTGGCCCCCCCACACCCTCTAGCAGATTATTACATGAAGGAACCTTTTAAAAAACAAGCGCGTCCATGCTCACAGGTGTACACACGGGTGATCACACCCACAAACTACACCCTTTTTGGCTCCTACCTCAAAGCACACTGTGTTCTGTTGATCTTATGTGCTGCACAATAATGTTTAACATTTAGTATTTACTGTCATATTCCCATATATCATTGTGATGTTGTTTATTCTATTACTCTTGTTCTCTTCTGCTTGCTTTCTTTTTTCTTTCTCAGCAGGTGATCCAGGTGATTGATATATGCATTTTTTTTTCTCTGCCCGTTCTGTTGGTTTTTGTCTTTTGCCCTTCTCCCCCGTCCCTCTTCTCAGCTGTTTCTCTTTCCCTCTTTCTTTCTCCCCTTCTTTCCCCCAGTCAAGTCTGTCCCGTATTCAGTAAGTGAAAATAAAATAAACAATAAAAGGTGAATCAAATGGACCATTACGGCAAGGCTGGGATGGTCAGTTTGGTAAAGTAAATCCGTTGGGCATCTTTCTTTGCCTTTAGATAACAATTCTGATGGCAAAAGAGCCAAACGGGACAGGCCAAAAGAAAAAAAAAAAAATCTCTGTTTTCTATGGAAAATTTTTGTTGAAGTTGTGGAAACGAAGGAAAAAGATTATCAATAAACAGATCCTTGATTGTATGTATCCCTTTGGAAGTCCATAGCTGGAATGTTGATCCTGAGAGCAATGTGTATGCTTGATTATGAATTAATGGTGTAAAGATTGAACATTGACGCCAATGAAAATGCTTTCTAATTTGAGACCAAATTTTTAGTGAGCCAGACACTACCGGATTTTTACATTTATGCTTACCCAGATCTGAGTTTGAATGAACCAAAGATTTAAGAGTATTGGAGAAAAAAGTCAAACTTTCCATCCGTTCCCAATCAGGTCTATGTTCCCCGCCCCAGAATGACATACAACGTATATTACAGGCCCAATAATAAAATTGAAAACAAGGCAACCCCATTCCTCCTGTAATCTTGGCTCTTTGGAGAAATATCTTTTTTATTCTGGGTGTCTTTTTGTTCCAGATAAACTGAGAAATTAACTGGTCTATTTTCTTAAAAAAAGTTTTTGTGATCAATATTGGGATACATTGAAATAAAAATAAAAATTTGGGTAAAGTGCTCATCCTAATGATATTTACTCGGCCAGCAAGGGAGATGGGCAGTTTAGACAGTTTTTCCAAATTCTGTTCAGTTAGATGGTATAAATTAATAAAATTATATTTAAAAAGGCCAGAGAATTCACAGGTTACAGTTATTCCAAGATATTTGAAGGTATTTGAGCTTGTAAAAGGAAACGAGATCAATGTGGCGCTATCTAATTTTTCTAAAGAACTAATTGGAAACAATATACTTTTTGTTAAATTGATTTTGTATCCAGAAATTTTCCCAAATTCAGTTAAAACTGTCATAATTTTTGGCAATGATTTAGTAGCGTCAGTGATATATAACAACAAATCATCTGCATAGAGAGACACCTTATGTTCTACACCAAATCTCCTTATTCCTTTATAATCTTTTGTAGAGCGTAATTGAATGGCAAGAGGTTCTATCACAAGTGCAACTAGAAAAAATTGCATTTCCTGCGAAAATGCTGTGTGGATGCCTTACGCTGAAGATTTCTGCTGAAAAAAGCAGAAAAAGTTGAAAAAACAAAAAACATTGCCCTGAGCGAGATTCGAACCTGGCCTTTCTGATCTATAGGCGGCGTCTCACCTTACTGGACCAAACTGATTCTTACAAAGAAGAGGTGGAGAGACTGACAATTCTGGTGAAATTAGCAGAAGCTGCTTAGTATTGTGCTAATAAGAGGTGAAAAGGCTAAACATTTAGCAGAAAAGAGGTGAATCAGAAGAAGTTCTGCTGAAAAGAGGTAAAGAAGCAAAAAGATGAGTTGAAAAGAGGTGTAGAAGTGCTTGCTGAAGATGGCTGTATGTGTAATGACACACTGGAGAGTGTCAAGAAAGCAGAGCGCATGCAAGCAGGGAACATGTGTAGCAACTGTCACAGGTAGGATTCGAAACTCTGCCCCCGGGTCTCACGGCAGCTGCCCTACCCTCTGAGCCAAATGAGTTCTGGTCTCAAGCAAATATATGATGAGAGAGAAAATGTGCACTGTGGAGCAGAAGCTCAAATTAGCAGAAAAGAGGTGAAGAGGAAGAACTTTGTTGTGAAATGAGGTAAAGAAACTGAAATTTGTGCTTAAAACAAGTGAAAAAGCTGAACTCTGAAATCCTGCTAAAACAGTAGTAGAGGCTGATATTTTTCAGCTACTCACTGAGCCAAACTGGTTCTCACGTAACTGAAAAAAGGTGGAAAAGCTTAAAATTCTAATGAAAACAGCAGAAGAGGCTAAGTGCACTGTGGAGCAGGAGCTCTAATTAGCAGAAAAGAGGTGAAGAGGAATAATTTCTGCTGAAAAGAGGTAAAGAAGCAAAAAGCCGAGTTGAAAAGAAGTGTAGAAGCAGAAGTGCTTGCTGAAGATGGCTGTATGTGTAATGACACACTGGAGAGTGTCAAGAAAGCAGAGCGCATGCAAGCAGTGAACATGTGTAGCAGCTGTCACAGGTAGGATTCGAACCTCTGCCACCGGGTCTCACGACAGATGCCCTACCCTCTGAGCCAAATGAGTTCTGGTCACAAGCAAAGATATGATGAGAGGGAAAATGTGCACTGTGGAGCAGCAGCTCAAATTAGCAGAAAAGAGGTGAAGAGGAAGAACTTTGTTGTGAAATGAGGTAAAGAAACTGAAATTTGTGCTTAAAACAAGTGAAAAAGCTGAACTCTGAAATCCTGCTAAAACAGCAGAAGAGGCTGATATTTTTCAGCTACTCATTGAGCCAAACTGGTTCTCACGTAACTGAAAAAAGGTGGAAAAGCTTAAAATTCTAATGAAAACAGCAGAAGAGGCTGAGTGCACTGTGGAACAGAAGCTCAAATTAGCAGAAAAGAGGTGAAAACAGCAGAAGAGGGTGAGATTTGTGCTGATAAGAGGTGAAACTGCGGAACCAATCAGAGGTACTGCTTCTGTCTGCTTCATCAGGCTGTGTACTTGTATGTATTTCTGCCATAGACTGTTAACCAGAATCTGAGGTCCATATTAGAAAAGCTGCTAAAATCATTAAACTTTGCAGAATTGTAATAAATTATCAATATGAATTACCGGTCTGTGATAGTGTATAAATTTGTAGTTAAAAAAAAAACATGTGGGCCAAGGTGGAATCGAACCCACGACCTCTGGTCTGAAGAGCGGTGTCATTACCAATCGCGCCACCTCTAAGGGGGCGGGCGCTTTGAAAAAAAGGGTGATGAGGAGTCAGAATTAGATCGCGGTGAGACGCGAAAAACGCCGTTTTTTGGAGTTACAAAACGTCGTGTAACTCAAAAACTAGGTGGGATAGAAGCATAATTCTTGCACTGGGTGAATCAGCGGACTTTGGTGTACTTTGACTGCGATTTACATAGCTCTTTGTATCTCCGTCGCGGAGATATGACGAGAGAAGAAACGGCTTCATTTTCGGAATTTGAAAAATGAGAGGAGGACAGATTTCCACCCCTCAAACAAGTCTAACTCATCTCAGAACGGTAATAGGTGAGAAAATAATTCTTGAATTGTGAGTGTCAGGAGTGTCTGAAGATATACAGGGACAAGCCTCATGTCTTAACTTTGCTTCGTTAAGGAGATATGACGATTTGAAAATGCCTTCAGTTTCAGTATTTCAGCTCTGAGTTTCACAACCTCCCCATAGACTTTGAATGGGGAGTTTTTAGACCATGTGTCACTTCGAGGCAAATTGTGAAAAAAACGTAACTCTCACAATAATTATAGTGACACTGTCTTAAAGCCAGCAAAAATACCTACGTTTTGATGTATAATTTGTGGAAGTTGAGTGGAAATTGAGCGAGTAGCAAGGAGTTGTTCAGACATGAAGAGAAAATTCAGAACGGACGAGTGTGCAGTGGGAGTTAATTGCATAGCAACCATAGCAACACATGTATTTTCTGAAAAATCACAAAGTTGTAACTGAAAACTTAAAGAGTCATTACATGAAAACGGTAACAGATATGAAAAAGCTGAATCACACAGGAATAGCCCAATCATCTGAGAACGTTTTAAAGTTTGAATGGAGTTTCTAGGTGAAAGTATGAGGAAGTAGTTAAGTTTCAAAGACAAGCAAGTTTTAGCAGAATTGTAGAAGTTTCCCATTCATTTCAATGGGACAAATTAAAGGAAAAAAGTGTAATATTTTAAAAAGTATAATAGTAATAAGTACCAAAAGATATAGCAGTCGAAAGCAGAAATAGCAGAACAGTTTAGAGTTTGAATGGTAAAAATCGGCTGAAAACTGAGGGAGTAGTTAAGCGGCAAAGAAACGGAGCAACTAGAATAATAAAGGATAAAGAATAAAGAGAAACAGGATCTCAATAGTGTGGATGCCTACGGCATCCACCCAAATAGCAATGGGGACAAAGGGCACCCTTGTCTTGTAGAGCGGTGGAGGAGGAAAGGACTAGAAGATATATTATTTGTATTAACCGAGGCCTTAGGTTTTGTGTAAAGCAGCTTAACAAAGGAGATATAATTAGGGCCTATGCCATACTTTGACAGGGTCGAGAAGAGGAAATCCCACTCAACCCTGTCAAAGGCCTTCTCTGCATCTAATGAGAGTAGTATTTCGGATTGATCAGAAGTATTATGTGTATATATAATATTGAATAGCCTTCTAATATTAAAAGATAACTGTCTATTTTTTACAAATCCCGTTTGGTCCTCCGACACAACTGTTGGGAGAACTATCTCTAACCGCATAGCCAGAATTTTTGCCAATATTTTGTTATCTACGTTCAATAGGCTTATTGGTCTGTACGAACCAGGTTCCAAAGGATCCTTACCAGGCTTGTGGATTAGAGAGATAGTGCTATCATACATGGTTGAAGGTAAGCATCCTTTAGTTAAAGCTTCATTATATACCTCCAAAAGAACGGGTGAAATTTGTTCACTAAAGGTCTTATAGAATTCAGCACTATACCCATCCGGACCGGGACTTTTTGAGCACTGCATACTTTGAATAGCCTGATTTATCTCCGTTAATGTTATTGGTTGTTCTAACAATCGTTTGTGTTCTATATTGATAGATGGAACTTGAATAGAATCGAAAAAACTTTCGATTATGTTTGGATCTTTTTTTAAGTCTGAAGAGTAAAGTGCTTTATAATATTCTCGGAATACATCATTAATTCTCTTTGGGTCAGTTGTTAATTGCCCTGCACTAGTTCTTATTTCTGTAATCAGTCTTGAAGCTGCAACTTCTTTAATTTGCCTTGCTAGTATACTACCTGTTTTTTCCCCGTGTTCATAGTACTTATGTCGAAGCTGTGTAAGTAATCTTATCGTGTCATTTGTAATTTAAGTTCTGTCTGCAATGAGATCTTCTTTTTATAAAGTTTAGATGAAGGAGAGATAGCATATTCCTTGTCATATAGACATTTTTTATACATAACTCATACGTATACAGGTGCTGGTCGTATAATTAGAATATCATCAAAAAATTTATTTATTTCACTAATTCCATTCAAAAAGTGAAAGTTGTATAATGTATACATTTATTCCACACAGACTGATACATTTCAAGTGTTTATTTTGATGATTGTAACTGACAACTAATGAAAACTCCACAGTCAGTAACTCAGAAAATGAGATTATTACTTAAGACCAATACAAAGAAAGGATTTTCAGAAATCTTGGCCAACTGAAAAGTATGAGCATGTACAGCACTCAATACTTAGTTGGGGCTCCTTTTGCCTGAATTACTGCAGCAATGCAGTGTGGCATGGATTCAATCAGTCTGTGGCACTGCTCAGGTGTTATGAGAGCCCAGGATACCCTGATAGTGGACTTCAGCTCTTCTGCATTGTTGGGTCTGGCATATCACATCTTCCTCTTCACAATACCCCATGGATTTTCTATGGGGTTAAGGTCAGGCGAGTTTGCTGGCCAATTAAGAACAGGGATACCATGGTCCTTAAACCAGGTACTGGTAGCTTTGGCACTGTGTGCAGGTGCCAAGTCCTGTTGGAAAATGAAATCTGCATCTCCATAAAGTTGGTCAGCAGCAGGAAGCATGAAGTGCTCTAATACGTCCTGGTATACAGCTGTGTTGACCTTGGACCTCAGAAAACAAAGCAGAGCAACACCAGCAGATGACATGGCACCCCAAACCATCACTGACTGTGGATACTTTACACTCTCTCTTTCTCCAGACTCTGGGACCCTAATTTCCAAAGGAAATGCAGAATTTACTTTCATCAGAAAACACAACTTTGGACCACTCAGCGACCACTCAGCAGCAGTCCAGTCCTTTTTGTCTTTAGCCCAGGCGAGAAGCTTCTGACGCTGTCTGTTGTTCAAGAATGCCTTGACACAAGGAATGTGACAGCTGAAACCTTTCATACGCCTTTGCATAGTGGTTCTTGAAGCACTAACTCCAGCTGCAGTCCACCCTTTGTGAATCGACCCCACATTTTTGAATGGGTTTTTTTCACAATCCTCTCCAGAGTGCAGTTATCCTTATTGCTTGTACACTTTTTTCTACCACATCTTTTCCTTCCCTTTGCCTCTCTATTAATATGCTTGGACACAGAGCTCTATGAACAGCCCGCCTCTTTTGCAATGAACTTTTGTGTCTTGCCCTCCTTGTGCAAGGTGTCAGTGGTCATCTTTTGGACAACTGTCAAGTCAGCAGTCTTCTCCGAGCCTACAGAACTAGACTGAGAGACCATTTAAAGGCCTTTGCAGGTGAGTTAATCAGTTGATTCAATATTGAACCTTTTCACAATATTCAAACTTTCTGAGACACTGAATTTGGGGTTTTCATTAGTTGCCAGTTATAATCATCAAAATTAAAAGAAAAACTATTGTATGCATTATACAACTTTCACTTTTTGAATGGAATTAGCGAAATAAATTAACTTTTTGATGATATTCTAATTATATGACCAGCACCTGTACAATTGACTGGCAATCTGTCCCATGATCAGATAAGGCATGTTTCCTCATTATTCCATGAAAAATTCAGCAAATAAAAGCTTAGTAGCTGATTAAAAAGGGTGATCTTGTATTTGGTAGCTGTTACATAGAACAGATATTTAATATCTTTGATATAAAATATCAAATGATATTAAATAATATGATCGTGGCTCAAGAGTTGGGAGTTCGCCTTGTAATCGGAAGATTGCCGGTTCGAGCCCCAGCTTGGACAGTCTTGGTCGTTGTGTCCTTGGGCAAGACACTTCACCCGTTGCCTACTGGAGGTGGTCAGAGGGCCCGTTGGCGCCAGTGTCCGGCAGCCTCGCCTCTGTCAGTGCGCCCCAGGGTGGCTGTGGCTACAATGTAGCTTGCCATCACCAGTGTGTGAATGTGTGTGTGAATGGGTGGATGACTGGATGTGTAAAGTGCTTTGGGGTCCTTAGGGCTATTAAAAATATGGTAAATGGACAAATACAGTCCATTTACCATATTTTTAATAGCCAAGTCCTGATCAGCCCAACAGGCCATGCTGTTCACTTATTAGACACAAAGCTGAAAACTGAAATAAATTTTATGAATTAAACTTTATAAATAATGACCTCAACAGCATTTTCTGTAGCAGTAGTAGTAGTAGTGGTGGTAGTAGTAGTAGTAGTGGCCATGTCCACACTAATACGTTTGAAAACGCATCTTCTCTCCGTTTTGGCCTTCCGTCCACACTGAGACGGCGTTTTCAGTCAAGGAAAACGGAGCGTTTTGAAAACTCTCTCCAAAGCGGATACATTTGAAAAGGCCGTTTTCGCGTCGCAGTGTGGACAGCGAACTCGGAGCCTTTTCGAAAACGATGACACATTTTAGTCATGTGATGCAGTCATGTGACCAATTAAACTAAGATAGCGGAGGGCATTATACAGCAGTTGTTTTGTTTGCTCTCAATTTCAACAGCCCTATTAAAGATTATTATCAGTTTTTACGTGCTCCAGATAACTTTTCTTCAAGTTCTTTAATTCTTACTTGCTTTTGCAACTTTGTACTTTTGTGTTACTCGCAGCAACAACTCCACCTCGTTGTTAGTCCATTTAAAAAACTCAATGCTTTTCCTCAACATTTTGTCGCAATGTTTCAAAGAGCCGGAAAGTAAATAAACGACAGACAGAAATGAGGCAGGCCAAATCGCCTTGCGTTTCACGCATGCGCAGTACTGGAACATAGGCGTTTTCAGACATTTCAATGTGGACGCACAACTCTGTGAAAACAACTGAAAACGATAGTATGAACGCAGCGTTTTCAAATTTATCCGGGCTAGTGTAGCCTTTGGGGATAAGTAGTACTGGTAAGACCTTGAACAACTGCAAAAGAGGGTTATTTTAATAGGCTATTGAAGGCTGAGGCCTCTAGGGAGTACTAGTTGGGCTGTAACTTTTAGTTTTGCAAATGAGAGTAAGAGGACAGCATATGCCAGCATGTGTCTGTGTTTTGCTGTAGTGTTTGTGCAAAGTTTTCCTCTGCTTGAATTTCCATTAGAAGTCCCGTCTAATCGGTTTGCAGCTGGCGTTGCTCATAACTGCAGAACATGGGGCTTATAAAGTGGAAGCTGCAAAAACAGATGTCCTCATGAATTAGTGAGGCACCCATAAAAAATTAACAGACGACCTAGGACATAAAGCCAGGGGGCTTATGCTCATTTAATTCTCCCTTCAACATGCAATATGCTGCCTCCAGTCATTGTTTTCACTCTGTCCACGTCCAGCTGCAGCAGGCCTGTTTTTAGATGTGATAAATTAATAATGACGGAAACATGTCTGTCAAATAAATAACAACATCGACTCTGGAATAACAGCCTCTATCAAGCTCACTGCTGAAAAGTGGTTTTGCTAGTACATATGGCATACACTGCAGTATCGCAATACATGATTTTGTAAGTTTGCCCACTAACAAACTAATGATCAGTCTATAATTTTACTGCTCGGTTTATTTGAACAGTGAGAAACAGATCAATAACCAAAAAATGCATTTCAAAAAAGGTTATCAATTATTCACATTTTCATGAATGAAATAAGCAAGATTTCTGGCTCCCAGGGGTATTTTGTACAGTTATCGAGCTGACATTGGGAGCCTCCTCAACTCGTTACCTGTTCTATGGACAGTTACCTGTTGTCCATAGAAGTAATCAATCTATCCAGATGCCAAACTCAAGATTTATAGACTCTATTAATCCCACACTGGGGAATGTCATTTGTTACAGCAGCAAAAGGATCTAAAAGAAAAAATAAATTCGAAGTATATTAGAAAAATAGATAAAGAACACAGTGGCTCTAACAATCTACCACTCAAGGAGCTGCTCAAGGCCTCCACAGTCTCACGGAGGGGCTGAGAGGTGTTGTTCATAATGGACATCCTTAAAATCCTCCTCTACCCACCCTCTTTATCAGTAAATTAAGCTGTTTCTATCCCGCTCCAGCAGACAACTGCATAAAAGATTGCAAAAGTCATCACCATGTCAAAAAAGGTCCTCTGTAATGTCCTGCACACCCCCAAAGACCTCAGCATGCCCAGCGGATGAAGATGACTTTGGCCCTTCTTCTACAGAGCATGAGTGTTTTCTGACCAGTCCAGTTTACTGTTAAGGTAAATAACCAGGAATTTGTACCTATCCATGACTTTGGACAGGTACAGTGTGATGGGTATTCATCACACTGTAACTGTACCCCTGTGTGATGGGTATTCACTTTCTCCAGACGTCAACCACCATCTCCCACTTCTTACTGTTGTTGACGTGCAGGTTGACTTCACACCAGAAGAGGAAGCCAGTGATGATTTTCCTATACTTTAAATCTTTCCCCTCAGATACTCAGATACACCAACAATGGCTGTATCATCAGAGAACTTCTGGAGGTGATAGTGAGGTTGAATCGGGAGTCTGATGTTTGTAAAGAGGAAGGTAAAGAAGAAGGGAGAGAGCCCCTGTTTACACCATCAGACTTCTGGCTTTCCAACACACTTTTAGTCTGGCTGCAGGAATTCTCTCTAATTCAGTGATGCTACTGGTTAAAAAGCTCTAGATTGAAGTCAACCTACCATGTCACCATTAGGGTGCTGAATGTACTCTGAGTTTGTGTTTTTCAACACAAAACTGAACAAAGCACTTATTAAAGGTTAAAGGTTTGACAAACTCTAAATGAACTTGATCCACACCAAATTTACGGAGTCTGCCGCTCCCATCCTTCACTTAAAGGATTAAAGCTATTCACAAGAATCAGGCTTTATTCATGGTTCTTTGTAACAAGGATTTGAACATTTTTTAATTTTAATTACTTTTAAGGGACACCAGAGGCGGAGCCAGACATTTGAAACACCCAGGGCTTAGCCCTAAAGGGTAGTATGCATGTGGGATTTTTTTTTTTTTTTTTTTTTTGGGGGGGGGGGGGGGGTAGTAGAAATGACTGAAAGATTAATGGTCTCTGTTTTGAGTTTTGTTCAAAAAAGAATGACTTCATATAGGGAAAAATATATATCACATATGCAGGACACCTTAAACTAGTTTTTTAATTAAGCAGCAAGGCAGAACAAAGTCAGGGCTGCATCAAGACACAGGGACTGAACCCCAATTCAACCAGACCCAGAACTGATCCGGAATTAAAACAGGACTACAACAGTTCAAAATCAGGACTACTGAGGACTTAACCAAGACAGAACCAGAATCAGAACTAGATGATAGTAGCACTAAAATCATCATAGACCTGCACTACACTTATTTTTTGATTCTACCAAAGTCCACTATTTAGATTGAGAAAAGTTTATATAATTATTTAGCCTTGTTGTGCAAACAAGCCTGCATAACTTAATAAATGTAGAATTTGAAAAATAGCAAACCTAAAAAGAAACACCTGGTACGAGATACATGAGGACCTATGATACGGTGATACTTTTGGTAAACAACCATTTGACTAACATGTGTGTCTCACCTGCTCTTGTTCCATCTCTGTTCTGTCCTCATTCTCCATCTCCCTCTCTGTTCCTCTCTCTCCCTCTTTGTGCTGACAATCATCAAATATACAGTTGAAACCAGATATTTACTCTTCAGATCAAAACACAAAAACTTTTTTCATTGTAACATCAAATCAGACTAAATGTTTATTTTTTTATATCGATAAATACACTCAACAAAAATATAAACGCAACACTTTTGTTTTTGCTCCCATTCCCCATGGGATGGACGTAGAGACCTAAAATTCATTCCAGATACACAATATAACCATCCCTCCCAAACAGTGGTCACAAATCAGTCCAAATGTGTGGTAGTGGGCACATCTGCTATATTGAGATGATCCATCCCACCTCACAGGTGTGCCACATCAGGATGCTGATCTGACATCATGAGTAGTGCACAGGTGTACCTCAGACTGCCCACAACAAAAGGCCACCCTGGAATGTGCAGTTTTTTGCGCTATTGGGGGTCTGGGGACCCAGAACCGGTCAGTATCTGGTGTGACCACCATTTGCCTCATGCAGTGCAACACATCGTCGCATGGAGTCTATCAGATTGTCAATTGTGGCCTGTGGAATGTTGGTCCACTCCACTTCAATGGCTGTGCGAGGTTGTTGGATATTCGTGGGAACTGGTACACGCTGTCGTATACGCCGGTCAAGCACATCCCGAACATGCTCAATGGGTGACATGTCCGGTGAGTATGCTGGCCATGCAAGAACTGGGACATTCTCAGCTGCCATCTGCCCTGAACAATGTGAACCATGATTCATCCGTGAAGCGCACACCTCTCCAACGTGCCAGACGCCATCGAATGTGAGCATTTGCCCACACAAGTCTGTTACGGCGACGAACTGGAGTCAGGTCAAGACCCCGATGAGGACGACGGGCATGCAGTTGAGCGTCCCTGAGACGGTTTCTGACAGTTTGTGCAGAAATTGTTTGGTTGTGCAAACCAATTGTTCCAGCAGCTGTCTGGGTGGCTGGTCTCAGACGATCTTGGAGGTGAACCTGCTGGATGTGGAGGTCCTGGGCTGGTGTGGTTACACGAGGTCTGCGGTTGTGAGGCCGGTTGGATGCGCTGCCATATTCTCTGAAACGCCTGTGGAGACGGCTTATGGTTGAGAAATGAACATTCAATGCACGGGCGACAGATCTGGTTGACATTCCTGCTGTCAGCATGCCAATTGCACGCTCCCTCATTGCTTGTGGCATCTGTGGCATTTTGCTGTGAGACAAAACTGCACATTCCAGGGTGGCCTTTTGTTGTGGGCAGTCTGAGGTACACCTGTGCACTACTCATGTTGTCAGATCAGCATCCTGATGTGGCACACCTGTGAGGTGGGATGGATTATCTCAATATAGCAGATGTGCCCACTACCACACATTTGGACTGATTTGTGACCACTGTTTGGGAGGGATGGTTATATTGTGTATCTGGAATGAATTTTAGGTCTCTACGTCCATCCCATGGGGAATGGGAGCAGTAACAAAGGTGTTGCGTTTATATTTTTGTTGAGTGTATAAAAAACATATTTGTTAACTTTAAGAGTAAAGAGAGAAACTATCTGTATTTCTTAATTGTAAATGTCACCAAATTGTATTCAAACTTGAGCCACACTTATGGAGCTCCACGATTCTTTTTCTGGTGTTTTGGTTGACATCTCTTGATTTTCCCATGTCACAGAAACAGGCTCTGTGTTTTTGCCTTATATGCATCCACAGCTGTGCCACCAATTTACTCACATGGACTCTACTAACCTATCAGAAGCGTCTTCAGCTCAGGATGGAATCCTCTGGAGTTTTCTTATTAATTAACAATAAACTTAGTGTATATGTACTCCTAAATTTGATGAATGTGATAAAAAAAAAATAGACAGCTCTGTCTCTCTTTATTCTGACATTTAACTAATTCAAAAGATATTTCAATATTTATTTATCCAAAACAAAACAAGTTTACTCTAAATTGAAGTTGTACAGTAAAAAAAAGTTCTTGTGTTTTCCATAGAGTGTATGTAAATATCTGGTTTCAACTGTGAATATACTGCTGTGTGTTGAAATTCCTCTTGTTTTGCATAGAAGTATACTGAACAACATACAAAGCATAATATATAAAATACTACCAGATTTTTTTCTTTGAAAGAAGCCCCTTATGTCCGTTCTTGTATATCAGTGCATTACTGAAACCGATTTGTTTAGCCGTGGAGGGAAACAACAGAAAATATGAAATAAACACACATGTAAGCTAAGACCCTCTAAAGAAACAGCATTGTTGTTGTTCGGCTTTTCATTTCGCCATTTGTTGATTCACTTGAAGAGAAGTAATGTAATATGGGTCAAGTGATCACTTTGATATCAATCTTTCGTGATACACCATCATATTTACATTATTTGTACAGTACGAATGATTTGCTTTGGTACCTGGTCGAACTTCAGTTCTCCTCTGTCTGCCTGGCTCCGTTTCTCCAACAGCACACTCGCAGGCTGCAGCTGCCCCGCCCGCTTAGTGCCTGAGCTCGGATCATACCAATAGGGGGGATTTACGCACAGTCGTAAATTCCCACAGTGTGCACTATGTGCTTCGAATATTGTGGGTAGTTTTTTGCTTTATACAGTTGTCAGCCAGACATCTAACTATGAAAAGATTATACTCCAAAAGACCGCGGGCTTCTGAAAAAACAACCCGGGCTTAAGCCCAGTAAGCCACCCCCCCACTCTGCCACTGAGGGACACTTTGGCTTGGTCTTTGATTCTCCAATGTGATAATTTACCAGTATAATAATTGGTTTAAGTGCTGAATTTGGTGCTGATTCTTTTATTGGATTAAGTTTTGCTTCGATACTACTTCCTTTTCTTTTTTTGCTATTCGTTAAAAACAAACAAATGAAAATTGAAATGGAGTCTTTTGCCCCTGAAAAAAGAATTTCAAAGTTTTCAAATAAAGCCTTTTTTCACACTCTTGTTACATTTCAGCGATTTATTGTAGTAATATAAGTAAGTAATTACTTACTTAAGCGAAACAAGAATAAACAATAACCTTTTACTTAATCTCCTAAATGCAGTTGGCTTTTATCATCTATCTAGGTTAGTGTAATTAGATGCACTTTTTGATTATAACACAACAAACAACTTGCTTTCAATAAACAATGTATTCAAAAGTCTGAAACAACACAGCAGAATATACAAAGCATATACTTTTTTAGTTTTTCTGTGGTTGTTGTGTGTCCTTGGCAAATGCCCATTCAGAGGGTTAACATCTGTGCTGGCATTTTCATATAAAAGCAGGTATTGTAATAAACCAAAGAAGCCCGAATACCTTGTGTGAATGGGTTTATGAGTGAAAGAAAACAATGTTGTAGTTTAATTAGGGACAAAGACAGACTTATGTTAGCAAGTGACTCCCTGCTGTGGAAACTGCTGAATACATTTTAGTTAGAATGTATTTACAATGTTATTTACAAATGACTCTATTACTGTGGGGGCGCTATTCTTTCTTTTTGTGTGTGCTTTCTTTTTGCCTTATCTCTGTTTGTTTATGATGTTGTAGCCAACCTTTACATAGAGGAAGTGGAAAGAAAGGCTCTTGGCTCTTTTAAAGAGAGATTACCCAGCCGCTGGTACAGATATGTAGACGACACCTGGGTCAAAATCAAAAGACAAGAAGTGGAATCCTTCACTGCACACAGAGTCCCAGAGAGCAGCCATTTGGCTTTCTACCTTTAAAACCCGCCTTCCAGCCAAATGGCTGGTAGGCGTTTAGCTAGGCTTTAGCTTCAGCCAAGTGGAAGCTAAATTGGCTAGTTATTCATATGTAAATTAGGTCGTTACCTGAGAAGTGGGGGAGTGGGGGTGTGTGAATGATTGCTGATTTCTAACTGCCAACTGCCTCTTTGTTTGTGTGTGGGGGTGGGGAGTCTTGGACAAGACTCAGCAGTCCATCTGCATCTTAAGGATAAAGGACACTCTTTCGAGGATGCCAATGTTCACATTTTTGACAGAGAGGACAGATGGTTTGAAAGAGGAGTGAAAGAAGCCATCTATGTCCACTGTGAGCGACCATCTTTGAACAGAGGCGGTGGTTTACGACACCAACTCTCTGCCATCTATAATCCAGTTTTGAGATCCCTTCCCAGACGCCTTAACGCCCACTCACATCCGGGGTCATCTGATCTCAGGAATTCGCATGATAAGGTGGGGCCAGGTTTCACAATGAACTCACCCGAAACTCTGGCTGATTGGGACCCACACCCAATTTCACACCTTGGCTCAGGTGATTAGAGGATCATCAGGGGGTCCTTTTGTCCCTCTGTGGGGGGTTACTCCCACTAGGTTTATATCTGGGACTCTCCACCATTTGACCTTAGAACTGAAGACGCTTCTCGGATGAGAGGTGAAACGTCTTCAAGTAACTTAAAGAAGTCCAGATGCTTTTCTTTGCAAGCTCCTTTGATCCAGGAAAATAAATCTCCAAAAGTCACCAACTTGGAGTGGTTAGTTTCCAGAGCCACAAGGAAACTTGTGTTTCAGTTTGCCATCTTAGGGAGAAATCAACACACATGGGTGTATTTCCTTTGTTGCTGAGATTTATTGATAAAAACAGTCCAAAAAAAAACCAACCATTTGTACACATATTTACAAATACTAATAAAAAGTGAGTGAGTACATTTCAACATTTTCAGTAATCATTCACAATAATGGCACTGCCATGGTATCTGTAGTCTGCATTTACCACATGTGTATCTGTAGTAGTGAACACATCGCATTTCCCGGCGACACTTGTTGACTGTCCCGAGGATGGTGGTTTTCCGTCTAAGACGTTTTTGCGCAAGTGAAGGCGATGTGAAGAAATTGTCCGTGGTAACATTTCTGCCCTTGTCTAGGAATGGTTCCATCAGCCTCATCACTACATTTTCAGACAGTCTCTCCCCACTGGGACGATTGGGGTCCTTGCCAAGATATGGGAAGACATTGCAAATGTACTTGGATTTTAGGTCGCAAGCACTGAACACAAGAACAAGAACTGTGGTACTTTGAGGTGCTGACTGGGCTGCAAACCACTTCAATGCATGCATGCATACTGAAGGTCACTCTGTGATGAAGCCATGCATACTGAATTATGTCATAGTAATTTTAATCAATCTGTAAGCAGGACTAATGATCGTCCTATTTTAAAGATCTGCCTAAATTTTCACATCAAAGTGGATTAAGTTAGTGCACATACAGTCACAATTTAGAAATAAAAAATACACTGTAGACATTTTGTCAGTAGATTATTTCAGGAAAATTAATTATTTCTCCACACTGAGCATTTTGGAAACTTCTAATTAATGTTGCCAGAAAAATTTGAAAGTTAAATATCCACCTTGGAACCAACAGCAGAATAAAATAAATCCTTCACTGCTCACACTAACGCCATGGATAAAAACATCAAGTTCACCAGGGAAGACGCAAATGACAACTGTTTGCCTTTCCTGGACTGCACTGCGCACATTGAAGAGAATGGAAACCTCAACATTGAGGTTTACCGGAAGCCCACACACACGGACCAGTACCTCCTCTCTGACTCCCATCACACTCTGGAACATAAACTTGGGGTAATCAGGACCCTACACCACCGGGCAGAACATGTTACCTCTAAGCTTGAAGAGAAAAAGAAGGAACACACACACATGTAAAGGAAGCACTTAAAACATGTTGTTATCCTAATTGGGCTTTTATAAAGTCAGCAAAGAGGCACAGAAAAGAAGATCAGACACCAGCGAGGGAGGATAAGAAGGACAGACGCAACAACATTGTCATCTCCTATGTAGCCGGTGTATCAGAGAAACTCAGGAGAGTTTTCTCCAAGCACAACATCCCAGTGTACTTCAGACCCAGCAACACACACAGACAGAAACTGGTTCACCTGAAAGACAAAACTCCTAAACACAAACTTAACAGCGTGGTGTATGCTGTACAGCGCAGCGAGGAATGTCCAGACCTCTACATCGGAGAGACCAAACAGCCACTTCACAAGCGCATGGGACAACATAGAAGAGCCACCTCCACAGGACAAGACTCAGCAGTTCATCTGCATCTAAAGGTCAAAGGTCACTCTTCCGAGGATGACACATTTTGGACAGAGAGAACAGATGGTTTGAAAGAGGAGAGAAAGAAGCCATTTACAACCACTGTCAACAACCATCTTTGAACAGAGGCGGTGGTTTACGACACCAACTCTCTGCCATCTATAATCCAGTTTCGAGATCCCTTACCAGACGCCTTAACGCCCACTCACATCCGGGGTCATCTGACCTCAGGAAATCACATGATAGGGTGGGGCCAGGTTTCACAATGAGCTCACCCAAAACCCTGGCTGATTGTGACCCACACCTGCTTTCACACCGTGGCTCATGTGATAAGGTAGAGGATCATCAGGGGGTCCTTTGTCCCTCTTTGAGGGGAAACTCCCAGTGGGTTTAAATCTGGGACTCTCCACCATTTGACCCTTAGAACTGAAGATGCTTCTTGGATGAGAGGTGAAACGTGTTCCAGCAACTCAAAGAAGTCCAGACGCTTTTCCTTCCAAGCTCCTTAGATTATGATTAGCATTTCAGTTTAGGAAAATAGTTTAGTAGATTTACCACCAAAACAAGTGAGAACAAATCAAAGAAAAAGCTGAACAGAAACAGAAACCTTAGGTTCCTCTGAGGTCCTTGTAATGATAAAAGAAAAAATGTACTAAAAGAGCTCCTGCGTCACTCCGGCCACTGTAGTGTATTTAACCAGGATGATCTGACTCATATCCAGTCCAAGGCCTCCCATCCCAAATTGGTGTGATTGCGCCTGAGGGTGGTGATCAAGGATGAAGATGGACTTGCACCATAAACCAAATGAAAAAATGTAATTAGCTAAACAGTTGGAAGGGACCAGTCTTTTTTATCGTGAATGAAGATAAGGATATGGCGAGTGTGCACGCACGACAGTCTGAGAAAATCAAGATTATTTGTTAATCATTAGTTAAGCTGAAGGTGCTGGTGCCTTCATTTCCACCACTGCTTATTGCTGCACAAAGAGGGCTGCAGACTGTATATTTAAATTAAGACCATTATCATCTCCAATGCGTAACATACCACTGATTTGTCATGCACTATAACACAGTGTCTTCCAAAGTGATTCAGCATCTGAAAGTGAACAGATTTAACATACATAATACTTGATCCACTGTCAGCATCGGAGGGGAATAAGCGTTGAAGGCGTTTGGAGGGGGAGGGGGGATGAGTGTACATCTGCATGTGTATATATGTCTGTGTGTGTGTGTGTGTGTGTGCGTGTGTGTATGTGTCCAGAGTTCAGCTGAGACAGTGTCCTTCGCCCTGCCAGGCTAAGTAAACAGTCTTCGAGCCAACCCAGGTGGCCTTGCATAGAATGGGAAGAACAGTCTAAACACAGTCATTATCAGGGTGTTGTTGTTCAGCTCCAGCCTGGAGACCGCAGCTGGCGCCGAAGGGGTATCCGCATGAAGTGATTGTGGTTTTTACTTTAGTGCAAACAACTCATATCAATTTCAAAGCTGTTCTAACAGTCCGACACTGGTCTCTCAAACTCCCATTGGAGAGCCGTGATGTTATCAACCTTACGCTCCGTGATGTTGTCATTCTTGTGCTCCAAGAGCCGATTCTGAGAACTCACGACCGCAGTGAGCTTCTCCAAGATGTGATGCAATTTGCGCTCAGAGGTGTTATTCCGAGCGAGCCCGTCCAAGACTCCCTAAATAAGTAAATTCCTGAGAGTCCGGTTCATTTGTCTTTGGCTGTGTTCCTGTCTGTTTGTCGATGGCTTAACCTCCCAGGGGTGTTTGTTGCCTGTTTTACATTTATTTGCCCACGCCCTAAGAGTTTATTGTCTTTAAGTGCACAGTTTGTCTGCAGTTTGAAGCTGCATCTCCCCTGGTTTTTGAATGTTTTTGACTATACTAGCAATAGCTTTAAAATTTACACAACAAAATCAGTCATCACCAGCCAGGAGGCTATTGAGACATTTGTGCAAATAAGAAAGGGAGGAAATAATAGGCCATATATAATAGCTACACTCAACAAAAATATAAACGCAACACCTTTGTTACTGCTCCCATTCCCCATGGGATGGACGTAGAGACCTAAAATTCATTCCAGATACACAATATAACCATCCCTCCCAAACAGTGGTCACAAATCAGTCCAAATGTGTGGTAGTGGGCACATCTGCTATATTGAGATAATCCATCCCACCTCACAGGTGTGCCACATCAGGATGCTGATCTGACAACATGAGTAGTGCACAGGTGTACCTCAGACTGCCCACAACAAAAGGCCACCCTGGAATGTGCAGTTTTGTCTCACAGCAAAATGCCACAGATGCCACAAGCAATGAGGGAGCGTGCAATTGGCATGCTGACAGCAGGAATGTCAACCAGATCTGTCGCCCGTGCATTGAATGTTCATTTCTCAACCATAAGCCGTCTCCACAGGCGTTTCAGAGAATATGGCAGCGCATCCAACCGGCCTCACAACCGCAGACCTCGTGTAACCACACCAGCCCAGGACCTCCACATCCAGCAGGTTCACCTCCAAGATCGTCTGAGACCAGCCACCCAGACAGCTGCTGGAACAATTGGTTTGCACAACCAAACAATTTCTGCACAAACTGTCAGAAACCGTCTCAGGGACGCTCAACTGCATGCCCGTCGTCCTCATCGGGGTCTTGACCTGACTCCAGTTCGTCGCCGTAACAGACTTGTGTGGGCAAATGCTCACATTCGATGGCGTCTGGCACGTTGGAGAGGTGTGCGCTTCACGGATGAATCATGGTTCACATTGTTCAGGGCAGATGGCAGCTGAGAATGTCCCAGTTCTTGCATGGCCAGCATACTCACCGGACATGTCACCCATTGAGCATGTTCGGGATGTTCTTGACCGGCGTATACGACAGCGTGTACCAGTTCCCACGAATATCCAACAACCTCGCACAGCCATTGAAGTGGAGTGGACCAACATTCCACAGGCCACAATTGACAATCTGATAGACTCCATGCGACGATGTGTTGCACTGCATGAGGCAAATGGTGGTCACACCAGATACTGACCGGTTCTGGATCCCCAGACCCCCAATAGCGCAAAAAACTGCACATTCCAGGGTGGCCTTTTGTTGTGGGCAGTCTGAGGTACACCTGTGCACTACTCATGATGTCAGATCAGCATCCTGATGTGGCACACCTGTGAGGTGGGATGGATTATCTCAATATAGCAGATGTGCCCACTACCACACCACACATTTGGACTGATTTGTGACCACTGTTTGGGAGGGATGGTTATATTGTGTATCTGGAATGAATTTTAGGTCTCTACGTCCATCCCATGGGGAATGGGAGCAGTAACAAAGGTGTTGCGTTTATATTTTTGTTGAGTGTAAATAATAAGTTGACATTTGAAAAATCTAAATAGTAAGGAAGAGAAAAGGTGTAATCGAAATTTATGAATATCACTGGGAAAGCGAACTGAGTTAATCCTGAGACCTTACTGAAAAGCAGTCAGTTGGATCAAAGGATCTGTACATGTAAGCCTTAAGCATTTATAAGCAACTGAGCTCATAGAAAAAAGAAAACTTGCTAAATATCAGACTCACCTCCCAGTGGACTAATTCACTATAGACACAAACTGAGCCACTAATAAGTGTGGCTAGAAGCTAGAGATCGCTGAGTATGCAAATATAAATATGACTGGAGGTTAGATAACAATGATCATGTTTTAAAGTAGTTTTGATAGGTAAAGCTATAAACTGGAAGGAAAATAAAAGGCTGGTGGTGATAACAGAAGCTTATAAAATAAACAGATTGGGTGTGTTTGTGAATAAAATATGCCAAGGTTATGAAATAACAATATAATTCTGAAATGATAAGTTACACACAATAAATTAAACATATATAAACTAGACAAGTAACTATTTAAACTGAAAATAACATAACGTAATATCTGCATTGAAGAAGGAAGTAGCAGTGAAAGTGAAAGAATCGGACACTATAGAACACTATAGTGAGGAGGGAGCATTAAAAACATATAAAAGCTCGCACGAAGGCCGTAGGATACACAACAGATCAGCTTGAAACTTTGGCAAATAATTATTTAAGAGAAGTACAAGAAGACATAGATGCAGTCTAGCCCTCCTACCATCCTTGGGGTCAATTTGACCCCATTCAATGTCTATCATTCAAAAAATGATAAAACTGAAGTTTTGTTTTGGGTTTTTTTTTTTGGCTTTATATTTCATCACATTTCCTAATTTAATGTGGAAAAGTGATTAAGCATAAAATTTTACAGAAGACTTTTTTTCAATGAGCTGTACACATTTTCCATACATCGGTGTTCCTCTGGGGTCATATTGACCCCAAGTTGTTTTAGCTATGTAAAGCATATCTGTCTGTCTGTGTGACCTAAAATCTTTACCTGCAGGTGCAGAGATGGTCCTTTGAAGTTAATACAAGAAAAAAGAGTGGGGAAAACATTCCAATGAGAAAGTCTTGATGCATGCTCAATTATCCAGGTAAGTAAATCCCATAAGGTTGAATCTGTTCATCTGGAAATTGTGTTTTCAGTGGGAGAAACGTTTCATCACTCATCCAAGTGACTTATTCAGTCTCAGCAGACTGCAGGTTCCTGCAACTTTATAAACAGTACATTTGCACAATGACTGAAACTAGCTCACTGAAGTGGGCTTCGGTGGGCTTCAGGGAGGGGTGGACAACCTGGAGAAGGTTAAAGAGCAAAGGGTCTAGGTTGGCAAAAATCAACAGGATTCATTCTCAAGGGCACTGATGTGCACCCAAAATTAAAAAAACAAACAAAAAAAAAAACATGGATGACAGATTCTGAAGATTCACAAAATCTAAAATTGAAACTTTGACATGATGTTGGTGCTAAAGAAAAGGCCGTGTTGTGGCGACCCACTAGAGGGCTCCACTTACACCCAAGCTAGGAGGAAGGGTTCTGCTGTGTTTGGGCGCAATATGCTCAGTTCATGTTTGGAGGCGAATAAAGTTGAAGTGAAAAACTAGAGCTGTGTCCGAATTCAGGGAAAGGATGCTTAAAATGCCATATTTGGATGCAATGACGTCACAGTGACGCGGCGAAAGGTGTCCGAATTCAAAGAGCACTCAATGTGGCGACAAATGCGTCCTACCTCTCCGTGAATTTGAGGGTTAGTTGTGTCTGAATTCAGGAGAAGGATGCGCCAATGCCATATTTGGAGGCAATGACGTCACAGCGACGCAACGAAGGCCGTCCAAATTCAAAGAGTACTCAAAATGTGGCGACAAATGCGTCCTACTTTGGCCCAAATTTTAAGGATGGGTCATGTCACTACTCGATCCGTACCGGAAACCTGATCGTAGACATTGAGGGCTAGCAGGAGGGGCTATGCGCTTACCTGCTGCTCTCTGGCAGGTAGCTCCATGCCCTCCTGGGTTTTAAATGCACCTTAGAACACACATGCATCAACACTACATATGAGCGGGCGGAGGGAAGGTTGGAGTCTTCACACACACCGTTCTCTGCGGCCTGCTGGAGCGGAGGGGCTAGGAGGAGGAGTTGGCCGTCCGACTGGGGTTTGGAATGTGGGGCCTCCCTGCTGCTGTGGAGTCGGGGCGGTCTGCTTCTCCCCACCCCAGGGAAAAGGGTAACACCACCTGGGTCTGGGTGCAGTTTCCCCCTCCAGGGGCAAGGGTACCTAGACCCGGGGCTTAGAGTACGCTTGGGGAGTGTGATTGTGTGTACAGTGTCTCTCTATGTCTGTCTCCATGTTGGGTGAGTGTTGAGTAATTGCATATGAGAGCATGAGGGTGGGAATGGATGTTTGTATCTGTGTGTGCCTGTTTGTCTGTGTTCATATGTCAGGTTGGGTATCAGACGCCACCTCTCTGTGGACATCCCAGGTCCTCCAAGGTATGGAGGCCTATCTCCCCCACCACTTCCCCTACCAGTGGCAGACGCCCTCAGACATCGGTGCGTTGGTGGTTCTTTGTGTCTGGGGATGGGCGTCCAAGTACACATCGGCTCACTCCTTGGTGGCTGCTTATCGGGGCCTGGAGCCTGGGGCTCGCTCGGGCCACTTCGGGGGTGGGGCGCCCTCGGCCTCTCAACCTGGGGCTTGGTCACTCTGGCACAGCTGGCTTCCGGTGGAGCTCACGGGCACGTCACTGCAACTCCCCCTGGCTTCTGCTCCGCGGCTGCTGAGTGAGCCCTCATCTGGGACTCTCCTCAGCTCTTTCCGGGACAGTGGCGCGGCTGCCCCTCTGTTGGTCTTCCTTGGTCTCTTGTGTTCTGAGGGCCTCTGGATGTCTGGAGTTTTGATCTCCTCCATACCTGCTTCATGCCTTGGTGGGCAGGGCTGTGGCTCCCCCACACCCTCTAGCACAGGGGTGCTCACACTTTTTCCGCATGTGAGCTACTTATAAAATGACCAAGTCAAAATGATCTACCCACTACAAAAATCCAAAACATATACTTATTTATAAATATATTGAGGATTCTTTATATCTACAATGTATATACATGCATAACCGCAATATCCAATATTTCACAACACAATTAACTATGTAAATTTTTTGTCATTACCTGAGTTTACTCTGATGACTTGCACTGAATTGAATCAGCCAGGGATGCATAGTCCGGACAGTAGCTGCTGACGGCCAGGTTTAAGAGAAAAAACCGAGAGCTAAAAATTGGAGTTAACTCGCTGACTAGCTTGTCAGTTTTACTACACTTCGCGCCGCTGTTTGCGCATGCGCAGCGACCTAAGCGTCAGAAAAAATCTGCTGTCATCTGACTGGCTTCCCTGTATCAATCAAGTGACGGGATGGATGATAGGCTGGCATCTATTTTTTTAATGCCATGCGATCTACCAATACTACCTTTGCGATCGACTGGTCATTACATGAAGGAACCTTTTAAATACAAGCACGTTCATGCTCACAGGTGTACACACGGGTGCTCACACACACAAACTACACCCTTTTTGGCTCCTACCTCAAAGCACACTGTGCCCTGTCGATCTTACATGCTGCACAATAATGTTTAATATTTAGTATTTACAGTTATATTCCCATATATCATCGTGATGTTGTTTATTCTATTGCTCTCGTTTTCTTCTGCTTGTTTTCTTTTTTCAATCTCAACAGGTGAAATTAAAAAAGTATCTACTGTTGTCTATTATTAGCTAGTTTATTGTGATGGTGTTGTTTTTATTATGTTGCTCTTTGTTGTTTGTTTTCTCTTCTGGTTTTTTATCCACCTGATCCAGGTGTTTTGTTTGTTTTTCTTTTTTTTCTTCCCCCCTTTCTCGTCATCTCTTCTCCCCTCTATTTTTCTTTCTCTCCCTCTCTTTCCTTCATTCTTTCTCCCTGTCCTATCCCCCAGTCATGTCTGTCCCGTCTTTAAAAAACGAAAATAAAATAAATACATAATTATAATAAAGGTCAATCAAATGGACCAATATGGCAAGGCCATGATGATCCACTTGGTAAAGTAAATCCACTTGCCATCTTTCTTGGCCTTCAGACAACAATTCTGATGGCTAAAGATCCAAACGGGACAGGCAAAAAAAAAAGAAAAAAAAAAAAAAAAAAAAGGAAACCTGATCGGTACCACGCATGTGCAAAAGGTGTCTACTTCTGGTCGAATCATTTTATGATAGTTACGGGTCTCAGTATCTGTTAAGATGTTAAGAATAATAAGCATCTCTTAAATTGTTTGCAGTAACGAAGCATTTCAATATAATGTAGACAAAAACGAAAAATAAAAAGATAGTTACTGATCAGGACTCCCGATAATTACTGCGCATGTGCAAAGTCGGACTGTACAAATCGGGTCTACCCGATCCGTAGCGTGCATATGCAGATGTTTTCTTCTTCTGTTTCGTTTAATGGCAGTTTACTCCCCAGGCTACGAGGATACCACCACCTGCTGACTGAGCGAATGAATCATATTGTAAAATGAACTACCGTCCTTACAAATAAGTGTTAAATTTGATTTAGTGATAGTCGAGTGTGTTTATGCTTGTCTGTGTGGAGAGGATTGTTGGAATAGTGATGATGATGTCCGCTATCACTGTCAGTTGTCAGTAAACACTTCAGAATCAGAATCAGAATCAGAATCAGAATGGGGTTTATTGCCAAATGTTGAGCAGGTTTACAACATTAGGAAATTGCTGCGGTGCTTCAGTGCAAACATGCTGTCATAGATAGCACTTAAATAGACATGGAAAAAAATAAAAGTAGGGATAAGAATTAAAAGTGCTACGTGGAAAGATATGTGCATGAGATATACATGAGATATATACATGAGAATAAAAATTAAGAGTGCTACGTTGAAAGATATATACATGAGTGCAGGTGGTGATCAGTGCCAAACATAGAATGATGCAGTGACACAGCGTAGGGTCATGTGTTAGTGGCGGGTACAGTCATATGGTTATTGTTCATGTGTCCAACAGCAGAGGGGAAGAAACTGTTCTTATGGCGAGAGGTTCTGGTGCGAATGGACCGGAGCCTCCTGCCTGAGGGGAGCAGGTCAAACAGACTGTGTCCAGGGTGAGAAGGGTCAGCTGAGATCCGAGCTGCACGCCGCAATGTCCTGGAGGTGTACAGGTCCTGCAAAGATGGGAGTCTGCAGCCAATCACCTTCTCAGCAGAGCGCACAACACGCTGCAGTCTCTGTTTGTCCCTGATAGTGGCTCCAGCGTACCACACGGTGATGGAGGAGGTGAGGATGGACTCGATGATTGCAGTGTAGAATTGCATCATCGTCCGTGTTGGCAGGTTGAATTTCTTCAGCTGCCTCAGGAAGTACATCCTCTGCTGGGCTTTCTTGATGACGGAGGTGATGGTGGGCTCCCACTTCAGGTCCTGGGTGATGGTGGTACTCAGGAAGCGGAATGAGTCCACAGAGGTGATGGGGGTGTCAGTCAGGATGATGGGGGGGAGTGGGGCTGTGTGCTTCCTGAAGTCCACAATAATCTCCACTGTCTTCTGGGCATTCAGCACCAGGTTGTTGTGGCTGCACCAGGACACCAGACGTTCAACCTCCCTCCTGTAGGCAGACTCGTCCCCGTCCGAGATGAGTCCAATAACGGTGGTGTCATCTGCAAACTTGATTAGCTTGACAGACTGGTGGGTGGAGGTGCAGCAGTTGGTGTACAGGGAGAAGAGCAGAAGAGAAAGAACACAGCCCTGAGGGGAGCCGGTGCTGATGGTCCGGGAGTCCGAGACATTCTTTCCCAGCCTCACATGCTGCTTCCTGTCCGTCAGGAAGTCAGTGATCCACCGGCAGATGGGATCAGGCACATTCATCTGGGAAAGCTTGTCTCGGAGATGGTCTGGAAGGATGGTGTTGAAGGCAGAGCTGAAGTCCACAAACAGGATCCTGGCGTAGGTTCCTGGGGAGTCCAGATGCTGCAGGATGAAGTGTAGGGCCATGTTGATGGCGTCGTCTACAGACCTGTTGGCTCTATATGCAAACTGCAGGGGGTCCAGGAGGGGGGCCGTGAGGGTCCTGAGATGGGAGAGAACTAGGCGCTCAAAAGACTTCATGACCACACTTAATCTGGCTGATGAATGTTCACGTGACATATTACTAAGTCAGTATTATTAAGTCTGTAATTAGGCGCCATTCTTCTTATTTTACGGCGCTGTTGTTCAATCGGGGGACGCTCTCTGTTGAGGAGAAAAGCTTGAATTTGTTTGTAAATGGATTATCCATTCTTTAAATGTCCCGGGCAGTCAAAAAGCAGGCAGAGCTGTTTAGAAATACTAGGAGCTAACTGGGCGCTAACCGTGTCACTCAAATACATTAGCTGTTGCAGTGTTGGCAAAGAGAGGAAGTGACGTAAGATTTGCGCATGTGTGGTACAGATCGGGTTTCCGGTATGGATCGGGTAACGACAGGTCCGATGTATCCTTCGTGTCCTACTATATCCCAGGATTCATTGCGGGTCATAAAGGAGATTTGTTCCTAATAACGATGGTGGTCAAAGCGGGAGAGGAAAACACTTTTAAATGTAAGTATATGAAAATCTGGTTGTACAAATGTTAAATTGTTATAGCGGTTGTGTTGTTAAGCTTTGGGCATCTCCATAGACATGTTTTTTTTGTATTTAAATAACCGTAAGCCAGCTTGTATGGTTTTTCATGTATTCCCGCTTACATACAGCTAATTTTGATTTGCTTGAATTAGTGATATGTTGTGGGGAACAAAGACCAAACGGCTTAATTTAACGATCACCTCTTCACTGGGGTGAAGAATTGGGCTGCTACGACATGGATGTACAAGAATAAATCAATTTACACATCATATTCATATAAGTACGGTTCTATTAACCCCCATGCTGTACAGCGGTGGTCCCCAACCTTTTTTGTAAATATAATAATAAACATGAATGTACTGTGTAATTGTGTAACTTAATTAGCAGCGTCCTCCTGAAAATGCGCCAACATTGAAAGTAACATCCCCCTCTGCCACTTAATGCTCTCTGGTCGCTATGGTAATGTGTAAATATTTCTTTCAAAATAAGACATACAACTACAACAAGGGAAAAGACCCAGGGAAACAGAGTTAACGATAAAAACCCTGAAAACCACAAATTTCACACCGGAGCCTCAACTCTCATGGCCTGGTACCAAACGACTCACGGACCGCTGCTGTACAGAACTGGTGATGTCCAGACGGTATTCCACTGGTGTTCTGCTCTGAAAATTTTTGGATTTAGGGATTAACATAGTTGCCATGGTTTCCTTTCTTCTCTTATTTGTTGTGTGTGAGCAGGACAATTCTGGAGAAGATGGGCCTGCAGGGGAAAGTCACCCCCTTGCAGGCCAGGAGACATGGGATAACTTTAAAAAATACCAAGTACGTATGTGTGTTATCAAGAAGATAATTCTTAAGAACACAAGTTAATAAATGTGCAATTACTAAGAGTTGTTGTGGTGTTTTTATTTGCCTGCTGTTATTTTTGATTTCTTCTGCCTTTAGGATTGCAAGTATCCAGGCTCAGGACAGGGAGTCAGTGGGAAGCCCACTGCTGCTACTTGGTTTGCCCTCATGTATGAGGTGATAGGATAGATGCCTTCCATTAAGCCTCCTGTCCTAATGTCCTCTCTCCCTGAGGACACTCCAGGGCCAAGCACAGCAGTGGGTGACCAAAACGACAGTGATGACGAAGCGGTTACGACAGGGAGAAAGAAGAAAAGAGACAAGGATGATGAGCTGCTAGACCTCATCAGAGAGGACATGAGGCAGCAAAGAGAGGATGAGAAGAGGAGAGAGCAGGGAGAGGATGGACAGACTGTTTTCACTTCTAGAAAGATTAGTTCCAAAATGAGTTATGTATTGTGAAATTTATTTATTTGAATATTATTGTTACTGTCAGGTAGCGGTGTGTGGCAGGCAGGAGTAGGACCCAAAGTGCAGGCACTCTGAATCAAGGGATGAACTCGAAAGCTTTATTTGCTGGTCACAGGGGAAAAAGCATACAAACGCAAACTAAACTAAACTGGAAAATCACAACCTAAACTCACAGGGAGATCGACACAACAAGAGGGACAACGCGACACTGACACAGAGAAACACAGGGTTTAAATACACTGGGAAGTAACGAGGGGAATGAGACACAGAAGGAGGGCACAGCTGGGAGAAATCAGAACTGACGAGACAAGGAAGCAAAGCAGGACACATTCACATTAGACTTTGACCTTCAAAGTAAAACAGGAAGTATAACACAGAGACGCGAACTTGACACGGTGGAGACAGCAGCTAAGAAACACATAAACATAAACCATAAGGCAGAGGACTCTAAGAACCAAAATACACAGAGGGAAACACTAAGCATGGAACACAAGAAACTAGACTCGATGGAGTAACAAAAGACCAACCATGAAAACATAATTCACAATACAGAGTGACAGAAAACGGTCAAACTCAAAACATGCAAAGACACAGACCAAGAAACACAGACTTTACACAGAACAGAGGGGGCACAGAGAAACATGAGGGGCAAGGGATCAAAACTAGAAACCATAGAATAAATCACACAAGTACAATAATACAAACATCACAAAGAACTAAAAACGCTGGGTAAGGAGACCCAGGATCCTGACAGTTACATTGTTATATGTGTTGAATTAGTTTAAAGGTTTTATGTTATTTTTTTCTTTTTTTTTTTTTTTTTAAATGACATCAGAAACAGCAGTATGCGACATTACGTGATGGCAGAGCTTCAGTTCATCCTTTGTCATTTTTTTTTTTTTTTTTTTTTTTTAAATAAATAGGACAGGGGGAATGAATGAGAGAGAGAGGGGGAGAGAAAGAAAGAAAACCCAAGGGGAGAAGAGACGGTGAGAAGGGGGGGGAAGAGAGACAAAAAAAAAAAAAAAACTCCTGGGTCACCTGTATGGAGAAAAAACAAACAAACAAACAAACAAACAAACAGAGGAGACAGCAAACAACAAAGAGCAACATAATAATAGAGAAAACAAAGCACCATCACAATAAACTAGCTAGTCATAGATATCAGTATTTACTAAGTAATAAACGATATTGTGCAGCACGCAAGATAGACAGCGCACAGTGTGCTTTGAGGCAGCAGCCAAGAAAGCTTTAGTCCGCGTCTGTGAATACCCATGTGTGCATACCTGTGTGGATCAGCATGCTTGCATTCCAAAGGTTTCTCCATGTAATGATCTGCTAGGGAGTGTGGGGGGGCCACAGCCCCATCCTCCAGGGTGTGAAGCGGGTATGGAGGAGATCAAAACTCCAGACATCCAGAGGCCCCCAGAACACAAGAGACCATGGAAGACCAACAGAGGGGCAGCCGCGCCACTGTTCCAGTAAGAGCTGAGGAGAGTCCCAGATGAGGGCTCACTCAGCAGCCGCGGAGCAGAAGCCAGGGGGGGTTGCAGTGACGCGCCCGTGAGCTCCGCCGGCCCCCAGCTGCGCCTGAGTGACCGAGCCCTAGGCCGAGAGGCCGGGGGCACCCCACCTCCAAAGGGGCCCGAGCGAGCCCCAGGCCCCAGGCCCCGACAAGCGGCCGCCAAGGAGTGAGCCGGTGTGTACCCGGACGCCCACCCCCAGACACAAAGAACCACCAACACACCGACACCTGAGGGAGTCCGCCACCGGCAGGGGAAGTGGTGGTGGGTGGAGATAGGCCTCCAAACCTTGGAGGGCCTGAGGTGTCCCCAGAGAGGTGGCGTCTGATACCCAACCTGACATATAGACACAGACATACAGGCACACACAGACACAAACATCCATTCCCACCCTCATGCTCTCATATGCACTCACTCCACACTCAACCAACGTGGAGACAGACATAAAGAGACGCTGTACACACGATCACACTCCCCAAGCGTACTCTACAAACCGGGTCTAGGTACCCTTGCCCCTGGAGGGGGGAATTGCACCCAGACCCAGGTGGTGTTACCCTTTTCCCTGCGGTGGGGAGAGGCAGACCACCCCGACTCCGCAGCAGCAGGGAGGCCCCACACCCCAGACCGCAGTCGGACGGCCAACTCCTCCTACTAGCCCCCCCGCTCCAGCAGGCCGCAGAGAATGGGGGTGGGAGAAGACTCCAAACCTCCCTCCACCCGCTCATTGTAGTGTTGATGCATATGTGTTCTAAGGTGCAATTAAAACCCAGGAGGGCATGGAGCTACCTGCCAAGGAGCAGCAGGTAAGCGCATGGTCCCTCCTGCTAGCCCTCAATGACTAAGTGTATTTAAAATTGAGAGGTGGGCAACGACGTCAGGGGTGAGGTATACACCCTGATGGTGATTTGGACTCCGTGATTGTGCCCACCCCCAAGATCCTATATGTATGTGTAATGAGAGTGTGAATAATGTGAATGTCTAAGTTGTGGGATAAAATTGAGGCAGAGGCAGCCAGAAGGGGACGGGGGGGGGGGGGGGGTAGCCTCCTCTGCACCCTGGTGACATACCCCCACTCCAAGGCCCTGCATGTGTGGGTGGTTGTGGAGGAGCGGGAAGAGGGAGGCAGCTGGAGATGGGGAGGGAAGGAAGGGAGGGGCAGGTAACCCCTCCCTGGGGCCAGCTCCCCCGCTGACCCCAGTAGGCACTCCCACCCTCCGCGACCCGCCAGGGAAGGGGGGCCCAGGCCCATCAGACCGGGGCCCAGTGCAGTAGCGCCCCCCGGCTCCACAGAGCCCTGGACAGTCCACCCAACCCCACCACAGAGAAAACTGCACCCACCCCACCAACCACACATCTTCCAGACTACATAAGACGGTAAACGCCCAGGCTGAGATCTTCCTCCACCTCTCCTGTATCTCCCCCTCCTGCAGAGAGTTCCTGAGAGAAGAAAGCTCCTGCCAGATGTGACCATCCCCCCCACCAGTTGAAGAGCCCCCCAGGCGGCTCGATGCACCGGCGGCACCCTGCTCCAGGGCCGGGCCCCCATGCACCCACCCGCCCACAACCCCGGCAACACACCAACCAGGACCCGAGCCCCCGAGGCCCGGCCCGGGCCCCCGCCCAGAGACGGAGCACCCCCAGAACCTCACGCCCATCCCGGACCCACCCAGGGGCAGCCAGGTTGCCAGGTCAGTAACCCACGTCCGTCAGCACAGACCCTCCCCTAGCCCCGCTGCACGCAGCCGCGAGGAAACAGTCACCTGAGAGCCAACAGAGCCCTCAACCGGACGTGACCGCTACCCCGGGTTGAGCCCCCCAAGGAAGATGCCTCCGGGGAACCCCCCGACGCCCTAAGCCTGTCCCTACCCCCTCACCAATCACAACAGTGAAGGCGGGACCAAACTATGACCCCCCACCCCCACTAGGTGATGGAGCTGATAAAAGGGGCCCAGAGCAATTGATCTGATGTGGTGGCAGAGGCTGTGTCAAGACTAATGTAATCTAATAGATAATTTCTATATTGGTTAGAATTAAGATTATTTTTATTTTTCCAGTTCATGAGGACTGTTTTCTTGGCTATGCATAGGGCAGTGAAGATCATATGGGCTATATTCTTTTCTGAAGTGACATTATCTAAGCTGCCCAACAAACACACTAAGGGGGAAGTTGGAATGTTACATTTCAGACATTTTGATAAGTCTTCACATATCTCGCGCCAAAACTTTTGCACTGGTGGACAGAACCAAAGAGCGTGGATGTAATTGTCTGGTGTATTGCCTTGACAGTGTGAGCAGTTGTTGGAAGATGTAAAGCCCATCTTAAACATCCGATGACCTGTATAGTGCACTCTATGAAGTATTTTGTATTGTATTAATTGCAGACTGGGATTTTTAATAAATTTAAAAGTTTTTAAGCAAATCTGAGACCAGAAGTTTTGGTCTAGGTTGACTGATAAATCTGCTTCCCACTTTGCAGTAGGAAGGGATATTGATTCATCTAATTTAGAAAGTGTTCTGTATATTTTAGATAATAATTTGGGGGATTTAAGAGTAAGAAAATGTGCCGCACTTAGTGGTGTTTGTAATTCAACTTGACTGAGGTTAAATTTCTTTTTTACTATGGATTTAATTTGTTGATATTCTAAAAACCTTGTCTTGTTGATCCCATATTGTTCAACTAGTCTGTCAAATGGAATAAATTCTGTTCCCTCTAATATATGTTCTAAGTATTTAATTCCTTTACAACTCCATTCTGGGAAATTAATCATATTATTGTTTTGTAATATGTCAGGGTTATTCCAGATAGGTGTACGTTTGCATGGGATTAATGAAGACTCCGTTATTTTTAGAAACTCCCACCATGCTGTTAGAGAAAAGCTGATGTTGATACTTTTAAAGCATTCATGTCTTTTGATGTTTGAGCTAATAAATGGTAGGTCTGAAATCTCTAGATCCTTGCATAGTGCCTGTTCAACATCTAGCCAGGGCTCAACTAAGAAGGTATGTTTTAACCATTCTGAGATGAACTGAAGCCTATTGGCTAAGAAGTATTGGTGAAAATTAGGCAGATCTAATCCTCCTCTATCCTTGGTTCTTTGTAGCGTTTTTAAGCTAATACGCGGGGGTTTATCTTTCCAAAGGAATTTGGAAATATATGAATCCAGAGATCTGAACCAATCTTGTGATGGTTTGTTAGGGATCATCAAAAATAAGTAATTTATTTTTGGCAAGATCATCATTTTTATAGTGGCGACCCTTCCCATGAGTGATATGGGTAAAGATTTCCATCTAGTCAGATCGCCTTCTACTTTCTTTAGAAGTGGGATGTGGTTTAGTTTAGTTAAGTCTGAAAGCTTAGGAGAGACATTAATACCTAAATATTTAATATTTCCGGATTGCAGTGGGGCAGAGGAAGAATTATGGAAGGAGCAGTTAATGGGGAGAACTGTAGATTTTGGCCAGTTAATTGAATAATCTGAAACTCTTGAAAACCAGTTTATTAAAGTAATTACCTCAGAGAGGTTGGTTTGTGTGTTTTGCAGAAAAAGCAACACATCATCCGCATAGAGACTGATTTTATGTTCTATGTTCTTACATTTTATGCCCTTAATTGTTGTAGCCTGTCTAAATGCTGCTGCTAGAGGTTCGATAAAAATTGCAAAAAGTGAGGGGGAGAGTGGGCATCCCTGTCTGGTGCCCCTCAGGAGATAGAAGCTGGAGGATGTCTGGTCATTTGTTCTGATACGAGCCGTTGGGGAATTGTATAATATTCTTATCCAGTTTATGAAAGAGTTTCCAAAACCAAATTTGTGTAAAGTTGCGAATAAAAATTTCCAATTAACTCTGTCAAATGCTTTTTCTGCATCTAGAGATAATATTATGGCTTCGATGTTTTTATCGTATGAGTAGTCTATTAAATTAAGTAATCTACGAGTGTTTGTTGAGGAGTGCCGACCTTTTATGAAACCAGTTTGGTCAGGATGAATTAAGAGGGGGGTCATTTTCTCTAATCTCTTTGAGAGAGCTTTGCAGATTATTTTAAGGTCTACATTTAAAAGAGAAATTGGACGATAGCTTGAGGGAAATAAAGGGTCTTTGCCTGGTTTTAGCAGGAGACTAATGTTGGCAGAATTCATATTTGGTGGTAGTCTGCCATTTTCCTCGATTTCCTGCAACATGCTGTGGAATACTGGTGCCAAAATTGTCCAGAATTCTTTGTAGAATTCTGCAGGGAAGCCGTCTGGACCTGGAGCCTTATTATTGGGCATACTTATCAGGGCTTCCTGGAGTTCACTTGGCGTCAGTGGCGAATCCAATTCCATTGCTTGACTGTCTAGTAATTTTGGAAGAGTTACGTTGTCAAGAAACAGATCAATTTCATTTTTAGATGGGTTTATTTGTGGTGAGTATAAAGTTTCATAGAAATCCCTAAAAATGTTGTTTATTCTTCCAGGATCATATATTGTGTTCCCCGATAAATCTTTAGCAGCACATATAGTTGTTTTTTCTTTATTTATTTTTAGCTGGTTAGCTAGAAATCGACCTGATTTGTTACTGTGTTCAAAATTCTGCAAGCGAAGTCTTTGTATAAGGAATTGTGTTTTTTTATTAATAATTTCATTTAATTCTAGTTTTGTTTTGCATATTTTGTTCAATGTTTCCTGATCTTGGTCGCACGCGTAGGCTTCTTCTAGTGATTTGATGTTTTTTTCTAATTCCTGAATATTTTTGTTTTCTTCTTTCTTTTTGTGTGATGAGAAAGAAATTATTTTACCTCTCATCACAGCTTTCCCTGCTTCCCATAGAACAGAAGCAGATATTCCGGGAGTGTCATTAAAGTCTAAATATGAAGTCCATTCCTTTTTAAAGTATTTAATAAAGTCTTCATCTTTAAGTAGTGATATATTAAATCTCCAGTTTTTACTTGGCGTAGTATTATTCTTGTGCATTAGTGTTAAAGATACAGGAGCATGATCGCTGACAGCTATAGGATGAATCTCAGTGTCTGAAATGTCACACAGCAGTGAGCTGCTGACCAAAAAATAATCCAGACGAGAGTAAGAGTGATGAACATGCGAGAAAAAAGTATATTCCTTACTGGTGGGGTGAAGAGAGCGCCATGCATCGCAAAGACCAAAGTCGTTCATATACTGTTTGATTATATTTGTGGACTGCCAATTACGCTGAGTTCCTGTTGTGTTGAGCCTATCCATTTCTTCATTTAGTCCAAGGTTGAGGTCACCGCCAAGAATGAGTGTGCAATCAAGGTGTTCAGAGAGTGCACTAAAAAAACCGTGGAAGAATGAGGGTTCATCAACATTTGGACCATATATACTAACAATACATAGTTTTTTGTTCAATATTGATAGTTTAATAATTAGAAATCTACCCTCTGGATCTATAACTGTATCGAGTACTGTAAAATTAACATTTTTATGTATTAAAATTGCTACTCCCCGTTGTCTAGAATTATAACCGGCTGCAAACGCGTTAGGAAACTCAGGTGTTTTAAGTTCGTTTAAACCTGTGACAGGTTTGTGAGTTTCTTGTAATAAAACAACATCTGCCTGTAGTTTTTTAAGCTGGTTAAATATTTTTAACCTCTTTCCTCTGGTGCCAGCTCCATTTACATTCCATGTGACAAACCTCAGCATGCCCTTAATTGTGCGTGTATGTTTAATGATGTATGCTGGGTGTTTCGTTTAGACAGGTGGAGAGAATATGGAAACATCCCTTGTTTGTAAATAGAAAGAGAAAAAGAAGTGTGGTGAGAGACTCCATAAGTCTGACTATGTATGTGAATATTCACTAATATGAACAAGCGTGGCTTGCTTATGTGTCCTGCAAGTCTGTGCGTGCTGTGAGGCTGTTGTGAATGTGCTGCCGTTGAGCTGATGTGTTTGCGTGATCGTGTTGTGAAAATATGGAGAAATAGAGGGTGTTGTTTGTAGGTGAGTGGGGAAGTAGGTGATCACAGCAGTGAAAGACAAGAGAAAGAAAGAAACCACATGAACTGTGAGCGACAACAAAAAAAAGGAAACGAAACGGAAACATTCCAATTAAAGTAATGACGGAGGGTGACGGTATTATATCTGCTATGACATCCTACTGATATTACTAGGTTAAACACATTTTAAAGGAGAAAGTGTGAATGAATAAGAAAAGAGTGTAGCGGGTTCTTATCTGGAGTGCAGTCAGTATAACCACGGTGTGGTGCCGGGGTCGCGGTACAGCTGTCCGTCCACGTAGAGCCGGTCCACAGCGATGACAGCACGGGAGCCTTTCTGGATAAAGCTACGTCGAACTGGGAACAGGACCTTGCGTCGTTCCAGGATCTCTTTGGGGAACTGGTCGTTCACGCTGAAGTCCGTTCCTTTCAGCTCTCTGCCGCGACTCTTCACCTGTTCCTTTTGTTTGAATTGGCTGAATTTGGCCACAATAGGCCGTGGTCTCCCGGTCCGCGACCTCACGCCCCCCAAGCGATGTACTCTATCGAAGTCGATGTTCTTTACGGTGTCCTCCGGCAGCTTCAGGTGGATTTTAATGAAGCTTTTCACCGTTGCCTCTGCGTCCTCTCCGGCAGTTTCTGGAATACCAGAAAACACAAGATTATCTCTCATGCTACGGGCTTGTAAATCGATAACGGACTCTTTTATTTTTTTATTTTCAATGTTTAGCTGGGTCACGTTATCGGTGAGAGATTTAACCGACTCCCGTAGCGTGGCATTTTCAGCGGCAAGCGTTTCCACCTGCCGCTGGCTGAATTCCAGGGATTCTCTCAGAGATTTAAATTCCCGGTGTAAGATCTCCACCAGGGACAGCCTCGCATCGAAACTGGACAATCGCTTGTCGATGGACTCCAGGATTTCTGCGATGTCTTTGCCGGCAGGCGATGTTGTACCGGGGGAGTCTGCCTGGCGACTTCTCTTCGATGACGGCGTCTCGATTTTGGCCGGGGAAGATGCACTCTGGGCCTTATGCATTACTAAATCTTGAAAACAGCGGTCGATGTAATCTTGGAGAGCGTCTAAACTCTCCCCGTTGTCCTCCAGGGTGTTAGAGATGATAAAACAGATGTTGTTAGTTATATGACAATTGATTAGTATATTTGGAAAATATTTGGAAATACTGAAGCTTGGAAAACCTTTGTTAAACTCTATGCTACCATTTGCTTTTTCTCCGCCAAAATCTCCGGCGTCTGACGTCACCTACAACATCACTTCCGTCACTTACCTCTCCTTCCGTCACTTACCCCACCGTGGATTTTATGTTATTAATAAATTGATTCAAACAAACAGTAATTGTCACTGAACTCAATTTGATTTACAGGCATTTTTAACATGTATGAACATAACGCTAACTTTGAACAATATTACATAGATATTTATTTGATAGCAATAAAGTAAATAATAATAACAATTAAACAAGAATATTTCAAATACACAGTACGTAAAGATGAAAAAACAATATTTACAGTTGTTCACACAAGATTAACCTGAGTGACCTGTTCCTGGACTGTTTCTTGAACAACTGTAATAGATTACAGGAAGTCTCTGGCAGTGTTGCTGAATCTGCCGAAGCAAGATCAGACATGGATGGGGTGCTGCAACTGAGACCTGCGGTTGGTCTTTTCTGGTCAGCGAGTGGAGAATCACACAGGGTGGTCTGCAAAGCGAGCTTTAGGATGCTTCCTCCCACTGTCCACTGCATCGTCCATCCACAGGGTTTGCAGGGCTGGCTTAATCGACGGCTGCCACACCACTAAGATGTTTTCAGAAATATGCAAGCAGGAGATGGTGGATGCTATAGTAAGCTAAGTAATTCCTAAATTAAAGGAAATTATTTTACCTGGATATGATTGTCTCTGATGATTCTTAGGTACAAACGTGTGGGCGACAAGGATAAGGTTTTTCTAGCTTCTCGAGAATTAAAACTGTCCAAACAATGGAGCGACATTTCTGGGTCCATTTTAACGTTTTCGCACTGTGGCAATAGCGACCGGAAAAACACGCAAGTAAGGGCGGAGTTGAAGGCTAGGAGGCTGTCCACAGCCCATCTGTTATGTTGGATACTTATTGTTTGTTCAATAAAGTTTCTATGGAGAAAAAAAAGGGGCTGTCCACAGCCGCTCACTTCCTGACTACCCGTTCGTCTAAGGACACTACTTTGTGATGTAGGTAGGTAGTGTCCTTATGACACGCATCCTTCCCCTGAATTCGGACACAGCAATAAGCTCCTGTGTCGTGTGTCACATGCCTCCATAGTGTCATCACCAAAAATTAATAGGGTTCATCCACCTGTCATCATTAATGTTGTCTGTAATTTTGAAAAGATTTGAATCCACTAGAGTTCCAATTTATGTATTCAATAAATAAGCAAAGGGCCTGTCACAAACATTTGGTCAACAATCGTATGTAAGCCATTTTCTGGAGGCAAACATCCCTTGGGGTGTAAAATGTGTTAGTAATATTTGAGGACAATAGGAGGGCTAGGAAAGAGCAATAACAGGGAACTGGGTGCCAAGAACCCTTCCTCTAGTGATGGAGAATGTGATCAGCTAAAACTACAGCGCCACACTACTACTGTCCAGTGTATGAGTAACTACTGGAAAGAAAATCAAGAAGAAGACGTAAACAAAAAGCATCCGATCAACAAACTGACCCAACTGCAACTGCACCTGTTTTACAACCTAGACATGTGCATGTGAAGTAGTATGATAATGCCCGTCAACCACCTCATGGGAGAAGCTGACAACATGGAGGACGGAGAGGACATCAGTGCAGAAAAATCAATAGTCACATGTTTGTTTTTAATTAATTTACACCCCTGAAATTTGATGCAAAGAGATATATTATTTTGTCAACCAACATCATCTGGCTATTCCAGATGATAACCATCAAAAATTATGTTTGACAGAAATGAAGACTATCACTTAAGTGCAGCCATTGGTCTGCTGGTTGGAACAAATCCCTAATCAGCCCATGTTAAAACAACAATGGCCAATGTGGAGTCCACAGTTAAGTGCTCAGGTAGGTAAAGCTAAGCACTTGCCCATGTTAATCTACAGCTGCCTTTGGTCTACACCTTCATGTATGATGAAATTATACATGATTAAACATATACTCATATACTCATACATAATTATTCATTGACTGTGACTTCTGTTACAGATATTTACGGTAAATGATGATGAAGTATTCAAATTATATCTTGAGGAACATTGTTCTGAAAATGTTCCTGTTTCTTTTTCTTTTGTGTTTTTTTACACAGCATCTCAGTTTTTTTTAATTTGGCTTCTGACCTCAACACATTCTTTCCTTTAACAATAAGGATATTTAGACACAATGGCAGATGCCCATCCTATACCTTTTGAGAGTCCATTTGAAATACAAGTGTTTTAAGAATTTTTGTAGTATTTCCAATGACCATGTTGGCAGTGTTGAATGGTTCACAGAGCACTTAATGCCCTTTTGGAAAACCCATTTAGCAGAAGGATCGTACTACCTGCGTGAACGTTCAGGTTGGCAAACTCTGCAGCTGCTGGTCATCAGCATCCTGCTCTTCCTCCTCCATCATCAGTGATTGCGGAAACCTGTCAGCCAGTTGAAGAGATCACCGGAATGTTATCAGAGTGTCAGTCCATTAATGCCTATTGTTTGGTCTTTGTAGGCTGGAACACTAGCAGAGGCTAATGCCTGTTGATAGTCTAATTAAGAACGTGGAGTTAATGTGTCTGGATGTATACTAATGATGTTACAGGCCACTTCTTCCTCACACTAAATACCCACACCACTGAAAGCAATTCAGGCAAAAACTGAGTCTCTGAAGTGAAGGAAATCATAGTAAAGTCATTGAAGTTCAAACAGTTATTACACCATGAGTCAGAAGTTCACAGGCAGTAAGAGAATATGTGGGTGTGCTTGACACAACTGTCATCACAGACATTACTGTTTCAAACAAAGCACTGCAAAATCTCTAAAGGTCAAACTGCCTTCATTTCACAGCAGAGTCCAGCATTAATAGTTGGGGAAAAGATGATCAGTGTGTCAAATAAAAAGTTGAGATGACATAATTTAATCATGATTCAAGATTATCTGAAAGCTGCATGGGAGTACTGACCAAAGTATTGATGTAAAGTAAAGTGTTTTGTGTTTTGTTACACAGTTTAGATTATTTGAAAATTGTATTTTGAAACACAGACACAGGTGATCGCAAAGGTTGTTGTTTCTGGGCGGGATTCATCACGTGTTCCTGTCCTTGACTGTGCACACCTGTCTTGAAGTGCCACCTGTTCCTGATCACCTGGTTGACAAAGACATTAGTTAAGACAGTGGCTGAGGCTCAATCTTCAGTGGATTGTTGAACTGAAGCAGTTAGCAAAAGTACGGCATCATTTCTGTTGCGTCTGTGTGGACTACCTGACCCTGTTTGTTTGTGCACAGGTATTTGGAATCCTGTGTGGTGAGTCTGATTCCGAGTTGGTGATTGTGAGCACTGTTAATACTGGACACGTTGGACCCCCTTTCCCTTGGTGCACCTTTCCCTTGCACATTTTTGCATGGTTGTAAATACTTTATCACTGGAAATAAATGCATTGAACTGTTCTTTCTAGTTTGCGCTTGAGTCTTCTTGTCCATTAATCTTGACACTCTTCTGTTGCAGAGGCAGTTCCTTTCTCTTTTCCCAACTCTGCTGCCAGCGCACCTGGACTCACCTGTTGGTAATCAATATAAAGCACCTTGAGGCACCTACTGTAGTGATCTTACACTATATAAATAAAACTAAGTTGAAAATAAATGCACTTAAATGGTTGTGTTAAAAGTCCAAGAATGCTTTCAACTTGCCAGGAACTGCAGATGGAAATTACCCTGTATGGCTAAATCTGTATAATGAATTATGTGCTTTATCCTTTTTTAAATAAACATTGTTCTTTGTGCATTCCTTGTACTATGACCCTTCATAGATAGAACCAAGATGGCGCCGCGTATGGATGCCCTGGTGCTTCAGTGCGTTACTTTTGTTTTGCTTTTGTGCATTTCTTCTGTGTTTGGGCACTCCTCTGGATACTCTTACACCAGAGAAGAGCTCCTTAACTACAGGACTACAACGCCTGTGGATTTATTTCCAATATTTGTCGCATCTGCGGCAGATTTACTGCTGACTCTGACCAGGAAAGCGAGACGCCGAAAGAGAGGGAAGCGAGCCGGCGCACTCGTGCGTTTGAGGAGACGCGGACTGCGTACTGCTCTTCCTGGGATCTTCCTTTCTAATGTACGCTCACTCGGGAATAAGATTGACGAACTGGCCCTGATGAGAAGCATGAACAGAGACTTTGCCTCCTCCTGTGTCTTATGTTTTACGGAGTCGTGGCTCAGTGAGAACATCCCAGACTGCGCGCTCAAGCTGGAGGGCTTCCATCTGCTGCGCGCGGACCGGCAGGCCGCTCTCTCCGGTAAGTCCAAAGGTGGAGGTGTCTGCTTCTACATCAATAGTGGCTGGTGCACAGATGTGACAGTGATTGCTCAGCACTGCTCTTCCTCTCTGGAATATCTTTTTATCCACTGCAAACCGTTTTATTCTCCGCGGGAGTTTGCTTCATTCATCCTGGCCGCTGTTTACATCCCGCCAGACGCGGATGCGCAGGCAGCTCAGAGCGCACTCGCGGAGCAGATTCTCCACATGGAGCGGACATTCCCGGACTCTCTCATCATTGCTCTTGGGGACTTTAACAAAGCCAATCTGAGCCATGAGCTTCCCAAATACAAGCAGTATATTAAATGCCCGACCAGAGAGGAGAGGACATTAGACCACTGTTACAGCACGATCAGCGGGGCCTATCGCGCGGTGCCCCGCGCTTCACTCGGACTTTCTGACCACGTCATGATCCACCTAATCCCCGCGTACAGACAGAGGCTGAAGCTCTCCAAACCTGTCGTGAGGACTAAAAAACTGTGGAGCAACGAGGCTGTGGAGGAGCTTCGCATGTGTTTGGAGACCACAGACTGGGACACATTGAAGGCTGCTTCTAACAGCTTGGACGAGTTTACGGACACTGTCACCTCCTATATCCACTTCTGTGAGGACAGCATTGTGCCATCACGCACCAGGGTGAGTTATAACAATGACAAACCCTGGTTTACTCCTAAACTCAAAAAGCTGTGGCTGGAAAAGAGAAAGGCGTTCAGAAGCGGAGACAGGGACTGCTACAGAGAGGCCAAGTACAAGTTCACTAAAGAAGTGGACATTGCTAAACATCAGCACTCTGAGAAGATGCAGCAGCAGATCTCAGAGAATGACTCGGCCTCTGTGTGGAAAGGTTTTAGGAATATCACCAACTACAAGCCTAAAACCCCCCACTCCACTGATGACTTGCTCTTAGCCAACACCCTTAACGACTTCTACTGCCGTTTTGACGAGCCATCAGGCAGCCTTCACACCTCCAAAGGCCCCAACAATAGAGGCACTTTGGGCACTAATTCCCCCACCTCTTCCCCCTCCATAGAGCCATCACCACCTTCAAACTGTTCACCTACAACACCCCCCTCCTCACCCCACACAAAAGAGGATTTCACACCACCTCCTCCCACCACAACTCTTCATATTCATGAAGCAGATGTGAGGAAGCAGTTTAAGAACCTGAATGCTCGGAAAGCTCCTGGCCCAGACGGCATGTCTCCTGCCACCCTCAGACACTGTGCAAACGAGCTGGCCCCAGTGTTTTCTGGCATTTTCAACTCCTCACTGCAGGCATGTCATGTGCCTGCCTGCTTCAAGTCCTCTACCATAATCCCTGTCCCCAAGAAACCTAGGATCACTGGACTAAATGACTACAGACCCGTGGCTCTGACATCTGTGGTCATGAAGTCATTTGAGCGCCTAGTTCTCTCCCATCTCAAGACCCTCACGGCCCCCCTCCTGGACCCCCTGCAGTTTGCATATAGAGCCAACAGGTCTGTAGACGACGCCATCAACATGGCCCTACACTTCATCCTGCAGCATCTGGACTCCCCAGGAACCTACGCCAGGATCCTGTTTGTGGACTTCAGCTCTGCCTTCAACACCATCCTTCCAGACCATCTCCGAGGCAAGCTTTCCCAGATGAATGTGCCTGATCCCATCTGCCGGTGGATCACTGACTTCCTGACGGACAGGAAGCAGCATGTGAGGCTGGGAAAGAATGTCTCGGACTCCCGGACCATCAGCACCGGCTCCCCTCAGGGCTGTGTTCTTTCTTCTCTGCTCTTCTCCCTGTACACCAACTGCTGCACCTCCACCCACCAGTCTGTCAAGCTAATCAAGTTTGCAGATGACACCACCGTTATTGGGCTCATCTCGGACGGGGATGAGTCTGCCTACAGGAGGGAGGTTGAACGTCTGGTGTCCTGGTGCAGCCACAACAACCTGGTGCTGAATGCCCAGAAGACAGTGGAGATTATTGTGGACTTCAGGAAGCACACAGCCCCACTCCCCCCCATCATCCTGACTGACACCCCCATCACCTCTGTGGACTCATTCCGCTTCCTGGGTACCACCATCACCCAGGACCTGAAGTGGGAACCCACCATCACCTCCGTCATCAAGAAAGCCCAGCAGAGGATGTACTTCCTGAGGCAGCTGAAGAAATTCAACCTGCCAACACGGACGATGATGCAGTTCTACACTGCAATCATCGAGTCCATCCTCACCTCCTCCATCACCGTGTGGTACGCTGGAGCCACTATCAGGGACAAACAGAGACGGCAGCGTGTTGTGCGCTCTGCTGAGAAGGTGATTGGCTGCAGACTCCCATCTTTGCAGGACCTGTACACCTCCAGGACATTGCGGCATGCAGCTCGGATCTCAGCTGACCCTTCTCACCCTGGACACAGTCTGTTTGACCTGCTCCCCTCAGGCAGGAGGCTCCGGTCCATTCGCACCAGAACCTCTCGCCATAAGAACAGTTTCTTCCCCTCTGCTGTTGGACACATGAACAATAACCGTATGACTGTCCCCGCCACTAACACATGACCCTACGCTGTGTCACTGCATCATTCCATGTTTGGCACTGATCACCACCTGCACTCATGTATATATCTATCTACGTAGCACTCTTAATTCTTATTCTCATGTATATATCTCATGTATATCTCATGCACATATCTTTCTACGTAGCACTTTTAATTCTTATTCCTACTTTTATTTTTTCATGTCTATTTAAGTGCTATTTATGACACTATGTTTGCACTGAAGCACTGCAGCAATTTCCTAATGTTGTAAACCTGCTCAACATTTGGCAATAAACCCCTTTCTGATTCTGATTCTGATTCTGATGTACCTTAATAGTAGTGAAGTTTTTTTAAAAGCTGGATTTATGGGGAAAGTACTGAGTTAAAGGCAGATATACCTAATAAAGTGTCTGTTAAGGGTATTTGTATATATATTTTTCATTACTCTAAAGTGTATGTCTGTCAAGGACAAATTCACATCTCAGTATTCGACTGCATTGCAAGACTTCGGTGCCTAACTTGAATAAAGAATCTCTGTATGCAGCAGCAAAGTAAGGGATTTGGAACGACTGCAACTCAGCCATGAACAGGTACACCACGTAAAATCACAGAAGGTCAACAGATGCTGGGGCACATAGTGTGCAGAGTGAATGGCTAGAATTCAATCTTATTTATATAGTGCCAATTGTGTGTGTTTAATCTTACTGTTCTGTCACCATGTAACCGTGTTCTGTTTAAATAGATTTTCCCTGACAAAGTTGCTCTTTAGGGCCTCCTTCTGGCATGACCTGGTGTAACGTGTGCAAATCTGTCTCTGTTCTATGATGTCATCAGAAAGTGCATGGTATTGTTTGGGGAAAAGACTTCTCCTGTTCTCCTGTTCTCTGTTGTAGTGACAATTGTATCCCTTAAGATGGTCTTTAAGGGTATTGCCGGTATGTAATTCTGTTCCATCCTTACTAATGAACAAAATCTACTAGAAGAAATGTGATTGCAGTGTTTGCTTAATAGAAATGTTTGTAAAGAGAGGATTCGCTAACGCTTTTGGCTAAACAAGTCATTTGTACTGTTATTGTGTATTTGACATCTATGATTTCTAAGAGCATTTCATGTTGTTTCTCAGTTTTACCCTACTTCAACTGCCCTAAGTAAAGGGAGTGAAGTCAAACCCTCTTGTCTGCGTGGTCATTTTGAAGAGGAGTTTAGTCTGAATGTCGACTCTAGCAAGGCGTTAGAGGCAGAGCACATTACAGTAAAACGACAGCCTCTCAAAGACCAGTCTCGTGAGGAACTGGACAGCAAATAGAGCTATCCTCCAGAAACAGCTCAGCTCTAAGATTCAGCTGCAGATGTTGGCAAAATCCACTCGACAGCAACATGTCACAGAGAACCAGCGCATCAATGAAAACCAGATCTAATACATCTGGCTCCTCCAGGCATTCTAGGAGTTCAGCTGCAAGTAAGGCAGCTGCCGCACAAGCACGTGCAGAAGCTGAGGCAGCTAAGGCTGAAGCAGCATTCATGGATAAAGAGAATGCTCTGAAGTTGCAGCAAGCAGAACTAGAAGCCTCTATGCAGCTTCGAAAAATGCGTCTTGAAGCGTCGTTGGATAAAGTACGCATGGAAAAAAGGGCTGCAGCTACAGAAGCAAAGGCAGAAGTTTTGGAGGCTGCAGTGATTCAAGATAATAACGAGACTCTTAGTGAAATAGATGTTCCTGCTGATGACCCAGTAACACGCACAAGGGAATATGTGAAGGGTACCACACAAACCATGCCCATTCTAGAAACCTCCAATGGTAACACAGAGATGAAGCTCCCTCAGCATTCGCTGACCATAGACTCTTATCCCAGGATCTTTACGCCAAGATCTGATGTACATACTCGAGCAAGCCCCAACCCAGTTGCAGTACCACACATCCAAACACAAACCACATACATAGTAGCAAATCTAAAGGAACATTTCCCAGGCAAAGCAGAGCAAAGTGACACTTACACCCCTAAACAAGAACCAACGGTCAGTTATGCTCAACAGCCTCTAGACAGTGGCTACACCAGCACCGCCTATATTACAACCCCAGACAACTTCAGTCACCCACATGACACCCACATTCCAGGAAAGGAGTCCACTGTATACTCCACTAGAAATGGAGCAGAACATGTCAGTGTCATGGTCCTGGGTCATTTTGACCCAGTGTTCTTAGTTTTCCTGTGGTTTTGTATTTCGTTCCTTATGTTCATTGGATTGTTTGGTTTGGTATTTGGATCCCCCCTTTGTCCATGCTGTTATTGTGGTGTTTGTTGTGGTACCATGTTCCTGTCCTTTGTGTTCTGTGTTCTCCTCATCCCCTCGTGTATTCATCCTTGTTCTCTGCCTCTCTCTCTGTGCTCTTCTCTGTGTACTTTGTTGTGTTTAAGGTCCTGTGGAGATCAGGGAAATTATTTTACTGCTATTGTTAAATAATCATCATCATTACCATTGCATTAATAATATAATTTACAGTATTGATATTGCATTCAGATGTTTAAACAGTGTGTGTGTCTTTCAGAAAGACTAAGTTGCAGGCTGACAGGAAGTTGCAGGCTTTGCAGAACTGAAACCGAAAGCAGAATCTAAGTGCAGGTTATTCTGAGGAGCAGGTTAGACGAGGCTATTTGAATAACTAGGGTATTCAAATTGTCTGTTATACTTTTATATTCTTTTATTAAGCTTTTAGTAGAGGTTCTTGATTAGAACATTTATTCAATATAGTACATATAGTTTCAGTTAGGTTGTTACACATAAGGATGAGCCTCTGTTCTGGTGAAAGGTCAGAAGTGCAACGGGTGAATTGAGAGAGCATTTGAGGACACACACACACACACACACACACACACACACACACACACACACACACACACTCAGTTAGAGGGAATCATTTATAGGTGAGAGGTTAGTTATGTTTACTCGCAACTGTGAAAGAGGAACAGTTTCTTGTTGTCTCTGCAAGAAAGAGGAACAGCGTCTGGCAGGATGTGGGGCTCGTGTTCCAGACGAGATAGAAGACAATGTTCTTTTTAAACTGTGTTAAAAGTCATTGTGGTTTTGATTTGACGTATGTATATATTCTGTCTGTGACGTATGAAGGGGCGTCATTAATTCAAACCCTGATGCTATAAAAATCTGTGTATGCTTTGATTAAGTCGGAGAACAGTTCCTGTCTGCGAACAGCCACTGGTCTTCCTACGCGTGTATTCATTAAAATCAATTGTTTGACCAAGCTCTTCTAGACCATGGTTGTTTGTACTCTCCTTCGTCCGGTGGTTGAGGAGGGAGAGAATTGGAGGTGTAGACGGAGAAATTCGGTGGTCTGAGGTGGTTGGACGGGCAGACATGAGTGCCAGTGGTCGAAGTGAGTGGGCATAAGCCGGCTTATCCAAAGGTAAGGCACTACCTGTTGAATTATTTCCAAAGTGTGCCAAATTGGACATGATAAAATTTAAGTCTACTCACTGAAATTACTGGTGAGTGTCTGTGTTGATTTTGATGAAAAATCTCATGAGTTGAAGCAGTTAGAGTCTGCTAAAGCAGTTAGAGTCTGCTAAGAAATTGGGTTGGAGTCTCAAGGAAAAGGAAAACAGTGAAAGTGAGTTCGAGGCTCACGTAGGATTTAGGGAATTTGGTCATTTTGTGGGTTAAAGTCCCGGTTGGTCATTAGGTCAGACCTTTGTTGGTCATTTTGTGGGTTGGAGTCCCCATTGTCCATCAGGGTAGATCTGCCTCAGTCATACACTTGTTTTGGGTGTTGACTGTTGTTTCAAAGTATTATAAATTATTTTAGAACGGAACCGTGGGGGTTCTAGGAAGCGCAGTGCTCAGAGGTAACGCTTGCCAATGCCAAGGACGCTTAGGCATTGTCCTCGAAGAGGGATAGTCAGTTGGTCACTGTGGAGCTTGGGGCACTCCAGAATAACTAGTGGTTGGACCACTTTACCGTTTGGAACGGTATCTGCGCTTTTTTGGGCAGCAAAGGTTGGACCTTGGGTGTTGGACACTCTTAAATTAATGTAGGGATTTTAGAGATGAGGCCAGAAACTGTTGGACAGATACTGGTTAATTGATCACAAAAAAGTTGGACTTTATCGGTTGGACCGTTAACTTAAATTTGTCGAAATTGGTTAGGCGCTAAAGCTGACAGATCTGACAGTGGTTGTAAATATAAGACGTCTTTATAATATAAAATAAGAGAGTTTGGTGTGAGAGGAGGCTGTGTGTCGAGTCAGTAATGCACTGACTGTCTGAAGCTATTTTTAGACGGTGTGTGTGTGAGTGTGAAAATGCAAATTATTAAGTAGTGAACTGTTTAAACCACAGTTGGGTTTACAAATACTGCTGCAAACATTGTTGAGTGTGTGTTTAAAATGCCATTTATGTTCATTAGAGGGCTATAAATAAAGTTTTGAGTTGCCGTAGTGGATGTATAGTAATTGACTGAGTTTGGATGTAGATAGATAAATATAGTGAGTGCACTGTATATATTTAAGATTAACATATTACTTTTAGTAGTAACTTCTCTCCAGCAATAATTGCTGGTGTGTTTCATTTTTTCAATTTCTTGTGTGTGCTGTGAGAATTAATAGAGGTTTCAATTGTTTTTTGTTTTTTTTGACTTGCTCTTTCTGATTATGAAAGGAATGTCTAAAATACTCTTAGGAAAGCGTGTTTTAAGTTATATTCCTCAACTCTGGTCACAGATTAAGTGTGTGAATGCTGTGAGGAGTAGGTTTTGAGTGATTGGGTGTGATGTGTACAAAATAATAAATAATAATAACACTATGAAAGTTGATAGTAGAGTGAGTGCAAAAGGAAATGTGAGAGAAAAAGGCGGTGTGTGTGAGATGATTCTTGAAGTCTGAAAGAGCTCTGCTGAGCACGCTGAAGACTGTGATGTGAATGCTGACAAATGCAAAGAATTTAGTATATTTAAAAGTGTGTGTGCGTGAAATAAGGGTGCATTGTTTTTAGATCAAGACTTAGTAAAACTAAAGAGTTTGATTAGGTTGTAAAATAGGAAAGAGAAACCGAAAATATTGCTCTGAGTGCTGTGTGTGTGTGACAGGAAATGGTGTGTGTGACAGGAAGTTTGCATGCCCATAAAAGGTGACGAGTGAGCACCCAGAGAGAGATGAGTTAGACTCTAGCCAAATGAAGCGAATGGAGGTTTTAAGACAAGGAATGAAAAAGATATTAATCGTATGCTTTAGTGTGTCAATACAGGTGGACTTTTTTCAACCTAGAACCTTGAGTACAGCAGCAAAACCATAAAACATAATTGGAAGGAAAACAGGCCAGATTTTGGCTTAAAATTTTACAGCTTGACCTCGCACTTGGCCCCGATCCTGAGAAGAAGCTCAAAGGACAGTTAAAGACCGACAGAACATCGTGGACTTCAAGAATTAACAGCAGCCAAAAGACAGTGCAACTGAACCGTTAACACTGAAACCAAACTGACGGGACCAGCAGCAGCATGGAAAAAAGCACACGATGCAACATGTACTGTAAATTACAGGCTGGGCAGTTGAACAGTGGGATAATGAACGGTGATAAAGCACTGGACACTGATTGTCAGATTTGCCATGCTTGGAGTAACCATGAAAGAGACGACTGAAAGGATCAACAGAGAAGAAGAAACCACGTGATGAAAAGATGGACGGCGAAAGTGCAGGCTGGTATGAACAGTGTGACATGACTGTTTAAAGGCACTGAATGTGATATTTTGCCAGGCTGGGACTTAATCCAAAAGGAAAATACTGAAGAGAAACAGAGAAGAAACGGACTGTGTTTGCTGGAGAATTCAAGACAACAAAAGGACACTGAGAGAAGAGGACAGGGACCAGTGAGAGGTGAAGGCGGACGAGTTCGACTGTGAGAATAGAGGGTATAATTGGGTTGAAATTGAAGCCTGAACTCATGATGGTGTTTAGAGATGTCCACCAGAAAACTAAAGAGGTAAACAAAAAGAAGGTAAAATGAAGAGAGAAAATAACTGACAATTACATCAATGAATAGAAAACACACATACACAAAGTGTTACATGTGAAATTTTTTTTGGAAAGAATCAGAAGTGAGATGGTTTTGAATTAAGAAATCAGTGAAAAGATGCATGAATTAAACCTGATTATAACAGAGGCAATGAAGAAAGCAGCTTACACTCACTGAACATTAACAAAATACACTCAACAAAAATATAAACGCAACACCTTTGTTACTGCTCCCATTCCCCATGGGATGGACGTAGAGACCTAAAATTCATTCCAGATACACAATATAACCATCCCTCCCAAACAGTGGTCACAAATCAGTCCAAATGTGTGGTAGTGGGCACATCTGCTATATTGAGATAATCCATCCCACCTCACAGGTGTGCCACATCAGGATGCTGATCTGACATCATGAGTAGTGCACAGGTGTACCTCAGACTGCCCACAACAAAAGGCCACCCTGGAATGTGCAGTTTTGTCTCACAGCAAAATGCCACAGATGCCACAAGCAATGAGGGAGCGTGCAATTGGCATGCTGACAGCAGGAATGTCAACCAGATCTGTTGCCCGTGCATTGAATGTTCATTTCTCAACCATAAGCCGTCTCCACAGGCGTTTCAGAGAATATGGCAGCACATCCAACCGGCCTCACAACCGCAGACCTCGTATAACCACACCAGCCCAGGACCTCCACATCCAGCAGGTTCACCTCCAAGATCGTCTGAGACCAGCCACCCAGACAGCTGCTGGAACAATTGGTTTGCACAACCAAACAATTTCTGCACAAACTGTCAGAAACCGTCTCAGGGACGCTCAACTGCATGCCCGTCGTCCTCATCGGGGTCTTGACCTGACTCCAGCTCGTCGCCGTAACAGACTTGTGTGGGCAAATGCTCACATTCGATGGCGTCTGGCACGTTGGAGAGGTGTGCGCTTCACGGATGAATCATGGTTCACATTGTTCAGGGCAGATGGCAGCTGAGAATGTCCCAGTTCTTGCATGGCCAGCATACTCACCGGACATGTCACCCATTGAGCATGTTCGGGATGTGCTTGACCGGCGTATACGACAGCGTGTACCAGTTCCCACGAATATCCAATAACCTCGCACAGCCATTGAAGTGGAGTGGACCAACATTCCACAGGCCACAATTGACAATCTGATAGACTCCATGCGACGATGTGTTGCACTGCATGAGGCAAATGGTGGTCACACCAGATACTGACCGGTTCTGGGTCCCCAGACCCCCAATAGCGCAAAAAACTGCACATTCCAGGGTGGCCTTTTGTTGTGGGCAGTCTGAGGTACACCTGTGCACTACTCATGATGTCAGATCAGCATCCTGATGTGGCACACTTGTGAGGTGGGATGGATTATCTCAATATAGCAGATGTGCCCACTACCACACATTTGGACTGATTTGTGACCACTGTTTGGGAGGGATGGTTATATTGTGTATCTGGAATGAATTTTAGGTCTCTACGTCCATCCCATGGGGAATGGGAGCAGTAACAAAGGTGTTGCGTTTATATTTTTGTTGAGTGTACATAGGAAAAGCAATGAAGACCTGCTTACACTTATACACATAACATAAGTTGGTATTTCTGGCCAGAGAGAGGGAAACGGGTAGTTTTTAAGTACTTATGATAATAATGAAAATCTCTCAAGTGTGTTTCTTCAACAGACCTGGATCAATTCTCCACATGCAGCGGTCGGAAGAAACCTATAGGTTAACATGAGTGGACATGTTAAGGCAAGTTTTTGGTTGAATTGTTCACAGCACCATGTGTCCCTGAACCTCACAGGCAAACTCCGACCTATGTCTGAGGACCAGGAATGCTGTTAATAAGGTGGGAACTTAAAATTTGGGTTAGCAAATTTGGGAAAGAGAACACTGACGGCTTAAGTGGAGAATTGTGCAGGAGTCTGAAACACTGCAAAAGCAACATATGCAAATTCACATACACAAGCAGAAAATGCATTAACCTTACAAGGACAAGCTCGTGGAGATTAATGCATAGACATTGATTAAACCTGGCTAAGAACACAAACATACACAATGAAGATCAGCTTGCTATTTGTATGAGTGATAGAATGGTATGAATGTTTGATAGAATACATTTGAGTTTGAAGTTGAGGAATAACTCAAAGAAGCTATATGACAAAGGGAGTGAGTTATGGGAAAACGAAGAGGTGATTAAAGTAGTTTCAAAAAAGTGACTTAGAAGTGCCCTGGTACTGAGTGATCAAAACCAGTGATCACTGTGGAAAGAAACAAAATAATTCAATAAGGTGGTAATGTTTAAACATATGTTTCTCTTGTTACGGCAACTTCTTGAGAGATGACTCCGTATGCAAATTAGCTGGAGTGAGTGGTGACGAAGAAGCTTCCTGTGTGTGTGTGACTGAGGCTTTCAGGAGAGGAAGCATGGCAGAGAAGAGGAGTGCAGATTTGGATAGGAAATTTATAGTTTAGTGATGATATGTTGTTGTAAGGGGGTTAATATCTTATGCTGAATCTAAGTATGTTAAAGTGCATAAAGGGGGTGATTGTTGTGTTCAAATTGTGTGGTTTTAACGAGACTTTCGGTGGATTGAGGAGGTGAAATTATGTGGTGGCAAAACTTCTGTGTGTTTAAGGTTTTTGAGGTTGTTGTGGTGATGGGTTGATTCTGTCAGTTAGGTTTGGGTTGTTGTTGTTTTTGTTTTAATAGAGGGAGTTTTAGGAAACATGGACATGTCTAAGAGGGGGCCCATTATTTTTGTAACAGTGCACTTAGAGAAAACCTGTCAGGTGATTTGGTTTGGTGTTTTCATGAGCTAATAATCAGCTCTCTTTTTCTCATTTTGTTCTAAGCAGGCCTCGAACAGTGAATAACAGCGCTGACAAATTCTCGGGAGAGCAAATATAAGGTGGGCTTTCCAGATTACAACTGGCTGAGGAGAAAGCTACCTGTGGGGACCTGATCAGGTTGTAAGTCCCTGTTTAAAAGGATTGTAGCGAGTCAATCCAGTCCAAAAGCATAAAGAACTATTTTCCTATGGAAAACAAAAGAAATAAATGAGCTCATTTTACTGAGGGTGGAGAATCTGATCATTTGCGCGGGAGGCTCCACTATTAGCAAAAAATATGGTGTGTATGCATGTGAGTGAATGTGTGTGACTGGATTAAGGTGGGGATGAATAAATGTGGACAAACAATTTGCTTTTACCAGAGAAAATTTCTGTTTTATTGAGTGTGGTAGATTACGGGATTATAGTATATTGTTGGGAGAATGCCAAAGGCGAAGGGGGAAACATTTTTTGATATAACTCAGTTACCATTAATTGAAGAAACACATGACTGATAACTGTTTTAAGTTTATTTTTATGACATAGATTGGATCATGAGTGGGGAAAACTGAGCATTTTTAGTTTTGTATAGTATTAAGGGGGGAATTTAAGGTTTAATAATTTAATTGTTTAATAATTTGAAATGGGTTTTAGGATCATGTTATGACTTTTGGGTTTTTTGATCATTTAGATATGGTAATACTGAAGCAGAGCTTGTGATTTTTATGTTAAGGTTAAAGGATTAAAGTGAACTGAATCCTGTTTAGAAGCTACAATGCCGGTGTTTTAAAGCTGTATACAGTGGTTGTAATGTAGGCTTACACATACAGATATTACATAGATTTATTTTTAGGATAAAGGGGAGAGCTTATAAGTAGAAATGATTTTTATACATATTGCATTTTGTGCCTTTGTTGTGGCTCAATTCGTCTCTTGAGGGTCACGAGCCTTTGGCTAGCGCTATGATTAGCCAATCTACTGTGAGGATGATATGAGTTATTGAAGGACTGCACACGCTTATAGACATAGAGTCCATAAACACACATGACAGTATTGATTCCAGGCAAAAGGCCTCAAATTCATTCAGCTTTTAACTGAACTTAAAGAAGGACCAAAGAGGAAGGAAAGGATATATTTTGGTTAATTCTGATAAACTAGAATTAGAAGGTATTGTTACATTAAAAGGAGTAAAATGAAATAAAAAGGCTATATTAAAAACAGGTTATAACATAGGAAATGTGAGTTTTAAAATGAAGTTAGTGTTAACACACAGGAGTTGTTTCAAGGCAGCGTTTAGCTATGATGAAATTTATGTATGAGTGTGTCTGTGAAGGTTGTCAGTCATCCAGGTCATCGTAGTCAAAGGAGCTTGCAAAGAAAAGCGTCTGGACTTCTTTAAGTTGCTTGAAGACGTTTCACCTCTCATCCGAGAAGCTTCTTCAGTTCTAAGGTCAAATGGTGGAGAGTCCCAGATATAAACCTAGTGGGAGTGACCCCCCACAGAGGGACAAAAGGACCCCCTGATGATCCTCTAATCGCCTGAGCCAAGGTGGGAAACTGGGCGTGGGTCCCAATCAGCCAGAGTTTCGGGTGTGTTCATGCTGAGCATTCCTCGCTGCACTGTACAGCATACACCACATTGTTAAGCCGGTGTATCAGAGAAACTCAGGAGAGTTTTCTCCAAGCATGACATCCCAGTGTATTTCAGACCCAGCAACACGCTCAGACAGAAACTGGTTCACCCGAAAGACAAAACGCCAAAACACAAACTTAACAATGTGGTGTATGCTGTACAGTGCAGCGAGGAATGCTCAGACCTCTACATTGGAGAGACCAAACAGCCACTTCACAAGCGCATGGCACAACACAGAAGAGCCACCTCCACAGGACAAGACTCAGCAGTCCATCTGCATCTTAAGGATAAAGGACACTCTTTCGAGGATGCCAATGTTCACATTTTGGACAGAGAGGACAGATGGTTTGAAAGAGGAGTGAAAGAAGCCATCTATGTCCACTGTGAGCGACCATCTTTGAACAGAGGCGGGGGTTTACGACACCAACTCTCTGCCATCTATAATCCAGTTTTGAGATCCCTTCCCAGACGCTTTAATGCCCACTCACATCCGGGGCCATCTGACCTCAGGAATTCGCATGATAAGGTGGGGCCAGGTTTCACAATGAACACACCCGAAACTCTGGCTGATTGGGACCCACGCCCAGTTTCCCACCTTGGCTCAGGCGATTAGAGGATCATCAGGGGGTCCTTTTGTCCCTCTGTGGGGGGTCACTCCCACTAGGTTTATATCTGGGACTCTCCACCATTTGACCTTAGAACTGAAGAAGCTTCTCGGATGAGAGGTGAAACGTCTTCAAACAACTTAAAGAAGTCCAGACGCTTTTCTTTGCAAGCTCCTTTGACAATTATGTATGAGTAATTGCTTATATGCTTAACCTTAATTGATTAAAGTGGTTGTTTTCTTTTGGAGCTTTTAGTAGAATAGGCGCTTATAATGATTTTCTTGTGAAAGGTGACTTTAGATCAGAGTGGAGGAACTTGCAGCAGCGACAGTTTGTGTACAGGATGTTGATGATCAGATAAGGGAAAATAGAGCGAGCAACCGGACGTGAAAGCAGCGCTTTAAGAGTTTTAAAGTGATAAGTAACGTTGAAGAATATATATAAATACAAGTCAATAAGTCAAGAAGATAATTAGGATAAGGCTTTTGATTACAGAGTCCCAAATATGATAAGTTAGGGAGGTGCAGGAAAAGGTGTTTTGTTTCCTTTGCAGAAGATCTCGGCGACCACAGGGGGGGCGAGGATGCTGGAGGCCCGAGGCCTGATGGACCACAAGAGAGGGACCGAGAAAACCTAAGCTTACGCATGGAGTGTTCTCGGATGGGAGCTGGTGTTTATTACTGGACCCCTTAGATGACATGAGGCTGTTGTCTGATTTGCTGAGCCAGAGGATGGATGTCAGAGAAATGAAACAAGTGTAGTGACCCTCTTTTTTGTTTTAGGGAAAAAAGAGGGTCAAAAGGGGAAGTGTGGAGATCAGGGAAATTATTTTACTGCTATTGTTAAATAATCATCATCATTACCATTGCATTAATAATATATTTTACAGTATTGATATTGCATTCAGATGTTTAAACAGTGTGTGTGTCTTTCAGAAAGACTAAGTTGCAGGCTGACAGGAAGTTGCAGGCTTTGCAGTTAGGTTGTTACACATAAGGATGAGCCTCTGTTCTGGTGAAGTGCAACGGGTGAATTGAGAGAGCATTTGAGGACGACATACACACACACACACACTCAGAGGGAATCTGTCACGGTTCTGGGTCCGTTGGACCCAGTATTTTGAGTTTTTTATGTTTTGGTTCACTTTTGTTTCTCTGGTACCTTGTGTTTCAGTTATCTTGGTGTTTTGGATTGTTTCTCATTCTCTTGTTGTGATGTTTATTATTATTATTATTATTATTATTATTATTATTATTAGAGTTTCATGTTTCTATTATCCATGTTTTAGGAATGGTGGTTTCATGTATAGTTCAGTTCCATGTTTCATTTTCTGTCTCTGTGTTGAGTCCATGTCTCTGAGTTGTGATTCATGTTTCCTGTTTTATTGTGAAAGTCTTTGTCTTATGTTAGTGTGTGCAGCTTTGTTCCCCATGTCTCGTTAGCCCTGATCTCTCCCAGCTGTGTCTCCCTTCTGTGGCCCATTTCCTCATTACTACCCTGTGTATTTAAGCCCTGTGTTTTCCCATGCCCAGTGTCGCGTCGTACCCACAGATTATGCCTGTGTGTCCTTGGTCTCAGTGTTCCAGCCTCACTTCATGTTTGTTTTCCTGCCAGCAATAAAGCTGAGGTTTTTGAGTTACATTCCGTTTTCCGAGTCCTGCATTTGGATCCTCATCTCTGCCTGCCCGCACACAGAGCCCGGACAGAATGACGCGACCAGTATGGATCCAGCGGACTCACTTTTCACCTCTGAGGGAGAGAATCTCACGCACCTATGGGATTACTGTCGGAGGATAATCCACGCTGCGAGCCCCTACACGAGGCATATGGAGGTAGTGTTTTTTGATAATTTCTTGTCTACTGCCTCCACCGTCAGTTTTCTGCACATAAACGGACTTAAGAAAATGATAACAGCTCTAAGAGCGAGGCTAGCCTTTGAACTGTTTGGCATGGGCGGCCCAGGGAAAGAGGATTCAGCTGTTCTCCTGGAGGCCCTCGTCACTTGGTACTCTCAGCGACAGCAGCATGTTTTGCCACGGTTTATCACCAAATCATTTGATCCGTCCCTGAGGAAGAAGTGCAACCCTTGCCATCATCATCCTACCACACTTCCATTCTCACCTGTAGTACGGACTGGTGCAGTTTTCATTTCCACACCTTCAGCTCAGTTTTCCGATCAGCAGCCACCTTCAGTTCAGTCAGCTGATCAGCAGCCACCTTCAGCTCAGTCTCCAGTGTCACCTGCTCAGCAGCCGTCTGTAGCCCAGTCACCAGTGTCACCTGGTCAGCAGCCGTCTGTAGCCCAGTCACCAGTGTCACCTGGTCAGCAGCCGTCTGTAGCCCAGTCACCAGTGTCACCTGCTCAGCGGCCGTCTGTAGCCCAGTCACCAGTGTCACCAACTCCACCACCACCACTATCACCTCAAGTTCAGTTATCCATGGCTCAGTCGCTACCTCAATCAGACCTTTTGCAGACTTTATTATGGTCCATAGCCCAGTCAGTAGCGCAGCTAGTGCAGGAATCGTCAGCTTTATCTTCTGCTAAATCAGCCTCTCATCTTCGCCCTCAGTCAGGGGTCCCTATTGCCTCTGGCCCTGCATCCGCTCCAGCTGGAGGGCCCGAGGAGCCCGTCCAGCCTCAAGCCACGTCCGCTGGAGGGCCCGAGGAGCCCGTCCAGCCTCAAGCCACGTCCGCTGGAGGGCCCGAGGAGCCCGTCCAGCCCCACGCCACGTCCGCTGGAGGGCCCGAGGAGCCCGTCCAGCACCACGCCACGTCCGCTGGAGGGCCCGAGGAGCCCACCCAGCACCACGCCTCGTTAGCTGAGGGTCCTGGGGGACCCAGCCAGCACATCCTCACACCTGCTGATGGTCCGGGGAAATTGGTTCAGCCATCACCTGCTGAATCGTCACCCGCGACTTTTACATCATCATCCGCAGCCGTCCCGCTGCCGTCAGGTTCCACAGCCGTCCCGCTGCCGTCAGGTTCCGCAGCCGTCCCGCTGCCGTCAGGTTCTGCAGCCGTCCCTTCATCCACGCCTGGTCCGGCCTCCGTCCCTTCATCCACGCCTGGTCCGGCCTCCGTCCCTTCATCCATGCCTGGTCCGGCCTCCGTGTCTTCATCCACGCCTGGTCCGGCCTCCGTGTCTTCATCCACGCCTTCGTCTTCGTCTGGTCCGGCTTCGGCTCCGCCTTCGTCTTCGTCTGGTCCTGCGGTTGCCACACTGCCGTCAGAGCCAGCTCGACCCGTTCCGCCTCGCCTCTGCCGGCCGTTTTCCGGGCCTATTAGGTGGCATCATGGTCTTCGAGGACGGCCTCCTGAAAGGGTTTGTCGCCACCGCTGGCATCGCGGCCTCCCTCCGGACCTGCTCAATGGCCGCCACTGCCTTCCAAGTGGTCGGCCTCCGGAACTGTTCGCCCGTCGCCGCCGTCGCTGTGTGCACGGTCGGCCCCCTGAACTCGTCGTGGACTCTAGAGCTCCCGTCTCCTCCCGGGATTCCACACCACAGCGACAGCAGACGGAGATCTCCACCAGGCAGCCACCACAGCGGCAGCGAACTAAGCTCGCCGCGACGGTATCGCAGCAGCAGACGGGGCTCTCGGTATCGCAACAGCGGCTGCTAAAACGAGAGGGTTATTCGGCGCCGCTGCCGCAGAGCCTTTCTCCATCTCCTCTCAGCTCTGACCGTCGCTCTCCCGCTGCTTTCCTAGCAGCGATGTGGTCGGATGATGAAGAGGAGACCGTCACCCCCGCATTATCACTGGTTTCCCCCGTCACCTCCGTTCCCTCATCAAGGAGGAGACGCCGTGCACGCCGTCGCCGGTCCTCTCCTCAGCCGGATTCCGGGACTACTGAGCAGCCGGCTGGGGTGAGTGACAAAGACACTCTTTCTGTTCACTCTGAGGCTAGTTCTCACTACTCTGAATGCAGGAATGCAAACTCTGTGACTCTTGCCGTAGGCTCTGAAGGCTCACGATCTGTAAATGTTGAATCCAAACCCAAACTTCTTATGAACCGTTGTACTGCCCGGAGAGTCAACTCAGAGACCGTTTCTCCTACGTTTGGACTCATATTTGAGAGAGGCCCGTTCAGCCTCCTGTCTCGTCAGCTGGGGGGTCCGTGGGGCCCATCCAGCCTCCTGCCTCGTCAGCTGGGGGGCCCGAGGAGCCCGTCCAGCCACCAGCTGCTCCACCAGCAGCCTCATCCACGTTTGCAGCAGCAGTGTCATCCATGCCGCCGCCTGCTGCAGCGCCTCCGTCTCCGGCTTCGTCTGGTCCGGCCTCATCCGAGTCTTCGTCCTCGTCTGGTCCGGCCTCATCCTAGTCTTCGTCCTCGTCTGGTCCGGCCTCATCCTAGTCTTCGTCCTCGTCTGGTCTGGCCTCATCTGAGTCTTCGTCCTCGTCTGGTCTGGCCTCATCTGAGTCTTCATCCTCGTCTGGTTCGGCCTCATCTGAGTCTTCATCCTCGTCTGCAGCGTCAGCTGCTAAGCTAACGTCTGGTCCTGCCTCGCCTGGTCCTGTGCCCACCAAGCCTCGGCCAGTACGCCTGACGCTTGGGAGCCGCCGCCGCCGCCTTCCACGCGGCCGGCCCCCTGAACGGCTCCATCGTCCCCTTTGCCGCCACCGTTGCCGTCCACGCGGCCGGCCCCCTCAACAGCTCTGTCGTCTCCTTCGCCGCCGCCTTCCGCACGGCCGGCCGCCTGAACTGTTTTCGCGCCGTTGCCGTCCGCACGGTCAGCTGCCTGACCTGCACTGTTTTGCACTGTTGTGTTGCCATCCTCCAGGTCAGCCTCCCGAACTGTTTTTTGTTTGCTCCTTGTGCTCCGGTTTTTGTGGTTATCTTGTTCTCGGACTCGGTCCCTCCGTCCTGGGGCCCCAGTTTTCCTGTGGTTTTGTATTTCGTTCCTTATGTTCATTGGATTGTTTGGTTTGGTATTTGGATCCCCCCTTTGTCCATGCTGTTATTGTGGTGTTTGTTGTGGTACCGTGTTCCCGTCCTTTGTGTTCTGTGTTCTCCTCATCCCCTCGTGTATTCATCCTTGTTCTCTGCCTCTCTCTCTGTGCTCTTCTCTGTGTGCTGTGTTGTGTTTAAGGTCCACATCTTGGTGTCAGTATTTTCAGTTTCATGTCCTCCCTGCCCGGTCATGAGTAATTGTCTTCAGCTGTGTTCCCCGTATGTTCCCACTTCCCTCATTACCTTCTGTGTATTTATGTCAGAGTGTCCCTTTGTTTTGTGTTGCGTCGTCCCTCTAGGTTGTGTGCATTTACCGTGTCTTCCCAGTGCCTCAGCTTTAGTTGCTCCCAGTATAGTTTTTGTATGACTTCTTATGTTCCTGTTAATAAAGACCTGCCTTTGAGTTCATCCCCGTGTGTCTAGAGCCGTGCATTTGGGTCCTCTCTTGCCTTCACACAGCCGCCGCATGACAGTCAGACCTTGTTAGATTTATGGCTCGACGCGAACTGGTGTCTACAGGGCTCCTTCACTTCAACGACCGTCCCGAATTCTACAGAGCCTGGAAAGCATCATTTATAAATACCAACAGAGGCCTCAACCTCTCACCAAGCAAACAGCTTGACCTTCTTGTGAAATGGCTAGGTAAGGACTCAGCTGAACATGCCAGACGAATACGATCCGTGTATGCAAACCAACCAGCAAACGGACTCAGAGCTATGTGGGATAGGCTTAATGAATGCTATGGTTCACCAGAGGTCATCGAGATTAAAGATTAGACAACTTTCCCAAGATTCCAAACAGAGACGGTCGTAAGCTAAGAGAGCTGGGAGACTTGCTGTCGGAAATACAGGCTGCCAAAGAAGATGGTAACCTGCTTGGGCTTAGTTACTGGATACTCCTCGTGGTGTTACCCCTGTGGTGCAGAAGCTGCCATTTTATCTCCAGGAAAAAAGGCTTTCTCTAGGCTTTGAGTACAAAGAAGATCGCGGGGCTCCCTATCCCCCATTCGGCTTCTTTGTGGACTTTGTGTGTCGGGAAGCACGGATGCGCAATGACCCTGGCCTCACACAGACAGCATTCAGCAGTGAGTTATCAGGCGCTAAGCAATCGTCTAAAGCCGAAGGTCACAAAGCTGTGTCAGTTTTTAAAACGAGGGTCTCCTCTGCCCCCTTCCAACGGTACAAGGACTGCATCGTTTGGCACCCAATCTGGAAGCGAGTCGTCCACTAGAGATGATCTAGCAGAGCGCTGCCCACTACACAATAAACCCCACCCCTTACCCAGGTGTCGTGGGTTTAGACAGAAGCCAATAGAAGAAAGGAAAGCACTCTTAAAAAGGCACGGAATATGTTAAAGGTGCTGCAGAGCCTTCACAATTGGCAAGGAATTGTGAAGATGACATCTCCTGCTCAGAGTGTGGGAGCAAGAGCCACATTGCAGCCCTCCACCCTGGATTTGTTCAATGGTCCACCAACACAGCACGTTCCGCACCAGATCAGGGCAGGGAGGGAAACTCCAACCTGAATGAGGCTGATGTTTCCACAGCATGTACTGGGGTCTGCGGAAACTATTCCGCAGGGCGTTCCTGCTCAAAAATATGTCAGGGTGTACCCGACTGGTTGCCCTGACGCTGTAGCTACGGTTTACACAATATTAGATGATCAAAGTAACAGATCACTTGCACGTACCGAGTTTTTCGACTTATTCAACATTTCAGGGTCTCCTTCACCATACACTTTGAAGACGTGCTGGAGCACAAGAGACAGAAGGCAGACTGTCATGGCCCGAGGCCAGTAGGAAAACGGACTCTAAGGCAGACAACACCCGGAGGCGCAGGGACTGAGGGTGACAAGACTTTATTTACAGTGATGAAATTAATGTAATCAAAGTGCTTACCATAACTCCGAATTGCTTAACGTAAACAAGGAATAACTCAAAAACACTCATAAGGAACCGAGGACTAGCAGCAACCTAAACAAACTTAACACACGCTAGAAACTCCACTCTGGGACATGAATTTAAATATAACGTTACTTAGAGGCACACTATATTTCATAGTATTCCGCTTGGAGACAAACAGTTTTAACTCAGAAATTCACAATCCTTTACTTTGAAACTCATGGCCGACTTGGCATTTCTATAAAACAAAACTAGAAGGTGCACTAGAACTGGTGCACTGTGGGGCTGTCATAGATTGAATGGAGAACCCGACAATGGAAATCTGTCAGTGCAGGAACTCCCGAGGAGAGGGGGGGCCAGAGGTAAGGGTTTAGACATCGAGCGCAGGCGGAGGCAAAGCTTAGAGGGGAGGTGGTCCGGGTGAGGGGAGATGATTGTCCTGAGCACTGGGCAGTGAGGCAGGCAGGCATGGAGAAACTGTGAACAGACCAGCGCTGGAATCCTAACAGATGATGGCAGCGGCTTGACAACGTCCGGAGGTCCTAAAAGTTTGCAGACGATCTGGTGAGGTGTGAGTCTGAGCGCTGGTCTTAAGAACCCGGCAATTCCAATTACGCTCAGGTGCAGCCCGTCAGCATGATGTGGCGGCTCCGCCCAGGGATGGAAATGCCGGCCCTGTGGGAAGGCCCAGCACTCACCCGGACCATGACAAGACAAGCACATGGCTTTGTGATCGAACCCATCAACGGCAGTGTCATACTCTCTTTGCCGCCACTGATTGAATGCAACGAGATCTCAAATAACCGTGCAGAAATACCAACAACAGAGGTAGCATTAAACCACAGTCATTTGAAGGCCCTTGCAAAACCCATTCCAAAGCTGGACTCCCAAGCTTCCATTCTGCTCTTGTTAGGCAGAGATATCATTAGGGTTCATAAGGTCAGAAGACAAGTGAATGGCCCACAAAATGCACCCGATGCCCAGAAGTTGGACCTGGGTTGGGTTATTGTGGGAGATGTGTGCATTGGAAATGTCCACAGACCTACTGTTATCAGCTCTTGGTACACTAACGTACTGAAAAATGGACGCCCTTCTCTCTTTCAGCATTGCCCAAACAAGTACTCTTTAAAAGAGAAATACAGTAGTGGTGGGTCCCCTTCATTTCCCCTGACATGCAAACATTCCCTTGCCAGTGAGAAACGGGCCACTTTAGACAGTAATGTGTTCCAGACAACAAAGGACGATGACAAAGAAGCTCCTTCAATCGAGGATGGACAGTTCATCCACATCACGGAACAAGAGGTTTACAAGGATCAAGAAAACAGGTGGGTGGCTCCCCTGCCTTTCAGATCTCCACGACCAAGGCTCCCTCATAACCACGAGCAAGTACTTGAACGTCTCAAATCTTTACAGCGGTCTTTCAGAAGGAAGCCTAAAATGAAAGAAGAGTTTGTCTCGTTCATGGCAAAGATTTTTCAGAATGGGCACGCTGAAGAAGCCCCACCTCTGAAGCCTAATGAGGAGTATGGTACCTGCCTTGTTTTGGGGTTTACCATCCCAAGAAGCCCTCTCAAATAAGAGTCGTCTTCGACTCCAGTGCCCAGCACAAAGGTTTGTCTCTGAACCAAGTACTCCTAACGGGACCAGACCTCAACAACACCCTGGTAGGAGTCCTCCTTCAGTTCCGGAAAGAACAGATCGCCTTCACTGTAGATGTACAACAGATGTTTCATTGTTTCATGGTGCAAGCTGAAGACCGGAACATCCTCAGGTTCCTCTGGTTTAAAGAGAACAACCCAAAGAAAGAGATTATGGAGTTCCGTATGAACGTGCATGTCTTTGGAAATAGTCCTTCACCGGCTTTGGCTATTTACTGTCTTAGACGTGCAGCACAGGAAGGCCGGAAGGAGTATGGGGAGGATGCAGAACAGTTTGTCACTCGTGACTTTTACGTAGATGACAGGTTAAAGTCCTTGCCCACAGCAGATGCAGCTATTGATCTGCTCAAAAGAACTCAAAAAATGCTGGCTTGCTCTAACCTTAGGCTGCATAAGCTGGCTTCGAACAGCAAGGAGGTCACGAAGGCCTTTCCCAGTGAAGATCATGCCACAGACCTGAAGGATTTGGACCTTACTGCTGACACTCTACCAATGCAGCGTAACCTTGGGCTGTACTGGGACTTGAATTCAGACTGTTTTACTTACCGGGTTCAGGATGAGAGAAAGTCATTCACTCAACGAGGAGTTCTCTCAATGGTGAACAGCCTGTACGATCCTCTAGGATTTGTTTTGCCTGTGACAATTCAAGGAAAACTGCTGCGTCGAGAACTAGCCTCAGAGTCTTCTGACTGGGACACCCATTGCCAGAAGAAAAAGAAAAGGTGTGGGAGAGATTCTCTGCAGGAGTTAAGACATCTGAGGAAGTTAACAGAACTCTGTGTCTTTTCAGATGCTTAAGAGAAAGCAGTAGCTGCTGTTGCCTACTTGAAGACTGTGGATGCAGATGGGGGATGCTGCACTAGATTGGTTGCAAGTAAAGCCAAACTGGCCCCACGTCCAGAGCATACTATACCTCGGTTGGAGCTTTGTGCAGCAGTCATGGCAGTAACTCTGTCTGAGGTCATCACCTCCGAAATAGACATTGTATTTGACACAGTCAGCTACTACACAGACAGTAAAGTGGTGCTCGGATATATCTACAATGAGAAAAGGAGGTTTTATGTATACGTGAGCAATCGAGTCCAGAGAATCAGATGAAGCACAATGCCACAGCAGTGGCAATATGTCTGCACAGAAGACAATCTCACAGACATCGCCACACGGTCTATCACAGCAGACCGCCTTGAGAACACAATATGGTTTTCTGGACTGGCATTCTTGTCTTGACCTGAAGGGGCGTCACCCGTGGTACAGAGGTTTGACTTTTTGGAACCAGATCAAGACAGTGAAATCAGGCCTCAAGTCACAACACTGTCGGTCACAGTCCTCAAACATCTTGGCTCTTCAATCGCTTCTCATGCTGGAGTTCCCTCATAAGGGCTCTTGGTACCCTTATTCACATTGTTCAGAGCTTCAAAAAAGGAAAGGAGTGTGTCGCTCAAAAATGTGAGGGTTGGCATCAGTGCAGCACACCCCCAACCGGGGATATTCTTGAACAGAGTAAGCTAGTCATTATCAAAACAGTTCAACAAGAGGTCTATAGAAAAGAACTGGAGTGTCTTGCATCAAACGCCAACATTCCCAAGAGCAGCTCACTTGTTGCCGTGGACTCAGACAGGCTATTAAGGATTGGGGGTCGTCTCATTGAGGCAAAAATAGAGTTCCACGAAAACGGCCACTGGTTCTGCCTGGACGGCATCACGTAACCACTCTCATAGTGCGTCACTTTCATGAGCAGGTACGTTACCAAGGACGTCTCTTCACTGAAGGAGCTGTCCGATCTACAGGTTACTGGATCGTTGGTGGCAGGAGATGCATTAATAGACTTGTTTTCGAGTGTGTCACTTGTCGAAGGCTGAGAGGGAGGTGTGAAGTTCAAAAGATGGCAGTCTTGCCACCAGACAGGCTCAGCATCGAACCACCTTTTAGCAACGTCGGCACTGATGTGTTTGGGCCCTGCTCTGTATCAGCCCGTCGCACGAGAGGAGGCCACGCTGATAGTAAGAGATTTTGGACATAAAAACCTATTGAAGCAACAGTGGCGCAGGGTCCAAAGCTTGTCTAACACATTTTGGGTGGCGGAAACAGTATCTGTCAACGGTACAGTGTCGAACAAAGTGGACATCTAACCGGCCAAACCTTAAGCAAGGAAGTGTGGTGCTTCTTAAGGACAGTCAGTGCAGTAGGAACGATTGGCCCTTAGGTATTACCGTTGATGTGTATCCCAGTAAAGATGGAAGGGTGCGTAAAGTGCAAATGAAGGTCATTAAGAAAGAGGGACCAAAGCTTTACATCCGACCCGTGAATGAGATGATCTTGCTCATTCCTCCAGATGACTGAAATGTGTTTGACCATGTCATATTAGTAGGTGAAACCTGCTGAGTTTCAGATGGGAAGTGTTCTGTCAACATGTAACCGTGTTCTGTTTAAATAGATTTTCCCTGAGAAAGTTGCTCTTTAGTGCCTCCTTCTGGCATGACCTGGTGTAACGTGCGCAAATCTGTCTCTGTTCTATGATGTCATCAGAAAGTGCATGGTATTGTTTGGGGAAAAGACTTCTCCTGTTCTCTGCTGTAGTGACAATTGTCTTCCTTAAGATGGTCTTTAAGGGCATTGTCGGTATGTAATTCTGTTCCATCCTTACTAATGAACAAAATCTACTTGAAGAAATGTGATTGCAGTGTTTGCTTAATAGAAATGTTTGTAAAGAGAGGATTCGCTAACGCTTTTGGCTAAACAAGTCATTTGTACTGTTATTGTGTATTTGACATCTATGATTTCTAAGAGCATTTCATGTTGTTTCTCAGTTTTACCCTACTTCAACTGGCCTAAGTAAAGGGAGTGAAGTCAAACCCTCTTGTCGGCGTGGTCATTTTGAAGAGGAGTTTAGTCTGAATGTCGACTCTAGCAAGGCGTTAGAGGCAGAGGACATTACACTTACTTCTTGGAGCTTAAAACACCATCACTAACACGTCACAGGGAGAAATGCAAATTCTGCAGGAGTAATGCAGTGCAGCTTGCGTTTTCTGCCTGAACTAGCTCACAGTCCATGTCTTAAGGTAAGTATGAGCAGGAATGTGTATGTGGACACATACAGAAGAGCTAAGTGATTAACAAAAAAAAAAGTCTTTGAAGAGTTTAACGGAATCATAGTGCAAGTGAAGGATGTTTAAATAAACAGGCGAATATGACTGCATCACATGCTAAACTTAGAGGAACTCTCTGAAAACATTATAAAAATTAGAAATGACATGACACTAAATGGGCAGTTATTCTGGATTGCATATATTGTTTATTGTGTCCTTTCTACATTCTAAGCTGCACATTAGCTTCACTATACACTTTATAAGACACGACAGGCAGCACACCACAGTGTTCAGGAACACACCCATCTTGACTCCCCATGCAAACACAGCCTCTGCAAATTTTGTGTTACAGCAGCCATGAAATGATATGTCACTGCAATAATCATGACCAATGCCACAGTTATGTCACCCCAATGCTGCAGTCATCTTCACAGCTACAGGATGTAACCTGTGTCAGTCATCTGAGTAACAAGCTTCATTCGGTACAGTAGCTACATGTAGAATAACAATGCTGTGAAAAATTGTTCACCTTCGTCCAGGTTTATAGTTTTTTACATGTTTGTCACTCTATTTTTCACATCAGCAAACACATTTTAATATTAGACAAAGATAACCCAAGTGAATACAAAATGAATAACATTTTTTAAATTTTTATTGTATTATACCAGCATTATACATATGATCTAATATTACACGTTGTATAAATAACAGCATTGATGTGGCACTTATTCAGCCCCATACCATCAGAGATGTAGGCTTAAGTTACTACTGAGAGCAAGCTGGATGGTCCCTCTCCTTTTTAGTCAGAGGATATGCCCAAGGGTCAGTCAGTATTGATTTTCAGCCCTGTTTCTCCAGCACAGAGGTGTCCTCTGTTTCCCAGAATCTGCTGATGATTATATAATGCAGATGATAAGCTATTTAACATCTTGGGAATTTTATGTGCAGGAACACTGTTCTGAAAAAGTTACACAATTTTAAAATGCAGGAACCTGTGCCCATTTTTATTTTTGAGAAACTCAGCCTCCCTAAGAATATATATTTTTTTATGCACAATCATGTTAACCTGACCTGAAAAATGTTTTTCCAGCCATTTCTTTTAAATATCACCTTGTTTTCCAACCTTTTGTTGCCCCATACGAATTTTTTTCAAACATGTTACTGCGATTCATAACACTTGACAAATAACCACTAATTACCCATATGGAAAGGATATATATAAATCTTATAAAGTTTGTGTCTGTCTGTGTGAAAACTTGTATGAAAAGCATGCAAGACTGAAAACAGATATGAGATCCCTAGAAAAATTATGTAAATTAAACTTGTATGTTTTGGATACTTACTAAAACAATATACAGTGGGGCAAAAAAGTATTTAGTCAGCCACCGATTGTGCAAGTTCCCCCACTTAAAATGATGACAGAGGTCAGTAATTTGCACCAGAGGTACACTTCAACTGTGAGAGACAGAATGTGAAAAAAAAATCCATGAATTCACATGGTAGGATTTGTAAAGAATTTATTCGTAAATTAGGGTGGAAAATAAGTATTTGGTCACCTCAAACAAGGAAAATCTCTGGCTCTCACAGACCTGTAACGTCTTCTGTAAGAAGCTTTTCTGTCTCCCACTCGTTACCTGTATGAATGGCACCTGTTTGAACTCATCATCTGTATAAAACACACCTGTCCACAGCCTCAAACAGTCAGACTCCAAACTCCGCCATGGCCAAGACCAAAGAGCTTTCGAAGGACACCAGGAAAAGTATTGTAGACCTGCACCAGACTGGGAAGAGTGAATCTACAATAGGCAAGCAGCTTGGTGTGAAAAAATCAACTGTGGGAGCAATCATCAGAAAATGGAAGACATACAAGACCAATGATAATCTCCCTCGATCTGGGGCTCCAAGCAAGATCTCATCCCGTGGGGTCAAAATGATCATGAGAACGGTGAGCAAAGATCCCAGAACCACACGGGGGGACCTGGTGAATGACCTGCAGAGAGCTGGGACCAAAGTAACAAAGGTCACCATCAGTAACACACTACAACGGCAGGGAATCAAATCTCGCAGTGCCAGACGTGTTCCGCTGCTGAAGCCAGTGCATGTCCAGGCCCGTCTGAAGTTTGCCAGAGAGCACATGGATGATGCAGCAGAGGATTGGGAGAATGTCATGTGGTCAGATGAAACCAAAGTAGAACTTTTTGGTATAAACTCAACTCGTCGTGTTTGGAGGAAGAGGAATACTGAGTTGCATCCCTAGAACACCATACCTACTGTGAAGCATGGGGGTGGAAACATCATGCTACGGGGCTGTTTTTCTGCCAAGGGGACAGGACGACTGATCCGTGTTAAGGACAGAATGAATGGGGCCATGTATCGTGAGATTTTGAGCCAAAACCTCCTTCCATCAGTGAGAACTTTGAAGATGAAACGAGGCTGGGTCTTCCAACATGACAATGATCCAAAACACACCGCCCGGGCAACAAAGGAGTGGCTCCGTAAGAAGCATTTGAAAGTCCTGGAGTGGCCTAGCAAGTCTCCAGACCTCAACCCCATAGAAAATCTGTGGCGGGAGTTGAAAGTCCGTTGTTACGAGTTCAAATTGGGGATGGACACAAGAGAAAAACCACAATAACAACACTGGTCCGGCCGGGTTGAGTCAAACGATGATTTTAATGCACACACGCGTGGGAGATGGACACTGTATGCAGACAGCCTCAGATCTCAAAATGGTGGAGCATTACTTAAACTCTTATAGCCTCTGGTGCCTCCACCTTATCATAAAAAGCCTAAACATTCACATGTTTTCTCTCACACGGCGCCGAAGCTACAACCTTGGCTCCCAGTTTATCTGCTCCGGCTGAGATGGGGCAGAAAACTCCAGTATACTCTGTTCTCTTCTAATCAGACAAATAAGGCGATGACTTTTCTGCAAACAGTATTTCTTATAACTCAGCAGTATAATGCATCATAAAACAATATCATTCATTCACAATAAATCAGCAGTCTACTCTAATGCAAATCAGTTTAACTAATGCAATAGTTGTCAGCTTCTTCTAATTTAGGGGAATAATGCAAACTAAAACTACATAATAATTCACAATCTTTAATTAGGGGTATAACATGGCATAAAATGATATTATAATCTAACACCGTGTTGCTCGGCGACAGCCCCAAAACATCACTGCTCTCGAGAAGATCTGCATGGAGGAATGGGCCAAAATACCAGCTACTGTGTGTGCAAACCTGGTAAAGACCTATATTAAACGTTTGACCTCTGTTATTGCCAACAAAGGTTATGTTACAAAGTATTGAGTTGTATTTTTGTTATTGACCAAATACTTATTTTCCACCCTGATTTACGAATTAATTCTTTACAAATCCTACCATGTGGATTCATGTATTTTTTTTTCACATTCTGTCTCTCACAGTTGAAGTGGCTGACTAAATGCTTTTTTGCCCCACTGTAAGAAAGTAATGAGAAAGTGGCCACTTTCATGAGTAAATCATAGAAGCCTTATATGATTCATTATATGAAGTAGGCCACATCTGATTCAAGTCTTTTAGAAGTGTTTTCTATTTCTTTTCCATATGGGTAGGTTTTTTGCCTGAATTAACACTTTTTAACACATTTCTTTGTGATTTTAATTATTACTTGCCCAACTTAACAAATGCTGTGCTTTGATAAAGAAAAAACATATTCTGGTGATATCTGATTAGCTGAGTGATTAGGTGATGTTTCTGCAAGACATTATTTCACTACTACAGTATATACAACTAGCGAACATGTGGCAATATTACACAGTGGTTTAAGATAACATGAAAGGCCAAAAAAACTCTAGCTTACAAACTAACGTTTCACAAAAGTGGCCTAAGGATAATTTCAAGTGCTGACTGTGAAACTGGCTGATTGCATACTGGCCACATCAGAGAGTTTCCATCGCAGCACAGAGAAACATCTAATTGTCAAAGCTGGGTTGCAGTAGTGCAGATCACCCACAAAAAGTTCAACAAGGACACATTACAAGGTGTAAAAAGAGCTTAAAAACTTCATATAGAACAAGACTGAATTTCCTGTGCTATTTTTTTTTCTTAAATGTATCTTAAAGTAAATTTTTCTGAAGCCATCTTATGTCCCTGCTATAAGCTTGTGTACTAAAAGTGAACACACTGCATTTTCTTTGTAAAAAGAAGATGTTACAATGCTCACACAAATTGGTTTATATAGTATCAGTAAACATGCAAATGAATTAACAATTCTAAAGAACTATTAGTTTTTTTTTTACTTGTACAGAACAAACAAAGGTTTGTGAAGTTTGTTTTTATGCAATGTCTAAAAAAACGCATACAAAAATATTTTAAGGGAGTCTTGAGTGATTAATGAATGACTAATGAGTGGTAAGCTCAAAACAATACTCAGATGGCGACGGTGTTAAAATACAATAAAGAAAACTTAATGAACATTCCTTGAGTTGAATAACTATCAATACTGCCATAATTCATAAAATTATTGTTACATCATATTGTTATCTATCCATCTTCTTCCGCTTATCCAGGGCTGGGTCGCGGGTGCAGCAGCCTAAGCAGAGAAGCCCAGACCTCCCTCTCCCCTGTCACCTCCTCCATCTTGTTTCGGAAAACACCCAGGCCAGCCGAGAGATGATCTCTAGCGTGTCCTGAGTCTGCCCCAGGGCCTTCTCCCAGTGGGACATGTCGGAATACCTCACAAAGGACGCGGATACTACGATACCCACCCAAGCCCACAGTTTCTCACCAAGGGCAACTCCAGACTGTGACAGAGTCCAGCCCCTCTCCAGGAGACTGGCACCATAGCCCAAGCCGTGCATTGATTCACTGCTATTCCCTATTCACTGCTCTCTTACTGTCTTACTCCTCTCCTGCACCCTCTTATTCTGCTGCATGTCTTTTTTTTTTTATCTTTAGCTTGTCTATGTTTTTCTACAACTACTTTTAAGTATTTGCTTTACAGGAATCACTTTTGATTTGTCATTTGTTTAGTTTAAATGTAAAGTTTAATATACAGGATGTGGCTCTCCTCAGCTCAGGAGGTAGAGCAGCTCCTCTACTAATCAGAAGGTTGGTGGTTCAGTCACTGTCTGCTCCTCTCTGTATCCCAAATATCCTGGGACAACATAGTTCATAACATAATTCCTCTCCGATGCATCCATCAGAGTGTGAATGTCAGGGATGCCTCATTTAGCTTAAGGGCTTTCTGAGTGCTCAGGTAGGGTAGAATAGCACTATGTAAGAACCAGTCCATTTACAATATCCATGCCACATTGTCAGTTCAGGTTTTATTTTCTGAATCAAACCAAGTGTTTTGCCCACACCTACACAAATTCAACATGTAATGGCATCTTAGTACCACAGAAAATGGGAAACTAATGAACTCTGTGCAGGACTAAAACTGAAGTTTCAAGTTTGATGAGTAAATTGACTTACACCAAAACAAAAACAGCAAAACTTTCACCTTTGAAATAATTTCACTTTAAGTTGATGGACTCAGATCAATAGCCATTAAAAATAGAAATGCATTTCTGTACAAATTGACATTCAAGAACACAAATAGATTAAATGTTGTATTTCACAAATGCTCACGAGAGACTGTTGGCAAAACAATAACAAAAACAAATCATTTTGTAAGATCACATGATGTATTATGATGAATGACTGTGTAAGAAAATAAGCAGACTTGTGTTATTTTATTATATAGATATGCTTTTATTAGAAATAAGACACATTCATTTTGTGCTCTGAAAACTGTACATTAACAAAAAGGCGACCCCAGTGAAATAAAAACAGGAGTGAGGGGAGGAGAGAGAGAGAGTGTGTGTGTGTGTGTGTGTGTGCCAGGGTGGGGCGCAAATCAGAGGTCAGAGGAAGCAGGAGCGCAGAGGTCGGCAGTCAGGGTTTTTTCGACAAATACAGATCTGAGGGAGTGACTGGCGGTGATATCAAAACACACACTGTTACACTGTGATACAGAACACTCGTATAGTCCAATACCCTGAAAGGACAGGGGGAGGGGAAGGAAGGACTGGTATCAGAATAATCATGTTCATATTTATAATAATGATGACAACTATCCCCAAGCACAGTAAGAAAGATATTTATAGGCTAAAATCCATTCTGTAGAACTCTGTTGAAATAATTACAATGCTGTACATCAGGACTCCAAATGAGCCTTGTGCTTTCTCTGTGTGCAACCACCATCCTTTATATTACTCTACCTTGTATGTGTCATTATCTGTAATCATCATAACATATATATCGATAGATCTATGGATTTACTCATCTTCCATTTTTTCAGTGCGCGCACACACACATATACACACACAGTAATACCTTTTTTCCCTTAGCATCATGTTTGCATTAACTGTATCAAGCCTGCTTGTACATCAAGAAACTGACCCAACCAACTCGTGTTTGCTGTATTCCTTTTGGACGTCCACGTTGTCCCTCTTTTAGGCGGTATTGAGGTTGAAAAGCGAACAGAGCGCAAAGCCCGCCGGCATGCGCTCCACCATCTCTGAGGTGTCCGTCGATGAGAAGGCAACTTTCCATTTTGGCTCAACGTGATGTTTTGGATTTCTTTTTCTCACTCTCCCCCATTTTTTCCCTTGTCGCTGCAGGGTGAGCCTTGGCCTACTATCGTGAGGGGTGGGATAAGGCGTTAGAGATTGTTGGGGAGCAGGGAGCGGCACTGAGGGGCACATATGGGTGTATGTTTGGCAGTCTGCCTCCTCAAATGCCGTGTGAATTTTTTCTTCCCAAGTCTTATGTTGAAAAAGAGAGAAATTCAGAGGCATGTTGAGCTGCATACAACATCAGAATTTGGTCAGGAATAAAGAGAGCAGAACAGCAATGCAACAATACTCTCAACAGTGAAAATAAAGAGACATAATCATGATTATTACATCGTAACCATTTAATACAGGGGTAAACATCGTGTGATTACCTTTGCTATGCTGTTTATTACATGACTTAATGATGCACATATAGCAGCTTTGTCTGCTACTTTGGCAATCTGTCTCCAGCGTAAGCCTGAAGATCATATACAGGAAGATGACCAGTAATTGGTGACTTCAAAAACATCAAATGAAACAGAGAATGAGACACCGTTATCTCATTCTCTCTTTAATTCATTAACTTGATTTTCTGTAATCGTGACTCTTTTCCTTGCCCTCCTTGCCCCCTCACGGTCTTGGCTACATCCACCCTTTGAATAGAAGTACACAGTAGGGCAGTATGTGTGTCGTGTGTCTGCTTGGTTGTCTGAGAGCTCTGGAGCGAAAGTGGAATTGTTTAGTGTGAGCCAGAATCTGGGTCACACCTCTGTCTGCAGGTCCATGATCTCCTGGCCCACAAGAGGAATGGTTGCACTGGTCTTCTCCCACTCTACTGTCTGCAGCTCAAGAGGGGAGGCCGCCACTGTCTCCAGGTCCTTCCGCACCCAGGACGGGGGTGAGTTGGTCTTACGAATGCCTTCCCACGCCCTCTTGCTCGGGGTCTGCTGTTTGTCCTGAGGGGAAACGGACATAAGAAAAAAGTTGGTTTGTCTCATCTCTTAGAATCGCTGATGTACTTTAGCTATTTTGGGGGCTCTTCCTCACCTTTTTCAGTCAATTTATTATACCCTTACAGAATCAGTCTAGCATTTCAAATTGTTAACGTTCAACCGGTCACCAGAGACCCATCTAGGGTTACTGGCAGAGTTATGTTAATATGAAGTTATATGAAAAAAACAACAACATAAAAAAAGTCATGCCAAAATGAATGTATGAGACTTCACTCCTCTATCTCCTTAAACTATGCCAACAGTATTTAATAGGTTGATAAGCAAAAAACCCAACCCTAACCCTTACTTAAAGATCCCCAATGATCCCATATGAAGCTGAGATTAACATTAGGACACTTTGTAGCACAGTTTTGTAGAAGATTTTGTCTACCTCTTTCTAAATGTAAAAATACTGGCGGCAGCTAGTGGTACCGTACAGCCTAAACTAGGTAATTTCAATTCACAAGATTTCCAGGAAATTTGACCTTTGATCTTGACCTTGAGGTCGAGGTCACTGAGATGCAAACTTGTCTGAGATTTTGAGTGGACACACCTTTGGTATCAGTTTGAAACTCCTATATTGCCTCATTTTCGAGTTTTCACATTCACAAACTTGGGTGTCCAAACTTCCTTCCCACCCACCCACCAGGGTGACGACAACACCCAATGTGCATTTGTAGGTAAAACCTTCAAACTCACAATTTTGTAAGCTGAACATCATAAACTGTAATAATTGTTATTTAAAGTGAACAACAAAGTTCTCAAATTTTACATGCAGATGGGTGACAAAGAAAAAACACAATATCAAGTCTCGTTAGGCCCCTATACAGTGATAAAAACCACATGCTCTTTACTTCTGACCTCTAGTTGAAGTGTGGAACACGAGTTCTTTAAAGCATATACTCTCATTTGGTGTTTGGATAACAATAATGGAGAGTGCTGTTTAACCTGGGTTGGGATATTTATTTTCTTTGTTAGTCAAGGCTTTGTGCTTCAACCGTTGTGAGTGCTCATATAAAACAGTAATTGAAGCATTGTTTGGCTCGTCTTCCACTCAAATTGAACTGATCGATGTCCACCTACTTCAGTCAGATCATGGAGAGATATAAAGAAAAAAATTATCACTGGATTCAAGTAAGGCAAGACAGCAAAGCTGTTGTAAATCAATAAGTTATTACTATATTAACAGCAGCCTATCATATTGTGCTGCCATTTGTTCTAATGTGATGGATGGACAATGGAGCCGTTCCGTAATCTGTGTTTGATTTACTGAAATTCAGCATCATATAGACTTGGCAGCAAATCAGGAACAAACAGAATATTTAACCTATATATTTTCTGCATTACTTATTTACATACAGTCTGCACTGCTGTAACTGTAATGCACTGCTTTGTTTGTTAAAGTACAACGTATACTTCATCAAGTTTGCATGTATTCTCTCTGAGAATCAACTAATAAAAGGAATCAATACAGAAACATCACCGCTTGCTTGCAAAGCCATGAGCAAATATTATGTGCATAAGTTGCCATAGTCATTTATCCAGTATAAAAGAGATTTATGACATGAAAACTCTTACATGTGTCATAGTACGTTACTCTGGTAACTTAAGGTCAGAGTATATGATTCACATCAATGGCATGCTATTCAAACCATTCAGTAGGTTTACTGAATGGTTTGAATGATGAAACACTGTTCAGTGAGTTATTCTGGAAGAGACCCCTCCCACCAGGACAGAAAGAAATGTTTCATCATATGATAAAGGAGACCACTCAGGACAAGTGTGTATTGACTTGGTCCCCTCTATCAGGACAAGTGCACCCAAATCCACCCCACAGCATAACAGACCTAACAGATGCATTCTTGTAGGTGTTGATGCTTCAAATTGTTCTTAGAATTTGCCACACACCTATAGTTTATTAGTTGGAAATAATTCTGAGAGAGTCATTTGTAAACAAACTGTAAATGCCAGAGTCCTCATGTGAGCCTTCACTGTCAAAGGGGTCAGTCCATACAGAACACAAACAGAATCTGTCAATTCTGTTTATGTGGGAAGTTATGAGACAGAATTACCTCTCTGCTTGATTCCAAACTTGCCCCTCATAGTTTCATTCTTTATGCAAAGCTAAGCTAATCACCTCTCAGCTCCAGCATCAATGTGAGACAATGCCACATGAGTTCTTATCCAAATTTCATTAGCAGAAGCAAATATATTATTCGCCTACTTCCTAAAACAATACCTATACTTATAACTCTAATGACCACAGAATGGACGTAGATTGTTGATTCAATCTATACTGAGTAGATGCAAAATGTTTAATTACAGTTGTGGTCAAAAGTTATTATGGTCATGATTATCATGGTAAATTAGGACTTTTAATGATTTCTCTTGACTGTTCTTTTTCAGGATGGAATGACTATATAGCACACATTTTTTAATGATTTAAAAAAAAATTGATGTTTCAAAAGCATAAATATAGGTCAAATATATACATAAACACCCACTAATATTTCATTAAATGTCCATTAGCAAGTTCCACCTCGACCAGATGATTTGGTAGCCATCAACTAGCTTTTGGCATAATTCTGATATTTCTTGGAAGAACTGGTAGAGTTATTTAAATCAGGGGTGTCGAGCTCATTTTACATTGTGGCCCACACTTTGACCTTAAGTGGCCAGACCAGTGAAACTCCCCATTCTGTCAATGTAAAGAAGTTACATTTTTAATAATTGTTCTATATGGCAAAGAAAACGCTGCTGTGACAAAGAAAGAAATCTGTCAGCACGACTCTTTTTGACGTAAATTATAAGAAATAAATGTGCAAAATTATGGAAAAAAAATCTGGTAGCTCATTGCCCAGACTGTCCAGCTTTTTGTTTGTTTTAACTGTTCAGGTTGTAAAAAACCTGAACGACCATAAGGGAGGTTTTCATCAGTAGGAGAAACTGCAGTTAAAAGTCCAAAATTTTTGCTTGTGCTTGTTTGTGGTGAGCAGCAGATCAAACAAGTTAAGAATTATAAATTGAGTCAGGCCTGTGAGACTATGAAGAACACACATGAGGTCTAAGGCCTGGACAAGTCTGAAACCTTTTGACTTCCACACTGCAAAATGGCTGAAAATAAAAACGGGTTTCATTTTTATAAATTCTGTACTCAGCTTTGCAGTCTTGTTTTGTCTCTGGAACATCTGCACCCCATCCTTCTTTCACATAATGGTATGATCCCGGTCTGTCTTTGCATGTGATTGGCCGCATGGTGTGCGGCCCCCCCCCCTACCTTGTATGGATCTCAGCAGGGCTGAAGATTGGACTTTCACATAATGATGAGCCACTAATAACTGATATATGAAATTAGAGCTGGGCGTTATGAGATTTTTTCATATCACGATATGTTTTTTTCATTTCAGGCGATAACGATATATATCACGATATAAGCCAAATAACTATATTTGTAAGATTTAAATGTGCCGTTGCTCACAAGTAAAATGTGAAATAATCAGCAGCTTGTTTTTATTTAAATATTTATTTCCCATAATAAGTTCAACAGGGTAGATGTACTTAAGGAACATGAGACTTTTTCAGATAAATAAAGGCAAATATTACAAACTACACAAAAAGCAGCCGCTAAAGCGTTTAAGTTTCAAAATAGAACAAACGAAACAGACTACTAAATTGTCAATTCCACTTAGAAACAAAATATTAATTCTAAAAATAAATCTTAGTTTGTTTTACAGAAGAACAGACAAAACTGACTAACTTTTTTCAATATCAAATAAACTGAGAACTAAAAGGAAATTCTCAATCTCTCCTTGTTGTATAGCTGAGCTTTTCAAACAGTTTTAACAGTTACTTTAGTCTGACAAAAGCCGAATGATGAATTAGCGCTTCCAGTCAGAGACTGAGGCTACGTCCACGCGTACACGGGTATTTTTGAAAACTGAGATTTTCCGTTTTCGTTTTAAAAAATAATTCCGTCCACACATAAAGGCAGAAATGAAGGAAAACGCTGCTATGAACATGCCAAAGCAGCAGGTGGCGCTAGATTCCTAACCGTGCAGAAATGTTGGCCAATCAGAAGTCTAGAAGCCTCGGTGGGAAAAAGTAAACAAAGCTGGGGCATAGAAGCAGAACCGAGTCGTATGTGTGGAGGGACAGTAACTGTGTGTATATGTAAGCATTTAAACACTGCAGAGAGTAGAATGAACAGTAACAGTATTGTAGAAATTCATTTCACCGAAACAATAACGTGGCGCAGTGTGACGCATGCACCAGTTTATTGTATTTCCAGAATTTACAGTGCACGCTACTCTGTTTTTTGTCAGACTTGAAATAGCCGAAATACCTTCACACTACGGAACTTCTATGGCTCTTCCGTTCGACAATCTCTCCGGCGTTGGAACCATCATCTGTTTTCTCTTAAGGTCACGCTCGGTTGATTTTTCTAGTCGGCACACTACTCATTTCCTCCATTACGCGCTGGCTGCTTCCCAAACAAACACACGTGCGGCTTGGCACTTGTGCTTTACGTAACAAGTCACGCGACGTGACGCTGCGGCTGTGATTGGTTCGGCTCTGCGCTACTTAATTTGGATTGGCTGACCTTTTTTTTTTTTTTTTTTTTTTTTAAGAGGACAAGAGCGGCGAGCTCTATCACGATAGTTTAATTTCTCTATCGAGTAAAAGTTATATCGCGATACATATCGTTATCGTTCTATCGCCCAGCTCTATATGAAATTATATTGCAGACTGGATCTCGAGTCAGATATTGCTCTGGGCCATAGGTTTGACACCCCTAATTAAATTTTGATGGCTTTACTGAACCTGGCTTTTAAGCCTAGTCCACAAATTTCCAATAAGGTTCATGTTTTGACGCTTTGGGAAGGCCATTAGCCAAGCTTAAGGTTAGCCTGCTTTAAAAACGGAGAATGGGAGGTAGTCGTCCTTCTTCATTATTCAACTCAATATACAATATACCAGTACCACTGTAAGCATTATGCTACCATCACCATGCTTGACAGTTTTACAATCGTCTGATCAAATTTACTCTTCCAAACATTAAGACCATCAAAAAGGCAGTCGCTACCCTTTCTATCACAGCTCATGCTTTACTGAAGCAAGAAAGATGGTCAGGGCCATGGGACAGTCATACAATTCCTAAAAAAATAAACAGCCTCTGTGGGAAGCATTTTATTACACAATTAAGGTTGTGATGGCTGGGTCAACTTTATTATCAGTTAAAGAATTGAAACCCATTTAACCAAAATTCAACATGTTGTGACTAAAATCTGATGTGTCGCTATCTGCTGCAGCAACAAGTGGCATTGTTGTCTAAATGTGTCAGCTCGTTATCCATGAAAACGGGGCATTTATTATCAACCATACACACAATTAGGGATGCTCCTAGCACCATACTTCCAAGCTTATCAGAAGTTTACAAGTAACATTACACCCAGAGTGTGGCCTTATGAAAGGAGCCAGCTGAAGCCAACCTTTCTTTTCTTATGTTCTCATGCCTGTGGGTGCACAATATTTATGACAAGCTAAAGTACCAAAGTACTTTAAACAAATCATCTGTCCCATTTAAATGTTTCACATCTTGGCATTAGTATGGAGGGAGGTGGGGGTTGCCCTGGTTGCACGCAGATCCTGCACCACCATTCTACATATTTTTTTTTGTTATTTTCAGAATCTATATATAAGCTACATTTACTACCAGAACTTTGATGTGGTACCTCCATTTCAGTTTCATAGCATCAATTTCAATTTTATACTTCTATTTCTGTCACAAATATTTACATATGAAACTGACTGCTTGGAAAGAGATGCTGCATCTAAAATTGCATACATACTAAAATTCAGTATTTTGTTCGCATGGACATCTACAACTTTTATGAGCATAAATGGTATACTTAAAAACAGGAACATGTCTCTTCCTTAGCAGCTGCCTTGGCCAAGCAGCAAAAACAGAGAAAACACCAAAGAATTTTCAGCTAGTAGAAGAAGGATTCATTGAAATGCTTCTATCTAGGTAGCTCGGTGCAACCTTTGGTGTTATAATTTCATGTTATTGTTGATAAATTGTCTTTACTGCATAAGTCCTTGGTATATGCAGTCAGAGACTCAACAAATTGCAAATTCCACAGGTAAGAAGACAATTAGTGTCAAATCCTGTGTCATTTTTTGTCAAGTGAACTAATTGCTGCACTCATTAGTTTAAACTCATGCACAACACAATTAAGCACGTCGTTCACACAGTGTACGACATATATATGTATCTCCGAAGTATCTGAATTGGGCAATATTATGTGTATTCGGTTCGGTTTGTAGTTGGAGATTATATGGCCATACACAAATAATGCCTATGCATAAGTTAACACTGTAACAGGGGTGCGCAGTGAATTTTCCCAAGGGTCCTTCCACATGAGAAACCAATACAGAATTCAGTACAGCACATTAATCATTTGACCTCTTTTTAAGCTTATTGGAGTGTCCCTCCCAGTTTCTCATGTGGCTCCTTTGGGAAAATTAATAGCACACTGCAATAGAAAAAAATGACAATTTTGAAAACGGCTGCACTTACAAATCAACAAGCAAGTGTGGTAATTTTTGCTAATTATAGAAGGAAAGGGGAACATTAGATATTAGGGAGGGAAGGGGCAGAACAGAATAAATTTAAACTCTTTACACTCATGTTGGTCTTGTCGCTGCTGGCAGAGGACACACTCCATCTTTTGGCAGCTTTGGCGTCAACAGGTGGAGATTCTCTATCCTTGTCTGCACTGTGAATCTTCCTGTTCAGGTCCTGAAACATGTCCTGGTGGCGTTTCCGGGTGTGCATTATTTTCTACACAGGGACATTGCACGTTATGTACAAAGTAAACAGCACAGGTGACCATCACTCCTATTTTAAAAATAAATGTATGCAAAAATGTTGTGCTTTGAAGTCTAAACAGCTCTGTAGGAATCAAAGAGACTAAAAATTACCTCAAAGTCAAGCTCTGCATAGCGTGATTTTCGTCTCTGGAGGGAGATGAGACAGAGAGATTAAAGATGTGTCTTGATATTGTGTGTTTTTTGAGTAGCAAGTGTTTCTCGGCAGTTTTTACTGCGTATGTGGACATTAGGTAGTTAGTAAAGGGCGTCTCTGGGACTCAGAGAAGAGCAGTGAGTCATGAGGGAGGAAACGAGGTTTGCTGCTGGTCATTTTGATCCTGCTGGCACAAGTTTGCAGTAAACAGATTGTGACCGAATGACCTTTCGGTCCTCAGTCACAGAGTGGTAAAGGAAGACCTGACCTTCAGGCTGCCTGGTTGCCGTGGCAGCTGCCGTCTCGCACCAAATTATAGAAGTGTGTTTTACCCCCCAAGTGAAAAGACACCAGCAAGCAGAAGCCTGACTGCTCTGTGGCGATCTTATCCCGCCACTTCTGTCTGCAGTAGGAGCTCTATGAAAACTAACCTTTTCAAAGATGCCGCCATCACACGGGTGACAAAATGTTGAGATACTTCTTGTGATGTGAATTGGAGATTATAATGGCACTGACAAATATGTGGGATGGTGCATCTCTGTGGAGACCTAATTAATGTTGTTTTTTATTAGTCCACCAAGACAAGAAGAATCAATGCTGGCCATCTGTTTGCAAGCAAAATTACACAAAAACTACACAGCCCAATTTCATTGAAGCTGAAGTGGTGAAGCTCAGGGAAAAGGACAACTTGTTTTCTGTTGGATTGTGAGATGCAGCTGAAGGACTACACAGACCAGTGTTCCTCTTCTGTTTGTCAGCAACACATTTTACTGAAGAGCTGGAATCCAGAGAGCCTTCTGACCTCCTTTCTTAGGTGGATGAGGATCCCTTTGTTTAAATTTTGGGAGAATGTACTGTCTGAGTTTTAGCTTCGTCTCAAAAAAAGATAAAGCAAAAACTACCAGCCTGAAACCTGAACTATAGACAACAACGTATACAAACAAGTTTTGCTGCAGCCAAGTTTTTCTTTAAATTCAAAATCTTTCTTTTTTGCCCCTAGGCGATCCTCCTAACTCGACCACTCGAGCATCACTGATGCTGTAGTGGTCATACATCACCACATGTGGCACGCACCATGCCACGTAAATGATTCCAGAAAGCAAATACAAAAAATGTCACTGGTTTCCCAATTTTTCTATATGAATGGCTGCAGACCATGCAAAATAACACAGTAGTGTAGCAGTCAGAATGTTTGGCGTCATTCGCTAATAGGAAAAAGCTACAGCACCTTTAGAGTTTGATAGCCCTTTAGTGAGAAAGTTATAATAAATCGATGTGATAAAAATGAAAGTGACATTCACCACAGTGATGCAACCCTAAATTCTCAAACAGGCAGTAAAAGAACATTGAGACTTGTGAATTATATTATCACACATGATAAATTCTGCATGATGTCCATTTCCACATCACTAAACCCATCAAAGCAACAACAAAGTCATGTACCCACCACCCTGCTGTTTGAGAAGCACTCTCAATAATTCATTCCAAATGTGTTTTTATGTTCTTTCTCTACAACTGTTTACAAAAAGTCCCCATGTCCTGGGGCTGTTTCACATTACAACCCTTCCAGAAAAGAAAGGGATTTTTGTGTATGAGCTACAGAACTCGAAGGCCTTGCAGAGTTGTATTGACAGAAACCTAGCAGTGGTAGACAAGATGGCAAATGCTTTGCTTGAAAAGAAGAGAGTGGTTTGTCTGTTGTTATTCTGATGGGAATACACAGAATTCTACTTTTACTGAGGAAATAGCAAAATTGTTCGATTGTTAAATTCATATTATCGAAACTATCAATACCAAATCATATTAGCAGATTAGGAAACTCACTCAAATATGTGAGCATTCACCAAATAATCATAATAAAATGCCAGTCTCCGATACAGCCTACATCTGGTTGTTCATTTGAGAATTTATGATAAGCACAAAACACAACTCAGCATGCATGTATTATGTTAAATATGAAGTATGAGGCTGATAATTCAATACATTAAGAGGTTTTTCCGTCTTACCTCCAGCGAGCTCATGGACAGTGTGGAGACAGTCTCACTCTTGGACACCACTCCAGAATTTCCAGACTCTCCTCCGTCACACATGTTGTTGGCCACCTTGGAGTCTCTGGGCATATTCTGCAGGTTGTGCGCAGGTGAGTCTCTGTCAGAGCATGACACACTGACCTGGTCAGCAGGCAGGCTTTTCAGCCCAAAGCCAGGCACTGGCTCTCCACTGACAGGGTTAGCCAGGTGGATAAGCCTGGTCTGAGGCAGCTGCTCAATGCTGATGTTATACTTGGCTGCCTGCTCCTCTTTCCCCTTGGACGGTTTCAGGGTGCCCGTGTTGTTTGTCGGTAGAATGACATATCCCGGGCCTTTGCCAGCCCCCTCAGAGCTGCTGCCTTCACCGTTCCCTCGAGGCAGATCTCCATCCAGCTGCTTGAAGAGTTCGCCATCGCAGATGTAGATGGATTTGGCACCCGGCAGCTCGGTACTGATTCCTTTTGTGGCGCCTTTCTCCCTCCGCATCGTCAAAGTGTGGCTCGTATAGTCGGCCACATTCTGGAGGTGAACCTTGGCCATGCTGGCCGGCATGGTGTTAAAATTAGAACCTTTTTGAAGAGTGAGGGTCCCAGAGGAGGCCTTCTCCTCCCCCTGGAGGGATGAGCGCTTCATGGTGCCTAAAGAGACCAGAAAGAGAGAAAAGCTGTGTGAGATGCAATTTCTCCACCTGGGAATCTCGGGAAGAAACCAGCAGCGGAATGTGTGTAAGTAATAAACACATTACTTTTGCACTGTGTGAAACAAGGAGATTTTATAAATCAATTATTAAATCACTGAAATTATAAGATTCTTCCCTCTACGTCTGACAACCAATACAATCCTGGATGAGTCTCTTATTTTACTGCTGGACTGCATTTCAGAGCAACACACCTTGCTCTGGTTGAGCACCTTAACCTGATCTCTAACTGCTGCAGGTTGTGATCACAGTGGGTAACCAGAGCAAAGAGAAAAAACAAAACAAACAAAAAAAACCTCCAGTGCTGACAGATTCTCTCTGGGGAAGCAGAAAATCATATCCCGGCCAGCCCCCTAGCTGGTAGGAAAAATACAAGATGGAAGGACAAGGTTAGCAACTAATAAACTTCCAAACTAAGAGTGATGGGATTTTTTCAATTGTGGATGACACTAAAGACAAAAGAAAGAATAATGCTACAGTGACTTGTAAATGGACTGGTTCTTACATAGAGCTTTTAAACTCCATGAGCACTCAAAGTGCTTTACACAGCCATTCAAACAACATTTTTCTATACTCTTCTATCTAACATTTGTACACATTCATACTCCAACGGATGCATCGGAGAGCAACTTGGGGTTAGTATCTTGCCCAAGGACATATGGCGTGCAGACTGGAGCAGAAGGGGATCGAGTACTGTTGATGACTTGTCAAAAATACCTGTGTTGCCTGTCTACATAAAGTCTTGGCCTATGACTTCAGTTTTGCCATCATTACTACATTGAATACCTGCTAAACACATCCAGAAATCCTAGAGCGAGAGAACTGGAGTGAAGAAAGTCAAACAAAGCCACACAGTATAGTATTTTTTCTCCACATGAGGACATACAAGTGCTTGCAGTTCTATCAATATGCTCGTCTTCTAAAAGGTATTGCTTTAGTGCACAAAAAACCTCCAGACCTCTGTGTCGCTTTCCGGTGTAAAGTCCTGGAATTTCTTCACTAGATTTTCATTGGAAAATGCTTCCTACAGCAAAAGGTTGTAACCAGTTTTGACATGAGTAACGTAACATTCAGCTGGGTACGGCATGACCTTGTGGCCCAAGCTTTTTCACAATAACAGCATTTGGCATATGGCAGCAAACATATCCTGCACCAGGTCGAGGCTGCTGAACAACATCAGACAATGCTCCGTACTAAACATCCCCTGATCGTTTTCTGCCATTCCTGCTCCCTCTTGACAAACATTAAACATCTCTCATTTCTCTCTGCTCTTTTCTGTCTTCCCTTGCTTGAGCCTGTCTGCTTCTGAATAGCTTTTCTCTTCCAGACACTTTTCTTGATATCTTGTCTCAAGAGGTAATCAGATTTTCACTCCCAGTGGATTTTAGAGCATCAACCAGTATCTGATGCAGCGCTGTTGGGAGGGACTTAATTACACAGCATCAGTGTAGGAGAGGCTCAGACAGCCATATTTATCTGCATATAACTGCTCAGCACACATTCATCCCACTCCCATCAGCCTGGGATAAACGGAGTTACGCAGCAGTGATGTGCTGCATCTCTTGTCAAAACAGCTCCTTGGCGTAGGGAGGCTGCTGTGATGTTGACTGTACGGCACAAGCGCAAAAATGAGAGGGAACACGGCTCACATCTGTTCCAACAACAACGAGGAATTTGACGCAGTCAAAATACAGAGAAGGAGGCACAAGAGACATCTGTAGCATCTGAGAAACAGTTCCCAAAGTCAAATCAAATGCAAACACACAAACTCAAACACGCTCAACCTGGAGCTTACCTGATCTGCAAGCCATATCCACATCTTTCTCAAAGTCAGTCTGAGGACAGAAAACAATAAATATTAGATTAAATGTGGAGACGTGGGAAAAATATCATATGGGGGGATTTTAAGCCTTTATTTGGCGACTGCAGTGAAGACAGGAAATGGGGAAAAGACACCAGGGAAATGGTCCAGCCTGCATCAATCAATGGAATACCTGCTCAGGGCACATGCACACTAACTTTTAGCTATCAAGTCAATGTGATGGTATATTTTTAAAGCAAAGGCAGATAAACATTGAGAAAATGAAGACTAATCAACAAAACTTAGATTCATTAATAATCAGTTTTATTATATTTTTTTTATTTGGATACAAGCTGAAGAGAAAGAGCTTTGGGTTTTGTAGAATTTCTTCTTGTAAGTCACTCTGACCTCTTCCTAAATTGTTTTATTCTAATCATGATTCTAACACGATGCCATTTCCTAAACAATGCTTTGACTTCATTATTTTTAATAAATTTCTATTAGGTTAGTTATCTTGAGGGGTTTTTATAAATATTTTCAAGATCAGAATTTAAGAAAAAAAATATATGTATATTTTCCATAAAATTAAACATATGCTTTAGTTCTCTCGTGCTCTGAGATGAGAAGATCAGAATTTGGAGGACACAGGTCTTGAACCTTTTCAAGCTGTTTAGAAGTCAAAATTTCAAGAATGGAGCAAAAAGTGCGTACCCCTTTTTGCGCTTTATTATTCCATAGAGTTAGTTATTTTAAATATTCTCTCACATCATATCAAATTTCTCCAAATTTTAGCTCTTCATACCATTAGCTGAGCATGGCCATTCTGAAATGAACCTCCTGAATCTCCATTGGTGTCTTCCTGTCGGTCCACCACACGACACTTCACTGCCTCCTGAACCTGAGGCAAATCATCAGGGCATAGATCACGATCTTAATACAGACAGAGTAATAGGACATGCAGTCCTGTGCGAAAGTTTTAGGGAGGTGTGGGAAAAAAAATGCTGTAAACAAAGAATGCTTTCAGAAATATAAATGATTGTTTATTGGCTCCAAATGTATTCTGCAGCAGGACGACGACACCAAACACACAGCCAAAGTCATTAAGAACTATCTTCAGCATAAAGAAGAACAAGAAGTACTGGAAGCAATGGTACGGCAGACAGAGCCGTGATCTCAAGATCATGGAGTGTGTCTGGGATTACATGAAGAGACAGAAGGAAGTGAGGAAGCCTGCATCCACAGAACATCTGTGCTTAGTTCTCCAAGATGTTTGGAAGAACCACCAGCTGAGTTCCTTCAAAAACTGTGTGCAAGTGTGCCTAGAAGAAGTCACCCCAAATATCAATTTGATTTATATTTCTCTCTTGTTCACTCACTGCATTTTCTTGATTGATGAAATCAAATGATTAACACTTCTATTTTTGAAAGCATTGTTTGATAACATCATTTTTTCTCACCTGCCTAAAACTTTCGTCTTTTAAACATATACAGTACTGTGTAGAGGCTTTTAATGAATAAAGACGACAGGCTCGAGCGGATCTGACTCCACATTGGCTTAAGTGGGGTCAGTTTAGGATTCCCAGATAATAAAGTATACATCATACAGTTTGTCACATTTCAGCTATCAAACACTCTTTGATAAACTCTCCATGAGAGATGCCTTACAGGTTTTTCATTTTGTGAGAAATGACAATATAACTTACCTGCTTTTATTATGAAAGGGATAATTTTTTACACATTTCATACGTACGTTTGTATAAAAGCGAATGACGCTTTACTCTAAATGAGTCGAAACCAACATTTATGAGTCCATGTCTTGTTAAATAATCTAAATTCATCTTTCGGGGCTAGCATGGTCACATCTCTTAAATGTTCACTATCCAATGGGAAAATTTAAGTCAATGAGACTCAAGCAGACCCTAGTGGACTTGGAAAGTATCACCACACCTGACTGAGATGACATCCAGAATTGTATAATATGGTAGCTTGCTGTAGCTCAACATATTAAATCAACACATCACCCACTACAGTGGTAGTAGTCAGCAAAGAATCTCAGCTGGAAGTACTAGACAGGACGCACAACTACAAACAAAACAATAGGGTAGCGTTCCTATAATATACCTCTCTGCGAAGGATGCAGTGAACCATGACAATGACAAAGCCTTCCAGTGAATCAAACACAGCAAAAAGGATCTGGAAGAGCGCAGAACGCCGGTCGGTGATGGCCAGGACAGCTGACATCCACGTGAGAGCCAAGAGTGGCAATACCACACAGGAGCTCCACAGTGACGCCCTACAGAATGGAAGGGGAACTGTAGTCAAGAACAGTACAACCCAAACTTTGTGAAGGCAGGACTACAGTGATTCCTAGCCATTGCATTCTAAGATAGTTAGAATTATTAGCTGATTTTATATTCAATGCCCTATAAAACACACACACACACACACACACACACACACACACACACACACACACACACACACACACACACACACACACACACACACACAAAAACAAGGTTAAACTGATTTCTTTTGCTCAACTGGACCTGTTCACCCTGTTAGCATAGTGTTAGCCTACAACTCTAAACATGCACTAATACAGAACATCAAACAAATAATTATGTTACCAACGCAAACAAAAACATACATCCATTATTTGCTGATATATATGTTTTTAACTCACATATATTACATGCATGTATGTTTAAGATGATTCAGTCAAACCATAAAGGATCTAGTGCCACAGGAAAGAGAGGGAGGGAGGTGAGCAGTGGGGGGAAAAAAACAAGTGTAATGAGGCTGAAACAGAATGCAGACAAACAGAAGAGGCAGAGCAGAGGAGGACAGACAGAGAAAGAGAGAGAGAGTCTGAAGAAGTGTTATCCCCTGACTCTTTCCATTTTTCTAATGCAAATACTGATAATAAACTAGCACAATAACTACTGGGAACGACTGTACCCGCAATGAATGTGGTGAAACAGTCTTTCATTCAGATCCTCCAAATGAAGATAATTAAGCAGGCTAACTTTTAATTACAAACTATCCCAGAGGTGGAAAAAAAAGCACTGAAGACTAAGTCAGACTAAACTAAACGTCTGCTCCAAGTTGCAATTCACACCCACTTTCTCTTTTTAAATTATTTTTAAGCTGTTGTCAACAATGCTTCATATATTGTAGGTCTTTCATATTCAATTGATATCCAGAGACTGAGCTTACAGTAAACATTACTGAATAAAATGAATAAAAAATATTTTCAACTTGTTCTGATATTGATTATTGATGTGTCAGACTTATTTTAAATAGACGTATTAACATGGATTAAAAAAAATAAATATCTGATTTCGCTGCAGTTAATACCACTAGCTAATGTCTCCCATAGCCGCCTTGTAGATCTGGTTAGGGTGTAATATTTACACCTTTGGCATACCAAATGTCCTATAACAGAAAAACTAGAGCAAAAATGTGTGATTTGAAAGATTAACTCTTCTAGCTTGCGAAACTATGTTTTATTAGCATGTGGCTGAAATGCAAATAAGTAGGTTTTTTTTCTGACAGATTTTTACTTTTACATCCTACATTTTAAACAAATATCTACACCCCACATAGCAAGGAGGTCTGGCCCGAATCTGGTATCAAGCTGGCACTGCTGGCTGACTTCTGGCATGACAAGACGTATGTCATCCAGATATGGGCCAGGCCTGGCATAGATGGCACTGTCTATGTGATGGCATGCAATATCTGGCTCGATTGCAGTTTGGTTTATGTGGCCAGGCCCATGGAAAACAGGTCTGGCCGTGATCCGGCATCAAGCTGGCACTTCTGACTGACTGCTGTCATGGCAGGGTGTATGTCAACCAGATGTGGGCCAGGTCTGGCAATGATGGCACTATTTATTTTCCTATTTTCCTATTTTAGCTAGAAGACCCAAATGCGATGTTGCAATACTATACTGCTATGGTAGCCAACGTTTCAAATGCAGGTTTGATAGGTTACACTTTATCCAAAACCTAGTGACGGTTTACTCATCCTTGCCAGTGGGTAGCTCAGGAAGGAGAGCAGGTCACCTTGTGATCGCAAGCTTAGTGGTTCGATCCCTGACTCCTCCAGTCTGCATGTCAAGAGTGTGAATGTGTATGAATGTAATTAGGAAGCACTCAGTTTAGAGAAAGTGTGGGATTGGGTGAATGTGGCATGCTGTATAGAGCATTTGAGCAATCCGGGAGACTAGGAAAGCATTGTATAAGAGTCCGTCCATTCACTGTCTGAGCAGAGTTTCGTCATGTTACTTTTGCACTATTATGTTCCGGCATATATTGTTATTACATGGCTTGATTAAGGTACACATTAGGCTGACATCTGGGGCCAGAGCTGAAACTGTTCTGGGCCAGCACACGGCCAGCAGTGTGTCTACAACTGGCCCGTGGCTGCACACAACTTACACATGGCCCACATACCGCAAAGAATGACAGCCCTTTGGTGGCCACAGACGGGCCAGCACAGGACCACCAGTATGTCTGCAACTGGCCTTGTGCTGGCCCATGTGTGGGCCACCTCTGGCAAACCAAATCTGGGCCACCAAAGGGCCGTCATTCTTTTTGGTAAGTGGGCCATGTGTAAGCACATTGTGTGGGCCAGATCCAGGCCATACCAATTTTGGGACTTTCCACTCCTTACAGTTTCAAAACAGTATTATTGTACAGTCAACCTTACAATGTAAAGTGCCTTGAAACAACTGTTGTGATTTGCTGCTGCATAAATAAAATTGAATAGACTTGTTACTTTTGTTTTAACGCATTTGAAAGTAAAATGTTGTGGCAGGTAACTCCAAATTCAACGTTTCTATTAGCTGAACAAAAATCAGATAAAAAACAAGCTGTTTGTGTGCAGTTTATCTCACAGTGTGTTGCTAGCTAAAGGTCCAGCTGCTGTATTTCACAGGGAGAGAAAAGAAAGAGAGCTAAGAGGTTAGATATAAAAGTAGAGACTGCTCCGTTGCATTTGACAAATTGGAAATTTAAAGCTTACATGTAAGTCCTCGTGTTTTTAAATCAAGTACTGGGCCTGTACATGTGACAATATGTTTTTTTCACATTGTGAGAGATGCTGCAAAACAAGTGTCACTGTTTCATTTAAAGGTTGCATGAAAGTCCTCTGCAGGTTAGTGCAGGATAAACAGCTTAGTTTTCTGTACTGTGATGGGTTTAGAACAGCTGATAACAGCCTGTACATTAAGAGTTATGATTCTTCCCTATGCTGAGCCATTTCAACATCCCCCATTTGCTGAATCCCACTTTAACCTCCTCCCTACTCATTTCCTGTTTAATGTAAGCAACAGAAAACAGCGATTTTTTATTTCCCTTCTTTTTCTCTGCTCATGTTCTGCTTAACAAATTCAAGATGAGAATATTTATTAGAATTTTGATTCTAATAAATATTCAGGCTAATATAAAGTTTGTATTCCCATCTACTTATATTATTTTATTATTACATTAACATAGTACAAGGTTCAGTTAGCTTTGCTAACAGCTAGTAGAAACATCATCCAAAGAGCTACTTTTTACTTTCTTACTTCAGAGTACACTTCAAAGCTGGAACGTTTTCACTTTTACTAGAGTAAGAAATTGAACCAGTACTTCAACGTTACTGAAGTTTTATTTTTTAACACTGGTATCTGTACTTCTACTTAAGTACACAATGTCTGTACCTTTGCCCCTCTGACCTCTACCCTTAAATGGTTTGCCAGTGAGAAACAAAATAACATTCAAGGAGGTGCACACTTCCTCCAAGTCATGACTAATCAATTCATTTTTACACAATCACTACAAATCATGAACAACAGTGGAATTAAGTCTCTGGTAACTTTCATTATTTACCACATATCTAAATTCTCACTAGCCACACAGTGGGTTTATTTAAAATGTTCTGTATGATCATTTTATCTCAGGATAAAATATTTCCTATTTGTCAAATGTTTTTTTGGTCAACAATTCATATTTTCTAAACTTGATATTTTGCAAAATGAAACCTGGCATCCATATTTAGAACGTAGAAAACAAAAACAAAGTACAATGATGGGAAACCCATAAATAACTGAAAAAGCATAGCTAATTTCCACCTCTGGTAATAACCTGGGCTTTGTTAAAAGCATATCACACGTTTCTTTTGTCCCATTGTGCGGAGACTTTTCCACCCTGCGAGCAGTAAACCCCTGTGCAGCATCACTGTACCACGTCAGTGTCTGCACTGGCACTTTACACTTTAAGTGAGTTCTTCTTCCCCACTGTCACCAATTGCTTTCTCAGAGCAAATACATAATATTTTAAATATTACTAATGATGAGATTTTGCATTCTATAAAATAACTATGCTATTGTGTTAATATATTTATAAACTATAAACTATCAGCTTTACTTAAGACCTAATGCTTACTTTTTTCTCTACAACAATCCAATGATAATTTACACACAGAAGTTATGAGACATTTGGTGACCAAGTGGCTGTCATTTGTAATATCCTGAAAGCAAACACTGTTTGCCTCAATGGCAGCTTTACACAATGCTAGTAATAATAATAATGACCAGCTCAAGCAGGTAGTCACCTGTAATAATTTTCAGTTAGCATGGAATATTTTGGTCAAACGTTAACGGACAAATTCCTGTACCTGTGATTACAGCCCAGGCCCGATTTTAAGTAAAGCATCTCAAAATCAGCACAGAGGCAAAAATACACATCTGGGCACTATAAGAACTTTCTGATCAAGAAAATGAAGTACTGCATTTAATCGCCTACTAGGGCTGGGCGATATGACCTAAAATTCATATCGCGATATAATTTGAAGCATGTGCTGTAACGATATATATCACGATATATTCTTTTCTTCTGTATAACGTATTTTCCACACTATAAGGCACACTTAAAATCCTTTAATTTTCTCAAAAATCGAGAGTGTGCCTTATGTATGAATTCTGGTTGTGCTTACTGACCTCGAAACGATTTGGGCGTGCAGAAATTTGTTTAAAAAATGTTTTTAGGGACAATCGCATAGCAGGATGCTATACACGGGCCAAACTTCAGTCAGGAGAACAACTGAGATTATTCATCCACAATACGAGGTTAGTTATTAATATACTGCAACAACATGGAAATAGAGCAGCTGCGAGAGAATTCAGCATTAATTAATCAATGTTATGGAAGTGGAGGAAGCGCAGTTTTTGGCTTTCCCCATATTTCAAAAGTGCTTCATCTCTTTGCTATGACTGTCGCCCGGCATAATTTGCAGATTATAATGGTTGTAGCCGCTGCGATGCTTTTGACCAAAACAGGCGCAGCTTAACGACATCATCAACATGCGCTATCGCGATAGAGCGGTATAGTCAAAATCTCTATCGTTGGCCAAATTTATATCGTTTCTATTGTATATCGTATATATCGCCCACCCCTATCACCTGCCCTCTAAATTGACAACCCAAGCCCAACAGAAATGTTTAGGAGTAGAATAAAGCAAAACCAGCCAATAACTGCTCAGCATAGAAGCTGGAAGTATGCACTGTGTCTTTTAGACTACAGGAAATGTGAATGGAGCTGGTTGAGGGAGTAAAAAACGTCCTCCTTAGCTTTGTTTAAAGTTTAGGAGGACGACTTTGTTTCAAAATCAGAATAGGCAGGTCTGTGCAAATGTATAATAATAGTTCAGTGCAAATCCCACAGAGTACTGAACATATGCTATTTTGTAATATAATGTCTCTGTCCCAATAACTAGCTGCTCAAACCTTCTCTGGGCAGCAAACCATTTAGAAGAAAGTTTGCTTAAACTTGAAGAACAAAACCAGCTTGTTTCTGACAAAAGGGTGGCCCCGAGGTCCAGTATAACATAGATGAGGATTGTGTTGAACTATAAATGTAGCAGTGTCCAAGAAATGTAGAATATAGAGCTGTAAATGAGCAAAATGGGTTTACCTTAAGCCTGTGGCTATTGGTCGTATTTCTGGATTTTAGAAAAGTGTAACAGACATACTGCAAAAAAAGAGGACAACTACCTTCCCTTTTTCTAATCAGATTCTATCAGCACAGTCTCTAAAAGCAGAAAACTATTGCCCAGGCAATAGTTACATAATGGTCAACCTAAGAACTTACAGATGACAGCAAGGCACATCCGCCCACCCACACAGACAGACAATAAATATAAGTATATGCTAATACCCCTTCAATATCTGCTTCTTTATCTCCTATTAGACAAACACACAAACACGCTTTCTCATTCTCATTCAATCGATCACATATGCAAAACTATTTACATGGGTACAGCTAACACAAGTTTGCTTTGAGTAAGAGCACATAACCCTCAAGAACAAAATCCTCCCTGCTAGTGCACGAGGGAGAAAAAAATGACAGAAGGATAAAGGACAGAGAACCAATCAAGTGAGGGAGAAGAAGGCAGGTAGAGGAGAGAACAGAGGTAAGAGGAGTTAAGGAAAAATAATTAGCAGGACTAACATGGCGTTACTGGTAGCTGTGGTGGAAACGTCAGCCGAAGAGATAACTCCGCACTTGGCACATTTGAGCGTCATATTGTACAGTGGCACTGTCATCTGACTGCAAAGTCAAATTAACACGCTGTAACATACACAAACAGATACAGATGCACCTGCACACAGACTCGCACAGATGCACGTGAGCACACATACAGCCACGCACGCACAGTGAGTCACAGTGTTCTCGCACAGTGTTCTCGCACAGTCTCTCTCTCAGGGCTATTGTACAGTTGTTGGATGGTTTTGGGTTTACCCGTGTTTGGCTGAGGGGCAGGGGAGGTGGGGCAAAGATTGCTCAATTATTAAGCATTTCCTATTAAACATAATGTCTGATTTTCCTCACAAATAACCAGCCGGTGGCATGAAGGAGTTGGCGCTCACTGGCATGCTCTCATTGTAATTCATAAAGCTTCAGTCAAATGCCAATCCTGAACAGGACTGACATCACTGCCGCTCAGACCATGATCACGTGCTGGTTTTGTGCTTGGTTTTGAGTAAACGCCAAGCCTGTATGCAAAGATGCTCTCTCTCTCCCTCTCTCACACACTCGCACAGACACACTCAAACGCACCTGGCTCCATACAATCCCTGAGTCAAGATTACATGTCAACAATGCATTCAGTATGTAACAATGATTTAAGTCATAGGTATCAAACTCTGGCCCGAAGCCATACCAAATTACTATTAGAGCTGGCCTACTGGTGTTATACAGCTAATATATATGTATTGTTTAGTATTAAGCTTTGCTTGTTCCATATTCAGTTTTTCAGCAAAACTTGTTTGAGTCCATAAGAAAAGATTCATTCTTATATCTGGACGAAGAATTTTTTTTCCCAATAAATATTAATGTTAGCCCGCAACTTTGTTCCAGCTTTGAATTTTGGCCCTCTGTGTATTTGAGTTTGACACCCCTGATTTAAGTCAACAAAAAGCTGTCTCTGTTCTCATGGCCACCCAGCCAAAATCGGAGCTACAAAGTTAATGCAAGCCAAAGTCATGTCTATTTCACATTTTGACATTTTCTTCAAAGTCTTTTATCTGAGACTGTCTGAAAATATTTCTAATGGTGTTCTCACTCAGCAATTTGCTGAGATGTCAGCATATCCTAACTTTAAGTATCATGTAAGCTTACTTACACTTACATTTGGCATGAATGCCATGGTAATTTGGGGCATTTAATGATTTCTTTGAGATGTTCTTTTTCCTGGGTGGAATGATTTGTACATCATAGATGTTTAATATTTGAAAAAGACAGAACTGGATGCACAAATATATACATACACCCCCACAAGTATCTGATTAAATGTTCTTTAACAAGTTGCACCTTGTATTTAGAAATACCAAATCCAGTTCTAAGATTTCAAGTCTTACACATGTATGTTGACCATTTCCATCAAGTTGGAGGAAACCTGTTCAGGGCTAGGCTTAAAAACACATCACTTTGTGCACATAGATTTCTCATAACAGAATGCGTGAAACAGCGTTGATGTAAAATGTTATCATTTAGTTACTGAAGGTGATAACCTAAATGGTTTGGCGGTGAATGTTAGAGGTTTTGATGTTCGCCTTTGTCTGTCTGCAGGTTTTGTCAAAAACAAAACTCTTGTTTTTGACTCAAATGTTTGGCCTCTAGACTGTCAGTGTCAAGTAAAGAAATGATTGTGTATACAGGGCTCTGAAACCAAAACCAAATGTTTACCATTGATTTTCTGGATCATTGAAGCATTGCTTGTCTTACATTTCCATTACAGCAAGTAGATATTTCTCAGTGGGCCACATTGTTTGTGCCAGAGTTATTCTCAAAAGTATCAAATGGACCCAGTGGTGGTCAAACGTGATGTTTGGGTGGATTTCTGTTTTAATTAGTTCACTTAAAGCTAGGGATGGGAATCGAGAACTGGTCCTTGTTCCCAGTAGTCAAATGCCTGCCTATTGATCCCGTTTATCAGTTCTTTGGCTGATTTCAGTTTAAGTGTCAAAGGAACAAAATAGCGACGCAGTCTAAAGCATGGATATGGACATTTATTTTTATTGCACAAAAGGACGAAATGGTAAAGTGGAAAACTGCATCCAACTGCATTATGCTGCTAACACAGCTTCGGTTGCCTTGATGCATGCTCAATCATCCAGGTAAGAAATTCCCCAAAAAGTTGATTCTATTCATCTGGACGTAGCGTTTTAAGTGGGAGAAACGTTTCATCACTCATCAAGTGACTTCTTCAGTCAGTTCTTTGAAAGCATCTGCACAGACAGCATGCTAATGCTAAGCTAGCCAAGAACGCCAGCAGCCTAACATCAACTGGTAACAAGCAGCCAGACTGCAGCCTCCTTTTCTACCTGTTCATTTGATTTGATTTGATTTGATTTGTTTCTAATCATAAAATCTGCATCACTAGTGACCGCTTTTTTATTCTGGTTGTCATCTTTGCTTTGTGCGGTCAGCTTTGTATTCTACTAACAGAAAGATCTTAGGCTACGATCACACTGCAGGTCTTAATGCTCAATACCGATTTTTTGCTCAAATCCGATTTTTTTGTCTGCTTGTTCACACTACAAATAAAATGCGACAGCAAACGTGCTCTAGTGTGCCCGCATGCGCAAAAGAAGACGTCACACACAATGCGCTCTGTTTAGACCCAGAGCAAACAATATTGCTTGACTGATGGCCCTTAATATAAAGACTTCGGATTTTACGTTTCCCAATTTTTGCTTTAAGTTATTGTGTTATTTACATAATAATGTAAATAACCTAATAATTATCCTTATTGCTGTTTTAGAGAGGAGCGGTGCTTCAAAAGATAGTTACAGATTTCTGTCAGAATCTGCAGATTATACAGTACAAATAAAATGTTCACGTTGTCTTCCCAACAGTTTCACTGACATCTACACGGGATGGCCAGGAAGCGTTCACAATGTCTTCGTGGGCGCTTCTCCGGCGCTGATAATTAGCGTCTGTCTTGTGTCAGTGACGTAAAAGACGGATTTAATGCGACATCACCGTTCAAACAGCAGTCGCTTTCTAAAACATCGAATATGTATCGGATTCAGCACCACATACGAAAGTGACCCAGATCGGATTTGAAAATATCAGATTTGTGCTGTTCACACTGTCAGACCATGATCGGATATGGGTCGCATAGGGTCAAAAAAATCGGATTTGATGCGCTTTTGCCTGCAGTGTGAATGTAGCCTTAGAGATGCGTGTCCTTATTAGGGATTTGTGTTAGTGCATGGGGTTGTAGCCTCAGATTTATATTTTTAAACGGTGATTATGAGACCGTATGTTTCAGCTATTTACTAACATGAAAGCAATGTAACGCGTAGTATAACGAATTACATTATTTTCATGAGAGTAATTAAGTAACGTACTGCATTCCTTTGAGGAAAGTGTTCTGTGCAACATTGAGTAACGACAACAACACTGGTAACAATAAAGCAGATAAATAGCATACATGCACAAACTTTTGACCCGAAGCATGCAATTAATTTACATGTATGAAGTTTTTTTTATTGCTGCTTAACAATGGTGTTGACTCTCGTAAGTGAATCAATCTGTGATATCGATAATGGAATCGGACTCACTAAAATCTTATCAATTCCCATCCCTACTTAAAGATTTTGACTCTCTACATGTATTTCTATAATTTTGCACTCAAAAAGTAAGCAAACAAATAAACAAAATAAATTTAGTTGATTTGCAGGTGTGATCACCATGAAAATACATCGCTTTGCTTTCCTCCCAAAATTCTTCTGTTTGCAGCTCTCCTACCGCTGCTGTTGCTAGACAAAGACTGACTACAATGCTTGCAATATTGACAAGTAATAACAAACTAATCTGTTGCCATATGGCCTTCTGCTAAACAACAATTAGAGCAGAGGAGCTGAGGGAATCGATTTTTGTAGCCTATGGATGCCAGGATTAAAAATCACATAATGGAAGAAATTCAATTTCAAGTTAAAGGGCAATACAGGCACTAAATGTACACTGCAGGCAGTGATATTAAAAAGCAATCAACACTTTGTGAAATACACCATTTCCCTGGTCTTAAGGATTGAGAGGCAAAAGGTGGCCATTTGGCAGGTGGGGTGACATGCACTAAGCTCAGTAAATAAATAATGTGCAGCTCACAGACAAATATTACATTAATCAGGTGGAAGGTAATCCTTTGGTCAAACATAAACCTGTCTATAGACTTTATAAGATTTCAGAGCAAATGGTAGGTTCTCAAAGCTAAATGTTCGATTAACCCTCTATTACAACCTGTAAATATACGGCCTGATGACTGAAACCATTTAATGTTCGTTAAGGAGGAAAGGAGCTCTAGCACTGATTTGATTTGGCCTCTCTTGTCTGTTGTAATTTTCTAATTGAATTACCCTTTAATTTTCAGTGGCGAGGCCCATCTGACGTTCAGGCTGACCTGTTTTGGACCTGTTTGGTGGGGACCCTGCTGTGCAATTAATCATTCTACATATTTAATTAACTTCATTAAACATGTTTTGGATTGGATGCTTGAGAAGAGTCATGTGATGGAAATGAGATTAGAACATTAGACATCCTTCTTTACTATTTTGTTCTACTCTACCAAGCAAAGAACAACAAATTTCAGAGTCACAGAATGAAAAGTTCACAAAGTAAATCAATGTATGATTTGGCATCTACACTGGACACAGCCTTGAATAAAGCAGTCCCTATAGACTCTATGCTAGAATAGTCAACCACTTTTATAGCCTGGTAATAAAGAGGTTAAAAAGACTTTCTTTCTTGATCTCTGTAAACACTTTGGCCCCGAGTTCATTGTCTCAGTCATATTTGTATAATACAAAATAAAAAATGATGGAAAAAGGTTTAGCCATGCTATTGCTCATTAGCTAACAACCTGTCACTCACAAGCGATTAGCCAATAAACAAGCAATTTCAGTCAGGCCTGCAACTTCTCATAATATCACGTTTCTTTCATACCAAGATGGCAAAATTAGAAATGTTTATCTTGAAACTCTAAAATGCAAGTTCAGAAACCGACACATAAGGTCACACTAGCTACGTCCATCTTTTCTCCAAAAATTTAAATAGATAGAAAACCCCCCAAAATAATTTACCTGTTAAGTAACAAACTTTTATGAATAAATGATGTGACATTTTTGATTGTCCAATCCAGTTATGGTCAATATAGCTATTCTTAAAAAAATAACACATAAAGACAATTTTTTAAGAAGATGGTGCCCTTACAATTAGTGCCACCTCTTGTCATGTAAGTATTTGGGTTACATGAAGACTGTTATTGTGGTTCAAGATACTCATGGTAAGTTACAAATATAATAGAATAGTACTTCAATTTCAACAGGGTAGGGTTTTCTCGAATTGAACACTTAATTTTGTCAACATCTGCAAAACTGTTACAGCACTAAACACCACAACATGTCTACTGTCAATGCCCGCCAGCAGACGTGGTTCTCATCTCTCATCTCTGATGATCTACAACCACTGAGGGAGAGAAGCGTAACACTGCCGTATTTCTTGTGCACATCATGTAGCCATACTTGTCTGACTGTATTTATGCACTCAAGTAAAGTGCAAGTATGGAAGCACACAATATGAGCCATATCTTGGAGCATGCTGATGAAAGCTCAATAGCAAAGCAAGCAAGACTAAAATTAGAATGACTCATTCCAAGGTCAAAAACGTCTGTGCTATCAAGTTTAATTGAAACATGAAATAATAACATAAATTTCTTCTACTTCTGTGATTTTGTTAGGCCACAACTAAATAGCTTAGCAAAATAGCCTGAGCGATCACTCTGAACAGATGTAACCAGATATTCATTTCTGACATTTATATTCCCAATTAAGTTCTAATAAATTCAAGACACAGTCTCACCAGTTCATGCTGTCAGTCAGGCTATGCGTTCCGCCATCAGTTACGGAATACAAAAACAGAGATAAAATCCTGACAACCATTTTAACTTGGTACACGCACACATTCTCATACTATTCAAGCATACAGAAAAGATTAATATTACCGCTATGCATTTAGCACGAGTTATTGGAAAAAAGACATTTTCTATAAAAAGCATTACAGAAACTGTCAGACTCTAAGGCACTGTGTTATTCTACCCAGCTAATGGGAGGCAGGATCAATTGGAAAATCAATAGTGAGGTGAATAGGCAGGAAATAATAGTAAGCCAATCAGAGGAGCTTGCTAGAGGATTCTGCAGGTTTGGCAATTGATAGGGCTGGTAAACCATACACTACAGAGAGGGTGGAATGGGCAGGTATTTTTTTTACCCAATCACCGATGACAAGGGAGGGGGCTTCTGAGACTGATGTGTCCCTGATTGGAGAGCCCTGAGTGAGAGAGAGGGGATTCTGTGCAAACTCAAACATGACATTTCAGACAGAATAAAAACAAGTACAGTTGAACAGAGAGATCATTGAAGAACGCAAACATGTTTTTCAGAGAGAGAAATAAAATAACATCTGAATGCACCAACATGGCCAATGGGGACAGAACAGCCTGCGAGGTAAAGGGCAGCAGGGTACATGTCTGCTCTGTGCTCTGACCAATTTTTAGAAGCTACACCATCAGTCTACTGACATTTGCCATCACTACCTACCTAGGCAAATATACTTTTTAAGTATTCATATCTTTTAAAGAAACTAAATTGTAACATTTACGTACATAACAAGATTTTTCTAAGCAGGTTTTCTGGGTTGTGGCTCTGATGCACTAAGAAACAGTCTAACATCCTGAAAAGCATGCTTATTTGCTTTAGACTGGATATAAAAGAAAGACATATTCTCTTGGTCAGAGAAACGTTGCCAATGCTAAAGTACGTTAAACCTATGTTTCTGTATGTAGCTTCAGTCTTCACTATCCAGCAGGTAGTGTCAAAGGTATTACGCCCATCTATCAGATGCAGCCTATTTTGTCAATTGACAAACCAATAGTCAGGTGATAGGACTGATATAATGCATGAACTAAAAGCAGCATTAAACATGTTAGACAACTGTACAAATGCACCTTCCAGCAACTCCAGAGCTATCATATTAACACACCGTGTCCAGCTGGACACAAAACTAGTTTGCAGTGCTTTGAAAAAGTATTTTCCTCATTTCTGATTTCTTAGTTTTTGACACCTAAATATGTCACAAATGGAGGAAACTGCAGGGAACCTTGCCATGAGTGCCTGGCCTACAAAAATTACTGTGAGAGTGATCAAGAACTCATCCTGGAGCCCAGAACAACATCTGAAGAACTGCAGGCCTCTCTTAAGGTCAGTGCTGATGACCGGACAAAATTTTGTTTGATCATCTGAAACATGTAAGTATGACAAATATGCAAAAAAAAAACAACCTTCAAAACCAGGAAGATGGCACATATTTTCTTTTCACAGCACTGTAAATCCAAGAGTTGAGTGGTGTTTGCTGAAACACCACTTAAGAAACACAAAATCTCATCCAGTGCTCATCATTCAAATTTGCACTAAAGTTTGACCTCGTCCTCTGCCTTTCGTTTGTCCTTACTAGCTGTAAGTCCACAGTCAAGTCTAATTTATATAAGTCTTCTAATTTGCATTTGAAGTTTTAGCCAGTAGCCCTGCGCCTTCCCTCCAGTATTCTTCATTGCAACATTGTAAGACATAGTGGGCTGTGTCACATCATTGAATACACATCAAATAAACGTGATACTGATGTGACAGACCATGAACCAGTTAAGGTCCAGTTACCGGAACTGGTCCATGCGAAGACGATTTCTGACACATGACACAAACAACTGTGAAGTTGCTGGAAGGTGTATTGCCCCCAGATTCCCAGAATTCCCACCCTTATGTTGGCAGTCCACACACCTAAGGTTTCTCAACAAATGCTAAAGTATATTTCCCAAAATGCTGCACTGTGTCTTTATGAACAATATCAGACGCATTTATCTGCTTATTCTACTAATTCTAATAATAATAATATTAATAAAAAATACTATATCTACTTCAAGTTATTGTAAATTTGAAATACATTTATGGTTTATTACTACTAGGTTTCATATCTTTTGCTTTGGCCAAGGGGTTTATCAGTAATGATAACAATATACACATAAAGTGTGAATGAAACACGTCTCATGGTATTTTTCCCGAAGCAAAATAAAATGAGACCAGTTTTCCATGAATTTTTCTGGCAGCTGGAAAACTCCCATGAATTGTTGGAAACTGCCACTGAGTTTGAAATCTGGCAATTGAGAAGCTTGGCATTTCACTTCATCCCTGTAGATAAAAAGCTATATCAATGCTAATCATGATAGCAGGGTGCAACCCCTGCTCCAAGTTATACCTTTCCTCAAAGAACGTGACTCTATTTGAAGGTATTCTATTAAGTTCTAAGGAGATAAAATTCAATATTATGATTTCCATGTATTGTTTTATTGGGTTCATTCAATGACTTGAATTGTCTTCACTGTTCACATTTCCATTCTTTCCAAAACTTTGATTAAAATGCCATTATCACAAACAGAAATTGTGGCCAGAGCTAGAATACAATCCCAGTCGTAATAAGCCAGCTTTCCCTTTACAGTGAGGTCTCGCTGCTTAAAGTCCCTGCTTCCCTTTACCAGAAACAACCAAACGGGTGAAAAAAAGACATGGATGGGTTTATAGAACTTCACATTAAGAGCAACACCTGCAAAGAAAGAGCAGCTGGAGGAAAATGTGACACATTTGAAACTTAAAAGGAAAGCAATGAAATGAGACATCATCTTGCTCAGTCTGTGCAGGACCAATAACCAGACAGCCTCCACATTTTATTTGTCTTCTGTCTGCAGTGTCACGTGACTCACACATGTGTGAAAACAAACAGTATATTTTCTTTTGCTTGTTCATTTAATATAATTTCAGCCAGATTTCTGAATCTTCTTTTTACTTCATCTTCTTCGGATTAAAAATGTTGTTCTCTTCAACCAATTTGCCAATGACATAATGGCCCGGGACAATTTCAGACTAGAAGCTGATAACTGCACCGGTCTCAGCCACTACCTAGAGCAATGAGGCTGGTTATAGGTCACTGTGTAAAATGGATGTGTGGTATAAGGCATACCCCGCCCTCTCCTTTAGTTTCATATCAGTAATTCCGTCTTTGGACACCAGTTTGTTAAAAACGAGAATCCCAATAACCATGTTAACCTGCCGAAGAGAAGAGGTACAAGATTAAAGCGCAGCAAAGACACTTTCATTACTTTCACTGCATGCAGCACTGCTCTGGTGATGGCAGTAATGGAAAGCAATGGTGGTGATGTTCATCATAATGAGACGATGGCAGCAGTATGCATATAAATTAGTCACATCGCACATTAGCTGTACTTACTGTAGGTTTAGCATTGCAAATACTAATTGGTACCAGGCCAAATATTAGTGTCACAAAATGAAGAATGAACGTTAAAAGAAAACTAACACAGACATTATTTTTAATTGAAATGGTACGCTAAAAAAAATACATAAAATGTGAGCTCTGCAAAATCAAAGGTGGTGGTTTTTTAATTCATACAGTCTTACTGCCTTGAACAATTGCCCTCTATAAAACTCTCTGGTACAATCCACTCCGATAGTGTTCCGGGGTGTCTGCATATTGCAGAGGTAGCTCTTTATTAGAGAAGCAGCTTGTGGAAAATAAGGACACCCAAACAAGCTGTTCACTTGTGGTGAGGAGAGGCAAATTGGGAAGTGAATCGCCGAAACTGTAGCTAATAGATTTGATTATCAAAACAAGGACGGTGTCACTGCAGTGCGCTTTCTGCTGAAGTTTGTCTGTGATTTAATTCTGGTTTGGGCCAAACACTACAGGGGGGTTAATATAGGTCAATACAACAACAGCTGTGAGAAGCTGGAAGTTTAACATCTTATAAGATTTCTACATATATACCTGATATAGCATATGAATATGATTATTAAAACTGCTATTTCTGATGCCAGTACAACTTGGCTTAATTACAGTGGCTAATTACAGTGAACTTTCCCACATTTTGTCACATTACAGCCACAAACAAGAATCAATTTTATTGGAATTCCACGTGAAAGACCAACACAAAGTGGTGCACACGTGAGAAGTGGAACGAAAATCATACATGATTCCAAACATTTTTTACAAATAAATAACTGCAAAGTGGGGTGTGTGTAATTATTCAGCCCCTGAGTCAATACTTTGTAGAACCAGCTTTTGCTGCAGTTACAGCTGCCAGTCTTTTAGGGTATGTCTCTACCAGCTTTGCACATCTACAGACTGAAATCTTTGCCCATTCTTCTTTGCAAAACAGCTCCAGCTCAGTCAGATTAGATGCACAGCGTTTGTGAACAGCAGATTTCAGATCTTGCCACAGATTCTCGATTGGATTTAGACACCAGACAGGTCAGGGATAAAGTTATTGAAAAATTTAAAGCAGGCTTAGGCTACAAAAAGATTTGCCAAGCCTTGAACATCCCACAGAGCACCGTTCAAGCGATCATTCAGAAATGGAAGGAGTATGGCACAACTGTAAACCTACCAAGACAAGGCCGTCCACCTAAACTCACAGGCCGAACAAGGAGAGCGCTGATCAGAAATGCAGCCAAGAGGCCCATGGTGACTCTGGACGAGCTGCAGAGATCTACAGCTCAGGTTGGGGAATCTGTCCATAGGACAACTATTAGTCGTGCACTGCACAAAGTTGGCCTTTATGGAAGAGTGGCAAGAAGAAAGCCGTTGTTAACAGAAAACCAGAAGAAGTCCCGTTTGCAGTTTGCCACAAGCCATGTGGGGGACACAGCAAACATGTGGAAGAAGCTGCTCTGGTCAGATGAGACTAAAATGGAACTTTTTGGCCAAAATGCAAAACGCTGCACATCACTCTGAACACACCATCCCCACTGTCAGATATGGTGGTGGCAGCATCATGCTCTGGGGGGGCTTCTCTTCAGCAGGGACAGGGAAGCTGGTCAGAGTTGATGGGAAGATGGATGGAGCCAAATACAGGGCAATCTTGGAAGAAAACCTCTTGGAGTCTGCGAAAGACTTGAGACTGGGGCGGAGGTTCAGCTTCCAGCAGGACAACGACCCTAAGCATAAAGCCAGGGCAACAATGGGATGGTTTACAAACGCTGTCCATCTAATCTGACTGAGCTGGAGCTGTTTTGCAAAGAAGAATGGGCAAGGATTTCAGTCTCACCCAGATTTTACTGGAATTACCTGTAAATTATTATTATTATTATTATTATTATTATTATTGTTCTAATGATAAATGTGTATGTGCTGTAAACTAGAAAAAAAACTATTAAGTTAGGTGGCAGTATTTAGAAAACCATGAATGAAGTAAAGGGAATGATAAAAGGAAAAGGCGGAGAAGAACATACTGTGAATATGGACAAAGAAAAATTATGAGAGTAACAGGAGGTAAATGATGAAGTAGGAAAGAAAGAAAGAAAAGACAGCAGGAAGCATAAATAACATGACGTAAAAATATAGAAAGCAGGAAAGGCAAGAAGCAAATGAGGCATAGACAATGAAGCAGAATAAAATTAATAGGAAAATTAATAAACATCAGAGATTATTATGGCAAATAAACAGCCTAGAAAAAAGAAGAGATAGAAAAGAGACAAATCAATACAAGAAAAAAAATCCAGGAGGATTAAAGGTGGAAAACAAGAAGATGAAAAAGGGATGAAAAGAAAAAAGGGATAAAAACTTCATGGAAATATGACAAATGTCAAGGGAGTAAAGAAGGAAGTAAGATAAGAATGGAAGGTAGCAAAAGACAACAAAGAAGACAGGAACTAAAGAGGATGGATTAAGGGCAGGAAAGTGCCATGGATGACACAGAGGAGGAAAGAAAGACTAAGGAGAAAATAAAGACGTGGGGCAGAAAAAGATGAAAACGAAGCACATTGACAGGGAAATGGAAGAAAAAAAGGAGGGCAGGAAAAAAGGTAAATAATATTAGGGAAGAGCAGGAAAAGGAGGAGGAAGTAAGCATGATAAGAGGAGACAGAAAAAATGAAAGATCAGGGAAAGGGAATATCCAATTGTGCAATGTTTTCAATGTTTTATTTTATGTTACACTGAGATTCCAGCACTAGTCATTGTCCAAAGGTCTAAATGGTGATGTACAGTAATGCTTAAACACAATAATAATATTATAATATTATTGTCCTGGGTCAATATTTCAATTTTAATTCTGAGTTTCTTTTAATCCTGCACTTTTATCATCTGTTTACAGCACCAGTACCAAGACTGTTAGAATGATTAAAATGTATAGCAACTACTATAATGACTACTAGGTTTAATAAATCATTAAGCAGATACACACATGAAATTGGCACATGATGGGAGCTATAGCTACAGGTTAAACTAATGCACTGAATACAAACATAGACTAAAAAGGGTAGAAAAAATACCAAGACTACGGCTGCAGCAGGTCCCACAAATGCATAGAGAAGACCTCCTTCCAGAGACAGCCAGCAGCTACAAGAAAGAAGCAGGAAAACATGGAGGTTGAGAGAGGGAATTAATGTGGGAGAGATTTGAAGAGAAAGTGCAGGAACATGAAGGGTTTGAATGAGGTGAAAAAGAAGTGAATGATCGATGAGACAGGAAAAAAGAGAGAGGTCAATTACACACAGCAAACAAACCTTCAGCCATGTGTAATACTCTGCCATTAATAGTTAAAGAAGAGGTAGCATACAATGACAGCTCTATAGGACAACTTGCTTACTAGCTTGATGTTCCATAACCCTTTGCCTTGGTGAATCCCACTGAGATCGCCACTACTAGAGCAGGGAGACCTGGGAGGAAATAAAAATGGACTTTAACATAGAGATTATGAGGTAGATGACAAGACACATAAAAGGAAGTGAAGAAAAGAATAAACAGGTAATGAAAGGTAAAACAGCAGGAAGGAAAGCACAAACTAGGCAAGAAAAGGACAGTAACCTGGAAAAATAAGAAAAAAAAGATATAGGAGGAACTGATGTGAACAATGAGGGAAAAAGGGAAAGGGGATAAAAAAGAAGAGAAGAAAAAAGCAGGAAGCAAATAAGGAAGAAAAACAGGATGAACAAGGTGAATAAGCGCAAGAAGAAAGAAAGTAAATAAAATTGGAGAGAGAGAAAGCCCACCCCAGCCGAGACACAGGAAACGCTTGCGTATGATGCGATTCCTGAGGCGGCCTGTCACTGCCATGTAGGACTGCCATGCCTCTGTCAGAACCCAGCAGAATGAAGACAAGAAGAAGAAATGAAGCAACGCAGCAATCAGGGTGCATAAGATCTGAAACAACAGGTGAAGACAGGAAACAAGTATGAAGACACTTTATTCATTAATACATACTCTGGCAAAGAACATGACTGCAGTCATATGAGTGACTCTCACTCATATGACTGCATACAGTAGAATGTCATTTAAAACCTGTCTTGTCATTACACTACCTTTAATTGGCACCACTGGCTACTACCATTCACTAGGGAAGAGTTTGGCTTACCTTATTCCGTGTCTGCGTCTGTCCAATGAGAATAAGAGCATTGGACGAGATAATGGAGAGGCAGAAGTTAATAAGGATGACTGAACGCTCAGACCGGATGTACCTGCAGGAGGATGAAAGAGACACCTATGAGTGAAACTAGCAGTCAGACCTACGGAAAAGATCGGGGCATCAACTTCAAGGCTTTCTCCAGATGCTGTGGTATTTTCCCACCACAGCACCAAATACTAATTGAGGATGTTCTATAGTGCCAGTTTATTAACATCTTTGGATTGTGGGAGGAAACACATGCAGACAGAGGGAGAGCAGACAAACTCCACACAGAAGAAACACAGCTGACTAGCAGGACTCGAACCCAGATACTCTCACTGTGACATAACAGTGCTAGCCCTAAATCTGTCAAGCAGAACTCTGTTACAGTGTCACTGTATTCTTCCAACAACAGAACATATTAAGAGGGATGCAAAGATTCTAGACATATAGTGATCTTCAAAATAACAATCTGGTTCCAAGTGCAAAGACTTTTTTTTGTATATTCTGTTTTTAGCAGTCTGTTCCCTTTTTTTCCTTTTGTCAGTGCATCTCTAACTCTTATGCAAGAGGTGATTCTTAATGCTGACTTTTTCAAACCAAGTTTGAAGCAAACTGTAAAACTCTCCTTTGACAGAGTTTGTTCAAATTATCTTTAATTATTATTTAATTTTATTATTATTTTTAGCGTGCACGCATGAAACGTTTTTCATACTATAATAGGATATTTCAACAGTGTAAAACCAGTCTGACAAAAAAACACCCAGCACGCCCCTGCGGGCGGTTTATCCTTCAAGCTCGGGTCCTCTACCAGAGGCCTGGGAGCTTGAGGGCCCTGCGCAGTATCTTAGCTGTTCCCAGGACTGCGCTCTTTTGGACAGAGATCTCCGATGTTATTCCCGGGATCTGCTGGAGCCACTCGCCTAGCTTGGGAGTCACCACACCTAGTGCTCCGATTACCACGGGGACCACCGTTACCTTCACCCTCCACATCCTCTCGAGCTCTTCTCTGAGCCCTTGGTATTTCTCCAGCTTCTCGTGTTCCTTCTTCCTGATATTGCTGTCATTCGGAACCGCTACATCGATCACTACGGCCGTGTTCTTCTGTTTGTCTACCACCACTATGTCCGGTTGGTTAGCCACCACCATTTTGTCCGTCTGTATCTGGAAGTCCCACAGGATCTTAGCTCGGTCATTCTCCACCACCCTTGGGGGCATCTCCCATTTTGACCTCGGGACTTCCAGGTTATACTCGGCACAGATGTTCCTGTACACTATGCCGGCCACTTGGTTATGGCGTTCCATGTATGCCTTGCCTGCTAGCATCTTGCACCCTGCTGTTATGTGCTGGATTGTCTCTGGGGCATCTTTACACAGCCTGCACCTGGGGTCTTGCCTGGTGTGATAGACCCCAGCCTCTATGGATCTTGTACTCAGAGCTTGTTCTTGTGCTGCCATGATTAGTGCCTCTGTGCTGTCTTTCAGTCCAGCTTTGTCCAGCCACTGGTAGGATTTCTGGATATCAGCCACCTCCTCTATCTGCCGGTGGTACATACCGTGCAGGGGCCTGTCCTTCCATGATGGTTCCTCGTCTCCCTCCTCTTTCTTGGGTTTCTGCTGCCTGAGGTATTCACTGAGCACTCGGTCAGTTGGGGCCATCTTCCCAATGTATTCTTGGATGTTCCTTGTCTCATCCTGGACTGTGGTGCTGACACTCACCAGTCCCCGGCCCCCTTCCTTCCGCTTAGCGTACAGCCTCAGGGTGCTGGACTTGGGGTGAAACCCTCCATGCATGGTAAGGAGCTTTCTTGTCTTTATGTCAGTGGCTTCTATCTCAACCCGTTCTCACTCCCAAAGCGTAACTTTTTACGCTAGGTGACAAATCGTCACCATATTACGTTTTCGGCTACCCACCACGTTCCTAAATGACGACCTCGGAAAAAGAGGAAATATGAGAACCGTCTGGACTGAACCTACACATGTTCGCTCTTATTCTTCAAATCGCTTAGAAACACGCTATTTAACATCATTAAAGTCCTGGTTAAGGTCAGGAATAAGGTTATGGTCAGGGCTAGGGATAAGGTTAGGTTTAGGGCTGGAATACAGGGCTGGAACGTCTACTCCCGCGGGAGCGTCATTGCACTGGATTCCAGCCATAACCCGCCGCGTACCATAAGAACGCCGAAGGTCTCCTTTCGCGTTCCTTTCGCGGGACGTGACAAAACGTCGACATGTTACGCCTCGGGAGTGAGAACGCTCTGTCTATCTCCTCCTTTGGCCAGCCTATTACCCCAGCAGGGTACCTGATCACGGGCAGGGCGTACGTGTTGATGGCCCGGATCTTGTTCTTACCATTCAGCTGACTCCTCAGGACTTGCCTGACCCTCTGCAGGTACTTGGTGGTTGCAGCCTTTCTAGCGGCCTCTTCATGGTTCCCATTTGCCTGCGGGATCCCCAGGTACTTGTAACTGTCCTCTATGTCTGCAATGTTGCCTTCTGGTAGTTCAATCCCCTCAGTTCTGACTACCTTCCCTCTCTTTGATACCATCCGACTACACGTCTCCAGTCCGAACGACATTCCAATGTCATTGCTGTATAGCCTGGTAGTGTGGATCAGTGAATCGATGTCTCGTTCACTCTTGGCATACAGCTTGATGTCATCCATGTACAGGAGGTGGCTGACAGCTGCTCCGTTCCGTAGTCGGTATCCGTAGCCAGTCTTGTTAATGATCTCACTGAGGGGGTTCAGGCCTATGCAGAACAGCAGTGGGGACAGAGCATCTCCTTGGTAGATCCCGCACTTGATGGTGACTTGTGCTATGGGCTTGGAGTTGGCCTCTAGTGTTGTACGCCACATCCCCATTGAGTTCCTGATGAAGGCTCTTAGGGTCCCATTGATCTTGTACAATTCTAGGCATTCCAGTATCTTGTCGCTTGTCGCTTGACACACACACATATATATATATATATATATATATATATATATATATATATATATATATATATATATATATATATATATATATATATATATATATGTATGTGTGTGTATAAATATAGTGTATATTTTGGGTTAAATTCATTCTACAATTTACATTAATTTTCCAGAATACACTGAACATGCTTTTTGTGCAAGATTCACTGAGGTAAGAAAACTTTTATTTTTCATGCTGCATACAGTAGAATGTCATTTAAAACCAGTCTTGTCATTACACTACCTGTAATTGGCCCAACTGGCCACTACCATTCACTAGAGAAGACTTTGGAAAGTAGTTGGTGGTAATCAGCATGCGAAATTGGTTGCAAAGAGGTATACAGTGCTTCACTGAAAAAGGGTGCTTTAGTTGCTAACAGATTGCCATGGTTACCTGTCCTTTGCTTGGAAGACTGACTTGTCTGCAAACATTCACAAACTACTCATTGAGCGGTAGCGGAAAGAAAGAGAGCAAAAAGTGCGATGCAAACCAAAAATAGTTGTGTTTTTTTTTGTTCAGCTGTAGTCAAAACAATCGCAGAGCAGAGAGGTTTTTGGTGTAGCAACCTCTGGTTTCACTTGCATACAGTCAGTCTCCAGCAAAAAAATGACCAGCTGCTTGGGGAATACACTTTTTCCCTAGAGGACTCCAAAAAGTCAGTATGGATAAAAAAAATAAAACAAAAAAACAAAACTAGAATTAGGTGTTATATCACATTTCAGCTGCTTAGCCAATTAGTCCTCTAGTAAAAGAAAAACATGGTATATATTTTGTGACTTCAAAAATAGAAAAGATACAAAGAAATGCAAAGTTTGCTGTGGTACATGATAGCAAAGCTCACGTTTTTTCAGTTTCTAAACTTCAAAAGGGGAAAACTAGAACTCTTTGTTGTTCTATACCTCCACCAACTGGTTCAGGTACAGTTTACATCCATTTCTGTCCAGACTCATAGATCAAGAGACTTAAGGATTTGATAGGATGGCACCATTACTCTCCCCATTCAGTATCTAAACAAATGTGAAATATAGGCTCGGTTTTAATGAGACGCTCTCTTTAGGCTTGGGTATCGTCAACCTGATTCAATGTGATCCCCGATTTCGCTTTGATTCAATTTAATTCAATTTTGACTCAGACAGTTATAATTATGATCATTTATCAGTACATATCCATATTTTTATATCTAAGTATAAAAACAAAACTGACACTTGTGAGACTTCATCAGAGGTTTAAACATCACAGCAGATGCTTTTGTGTCAAAGTAACAGAGGATGAAACAAAAAAATATGAAGGAAATTTTCTTGGCCTGGCTTTTTATAGCAGATAACCGCCTTAAAAATATTCTGCAGTAGATCAAAAACTGAAAAAAAAAACATTAAACCACATATGAACATGTTGCTGAGGTGAAGCAGAGCAAAGTTCAAGAGGTTTTAATTACACAGCTAAGTGTTTTGCAGTTTGGCATAATTTATAAAAGTTTCAATTTCTTCGGTACTGAACAGCAGAAATGAGGTTTTCTTGCGGGAAGACAAGAAAAAAACTGTTGCCGATAACACTGTGCACTACGGTAGTTTGGTGCTTAGTAAGCAAGCAAGTAATAGCGATAGAGATAAAAAATAAGAGATTCTTGATGGTAAACTGGTCTTGAAGTATACTGAGAGAAAGAGCTGTGAAACAAGAGTGATTTTATTATGGTGTGAGCAAAACTGCCAAAGTAAGAGGGCACTTTTTACTATGCCTTTCAAACGTGAAGCGTAGTTTTGGTCTTCTTTTGTTGCTGATTCAGTGAATTTTGGTTGGAGATTGACGAAAAACCTGCAGCTTCAGAATCTGTGAGATGATGGCATGTCCGCGTACGTGCCGTGGATCTCGTTTTGTGTTTACATGTTTGAGCGGAATCCGTGTACCTGCTATTTTGGCTTTTTGGTGGTTGTTGAAATAGTTTTGTGAGCTTTACGCTGAGATTCTGGCGTTTCTGACATAATACATTTATATTTAAAAACCAAATCAGGATTTAATGGATGGATATTGCATTATTCAAACTAAAATCAATTTGAATCAGGAAAAAGCCACCCCTAGTTCTCACGACTCATCGAGTGATGCTACTAACCTGCCAATCGGTGGCATGCAGTCTGACGACATCACATTTTAGGACATGCTCGGACATGCTACCTGGTATCAGGTGCTATGACCTAATGGAAAACTCTGAAAACTGTGGCGATCCAAGTAGTTACTAATGGAAAAGATACTGTAGGTACAGCTTTGGAAAGTAGAAGATTTTACATTCTCAATCTACACTGTTACATTAGATTTTGGCTCTACTGCTTATTTAAGAGCTTTTAATAATTTTGTAGGCTTTTTAATAAAATGAAACACAATCTTTGAAAATCTTAAAACCAGCAGAAAGCATGCTTTTAGTAGCACTGTCCTTTTGTCCTTGATAGATTTAAGTCAGATGGTTCATATCCTCCCACCTGATGAGCTGCTAGTCTGTTGTTAACACTTCCTCCTCACATTAATCACAGCCCTGTGCTAATATTTTTAATGCAAGCTGTAATATCTCACCTCCAGACAGACACATAGATGATGATGAGTAGCAGCAATGTCAGTGAAGACACTCCACAGCCTACAATCAGTGTCACAGACGGGAGTTGTGTCTTATCCATGTTCTGCAAATAAAAGGAAGGAGGACAAAAAAGAAAAATGTGAAATACAATCAAGATCTATTCCACTTTATCTGATAAAGTGAAAAGTGAATACTGAAAAAGCCCATTGCTGCAAACAAAGTCAGAGGGACTCGTCAGTGGGGTCTTGCAGATCTGTTGTGTGCACAGAATTTGACAAGAGCTGACAGCAGAAAAGAAAAATCCATGTTGGCTTGATTTGTTGAGTTTTCACCTCCTAACTGGGTCATCCATGGTTCAAATTCAGCGGAGTCCATTTTCCTGTTGTTAGGTAAATGTGTAAGCCAATACATTAAAGAGCCACTATCTATATTAAATTTATATGTAATATGGATGGATTTAGTTTTTATCATGTGTAACTCTAGCTAATAAAGCACCAGCACACAAAAAAACATTAAACTAGGACTGTGCGATATGACGATGGATGACGAAAATAAAACATCTACCGTTTAATATTATTTGCTATCATTTGTTTGGTGGTGTCACAAAATCCACTGTTTATGGAAATATTTTTTCATCATTTCAGAGAATACAAGCATGACCAGTGAAGGTGAGGTAGAACCAGGCAGCTTGAAACAGAAAGACCAGTCAAAACAAATTGAGGACCTTATTCCTAAACGAGGGGCTACCTCTGTAGCATGGATCTGGTTTGGTTATGAAAAGTCTGACATGGAGAAGAAAACTTTACTATGCAAACTTTGCCGCAAACAGGTCCCCACAACAGACTCCAACACAACAAACCTCTTCTACCATCTACGCAAGAATCATGTGAAAGAGTATGGAGAGAGTTTACGGATGAGGAGCAAAAAAGAGCGCTGAAAATAATCCTTAGACTCAAACATTAGAACCGGCTTTTCCCCGCACCACGCCGTGTAATAAATACTCATATATAGTTTCATGCATCAGTCAAAACACTCAACTCCAGGTACACAAGGTTGCCTGAGATTCACAGAATTTACAGAAAATGCTCTATTTTGTGATATATATTGTTATCAGGATGAGATTTTGGTCATATCGCACCGCCTTACTTTGAGCCTGGTTTAATGGCTGCACAGGATAAGATTAGTAGAGGTGTAGAGTAGGTAGTTACTAGAGGTGTAAAGGTTAGCAGGATGTCACTCTCTCTCTCTCTCTCTCTCTCTTTCTCACACACACACACGTAGAGATTCTGAAAGAATGCTCCTGCTTCTTTTCTGCTTTCAGTTTGACAGTAAGGTGACTTCAAGGTGATTTAGGAAGAAACCACAATACTTCCAATCAGCAGAAATGCACACACACCACCCACACACACACGGACAATGTATGCATACAAAGTCAATTTCCATATTGAACAGACAAATTAAAATAAAGGAAAATGAAGACGTGACACCTTCGCTTTTTTCATTCCCAAAACCTTGTCTGCCACTGTCTTGGTCACCATAGCAACCATGTAACCATGTACCATCTGCAGCAGCTGTACAGGGAGTGCAGAATTATTAGGCAAATGAGTATTTTGTCCACATCATCCTCTTCATGCATGTTGTCTTACTCCAAGCTGTATAGGCTCGAAAGCCTACTACCAATTAAGCATATTAGGTGATGTGCATCACTGTAATGAGAAGGGGTGTGGTCTAATGACATCAACACCCTATATCAGGTGTGCATAATTATTAGGCAACGTCCTTTCCTTTGGCAAAATGGGTCAAAAGAAGGACTTGACAGGCTCAGAAAAGTCAAAAATAGTGAGATATCTTGCAGAGGGATGCAGCAGTCTCAAAATTGCAAAGCTTCTGAAGCGTGATCATCGAACAATCAAGCGTTTCATTCAAAATAATCAACAGGGTCGCAAGAAGCATGTGGAAAAACCAAGGCGCAAAATAACTGCCCATGAACTGAGAAAAGTCAAGCGTGCAGCTGCTAAGATGCCACTTGCCACCAGTTTGGTCATATTTCAGAGCTGCAACATCACTGGAGTGCCCAAAAGCACAAGGTGTGCAATACTCAGAGACATGGCCAAGGTAAGAAAGGCTGAAAGACGACCACCACTGAACAAGACACACAAGCTGAAACGTCAAGACTGGGCCAAGAAATATCTCAAGACTGGTTTTTCTAAGGTTTTATGGACTGATGAAATGAGAGTGAGTCTTGATGGGCCAGATGGATGGGCCCGCGGCTGGATTGGTAAAGGGCAGAGAGCTCCAGTCCGACTCAGACGCCAGCAAGGTGGAGGTGGAGTACTGGTTTGGGCTGGTATCATCAAAGATGAGCTTGTGGACAAGATAAATAGTAAAGTGGAAAACTGCTTAGCAGCAGATCTATGAGATCTATGGATGCAGTTTTCCACTTTACTATTTATCTTGTCCTATCCATGCACTGCGCTGCTATTTTCCTCCTCTGACATGTGAACCGAAATCAGTTGATTCTACTGCAAGTGCAAGAACCGATAAGCGGGACTGATAGGCAGGCAGATTAACAATTCCAAGGAATTGGACTACTGGGAACTAGTTTTCTGCAAAACCGGTTCTCTATCCCCTTCCCTAGTTGTAAGCCAAAATGCTTTGGCCTGATCAAAGCACATCACGCGATAAGGTTAGCCCATTACAGTAATATCTATAGCAGGGGTGAGGGAAGTTTTCCTTGGAGTGTATTTCATCTACTACTAATACCACAGCAGAATAGACAGTTCTCAACATGTGAGCTGGTTCTCAGGATACACCAAGATATGTAAGTTGTGGTTTACATATTCCCTTGGCAAGTTAAAGTTTTGTGGTTTGATTGAAGCTAGACCCCCTAAGCCTTTTATGGCTGTGTCGGCCAGTGCATCCGATGTAACTCCACTCTGACAAATAAGAGGAGCTACCACCAGTGGCAATCCCTTGTGACAAGGGAGGAGCTGAATTTTTTTTTTAGAACTGGCTCCACAAAAAAACCTAGCAAGATTACCATCATTCAAGCCAAGAAGTTCAGTTAAAAACAAAAGGCATTTTAATGACATTTCCCACTGAAATGCACTTATATTTAGTCGGTATAAACCAAAAGCTCTAGGAAGAAGAGACATTTACAGCAAAGAGTCAATACCCACCGACGTTATTATGATTGCACTAAAATTCCAAATTTGATTCAACAGAAATGAAGTGAAACAATTGTACACCCATTTCGTCATGGTAGGCGGTCTCTTCAGTGAATATGCAAGGGAATGCGTTTTAATAACAGATACAAAGTTATTTGCTGGAGTAATCATCCAAACCTAATGTGGCTGGATCAGTAGCTGGAACAGCTCATCGCTAATGCTGTGCTGTGTTCGGGTGAAGAAGATTAAGGTGAGATGAGGGTGCAGTAGTAGCAGTGAAAAAAGGCTTTGCAGTTGCTCACAGATGGAGGATGGCTGGACCTGAGGGGACCGGGACGCGAGGGGTTTCCAACCCCATCACATTTACCCCCACCCCTCTAGCAGAAGATAATTGGCTGAGTTTATAGCCTGTCTTGTCTCCAGGTTTGATGTGTGTGCCGGGGCCAAGTTAATTAAATCCTCTGATTAATCTGCACTGCAGTGAGTTCCTTCTCTAAAAGCAAAGTGGGAGAAAAAAAGATTACAAGTGCAGTGAAACAGAAAGGCGTCTGCTGAGACAGACAAACTTTTTAGTTCTTCCTCAGCTAACGACAGAACTTGCCTCGTACCAAAGCTCACACAGAGTCCAGATGAGAGCATTCCTGTCCACAAGAAAATGGCCAGACCACATAATTCCACATGAGCAGACTTTAAACACACCACTGACAAGTATGCAAAAAGCTAACAAATCAGATAAATGCTTTTTCACTGCACTGCACACATGCTACTTTATCTTCATGCTGGAAATAGATAATAAACCTGCACATACTTGGCTAGAAAACCAATCACAAAAAAGTGGCTTAGTCAAAAAATGAAAACACAGAAGGTTTCTCTTTCACCGATCATCAGATCATTTGCTTTCCATTTATTTATTTTTAGGTTTTCATATGACCACAAGACATCTTGATGTGCAAATCAGAGTACAGCTATGACTCCCATAACTGTAGTTCCACTTGATAGATAAAACATCAACAGATGCTGCCTCTCTAACAGCCTACAGCCCTCATACTATCTACCTATTTGTTACTCCTACAATGGGCTAATTGACGTGAGGCTTGTCACTGCGACTAGAGGCCAGGCTTATAGCATCCAGTTGATACCAGCACAGGCACATTCATTCATCCTCTCTCCCTACACTGCACACGGGTCTACCAATGGTAGCACACTGGGTTCAGAGGGCTTTGCCTTTGACTGCAGTGCATTTGTTCCCTGTTTTTCCTTCTAAAAGTCTGCAGTGAAGCTGGACTGAGCAAAACGCACACCAGAGGTGGCAGCTAGAGAGTAAATGATGTAGTAAGCAGAGGGAGAGAGGCAGAACTACAATGTGATGCGACATCAGAGAATGAAAAATGGTGGGATGAAATGACTGAGGGGTAGAGAAGAAAGAGATGGAAGTATGGGAGGAGCAAGGGGGGGGGGGGACAGAGGAAAAAAAGGAGGTTGGGGTATTTGTCATGCTGAGGCTGTAGAAGGCTAGCTGCAGACAGAGGCTGGGCCATTTAGAAGCTGCTATGTGTTGCATCAGGAATAATTCGAATGGCGGCTGTGGCTGTCTCGCAAAATAATAGAACATAGGGGAAAGGGGAAAAAAGAAGAGCATGAGAAATGAGAAAAGCTGAAATTTCTGGAAAAAGCACAAGCGGGAATTTAGCTTTCCTTAGGAGACACAATGCTTTCTGGAAACAACAGAATTCAAACAGCCTGTCATCTGCACAGGTGGTTGCAGGCTGCAGGGAGGCTGCAGCACGTTGAGGATATGCCAATATTAGTTTACTGGTAATTATTAGCTTAATTCATTATGTCACACATGTGAACAGAGCAAAACTAAAGGCCAAATTAGCATTAGACGGCAACAGGGGAAAAGTACCAACAGGAGAAGAAAGCTCTTTAAGTGATCTACTTTATATTTGCCGATTAATGAACATAGACAAAGCCAATAATGACCAACATGGTCCATAATACTAAGAGCAGTACACATGATCAAATCGCGAACAGAGTGTAAGTCATCTACTACCAACACAACCACAACATGTTCTTTGTATTGTGACAAACATAATACGAACATAAGGCTTTATCCTCTCTCAGGAAACAGTATAGCAGTTCAGACCATCCTGTAGTACAACTGGAAGTGTGGAACAAGGCTTAAAAAAAAACACACCAGCAGCAACCCAGGGGAAACACTATGCACTAGGGTTGGGCGATTGGACGAATATATCGACTATCAACAATAGCCAGCACGATAGCCTATCGCCGATAGTTTTTACAAGGGCAATTTAATTATTTATTTGCCCATGAATAAGTTTGCTATTAATGATGGAGCTAATAGAAGCAGTCAACAGGAAAAAATTAACTGCACCCTCTTTCATCTGCGAGTGAAATGCACCCTCCTCAGAGTGCGCCCAAATGCTTGTTGATGGAGCTGCAGAAGCTGGTGATAGCCTAGCATACTCAGCCGGATGGTGGACACGTACATGCTCATGCAAGTTAGCCGTGTTTGAGTACTTTGCTCGCACTATACGTCTGCACAAGTGACACACCGCTTTGGTTACATCCTTAGGTTTACCTCTTTCATCTCGTTTAAAGCCAAAGAAATCCCAAATTGGCGACTCTATTAGGGCTGCCACAAACAATTATTTTGATAGTCGACTAGTCACCGATTATTTTTGCGATTAGTCAACTAATCAGATCATGCGTCCATTGGACTATATAACTATCATTAGCTTACAGATTTAAGTGTTTAAGGTATGTGCTAACTAAAAACAAAGACAAGACAAGTTTATAAAATTTTAATGAAATTTGCAGATTGTTTCGGCAGAGTTTAATAAACTCAGCCGTCTGCTCCTTGCTATCTAAAATATAACAGGACACCGGAGTATATTCTCGAGCATCTCACACTTCTGATAATCAGTTGTCTGCTTGACATTTATTCTGCTGTGTAAAAACTATAACTTTAATCTCAGCCAAACAATTTACTCAGGAACAAATAAAATACTGAAAAAAGCCAAACAATAACATTTTTAAGTTATCTAAGTGACTTATATATATCATGTTTAACCTGAGTAGCGAAAGACGGTGGTGGGTTTGAAAACGATTTGCCGGGAGTCCGGTGTTCTCACCGGCTCTAGTGAGCCTTGAACCCCAGCTAGCTATCGAGCTAGTGGGTAACAGACGTCTCGGAAAACGTCGGAGCGCTTTTGAAAATATGTGGTGTCTTGATAAACTGAGCAGATATTTGAAATTTACACAGCTACATTATTGCCTGAAAATATCTTAAACGTTTATTTTGTGACCCAGAAAGAATAATAAGAGTAATATTAAAACTAATTAGCTGCCGCCATTGTTGGAAACTGAGCAGGGCCGCGCTATGAATTCTGGGATAGGTTGGACCACGAAGTATACACCCGACCCATCCTTCCAATTTGGGGAAATGAAGGGCGCATTTGTCGGCCGCATTTGTCGGAGTTTTTGAATTTGGACAGTCTTTGTCATGTCGCTGTAACGTAATCAGCCTACAAATGCGGGCACAGGAGGATGTGGTTCCTGAATTTGGACACAGCTACGATACCGGACACTGCTTCTTCTTTTTCGGGGTTTAACGGCAGCTGGCATACTTGTACATGCAGTGCTGCCATCTTCTGTTTCAGTCTGTTATTACACTCTTACACTCTACTACTTATTCTTACTCTTTTGGGATAAATGGTAAAAATGGTAAATGGCCTGTATTTATATAGCGCTTTACTAGTCCCTAAGGACCCCAAAGCGCTTTACATATCCAGTCATCCACCCATTCACACACACATTCACACACTGGTGATGGCAAGCTACATTGTAGCCACAGCCACCCTGGGGTGCACTGACAGGGATGACTAATCGTGGCAGCCCTAGACTCTATTTTTTTTTTTTTGTGCTGTCAGCGTTAATGCGCAACTAACGCGATTATCAATTAACTCATCTGGAGCGCTGACTGAGTCAAACATCTTCTGTTTCAGTCCGTTATTACACTCTTAAATCCTACTACTTATTCCTGGGTCTTTTGGGATCTTACAAAGCTTCAAACAACGCATCGACTATAAAATTAGTCATCGACGATTTTGTTGTTTCAGCAACATTAAATTTAAAAACTGTACTTTTGAGTTAAAATATATATTTATAATTTTAATAAATGACAAATTAAAAAGGCATGAACATGTTTTTGTATCGAAAAAATATTGAACCGTGACACCAAAGTATCGAACTGAACCGAACCGTGAATTTTGTGAATCGTTGCACCCCTACTGTAGACCAGCGGTCCCCAGCCCCCGGGCCTCGGACCGGTACCGGTCCGTGAGTCGTTTGGTACCGGGCCGCATGAGTTGAGGCTCAGGTGTGAAATGTATCGTTTTCAGGGTTCTTATTGGTTTTCAGCGTTATTTTGTTATCGTTTTTATCGTTAACTCGGTTTTTCTGGGTCTTTTCGCGTGTGTTATGAATAAATCTTCTTTTTTTCGGTACCGGTACTAGTTTTATTTTGTTGTATTTATCCGCGACACCTTAAAGGCCGGTCCATGAAAATATTGTCGGGCATAAACCGGTCCGTGGCGCAAAAAAGGTTGAAGACCGCTGCTGTAGACTATGCCATTATTTCCCCCTCTGGCACACAAACTGAAATCAGCAGACTGCAGCGCAAGTGCAAGTGGAACTGATAACCGGAATCTAACAATTCCAGAGTATTGAACTACTGGGAACCAGTTCTATACTGGTTTTCCATTCTCATCCATTCTGCAATAGGATTTGTGCTAGTGAAGGATACTAATGATTGACATATGATAGAGGGAGAAACAGGGGTGGACAATACAGCCTTTACATTATATTACAATATTTCAAAGAAATTTGCAACACTATTTCTAATAATATAGAAAAAAAGCCCTAAAAACGTGTGTTTTGCCAGCATTTTATCAGCTTATTAAAGGGAGCAACATTTAGCAGTGCAAACAAAATGAAGGGCATTTTCCATCCTTCTTTTCTGAAGAGTTACTGTCATTGATCACAGACTGCTTAATTGAAAGTCTGAATCTATTGCTTTAAGGTGCCAGAAGAAGCAGCAGCAGAATTATAGAGCAATAATAGCTTTATACCAAATGTAAACACAAAAGTAGTTGTAGTAGTTTCCTGTGAATTTATTACATATTGATTATTAAATATTACAACCTATTAGTAACTATAACGCTACATGACTGCTTAACACTTAAAGTAAATTATATATGAAAAGTAAATTATCTTTATCTGGTAACTTTTCAGGAGAGTGTGGAATATTATCATAGGGTGGAGTGTTTTAACTAGCTGCTTATAGCCCTCCTTTACCGTCATGCATCAGTGATTTCCATCCACTGTTTGCACTTCCTGTCATACGCAAGGTAACAAGTGAGTACTTCAGTGATGCTTAGCTGAGATATTTGTTTAGTTTTGGGTCACACATCATCAGCTGCGTTTATTTCATTCTTGCATTTGACTGAATTGTCAGAGATGTTTGTTGTTTCCACCTTTAGGAACTGTTCTTATTTTGAAAATAACTATGCTTGATTGGATGTTGAAGTAGCTCCATTTTCAGATGCTAGATTGTCATCAAAAGCTCCCCAACGTTTCCGAGCTTGTCTCGTGGTTGTCGCTGCACGATGTCGTTGCAGCACTGATATCCAGAAATGTAAGTTTTGTAAGTTTTACATCACATAATAATTATACCTGTGTTATAACAGACAATATTATATGGCACAGCACTGAGAAAAGTGTTAAAAGATGACCTATAAATCCAGAGACAGAAAGCTAATATCTACAGTACGTGTGGTAGCATTGTAGTTTAATGGCCTGAGTTAAGAAACTTGCCTCACTACTAGAGCCATGTCATATGTGAAATGGAGTTAAGATCGATAATGAGTGCAAGGCTCTCTGCAGATGGCCGTCAGCTTTCAAATTTACGTGTCCACAAAATTCTCAGGAGTTTACAGGCTTTTAGTTTTTAATGCACCAACTACCCATGTGCCATTCAAGCAAACAAGCAAAGAACTAGAACAAGAATGACTACCAGTCCACAGCCATCATAATTCAAGGTATAAATGAAGGACTAAAGAAATGACCTCAGATCCTCAGTGTCATTACTATTCTTCACCCCTATAATTTCTGCCTGCTGATGCCACTAAGGGAAAAAATAAAACAACAAAATGATTAACTGTCTTTGCCTCGCTGATTTGAAAATAAATATTTTGGGGTTAAGAACTGTCTATGGGCTAAAAGGAGAGCTCTTGGCCCAATTTCTAATTATAGCTGTAATTGTTTAGTAACTAACAGTTAATTATTTGAAAAAATATTACCAGATTAATCATAAAAATCTCCAGCTGAATATTTATGCATAAAAGATGAATTTCATAGGGTTTCAATTACCTCTCCTATACACCGTTGAAAACATTTAAACAGGGTGTGCTATTTTTACGTACGCAAACACATAGAGATTATTTTATCTATAAAAAGTTAAAAAGACATAACTATCTCACAAATTTAACAAATTTTCTCACATTTTTATATATATTCTGAAAGTCTAAGACTCAGAGATAGCACATTTCTAATGACAAAGTAGCAAATTCTCAAATTTGACAAGTTGGACAGTGAATATTTGGCATGTTGATTAACTAAATGTTTTAAATTATTAACTGATTTTTAAACTATTTGTCCTTTTTCCAGGACTAAATTAATAAAATGGAAGCTCATTTTTACAATGTGTTTAATTCAGATAATACATATTATACAGCGATTTTTTACATGTCTCCACAGACACACTTGGATATCAAAAAAACAATCGACTGTTAAGGCCTTTTTGTTGTTCTACTGTTTCTTCCTAAGCAAGACGGTTTGCTCCATACTCGCACTGTGCCCAGTGTGTCAGCTTGTAACTTATCAAGGTATGACCTCCTGCTTTTTCCTCCTCTCCTCCCTCAGCCAAGGTCCTGTCCAGATAACTGAATGGCTCATCTGGAGGTTGAGAGGAGCGAATAGATTGTCCTCATTTTTGATCCCTGTACTGATCAAGTTACAATATAACATGAATCATTAAACCCACAAAATAAGAAAAGCAATTTCATTATATTATATTAAAATATAGCAGTGTCAAACATTTCTACTGAACACAAAGGATTCAACTGATTTAAAAGACATTATCAAAAACTTGCGATTTAATGGATGTTCCAGTGTGAAAATTCTACCTGGTCAACAACACCGTGCATCTCTATCATTACTGGACTGGCTGTGATGCATCAGAAAAATGCAATCAATGTCTAAGTACCAAAAACTGGACTTCTTCCATTGGATACATGACCCTTGCATCAAAAGTCCTGGCATCAAGGGTCAGTCCTTGTAAAAGAAATGGTTTCCCTTTTCATAACAGCTCTATAAAAGAAAGGTTTTAATTACTCATCCATATAAGTACCAGTAAGATAAGATACCAGTAAGATGTAAAGTCACTAGGACTCTCCTGCTTATTCTCGCCTTTGAACTACACGTCTCAAGCAGTGCTTAATTATTAGTCTGTTAGTTAGTTAGCAAGTATCCATGCCCAATCATGCCCAGTGGGCACTACTACTTTTTCAAAATCTCTTTCACACATGAACCAAGTCCCAAACCAAGGTACCTACCAACATGACTTTTGTTTACTATTACAATTTTAAATATCAATAAGCTATGCTAAACTAACCACAACCACACTCCATCAGCACCTTTCATCCCAGCTCTTCCCAGTTCAATCAAAACCTGAATTAACTTATACGTGGTGGCTGCGCTATAGCCAGTCTGTTTTTTTTTTCAGCTCTTCCCCTTGGCTTAGCCTCTTTCTCTAAGTTGTTCAGGCAGCATGACGGGCAGCCTGCTGCCTCCTGTATCTTTAAGAAAGCCTCTGTGCCCATGTTGTTACCAGGGCAACTAGTGAACAAACTGCTTCTGAGGCAATTTCCAGTCTAATAATAACTAATCGGTCTAAATGAAAAATTGCCACAAAGACACAGCCCTGTGCCCACAGAAACTGGGCCACGTTTGAGTCACTGGGATTCGGCTGGGATTTCTGAAGACACATAGCTGACTGCTGAGCCCAGCTGCAGCCACAATGGAAGGGCATTGTGTTCTGTGTCCTGCTTTACCTCCAAGTCTGGGTAAAATGTGTCCTGCTGCTTGTTGTTGTAGTACAGATTATGGAATTGCCATGCAGCACCTTCTCCACTGGGCCTGTGATAACCATGGAGACACAACTGACAGGCTATTATGGGAAAATATGCTAATGTGAACACCAATTGTTGGCGTTTACCTAAAATAAGAAAATTAAGGAGGGGTGTGGAATTTGAGGGGCATGCAGTTATGATCATCAGCTCTAACATGATTTGAAATCCTACTCATGGTGTCATGTGTGTGAATATCTGAGAGCAGAGACCACAGGTTAGCACGGTGCTGCTCCTCCTCTTGGAAGAGATAAACAGCCACATAAGTAAAGACACCCCCTAAATAAAATCCTTTTTTTGGCAAGCCTTTAATAACCTTTTGCAGCATGGCTTTGGCATGTCGAGACATAGAAAAGGAAGGAGGGGGAAAGAGGGAGGATCTGTTGATATGTAATGACAATGACGCCCTTTAGAGAGAGAGAGAAAAAAAAGAAACAGCTGATGCATTCTCAAAGAACCCCACAAAAACACATCCCGTCTCCGATACCTTTATGGAAGTCATGGGAGGTTGTCGGACTTACCATTTCGGGATTTAGTCGTGCTAAAATGGCGAAGGTGGACAGTCTGTCACAAGAGCATTTGGTTCTGAATGAGTCGACAAGCACGGTTTTGCAGCCCCTGGCAGACCAGGATCCCAGCAGAGAGGAGCTGCACGAGAGAAACACGCGCGCGCGCGCACACACACACGTACACACAGAGAGAGACACACACACAAGCACAAAGAGAAAAGCGATGCGGTGAATATAAGAGAGCCCCGGCAAATTAAAGAAAGCAAAGAAAAAAGAAAAAACGGCGGTTCAAATCCCACCGCGTTATCCCGGCTCTTTAATCCACTTTACATCTCTGCCGCTGCAGCAGGCACGCGCACACAGCGGACTGGAGGCGACGATGAGGCGCTACAAGGCGGCGTGCTGCAGCTCTCAGCCCGGACACATTACAGAAACACACTGCCAACACTCACATCTGAACCACTCGGGATCATTATCATTATTATCATCGTTGTCCTTATTATTATCATTATTATTATTAAAAATAATAATAATAATAATATTAATAGTGACGTGTTGTTTCAAGTGAGCTAAATATTAGCCATTACAATATTGTGCTATATGTACTATGCACAATGTATATACAGTAGAGTTCTTTATTTAATGTAATTTTTTTTTTATCATAATGTTAAAATTCCCATGCATGCCTCATATAAAAAAGAGGCAACAAATTATGCAATTTCTGATGGGAAACTGGTGCATGCTGGGAAAGCAGCGCTGCAAACATGGAAACATGGCGTGTTGATCAAGATCGCTGTTAATTAATACAGCGATCAGTGCCCTATGACGGTGGATCAGTGGCAAGTTTGGAAACAACTGGAATTATTTTAATACCTAACGTGAAATACGTTTGTATTAAGTTATATTGCGGCTCATTCCTGTCTACAGTGAATGCCTGCTGCGTTAATGTTTTTTTTTCTTTTTTCTGGCCCTATTGTTTAACGATAATACAATTTGAAAGCCTGTTATTAAAAAGTACACCAAAGCATGAGCAGAAAGCAGTGCCACTATCATGGAAATCTGGCCCAGTGATCAATACCACTGCATCTTTTGTAACATAACATAACCCAGTAACATTAATGAGTCACAGCTCTTCACAGTTGACAGCGGATCAAAGCAGAAAGAAAAATAAAGAAAGAAAACTGACCATTACATGTATATCAGTTACACCTGCTTATTTCCTGCCATGGCTGTTCAGAATGCCTGCTGTGGAAAAGGGCCAGTAAAGTAGTAGCGACGAAGTATTTTAATGTGGAATAGCTGATATAGAGTACAGGTGGGCACACCAAGAGTAATTTTTTTTACACTAGCATAAAAACAGAAATGTATATGTTATTCTATCATACTGCAAAAATATGCAAAGAGTGGCATTGGTGTAAGTGTTGGGAATAAATTTATTCTAAATGTGAACTTAAAATATATCAGTTATTTTTTTAGCAGCTTGTTTGTGGGTTGCTCTGCCATCCTTTTTAATCCTGTAATGGTTCTTGGGTTGCTCAGCAGTATGGTTTGGTTCCAACTTCTATTCGCAATTTGAAGCACCAAGCCTGAGAGTCACATTAGCAGTAAAAGTTAGGGACTTTTATCCAACAGCAACCATAAAATGGCCATGGCATAATGTTACCTGCACCTTGTTTGACAGAATATAATGGTATGCTTCAGATCATGAGCTGTTCCTCTCCCTATTTTTCTCCTCCTATCATTCTGTTACAAATAAATCTTGGTTTAATATATAAGAGATCTGCTCTTCAGAGCTCTTTTAGATGTTTTCAGGTGAAGTCTAATATACACCTCTGTATTTACATTCCTGAAAGGATGAAAGTGTCTTAACTAAATACTTTGATGACACACTTACCTCTTCGAAAGTGGACTTGACTTGGTTAAATGTTGTGGGAGGGGTTATTTTAACTTGGAAAGAATTCTGTGATCATCCACTTTAGTTTTCTCTTGTCTGGGCCTTTTAGTGTTGCTGAGTTGACCAGTTAATTCCATCTTTTTAAGACTGTATGAGATTATGGATTTGTTGACATCTAAAGTTTCTTCTACTGCAAACACTGTTTCTAACAGTTATACTCTTGGTTCTGTATGATGTCACAGGGAAGGATAGGGCAACACGTTCTCACTCGTGTTGGATAGGGAGACACACAAGCTCAACCCACTTATTTTTCATTTTGAACATGCTAGTGTCAAAAGGCTGATGTTTTGCTGGTCAAATCAAAGCAGTCTGACACACTCTAGCTTCACGGTTTCATAATTTGACATCTCTGGCAATTAGATAGCAAAACTCCATTTGACCAGGCTCCTGACAAAGCCCAGCCTTATGTTACCCTGCTTCAGTGCACACAGAAATTTAGACACAGTCAAACTGATGAAAAAGCAGCTGAATGTTAAGAATGATGAACGGAAACCAAGCACCAAACTACAGCTGTCAATTGGCAGAAAATAAATTGAGACCAATATCAATAATTATTGATCGTTTAAGTTATTTTTCTTTTCTTTTTTTACCTCTTAACATTCCATGTAGCATTTCTGTAAAGAAAGGCCAAAATCCCTCCTGAAAACCTGCCAACTAAGTCATGTTTTCCTTGAGGATTAAATACTAATTTCACTCAATAGCATACAAATCAATTTAGAACTTACATGTAATGTGTTTTTTTGGTTTTACTTTGAGTTGATATTCTCTCCCCAATGAAATAAAAGTACCATAAATATTAGAAACTGTTCATTTCTTTGTATTTAAATTTATAAATTTTAAGTGAATGTCCTCATATGTGGATGTCATTTTTATCAGAAACAAAGATCAGGTAAAAAAAAAAAAAAATCAGGTAATTCTTTGTTTTTACATTCATCAGGTCCCAGTCAGCCAAATATCAAAGAGAAATAAAAGATGCACGCTATGAAAGCGTTTGGGTCTTAGGAGGTTAAAGCTGGATTTAAAAAAATAAGTGTTTTAAGTTACAGTTATTAGAGCACAAGTAGCACCATTTTGTGTGAGTACAGAATATGACGTCACTGGGTCGGTTAGTGGCAACTAAATGGCAAACAAGGAAGTTGATATTAAAAAGGAGTTTGTGGGGATCACTTTGGTGTTGCAGCAAAAAGTTTTTATGTTAAAAACTGAGGAAAGATTGTTCAGTTTCACTTTTTTTCCCCCAAGCAAAAAGTGGTTCTTCAGTGTTGCCTAGCTACTCTGAAAGGGGAAAAGCCACTAGTTAGCAGTAATGTTTTTGTTTGCAGAGAACTTTATAAATGGGGACCGTGTGGAGGAGAGTGTTTGAGTCAGGTTCACTGGTGGTTCACCAGGATGACCAGCTGACTGTCACTGTCCCCCGTGTTTGTTTTCTTTCCTTGTCAGATCCGGTGTACAGACAGAGGCACAATAAGGCACAATAGCTGGCACAGCATATGTCCACAAAATGTGATCAGGACTACTTTCAATGTGTGACTTAACACCCAGTTATATAATAAATGTATTTTTTCCTGAGAAGATGCTGATGGATGTTGATTGTGCTTAGGTAAATTGTGGTTTAATGTGATAACCTGTTAATTTGTTGCATTGCTTAGGAAAAGATGGTCTTAATCGCAGTATAACTGGGAGTTAAATTAGTCCTAAATAATGCTGATCTCATCTTTTCGACACATGTTCTGACAGATGATTGCGTAGCTGAAAAGTTCCCATAGATATAAGTTGCTTATCCCTCATACTGAAACTGGGCTTTTGTCACTTGGTGGTAGCTCTGCCTTTCCTTGTGAAATGGAATTCTCAAAACCACGGCTTCTGTTGTGTGTACAAGCTTATGTAGACTGAATCTGAATGTACTGTGCTTTTATGGTTGCTATTACTCCTTTAGGCCAGAGATGCCACTGTGAAACAGGCAAATGAGGAGGTTAGAGAAGAAGTGGAAGAGTGTGATGTAATCACTTTAACATTAAAGTGTGCCTAACAACGAGCCATTGTGTTTATATACAAACACAACATCTTCCTCATTCAGTAATAATGAAAACAAACATACAATTGTGAGACAAACCAAATGTTATCATCATCATCATATTTTCACTGTTTGTCATGTACCCCCACGTGCATTCAGCTGCATTCAGTAGAACTAAAATAACCCTTACACTAGACCTAATTACGGCAACCCTTAAATACTTGCAACACCATTAGGTCTGGTGTTCAGGCACCTACTTTAGGGCATAAATAAAATAATATTATTTGTCATGTAGACATTTTAAAAATGTAGCTATTTGCTGAACTGTCCAGAACCAGATTTTGCTCCTACATAGATCATCCTTGTAAAAGCACACTATATTTTCTTAATGCTGGCATTCACCTTACTATCCATGTGGCCAGTTCTTGGCAGAGGACACTGTTCCATGCAGGGCTGCTGGACCAGCACCTAAATTATCCAATTAGACAGTGGGGGCAAAACTGTCCGCAGGCCATGGTGCGGCTCACAGAAAGACTTAATCACATCATCTGCACAAAGAAACTGCACTCATTCCTAATATATTGGATTTCTGTTAGAGGTGATGTGCTAATGTCAGCACTGAGTCACCTCCTGAAGCTAACACATAAACAAACAAATACACACACACACACACACACACACACACACACACACACACACACACACACACACACACACACACACACACACACACACACTCTCTCTCTCTCTCTCTCACACTCTCATTTGTCCTTTCACTTTATTGGAATTTATTCAGCATACCTATTTGCCATACAATAACAGACACACTGTAAGCCACAAATGTCTGCGAGAGAGTTTATTTCTGATTTTAAACATCTCTCTTTAACTGTGCGCATTTAGCATGTGGCCAAAATGCAGCCTTGTTTCTCTCTCTCTTTTTTTTGTGGAATATTTATTGTACAGTTGACTCATTAAAGGAAGACAAATCTGTGATTGTCACAGATACCAGATCTCAGTCCATACTAGATTCCATTCCATTCTATGCAAAATTAAGCTATTCTGGAGGCTAATGTGCGAGCAACACAAGACAGTAGATGAATGAGGGTTTCCAAAGTTGTGTACAACTTGGATGGATCACTTTGAAGGTGCCAGCTGGTCATTCGCAGACATTCCTGGCTCCAGTTCAGCCAGGTGACCTTCTACTGTATCTACTAGTCATATGTAAGTTAATGGTGTTCTTCACTCTCACTGGTAATGTCTTCAGTCATTTGCTGGAAAGTTTATCACAGGTCCTGCAAGTTCCAACCTAATTGGCTCTGGGAGAAAAAGTAATTGCTCCCTTGGTACAATGGAATTGATTTGCTACATAAAATTAAATTTACCTGTGATTTACTACATTATTTGGAGAGCTGAGTTCAATTTCATTGACAGTTCACTATAGTTGACTATGCTTGACTATAGTTCTTGTTGCTCACAAGAACCATCAACAACCAGCTGATAGGTAAAAGGGCAGTTACTTTTTCACACTACATCAGATAGCTTCAAATAGCTATTTTCCCTTGATGAATCAAATAATTAGAAAATTATGTTTTGTACATACTCAGGTTGTATTTGTCTAATATTAAAATTTGTTTGATGATTTGAAACACGTGTGTGTGACAACTATGGAACAGAATAAGAAATTAGGAAGGTAGGGCATTTTTCACAGCAGTGGATACATTAGCTTAAACCTCTGAGGACTAAGCTATCATAGGCTGTAACCGTTCCATATTATTTTCTTTGTTCCCTGATTGCCAAGACAATAGAGATTGTCAGCCACCAGGAACAAATTAGACTTCTTGGTTGCAATGCCAATCAAACTCTCACTACAATTGCAGTGGGACTGGAAATAACTAAAACCAACTAAAGCTAAGTATAAACTACAGGCACTTATAGCACACAACTGTGCTCCATGCTATACTCGGGGCATACTGGCTGTGAACGGAGGAACAAACAGTTGTTACCTTGCTGTATTTGTTTCAGTACCAAAGGTAACAATAACACTTCAAGTAGGTTGTCCAGCAGAGTATTAGACAGTCACATAAGCAAGGAGAGTTTTCCTCACTCCCAGGAGGTCATTGGTGATTGGATTAGGGCTAACAATGTAGCAGCATCAACTCTCCTTTTCATGTGTGGCATAACCAGGGTACACCCCAACTGTCTCAGGTAGATCTGGTGGTGTTTCCAATGTTCTGATAACTTCCAGGCTGGGACGTTCCATATCACCATGATGAATGCAGCAGTGGAGTCATTCTTCAAAATAACTGACAGAGCGTCCTTACCCTTATTGATACTGCATAATACTTTAACTGAGGAGCCATGGCAAAAATTTGAAAATTAAATACTTCCATTTATTAAAAGTGAATAGGCAAAACTGGGTACTTCTGACTGGATTAACAGTCAGAAACAGAAAACAATAACGTGACATTATGAAGAATAACAAGGTTTTAAAAACTGAATAATAGGGAAAAAAAACATTTGTGATATATGACAAAAAAAATACAACTCTGGGATCTGCACAGACGGCAGTGTCATTGCTAATGTTTATACCTGTACAGCCACGTTAACACAATGTGCATTTACATTTCTTGGGAGCTGCATATCAGATAGCAGTGCAGATTACAACACAGAGCTTCAAAATGGTTTAGGTTACATCTGTGTCTTCAGGCTACTTCTTGTTGATATGTTCACATAACAAATGGATCTGGTGTCAATAACATTTGTGGTTGTACTTGTTGTGGTGTCTTAAGTGGCCAATTAATAAAAAATTTAAGAAGTAAAAGATCTAATCTGAAACTTCTATGTTGCAGCGCCGATGCTTTGGAATAACCTTCCTCTCCATATTAGACAGGCTACATCAGTGCCAGTTTTTAAATCATTATTAAAAACCTATTTTTACTCCCTGGCTTTTAACTCTGTGGGTAACTAACATTTTTATTTTATTTGTTTTTTTTTATTGCTATGTCTGGTTTTATTACTATGTGCATATTAGTAATGTACAGCACTTTCGTCTACCAGGTGTGTTTTTAAAGTGCTATATAAATAAATGATGATGATGATAATCTATACAGACCATATACATGCCACACACAGGCTGGCATGCTTAGAACACGCTTGATTAGCATGTTCTGACTATAAACACAACAGTGTGTTCCCTGTAATGCAGTCTCTTTCTATTCAGAGACACATGTAAATAAATATGCTGCCTACCCCTATCCACTAATCTTCACCTTCCCTTGTATTACAGTAATTGATGAAAACTCCAGCCCAACATCTCTGATGAATTGAGGCAGCTGCTCAACATCAGCATCAACTCTGTAAATTAACTGAGACGGCAGGGTTGATTTGTATGGTCAAAAGCAAGGTTAGTGTTTATTGGCTACAGTCTGGTAAACAATGTTTAGCCAACACACTAAAAGCTCTTTCCTCTGATTTAAAAAAGAAAAAGAAATAAAATCTTTTCTCCTGTGTTGCTGTGAATGTTTGAAGGTAAAGCTAAAGGTTTTTTTTGTTTGTTTTGTTTTGTTTTTTGGATATATTGCACAATTAAAACATAAAATGCTCTTTCATTCCAAAAATCTTCAGACTATTAGCTGTTTAGTTTTGTTTTCAGTTCCAGTCTGGTCAGATATAGGCACCAGTCTAGTTTCTGGTTACATTTTCTTTTTTTCAGCACAGAAAATAATTTCCATATTTTATGGAGAAATGGAGAATGTGTTAGCAGAGAAATAATAACTACTGGACAAATAATCTAGCTAGACTATAGACTATATACAGGGAGTGCAGAATTATTAGGCAAATGAGTATTTTGTCCACATCATCCTCTTCATGCATGTTGTCTTACTCCAAGCTGTATAGGCTCGAAAGCCTACTACCAATTAAGCATATTAGGTGATGTGCATCTCTGTAATGAGAAGGGGTGTGGTCTAAATAGTGAGATATCTTGCAGAGGAATGCAGCAGTCTCAAAATTGCAAAGCTTCTGAAGCGTGATCATCGAACAATTAAGCGTTTCATTCAAAACAGTCAACAGGGTCGTGAGAAGCGTGTGGAAAAACCAAGGTGCAAAATAACTGCCCATGAACTGAGAAAAGTCAAGCGTGCAGCTGCCAAGATGCCACTTGCCACCAGTTTGGCCATATTTCAGAGCTGCAACATCACTGGAGTGCCCAAAAGCACAAGGTGTGCAATACTCAGAGACATGGCCAAGGTAAGAAAGGCTGAAAGACGACCACCACTGAACAAGACACACAAGCTGAAACGTCAAGACTGGGCCAAGAAATATCTCAAGACTGGTTTTTCTAAGGTTTTATGGACTGATGAAATGAGAGTGAGTCTTGATGGGCCAGCTGGATGGGCCCGTGGCTGGATTGGTAAAGGGCAGAGAGCTCCAGTCCGACTCAGACGCCAGCAAGGTGGAGGTGGAGTACTGGTTTGGGCTGGTATCATCAAAGATGAGCTTGTGGGGCCTTTTCGGGTTGAGGATGGAGTCAAGCTCAACTCCCAGTCCTACTGCCAGTTTCTGGAAGACACCTTCTTCAAGCAGTGGTACAGGAAGAAGTCTGCATCCTTCAAGAAAAACATGATTTTCATGCAGGACAATGCTCCATCACACGCGTCCAAGTACTCCACAGCGTGGCTGGCAAGAAAGGGTATAAAAGAAGAAAAACTAATGACATGGCCTCCTTGTTCACCTGATCTGAACCCCATTGAGAACCTGTGGTCCATCATCAAATGTGAGATTTACAAGGAGGGAAAACAGTACACCTCTCTGAACAGTGTCTGGGAGGCTGTGGTTGCTGCTGCACGCAATGTTGATGGTGAACAGATCAAAACACTGACAGAATCCATGGATGGCAGGCTTTTGAGTGTCCTTGCACAGAAAGGTGGCTATATTGGTCGCTGATTTGTTTTTGTTTTGTTTTTGAATGTCAGAAATGTATATTTGTGAATGTGGAGATGTTATATTGGTTTCACTGGTAAAAATAAATAATTGAAATGGGTATATATTAGTTTTTTGTTAAGTTGCCTAATAATTATGCACAGTAATAGTCACCTGCACACACAGATATCCCCCTAAAATAGCTAAAACTAAAAACAAACTACAAACTACTACCAAAAACATTCAGCTTTGATATTAATGAGTTTTTTGGGTTCATTGAGAACATGGTTGTTGTTCAATAATAAAATTATTCCTCAAAAATACAACTTGCCTAATAATTCTGCACTCCCTGTAGACTACTAGACACGTGTTTTTTTTCAACCTATTTCCCTCTCAGGCAAAACTTCTGTGAAAAGACACTGAAAGACTGTTGACTTCTCAAAGCAAAAGTTGAGATTTGGTGGGAAATTGAAAGCTGGAAAGCTGCCTTCACAGGTCATTGCAAAGATATCTTGAAAAAGATGTTTCCTCTAAATCTGGTTGACAGTGAAAAGACACTTTTCTCACTCAACGCCTCTGCAAACTTCTAACAAGCCAATTGAAACCCACAACATTCACATGTGGGATGAAGTTCTGACTGTCAGAAAACGCTCAGGAAATAAGCTTACTGTGTGGCACACAATAACACATAACCCTACGAAAGACAGTTTCCTTGTAGATAAATCTCTCTCTCTCTCTGTCCCCTGTGCACTGCCTGGATTGACTAAAAAAAGAGCCTATGACTCATGCAATGCCTAGAATTATAAAAGATCAACATGACCCTAAGAGCCTTTATCAAGAACTCATGGGGATGTGGCAAAAAACACTAAAGGCCAACTTTGGCCAGTTACAAAAGTCACTATCAAGTGCAGATCTACCAAAAGGATGCTCTGTTCCCATTGCTTTTCTATAATGGCCTGAAACCCCTCAGTGAAACCACTGACAAGCCTGGCTATGGATACCAACTGCGGAATAGAGCAATCATCAGTCACCTTCACTGATCCACTAGGATCTACAGAAGGGAATGTCACTGGGACTGGAGAAGTGTAGTCGTATGGTAACAAAGACAGGGAAGGTAGTCAGAACTGAGGGGATTGCAATACCCGAAGGAAACAGCTGTCCTGGGAATCCCATAGGCAAATGGGAACCATGAAGAGGCCGGTGATGAGATACCCTGCTGGGATAATAAGCTGGCCAAAGGAAGAGATAGGAAGCCACTTACATCAAGACAATATACTTAATGAATATCTCAGGTAGCAGAAACCAAAAAGAGAAGAGGAACCATCATAGAAGGACTGGCCCCTGCAATCATAGAAGGACTGGCCCCTACACAGTATTTAACACCGGCAGACAGAAGAAGTGGCTGATATTGAGAAATCCTACTAGTGACTAGACAAAGGTGGACTGAAATATAGCTGAGCCACTAATCATGCATCAAAGGAACAAGCTCTGAGCACAAAAATCATAGAGGCTGGGATCTACCACACCAGAACCCCAGGTGAATGCGGTGCAGAGACGCCCCTGGGACAATCTCACACATAACGATAAGACGCAAGTTTGGAGCAGGCGGGCCATAAATGGAATGCCATAACCAAGCGTCTGGCATAGTAGAGTATGAGTATGGCTTGGAAGTGCTGAGATCAAAATGGGATATGCTCGTTAGATTGGTAGAGAATGCCTGAGCAAAGATCCTGTGGGGCTTTCAGATACAGACAGATAAACTTGTATCTTCCTCAATGCCTTTTTTGTACGCTCCCAGTTGGCCAGCCTATTCAACCCTCTGAGGTCCAACAACCTTTTAACTCTTATCCTTCCCCCAGAAAATAACACTATAACAATAAGCATGGCGATATTGCAATAAGAAAATAAGTAATGCCTTTTCATTTTTAATTAAATGCTCTCCAGGGTCTTGAAAGCCAAAGAACAAAGAAAATAATAATTTTAATTGACAAAGAAGATGCTCAGTTTTTTTTTTGAAAGTCCACCTGCCCCACTCCACTTTATAGAAAAGCTATACAAACAGGAGAATACAGTGAACAGTGTGTATCACTGGCAGAGTGTCTGAGCTGCCATTCACGGCAATATTATTCTGATGCCAATTAATATTTAGTATTTATAGCACATCAGGAAAACGTATACTGTAAACAAAGTAGTATTAATGCCAACATGTGTGAGACAGGGAGACAGAGACTGCTGATGTTCTTGTTATTGATTCCAGGAGATTGAAGCCTGATGCAAGTGAAGGCCCAGGCAGCTTCAACGCTCTTATCAACATGACAAGGACGTCTCCTCATATTCCAATTTCTCTCCCAAATATTAAGTCATTAATCATAGCTCCTGTCCTAGATAGATTTTAATTTCGCATAGAACGTCTCTTCCCCCAACCCCGCACCCAAACACCACAAGATTGGATTCTTTTGTCCTTTCTGTGTTCCTGCTTTTGTCTCTGTCGTCATTTAAGCTTGCTGAATATGGCGATATCTACGAGGTGATTATGATCAGTTTGGTCAAAATAAAACTCTTATAGATGCTGGTTTTGAGTAGATATTAGACAGATAAAAATGTACCACTATTTATCACATTAAAGCTTGCATTCATAACATAAGAATTTGGCCTAAACAAATTTAGTTTCAGGGCTGTGTGAAAACTGGGAACAGAAATTCAGCACAGGAGGCACTGACTTTCGTGCATAAAAATACAATTATTTAGAGAAAGAAGCAGGATTATTTTAATAAGAAAAGTTGTTTCCATGAACTGAAAATGTCTTTTTTTGGCAGGGGAAATAATCAATTTAAGAAGCTGTTCAGAAAATTATTGCAAAATACCGTCATATTAATATGTATACTTTCCTTTAAAATCGGTTTGGGAATAAGACTTGGCAAAATAATCTGCGTGTGCTTTCGTGTTTATTTTGCCCCAGGTTTCTACACACCAAACCAAAATTATTTTTATCCCTTGACTGAGGCGATGAATGTTCTGCTCTCTGTCTCTGTAACACAAGTTTATACACCCATCTAAATGCAAATATCCAAACCTGCATTGCAATAAGGCTACAAAATGTTCGACTCTTTCCTCCTCCCTGTCCACATCTGTCTTTCAGTGCTCACATAGTTTCTTTGTATTTTCCAGTCTTAAACAAATAGGGCATTTAAGACAAGGAACAAATGAGTACTGCTTTGAATCTGCCCGTAGAGGTTGTAAAACCGAACTGTTCAATATGTATCTTTTATTCGTTCTCTTTCCTCCACACTCTCTCCTCTCTCAGTAGACTCTGAGCTGCTCACTATCGTTCATGTTGATAACTGTGCGTGGGTTGCGAGAGGGAGGAAAGCAGTGAGCGACACTTTTAATTTTCCACATGCTACATCAGTGTCGTAGCAGTGATAGCACTGGGTTAATGTTGTCCCAGACAAGAGCAACCAAGCTGTCCAGCATACTCAGCACCTTCCACTGGGGAGCAGCTCACTGACTTTGTCAAGATTAAAAACACTGTGCCTAGCCAAAGAACTTCAGAGGGAGCATGGCCTCTCTAATGACTTGACTTAGGTGCCATGTGCTATGCATGCGGGTCTGATTTTAATACATGGCATAGCTTGTAACTGGGTGATGCAGTTTGTTTTTTTAATTAGTTTTTAATAATAATAATAATATGCAAACAATGCGCAACGTTCACATTCTGGGCTCTAAATCATTCACCAAAGCCTACGTTTCCCAGATATGGATTAAAAGTTGGAGTATAGTAGAGATTTTCAGAAATATAGTAAAATTTATGATAACTTGTCACTGTTAGCTGTGGTAAAATGTGTCAAAGAAATGGAAACAGAGGGTCCATGTGGTTAGTGAAAAGACCTGAGCAATCACAGAATAACATTAAAAAACAAAAAAGATCTTAGTAAATAATGACATAATTGTTCATTTTGGTCATTATTTCCCTAGAGTACCTCCCTTGGGTTGGGGGGGGAGATGGATGGATATTCTTCTTCTTTAGCTTCAGATTATCTTAAAGCTTCACCATAAAAAATATTCACATATATAGGTGTATACATACAATAACCAGCCAATGTGTTAAGTACTGTTCAGCTGCTGTTTAACACAAGTATCTCAGAGCATGGACTCTGAATTTAGGCCTATAGATCTGTGGGAGTTCAAACCAAGAAGGGCGATTCAGGTGACATTGAATATGGTATGGTTGTTGGTGCCAGAGGGCTGGTCTGATTATTTCAGAAACTGCTTATCTACTGGGATAGTATCCAATGAGTGTTAGTTTCTGCTGAAAAATGGCTTTTTGATGTCAGAGATCAAATTAGAAGGGACAGACTGCTTTGAGCTGGAAAGAAGGCAATAATAACCACTCATTACAACAAAGATATGCATAAGAGCATCTCTGATGCATGTAAAACCCTGAAGCAGATGAGCAACACCAGATGCCACAAAGCAAACTGGGGCTACAAAGCTAAATTGTCTCAAACTGCTTTCTTGAACACAACGGTGAGTTCACTGTTCTCAAATAGCCTCCATAGAGCATCTTTGGTTGTGGTGGAATGCATCATGGATGTGCAGCTGAAAATCTTCAGCAACTGCCTAATGCTCTAATTTCAATATGGCCCCAAATCTCTCAGGAATTAAATTGCATGACATCTGAAATGTCCTACACGTCCTACTGAATCCATGCCACAAAGAATGCATTAATATTTAATTATTATTTGATTAATATTAATTAATACGTCTGTGTGTGCTGTCAAATGTCATATCAGAAATATCATGGGCCTTACCTGTCACTCTCATCCCAGGATATACAGGTGTGGTTGGTGGTGCCCTACATAAATGGAGAACAGAGAAACCACATGGTTATGAAAGAGGATCAGTTGCAGCAGCTTTATAGCTGTAAAAAGTTGATTTTTTACTCACGTTATAAAGGTGAGAGAACTCAACCACAAATGGAACAGTGAGGGAAGCAGGGGTGGGCTTGATGGTCACTGACAATACCCTGGAATTGAGGACTGTGCTGTTTCTACAAGAAGAGAAAAGGCAGCACTGTCACCTTTAACTGACAATCTATACTGCAGTGGAAATGCACCCAAAATTTCAAGATACTCAGATGTAGATGAAAGCACACCAATGTTTTGTCTGAAGTATCTAATATATGAAATGGATTCTTCTATAAAAATATTTCATTATAAAAGTGGTAAACTGACAACTAATTTAATATACATAAAACAAAACAAAACCCTGGAAATTAAAGCTAATACAACTGGGAGATGCTACACATGAATGCATGTAATTCATCTAATTCATCCCAAAGTGGGTGTGACAGAGGGCAGAAGATTCCTCGGAATGTCTAGACAAACAAAATATAAATAGATGTATGGAGGAAACATAGCCCTACAAACACAGAAGTGCATTTCAACACTGAAAATTGAGAAAACTAATTTAGCATAGACAAACGGATGAATTGCTATCTGGAAGATCACTGGTCTTACTGACTCCAGTTCTTTGATTTCATCGAACATCAAATGACACTTGACTTTAAGCTAGCTAAAATGATGTCCTTGATCCTGATTAAGTTCACAGTCCTGATATCTTTAAGGCCACTTGGGGAATATGCTGCCAATAATGGCATCCACAGATGACAAAGTCATATTGAAGGCTGTTGTTCAAATGAAATTTGAAAGGACATATTGACATTATCCTTAGTTTAGCAAATATTATGTAGCTGCCACAAAAAGCTAGGCCACTTAGAGTTCATTTAAATACTGATAGTTTGTGTTCAGTTGTATTTTTTATGAGATCCAGACCAGTCATGATTTCTTAATCAACAGGATGATAAGTACCACATTTCTGCTTCAGTCGTTTTACAGCCACTTGCCAGAATCTTTGTGCTCTACTTCAGAACAAATGGATCCAGTAATCCTTCTTTTCCAGTAACTGAAGCACATTGTCTATCAGTATCTTATAACATTTGAGACATTTTATTTTAAATTCTCTATCCCAGCTTAGTATGCATTGCTATTCTGTTTTTCCATAGCTACTATCAATCATGTGGAATCAGACAATCAGAAAAAAGTGAATAGCTACTGGTAGAACTGACATCGAAAGCTTCCAGTTGGCCAATCATGTTCAACAGCCCGTGCTCTGTTTCCTGATTATTCACATCATCACTGTATCCACAACACACAATCACCCTCTCACCATTTGAAAACACAATCACTCATCTTAAACTTTTGTGTCACCTAGTCTCTCGCTTCAAACTTCTCTCATTTTCTTTTAGAGAGGCATCAAAAACAGAAAAGGAGTAGAGACAAAGATAAAATTGGGAGAAAAAGAAGAGTGAAGAAGAGCGGAAATATAGATCTCAGATGGTGAGGGTCTGCTTGATTTTTCTCTTATTTTATCAATTCATGTGTTTTTAGCGTATTATCATAATACATTACTCCTTCTCAACGTTACTGCAGGCTGTTTCTATTAAAACAAATGTAAATCATCATGCTACCAGCAACTGCAACTTCCCCCCAAGATATGCCTTTACCCCAAAAACAAGACGTACATGGGGCCACCCACTGCGAGAATAGTACTCCTACATTTATTCCTTGCATTCATTTAGCTAGAAGTGCTTACTGTTGCAGCTGATGCTAAAAGGCCTGGCAGCACAGTTTTGCTGCATTGGAACATGGTTAAACGTCTTGAGCATTGTTGTTAAATGGTGTGTGTGCACTGCGTGGCTATAATACTAAAGCAGTTGGATTAATTCAGAATACCTTTCTACACTTTTGATAACTTAAGCTTTACTGGCCATCGCTGACCAGAGGAATTCTTGATAGGGAGTTCTAGCAACATATACTAGGAGAGTTTATCTTATAACTTTTGAAGATTGGACTAACTCTATTAAGGACAGAACTGACTTCAGACAAATGTTTAATTCCACTTGATTCTGTTGTTACCTTACAGCTCAGTGTATGACACCTGAGATAAATTAACCATTTATCCTCCACACTGTTGCAGTTTTTAGTGGCCAGAGAAGCTATTATTCTTCACTGGCAAATTTCCCTTCAGGGAATTTGGCTACGTGGGTAACCTGTGTCAAGGATGTTTCACTGAAATAGCTATGTGTTTGCATCACAGTATGAAAGAAAATTATGGTGCAATTAATGCAATGAGTGTCTTTCTGCCTCTTCCATACCAGAGTTCCGTAAACTAAATCAAACTCTGCAGAGCCCGTTTTAGCTGGAATATTCCAGGATTTGATTTGTGCCTTAACAGGTAGAAACTGAGAAAAATGATCATACACAGAGTCCAATCTCCATCACTGCTAATAACCTGACCCTTTTCTGTTAAGCCTATGTGGTCTTAACACCTTAACCTGAACCCTAAATCTATATGTTGAAGAATGAAAAAAAAAAAACAGAAGATTGCTGAGAATTTTTAACTTTAAATGTTTGGGGGTTTTTTTTACATGAATTTGGATATGTCTTTAGTCTATAACAAAGTGGTGAACAGACAAACCCACTTAACACCCCTAGAAACACTAGTAGTATAACAAAAAATTTTTGGATACAAAGTCCAGTGCATGTCTTCAAGTGACTTCACTGACAGACTCATTTAAATCAAATGTAAGTGTTCCCTAAAGAAAAAACAAAATCCCATAGTAATGCGCATGGAGACCCATTCTGACCCTAGGCTAAATAAGCATTTTTCATTAACTGATAATTATTATTTATTAATAATCATTATTTTCTGCCTTCATGATAACTACAAAATGAATATGCTGAACAAAACCATTACATACAACCAAAAACTCGAGGAATAAGAAAAGACAGATGAAACAAAAAAAAAGGAATTCTGAGATGAATGGATTTCATGACAACTTCTGTGCCACCACAACCTCTATCACAAAGTCATATCTATACTGACACATGGAAAGTCTTTTTTTTGTGAAACCCAGTATCCCTGGTTCATTGGTATAAAACATTCTGTTGCATTCATGCAAACCCATTATCAAATTCCCTGTCTGAAATCCACCTCCCCAAATCCCACTTCTTTCAGAAGCAGCCTTGAGAAGTCTTACCTCTGCAGATTGAGAATGCTGCCCAGGTTTCTGTACAGAGCAATGCCAGTTACAAATGTCGAGGTATCATCTGGATCTGCATTAGGAAAGAAACAGAGGTACAGACAAGGATTAACATGGGATTTGGCATATGGGAGGAACTCTAAGAACAAACTTAGGGACCTCCAACGGTGTAGCAGTAAACAATCTTGATGCATGCTCAATCATCCAGATATGGAAATCCCAAAAAGTTCATTCTGTTCATCTGGATGTAGCACTTAAAACGTGTAGGGATCCAGCACCTCCTGTTAGTGAGCAATTCAATCTCTTAGGCAGGTTAATCCATATGACTGTTGAATGGGTTAATTTTTAAGATGTATAAAAGGTCAAATTTGGTGAGAGAATCAATTCTGTATCATCATCTTTACTTTTAGTTTAAATCAATGTCTGCTCTCCTTGAAGTAACCTAACACAAATATTACATTTTGCTCCGTACAGTCCAACAATATGCATCACTGTAAACTGCACCACACTACTGCAAACCAACCAATTTAGCCTACAATAAACTGTCTATCACATCTTTTCATACAACCTTTGAATGACACAAAAGTATAGTATACTTATTATAGTATACTTATAGTATAGCATACAAAGTATACTTAGTATACTTCACTTGTACATTTAACTAGTGGACACATTTTGTGATGAACCGTATAAAAATTGTTTGCATGACTTTTAATTTATTGAGCTGTTTGGAAAGTTGCTACTGAAATGACCCATCACTTAAAAAAAGATAATTTATGTTCAGCTCTGTATCTCCAGCAAGACACCAAAGTACCTTGAATGCAACTTTACATCTTCACCTTGAGTGCATCACAGGGTTAAGCAGGAAAAAGGATTTTTTTGAGGTTGTAAGTGAGCTGTTTGTTATGCTCTTATTATTGAGCAAGTATCTCAATGCCATCACTGAAAGAAACACCAGGCTGCAGCACATGAAGATTTACCTATTCACACAGACAGTAATATGGATTAACCTGCCTAACAGATTTAATGCTCACTAACTGGAGGTGCTGGATCCCTGTTCTGGATTGTTCCACCCCACTTTAGTCCAGGCCAATGAGACAGGCTGAATGTCTCAGTCTCTGCTAGCACAATGGCTTTTTCTATAGAATGCAGGTCAGCCACGCTGCCTCCACTCCTCCAGCCCCCAGAGCACTTACAGTGGGGCTGGCCTACATGACTACTCAGCTATGAACTCTGTCTCTCACACTGTTAGACACAAACCCACAGATACATGAAAACACAACTGTGCACACAGAACAACAATCATGCACATGCTCAGACAGATATGTAAAGTTGAAACCAAAGATAATTTTCTGTTAAAAAGTGCAACACACACACACACACACACACACACACACACACACACACACACACACACACACACACACTATAAGCTCAAATACAAAATACTGTCCATGGTCTTTGTATATTTTTGTCTGACACCAAACTGATTCCTGGAATTGCAGGAGACTATAGCAACATTAGTGACACTGTCATCACTCTGGGAAAAATAATAACATTTTTTAAAATAAATTTCACTTGGAGAACTAAAAAACTCTCACATGGCTTGATAGTTTCTGGGCTGCTACACAAATGTGCTTCTCAAACTCTTGCAAACCTTTTTTAGGACGTTTTTGTAACCCCCACCCCCCATTTTATTGCATAAAATGCTATTTTCAACATTAATTACAACAATTATTGTGATTTCATTCTTTCTATATTTGCACCTGAAACTAAACTGGAAAGTGTGTCTTCCAAATGTAACTCTCTTGAACTGGCTGCTTGGTGTGTAGGGTTGTTCACAGCTCAGGTTGCCAGGCTTATAGTCTTTGAGGTTGAATCCTTCCTTTGCAGTAATTTTACATTTCAGTTTCACTGGATTTCATTCAACGTTTGGTTAAACTTAGGAAAAGATCAGTTGCAAGTTGCAGCAACAGCAGAGGGACACATTTTTTTTCAAGCCAACATGAAAATAATCAGGGGAAAGCGTTTAAATATATATTATTAACACATTTACATGTAAATACAAATTAGCCATCTAGCTTAAATGCTTCTGGCATAGACGCACCCTGGAATGCACTTAATTCCTCCTTTGGTCACTAGCGACTTTGTGGCTTTAAATATATTATCTCCCCCTGCTGGTACTGCAACATCTGCTTAAATGCCCATTTTTCACTTTGGACAGGGAAAGTATGAAATGGACAGGGTGGACCAGCATGTTTATTACATGCTCTGCTTTGATATTGGGTTGGATTAGACAGTTAATCCAGAAAAGACTATTCCTATCATGACAGAGATGTTTCACTTTAACCTAAATGCGATAACCTTTGCAAATTCAGACTGCAGTTGCTTTTCTTACGAAAAGAAAGCCTCAACATGGCATTTAATCTGTTATTAGACTCAATTGGCTTCTCTCAAAATGTAAAAGAACCCACCCACCACTTTAATCACACTCTAGATCTTGTTTCAACATATGGCATAGAAACTGAACATTTAACAGTGTTTCCTGAAAACCCTCTCCTGTCTGATCATTTCCTGATAACATTTACATTTACAATAATTGATTACACAGCAGTGGAGAGTAGACTTTATCACAGTAGATGTCTTTCTGAAAGCGCTGTAACTAAATTTAAGAATATAATCCACCCACTGTTATCATCTTCAATGCCCTGTACCAACACAGAGCAGAGCAGCTATCTGAACACTACTCCAAAAGAGGTCAATTATCTTGTTAATAATTTTACCTCCTCACTACGTACGACTCTGGATACTGTAGCTCCTCTGAAAAATAAGGCCTCAAATCAGAAGTACCTGACTCCGTGGTATAATTCTCAAACACGTAGCCTAAAGCAGATGACTCGTAAGCTGGAGAGGAAATGGCGTGTCACAAATTTAGACGACCATCATTTAGCCTGGAGAAATAGTTTGCTGCTTTATAAGAAAGCTCTCCGCAAAGCCAGAACATCTTACTATTCATCACTGATTGAAGAAAATAAGAACAACCCCAGGTTTCTCTTCAGCACTGTAGCCAGGCTGACAAACAGTCAGAGCTCTGTTAAGCCAACCATGCCTTTAACGTTAACTAGTAATGACTTCATGAACTTCTTCACAAATAAAATTTTAATCATTAGAGAAAAAAAATACCAATAGTCATCCCACAGATGTAATATTATCTACAGCTACTTTCAGTACCACTGATATTCATTAAAGACATTCTTATAGCCTCTGACAGTGGACTCATCTCTGCGCTTGTCCTGCTAGACCCCAGTGGAGCGTTCGATACTGTTGACCATAATATCCTATTAGCGCGATTAGAACATGCTGTAGGTGTTACAGGTACTGCACTGCAGTGGTTTGTATCATATCTATCTAATAGACTCCAGTTTGTGCATGTAAATGGAGAGTCCTCTTCACACACTGAGGTTAATTATGGAGTTCCACAGGGTTCAGTGCTAGGACCAATTCTGTTTACATTATACATGCTTCCCTTAGGCAGCATCATTAGAAGACATAGCATACATTTTCACTGCTATGCAGATGACACCCAGCTCTATCTGTCCATGAAGCCAGATAACACACACCAATTAGTTAAACTGCGGGAATGTCTTAAAGACATAAAGACCTGGATGGCCGCTAACTTTCTGCTTCTTAATTCAGATCAAACTGAGGTTATTGTACTCGGCCCTGAAAATTTTAGAAATATGGTATCTAACCAGATTCTTACTCTGGATGGCATTACCTTGGCCTCCAGTAACGCTGTGAGGAACCTTGGAGTCATTTTGGACCAGGACATGTCCTTCAACGCACATATTAAACAAATATGTAAGACTGCGTTCTTCCATTTGCGCAACATCTCTAAAGTTAGAAATATCCTGTCTCAGAGTGACGCTGAAAAACTAGTTCATGCATTTATTACTTCCAGGCTGGACTACTGTAATTCATTATTATCAGGAAGTCCTAAAAACTAAACCTAAAAGAGAGCAGATTTCTCCTGTATTGGCTTCCCTTCATTGGCTTCCTGTCAAATCCAGAATTGAATTCAAAATCCTGCTCTTCACATGCAAGGTCTTAAATAGTAAGGCCCTATCTTATCTTAATGACCTTGTAGTACCATATCACCCTATTAGAGCACTTCGCTCTCGCACTGCAGGCTTACTTGTTGTTCCTAGAGTATTTAAAAGTAGAATGGGAGGCAGAGCCTTCAGTTTTCAGGCCCCTCTTCTGTGGAACCAGCTTCCAGTTTGGATTCGGGAGACAGACACTATCTCTACTTTTAAGATTAGGCTTAAAACTTTCCTTTTTGGTAAAGCATATAGTTAGGGCTGGACCAGGTGACCCTGAATCCTCCCTTAGTTATGCTGCAATAGACATAGGCTGCTGGGGGATTCCCATGATGCACTGAGTTTTTTTCCTTTCCAGTCACCTTTCTCTATGTGTTAATAGACCTCTCTGCATTGAATCATACGTATTATTAATCTCTGTCTCTCTTCCACAGCATGTCTTTATCCTGTCTTCTTTCTCTCACCCCAACCGGTCGCAGCAATGGCCCCGCCCCTCCCTGAGCCTGGTTCAGCCGGAGGTTTCTTCCTGTTAAAAGGGAGTTTTTCCTTCCCACTGTCGCCAAAGTGCTTGCTCATAGGCGTCATATGATTTTTGGGTTTTCTCTGAATCTATTATTGTACGATCTACTGTACAATATAAAGCACCTTGAGGCGACTGTTGTTGTGATGTGGCGCTATATAAATACAATTGAATTGAATTAAAACAGCCAACACACTGAAAGATCTTAGCATTCTTGTGAGTTTACTGGAAGCCACACTGTAGACAACACAGATCTGATAAACTTGAATGTTGATGAGCATGTCAGCTTTACTTGTTTCATTAAGTTGTAAAAGCAGTCATGTTGGCAGGCTATCTCAAATACTGTATGAACCTTTCTCACAGTTTTTTGTTTTTGAACCACAACCAAAGCTACCATCTATTTATGTTGGTTATCCTTCCCAAATCTCAAAAATATACAGTGGATAAATAAGAACAAACAAATGTGTGGTTCAGGAACACCAAGTTACACTTTTGTTTCCATCGATATTGATCTGTAAAATCTGTGGCTGCAGCTTTCTGTGGGTGAACCCCCACTGTTGAAGAGTAGTGCCAACATGTGAGGAGACTTAATTGCTGGAGAACATGAAGTCACTGGCAGGCCTGAGGGAAGGAAATGCTTTCTTTATCTGGCAGCTGTGTCAAAGGCAAAATAATATTACAAATAATAGTAAAAATATTAATAATAATTAAAACACACACACAAACATGCACTCTCTCTCACATATAACTCCATCTGCTGGGACATTTGCTGGGACTTCTGCTCCAGCACACTACATGGCAGCCCGAGAGAACACAGACGTGTGCCAGGCAGCAGGCAAAGGCTTTAGCTCCCAGGCAACAGCTGAGCTCCCATGGGCATCAGGGGGTAACCGAAAAAGACACGTGCGAGTTGTGAGGGGGTTGAAGTATTATTTGTCCTACTCATACACGCTTTGGCTGGCCTAACCAATAGGCTAGTCAGACTGTGTGTGCTCAGTAAGAACTAGCCTGGAGGGACAATAGTTTATAAGTTATGTGTGTGCAAGAACGGAAACGGTTAAATATCTGCTAAACAGCTAAATCTCTGCTCATAAGCACGCACACGCACGCGCACACACACACACACACACACACACACACACACACACACACACACACACACACACACACACACACACACACACACAATATGGCTCCAGTTTTAGAGCCATATTGTGGACTGTTCAGAATCTGAACCTGTTAGTGGTGAGAGGAACTGGACTAGAAAACCCATTAATAATGAATGTGTGCTTGTGCTTATCTAATAAGCTCCATTATCTCTTTACAGAAGCACACATGCCGATCATGGAGTACAGAATATGCAAATTCCATGTGACCGATAATATTTTGAGCATGTAAAATGAATTTTTGCTCACACTGTCTTTAAAAGATGTTTAAATCACAGCTGCTTTAGTTACCAGTTACACCAGCTACCTACAAATAGAGTGGAGCCTTGAACACACCTTTAAATTAACCTGTACTTGAGTTGAGGTTGTCACGATTAATTACTATGTCAAACAGAAAGTTGCGTTCAGAGGGAAGTAAATGAATTTACAAGAATTATTTTTCTATTTTAGCAGTTTTTCACAATTTAACAATTAAATTAACTTTTAAAAGCAGAGTAAAATAAAATAAACATCAGAACCTGATAAAATTGTTTCATGTTTAAAATTACAGGTGAGTGTTGTGCTGTTTTGTGCTTACACATTGCAAAGAGGAGGAAAATCCTGCCTGTGGACCCTAACTCTATTCACACTCCTCTCGTTTTTTCTGTCACAAAGCATGTAATTTGTAGTTTCCTTTGTATGAAAAATAAAGCTTTTTTCAGAACATTTTGGAGCTGTGTGAAGGGACCAATCAATCAGCACAAACAAGGGATCAGAGAGCTGTTTTAATCAATGTAAGCAAGTCCACGCTCTATGCATAAAGAAGGCTGGCTGCTGGTGTGACATTGCCGTTGGGAGACACTTCTAGCTGCAGAGAAAATTGTCTCTAATTAGTCCTGATTGGCTCCTGTTGACTCCTGATTAGGAACGATGGCCTCACTGGCATGCTAGCAGTATAGTACTGTCTTTAATTGTTGTAAACTTTGTGACTGTCAAATAGCCCTGCTGTGATTGAAAGCCGTGCACCTAGCACCTGACTACAGACAAAAGTCAAGCCCAGCTGGTTTTGTCCCCATCAACTGTTAGAATGGCACAGGGCGAGAAGTCTCTCTTCTTCTCTTTCCTCTGACCAGCAAAATAATACGGACATGCCTAGGATTTTCTACCTTTTCCAACAGATACTCTGCTGGTCTTTTTGACTTTTTTATGAGGTTTTTATATATAGCTTTGAAATATCTGAATCCACTACTTTATAAGCAGAACACAAACACTGAAAAAAAATTACATCTGGTGTCATTTTGAATTCAGGGTGCAATCCAAACAGGTGGGTACAATGTCCACAGGTCGAGTTGACTGCTCAGAAACTCATTAAATTCATCCTACATCAACCAAACTTTTGACTAAGGACATGGTCACCTTTGTGACATCACAAAGGTTGACACCAAATGAGCCAGCTGAGATACTGGTACTTGCAGATGCTTTGTCCACCTGGGAGGGTTTCCCTGGGTAGACTCTGGCAAGATTTTACTGTACTGTGCATTCAGTTTGGCCAAGGGAACATCTTTGAACTCCACCAATGAATTACCACTCATGGCTATATCTTAAGACGATGTGCTGAATCTGTGCTAGTTTTTGTAGCACATAGAGAACATTCAGTCACTGTCATGTATACCCTCAAAAGCTGTATAGAAGCTGAAAATGCATTTCTATATATATATAATTGAAAAGAAAATGGCCAAGCTTGGCCAATAACAGAGATACTTTGGAAACGTCACAGGGAACAGGACTTCTTAGTGTAATTCAAAATCAGAAGCAAGTCTCAACTGCAATCATGAAACACCTCTGGGCGGTTATTTTAAATATTATCTAAATTATCTAACTTTTTTTCCCACAAAGATATACAAACTGGAAACTCCAAAGAATCAACAGAAAAATATGATTAAAAACTTAAAATGTTTTTTAAAAAATGGACTGGTATTTTTGCTTTTTTACTATTTGAGCGCTCAAAGTGCTTTTTACTACAAGCCTCATTCACCCATTCACAGACATTCATACAGCTCTTTTATTCTAAGCCTAAAAGCTTTGACAAGGCAAATCAGGGTTTAGAATCTCGATACTCTAAAATATTGATGGGTTGTCTTACAAATAGCAGGCAATACGGCTACCTCCTGAACCACAGTCACCATAGTGTTGATTTATGTCCTTTATGTCTCTGGCGTCTCCTATTTTTTTCCAGATGGAAACCCTTTACAACCTCTTAGGAACATTATTTCTAAAGGCTAAGGATCACTATTTTCCTCTCTGTTTGCTTGGCAGCTGAGTTTTGGTGTCAGAGGTCATGGAACTACAACTTCACAAGCTCCGTTTGCTCTGGGATACTGCAAACGTTGACTGAAGTGAAGAAAATATTGCTAAATTAAGCTCTAGTTGTGGGTTATATGGCACTAGGCCCTGTATTGATTAATCATTTTCATAAATGTTAATGACCTATTTTATAATTTAAGATAAAATGACTCAAGGCAAATATCTATCATATAAACACATTATGTATTTCACACACACATAATTTGCTCATTTTCTTTGTCATGGTGCCTCCCTCCTCCAAAACCAGTGTTGTGTAATTCCCTTTTACTATAAGACACAAGTCAGTATGTAAATGCTCCTGCTTGTGATTCAGTGCCATCACATTGTTAAAGCAGATGGGCTCTGTATTAACATTTTATGAAACTTACTCAGGCCTGATTGAAGACAATGTGACTTTTTGTTGTACAGCTGTAAAACTGATTTTATTCTCCTGCATGTTTTATTTGCGACATTAAATACGAGCATCTCCGCACGCATTTGTCTGAGCAGGGTGCTTTGCTTTGCAGATTAATGGCAGTAAACACGGTTTTATAAATCACAAATGCTGTTCCCCATTTTGCCTTTGTATCTTGACAGCTCCTGCCCAACCAAACAAACAAACACAAACATTCACAGATTCAAGCGTGTGTTCCTGAATTGTCAATCAGAAGCCAAGCTCCGTGCAATCAGTATTTGGTGATTATGTTTAGAATGTTATTTTCATATTTCTGCTAACTTCTTATTCTGACAGCTCTCACCTGGCTTGCCAGTAGACAGGATGTTGTTAGAAATGTTGACCTTGTTCTCAGGGCTGAGAGCCCAGTCCACCATGCACTTCCAGCTCTTCATAGGAAAGCTGATGCCTCCATGACCCCTTACTGGACGCTTATGGATGCTGAGAACTGTAAAAGAAAGAAAAAAAAATGTGAACTTGAAAATGGGAGAAAGTGAGAGATAAAAAAAAAAGAGCAGTTTAATATCAGTACTTATTTAGCCAAGGAGCTCATTTTAAACCAAAGCTGGCGATGCATTTCATTTATGTTATCTTGGGATATACAGTATCCAGCCTTAGTAGTTTATACAGTATTTCTATATTATTATTATTATATATACACATATTATTATATATTGTAATTATGATTATAATTATTATTATTATTATTATTATCGTATATGTGTGAGCATTACATTTTTCTCCTGTAAATTACTTTTCTGAAAATATAAAATTTAATTATATAAATTTTTTTTTAAATACCCCCAGTACACAACAAAAAGCACTCTCAAGGGACTTTATATTAAGAGATAAAGGTATTTGGTTCTACCCCAAATTGTAACCCTGGCATGATCTCTAAAGCTAGATGTTTCACCAGTGACGTGGTGGACTTGGTGTGATTTCATTTAATTTCTTCTTCTTCTTTGAAAAATAAGATAAGATGCTCCAAAGTTTCGTGCAGTTAGGCCAGCAAAAAAACGACATATGCAGGTGATTTATGCAGTCTTCATAGTCTAATTCTCCAAGGAGAATAATGAAAGAATACTTCTGAAAATAGACTAGCTAAATTGTCAAAGCAGTTTAAAAAAAAGATTGCAATTCAAATTTGGCACAATTCTGCATTCTAACTTCACTACTTTTACAAGTTTAGAAGAAGAATGTCTGATCAAACTCTGTGCTGGAAGTGGATGGTAGATTTCCCTGCATGACTTTGCTGCCATTTGAGGAGTGGGAGCAGAGAGGAGGTCAGCCGCTTAGGGGAAGGATGCAGTGCTTGTGTAGGCAGCTATTTGGCTGCAGACAGAGAGGCAGCATCGCTATAAACGGGACCTCTCATCTGCCCTCAATTCCCACGTACTCTCCCCTGATTCAACAAACACACTTTGCCTCGTTTTTATCCGGAGGTCACAGAGAGATTCAGAGCCTTTGTGATGACTACACTATGTGTTTTTCCTATGTTTGAAGAAAGTTGAGTTAACAGTTACGGCAATGGAAGGAAGCAGCAGGTGGTTTTGAATGTGTAGATGTGTCATGAGACACATCTAAAGACTTTCAGCCCTGAGGAGTGCTAATAATGAGCCTTAGTTATTCTCTTCATGTAAGAACAAGGCAAACAGAAACAGAAGGCTAGAATGAGGGCTGTGCTGTTCCTTGATGCGACAAGGTTCACAGTTAAGGAAAAACAGGAATTTGCAGAACAAAGGGTGGTGGCAAGGGCATCAGGGTGAAGCAGTGGTTAGCACTGTGGCCTCACAGCGAGAAAGCCCTGAGTTTGAATCCACCATCTGACTTTTCTGTGTGGGTTCTCTCTGGGTCCAGAGCCTTTGTGAGCCTACTTTCACTGGGGTTAGGTTAATAGAGATCGACAGACCACATTACTTTTGCGCATTGCATTGTAGGTACGAGTGGCAGCAAAATCAAAACACTGCATCAATCGCTAGCATTTCCAGCACCGGTAATCATTAATTCTGCGGTTTTAATCCCTACTTGCATTTTATTTGCCCCAAAAACAGTTATGTACAAAACGAAGGAAAACACTGCAGGTCCGTACAAAGACAGACGTGACAAAAAGGCAAAAAAAAAATTATGAGGAAAAAAAATCAAAGGAGTGAAAGGCTTAGACCCATACGAGCATACAGAGTGGACTAAAGACGTTAGCGTGCTGCCCAACTTTCATCACGCACATATTTATTATTATATGGTCCTAAGTGTGAGTGCATACACTCACAAAATGTTTAGTAACTTCAGATCCCTGCAACAAGCCCAGGTCCAGTTTACTTTGGTAATTTGGACTATTCCATTTCACTGCTGTTGTTAATTTTCAGATCCAATACAGATTGAAAATGTGACGTCATTTCCGGGGTAAAACCGCAAAGGATTGTAGGTACGAGTGGCAAGCGGTTTTTATCGGATTCTGTTGTGGAAGAGAAATTGTTCAAGCCATGTTTCCGAGGTAGCAAAGAGGCGATGGATGGCCTGGATTGCAGCCATTCGAAGACCAAATATAACGTTCCAGAACACTCCAGCTCACTCCAGCTCACATGTTAGTCTGCTAAAATAAGTGTTTCATAATTCATTACATTTATTGTCTTTATTTATAACTGGCATTATTGTTTCGTTCTATTATAGAATCTTACAAGAAAGATGCCAAATTGTATTCCATTATGCTGTATTAGCTGCTTCAGTGAAAAACAAATCAACAATGCAAAAAAACCAACCAAACAAAAATAATCATTTCAAAACAACATACTGGAAAACAGTTATTCATCACTTGATTGCTTCAATACAACACTTGGGCACATATATGCGGGACTTTTTGTGGCTGTTTTGATATCACTCTCTCTCTCTCTTAACCGATCAAATCTCGCTGTGGTAGCAGCTTTAAACTCGGTATGTCCCAGGTTGATAGAGGGTGCCCAGTCTGGATCGCATTCCAGCATTTTGTAGGCTGGTTTTCCTACAAAATACATCAAGCATTAGCCCGCAAAGCCACAGTGAACAAAGCAGCATAGCACAACGAATTCAATTCAAATCAATAGAAGACTTATTTGTAACCTACATCAACAATTATTCAAATCCAAATCCATCCAGTTTATTTATATAGCACGTTTAAAAGCAAAAAGTTTGCCCAAAGTGCTGTACAGAAACACAGGGTAAAACACAAAATACAACCACTGACACTCAAAAACCATATCAACTCAAGCCAGTCTGAACGCTATCGAAAAAAGGTGTGTTTTCAAAAGTATTTTAAAAACAGGAAACGGATATGCCTGTCTAATATTTAAAGGCAGCATATTCCAAAGTTTTGGGGCCATAACTGAAAAGGCTCGTTCTCTTCTACGTTTAAGCCTTGATTTTGGGACAACCAACAGCAGCTGGTCAGCTGATCTAAGGGTCCGTGAAGGAATATAAGGCTGAAGTAACTTGGAAATGTATGGGGGAGCAAGATCCCCCATACATTTCCGAGTTACTTCAGCATTAAGGCATTTATAAACCAGTATTAGGACTTTGATATTAATTCTGTGATGAACAGGAAGCCAATGAAGAGAAGACAGGATAGATGTTACATGTTCATAGCTGTGGGTATCAGTTAAGAGGCGGGCAGCGGCATTTTGAATGAGCTGAAGACGAGCAAGAGATCGTTGGCTGACTCTAAAAAACAGTGCATTACAGTAGTCAAGCCATGTTGAAATAAAGGCATGTATTACCTTCTCCATGTCACGTCTTGACAAAACTGGCTTCAGCTTAGCTATTTGCCTCAGTTGGAAAAAGCCTTTTTGCAACGCTGAACTAATATGTTTGTCCAATTTAAAATCTGCGTCCATAATGACTCCCAAGTTTGTCACATGCTGCTTGATATAAGACCCTAGCCAACCACAATTTACGAGCAGGCTGTATGAAATATTTTTAGGTCTAAATACAATCACCTCCGTTTTACTCTCATTGAAACTCCAAAAGTTCAGAGCCATCCAAGCTTTGATATCTTCAAGGCAGTTCAAAAGGATTTGGATGGAGCCTGGGCCATTTGGTGCTAAAGGCAAATAAATTTGGCAGTCGTCTGCGTAGCAGTGAAAGGATATTTCGTGTTTTCTAAAAATAGACCCCAAAGGGAGCAGGTATAATAAAAGAAGAAGAGGGCCAAGGATTGATCCCTGGGGCACCCCACAAGGAAGGGGGGCTGAGGTGGACTCAAAATTTTCAACTTTAACACTAAACGTTCTTTCACTCAAATATGAGTGAAGCAGATGCAGTGCTGCACCTTTAATGCCAACCAGGTGTTTCAAACGAGAGATAAGAATATTGTGGTCAACAGTGTCAAACGCTGCAGTAAGATCTAAAAGCACAAGGATCACGGAACTTTCACAATCAGTAGCTAAAAAGATATCGTTAAAAACACGTAAAAGTGCTGTTTCAGTGGAATGTAGATGTTTAAAACCAGACTGAAAGGAGGGTCAGAGTCAGAGGTAAGTGACGGAGTCAGAGGTAAGTGATGAAAGTGACGGACAAGGTAAGCTGACATCAAGCTGACTGTTGTAACTGACATCAGACGCCGGAGATTAAAGCGAATGGTAGTTTACATTTCAGTATTACCAAATACACTTATCAATTGTCTTATAACTAACAACATTTGTCTAAATCATCTCCAACACCCTGGAGAACAACGGGGAGAGTTTAGAGGATCTCCAAGATTGCATTGATCAGTGCTTCCAGTATCTCATGATGAAGAAGGTCCAGAGTGCAGCTTCCCCGGCCAAACCTGACACGCCGTCGTCAAAAAGACTTCACCCTGCAGATTCCCCCGGCACAACATCGCCAGCCAGCAAAGATATTGTCGACATATTGGAGTCAATCGACCAACGATTGTCCAGTTTCGATGAAAGGCTGTCCTTGGTGGAGATTCTTCACCGGGAATTTAAATCCTTGCGAGAATCCCTGGAGTTCAGCCAGCAGCAGGTGGAAACGCTCGCTGCTGAAAATGCCACGCTAAGGGAGTCGGTGAAATGTCTCACAGACAATGTTACCCAGCTAAATAGAGAAAATAAAAAAATAAAAGAAACAGTTATTGATCTACAAGCTCGTGGCATGCGAGATAATCTCGTATTTTCTGGTATTCCAGAAGCCGCTGGAGAAGACGCGGAGACTATGGTAAAAAACTTCATCAAAACCCACCTGAAGCTGCCGGAGGACACGGTGAAGAACATCGCCTTTGATAGGGTGCATCGCATCGGCCCCATGCGGGCAGCGGCCGGGAGACCACGTCCTATTGTGGCCACATTCGGCCACTTCAAACAAAAGGAACAGGTGAAAAGCCACGGCAGGGAATTAAAAGGAACGGACTTCAGCGTGAACGACCAGTTTCCCAAAGAGATCCTGGAATGACGCAGGGTCCTCTTCCCAATCCAACGCGGCTTCATCCAGAAGGGCTCCCGCGCTGTCATTGCTGTGGACCGGCTGTACGTGGACGGACAGCTTCACCGTGATCCCGACATCACTCCGTGGCTGTATTAACTTCACACCAGATAAGAATCCGCTACACCCTTTCCCTATCCACTCACACTAACTTGCATTAACATCTGTTTGACTCAAATCGCATCTTAAGTGTAATATCATAGCAAAATTTACACCGTCACTCTCCGTCAATGGTTTAATTGGATTGTTTCCGTTTTTTTTCTTCTCGTTTTTTTCCCCGTCTTTTTCCCCCTCTTGTTTTTATGCTGCTCACCCTTGTCCTTGGTTTCTTCCTTTTTTTATTTTCTTTCACTGCTTCGATCACCTGCTTCCACACACATCCACAATCAACATCCTTTATTTCGACACATACGCACAGCACGATCATGCAAAATCATGCGCTCAACGACAGCGCATTTACATCAGTCAGACAGCGCACACAGACCTATAGGATACACACACTTAAGCCAAGCGTACTCATATTAGTAAATATGCACACATATAGTCAAACTCAGGGAGCATCTCGCCACACATTTTTTCTCTCTCTCCTTCTCTTTATTTATCAACAAGTGATGTATTCTCTCCACCTGTCTAAGCGACACACACAGCGTACACCCCTAGTTATACACAGACATCTATGGGCGCACTAAGGTTTGTTACATGGAATATAAATGGAGCTGGCTCCAGAGAACAGGCAGATGTTGTCCTTTTACAAGAGACCCACAGACCTCTTAGAGGTTCGAATGAACTTAAAACACCTGAGTTTCCTAATGTGTTCTCAGCTTGTTATAATTCTAGACAAAGGTGAGTAGCAATTTTAATACATAAAAATATTAATTTCACAGTACTCGATACAGTTATAGATCCAGAGGGCAGATTCTTAATCATTAAACTATCTATACGTGATAAAAAGCTATGTATTGTAAGTGTATATGGTCCAAATGTTGATGATCCCTCATTCTTTCACGGTTTTTTCAGTGCACTCTCTGAACACTTAGATGGCACATTTGTTCTTGGAGGCAACCTCAACCTTGGACTAAATGAAGAAATAGATAGGCTCAGTACAGCAGGAACTCGCCGCAATTGGCAGTCCACAAATATAATCAAACAGCATATGAGCGACTCTTTGCGATGCATGGCGCTCCCTTCACCCCACCAGTAAGGAATATACTTTTTTCTCACATGTTCATCACTCCTACTCTCGTCTGGATTATTTTTTTGGTCAGCAGCTCACTGCTGAGTAGCATTTCAGACACTGAGATTCACCCTATAGCTGTTAGCGATCATGCTCCTGTATCTTTAACACTAATGCACAAGAATAATACTACGCCAAGTAAAATACATCACTACTTAAAGATGAAGACTTTATTAAATATTTTAAAAAAGAGTGGACTTCATATTTAGACTATAATGACACTCCCGGAACTTCAGCATCTGTTCTATGGGAAGCAAAGCTGTAATGAGAGGTAAAATAATTTCTTTCTCATCACATAAAAAGAAAGAAGAAAACAAAAATATTAAGGAATTAGAAAAAAACATTACATCACTAGAAGAAGCCTACGTGTCCCACCAAGATCAGGAAACATTGAACAAAATATGCAAAACAAAACTAGAATTAAATGAGATGATTGATAAAAAAAAAAACAAAATTCTTAGTACAAAGACTACGCTTTCAAAATTATGAACACGGTAATAAATCCGGTCAATTTCTAGCAAACCAGCTAAAAATAAATAAATAAAGAACAACTATAGGTGCTGTTCAAGATTCATCTGGGAACACAATATATGACCCGAAACAAACAAACAACATTTTCAGGGATTTCTATAAAAGATTGTATTCACCACAAATAAACCCATCTAAAAATGAAATTGATCAGTTTTTGGACAACATAACTCTTCCAAAATTATTAGACACTCAAGCAATGGCACTGGATTCACCACTGACACCAGGTGAACTCCAGGAAGCCCTGATAAGTATACCCAATAATAAGGCTCCAGGTCCAGACGGCTTTCCTGCAGAATTCTACAAAGAATTCTGGTCGATTCTAGCACCAGTTTTTTACAGAACGTTGTTGGAAATCAAAGAAAAGGGCTGACTTCCACCAAATATGAATTCTGCAAACATTAATCTCCTGCTAAAACCAGGCAAAAACCCTGTATATCCCTCAAGCTATCGTCCAATATCCCTTATAAATGTAGACCTTAAAATAATCTGCAAAGCTCTCTCAAAGAGACTAGAGAAAATAACCCCCCTCTTAATTCATCCTGACCAAACTGGTTTCATAAAAGGTAGGCACTCATCAAAAAATACACGCAGATTACTTAATTTGATAGACTACTCATACAGTAAAAACCTTGAAACTACAATATTTTCTTTAGATGCATTAAAAGCATTTGACAGAGTTAACTGGAAATTTCTATTTGCAACTTTACACTAATTTGGTTTTGGATCCTCTTTCATAAACTGGTTAAAAATATTATATAATTCCCCAACAGCTTGTGTCAAAACAAATGACCAAACATCCTCAAGCTTCTGTCTCCTGAGGGGCACCACGCAGGGATGCCCACTTCCCCCTTCACTGTTTGCAATTTTTATTGAACCACTAGTAGCAGCAATTAGACAGAATTCAGTAATGAAGGGCATAAAATGCAAGAACGTGGAACACAAAATCAGCCTTTATGCGGATGATGTGTTACTTTTTCTCCAAAACTCACAAACCAATATCTCTGGGGTGATTGAATTGATAAACTCTTTTGCAAGAATATCAGATATTAACTGGTCAAAATCTACACTCCTTCCGATTAATTGCTCCTTCCATAATTCTTCTTCTACACCACTGCAATGGGGAAATATAAAATATTTAGGTATTAATGTTTCTCCCAAGCTTGTAGTGTTTTCATAAGCTTAAAAACACTACAAAAGACCAAGGATAAAGGAGGATTAGTACTACCTAACTTTCAGCACTACTTCTTAGCCAACAGGCTTCAGTTTATCTCAGGATGGCTAAAACATACCTTCTTAGATGAACCTTGGCTAGATGTAGAACAAGCACTTTGCAATAATATAGAGATTTCAGATCTATCATTTATCAGCTCAAACATCCAACGACATGAATGCTTCAAAAGCATCAACATCAGCTCTTCTCTGACAGCATGGTGGGAGTTTCTAAAATTGAGTCTTCATTAATCCCATGCAAACGTACACCTATCTGGAACAACCCTGACATATTACAAAACAATAATATGATAAACTTTTCAGATTGGAGTGGTAAAGGAATCAAATATTTAGAACATATATTAGAAGGAACAGAATTTATTTCATTTGACAGACTAGTTACACAATATGGGATCAACAAGAAAAGATTTTTAGAATATCAACAAATTAAATCCATAGTAAAAATGAAATTTAAACCGGGTCAAGTTGAACTACAAACACCACCAAGTGTGGTTCAATTTCTTACTCTTAAAGCCCCCAAATTACTTTCCAAAAGATAAAGAATGCTTTCTAAAACAGATGAATCAATATCACTTCCTATTGCAAAATGGGAAGCGGATTTATCAGTTAACTTAGACCTAAACTTCTGGTCTCAGATTTGCTTAAAAACCTTTCATCTAATTAGAAATCCCAGTCTTCAATTAATTCAATACAAAATACTACATAGAGTGCACTATACAGGTCATCGGATGTTCAAGATGGGCTTTACGTCTACCAACAACTGCTCACACTGCCAAACCAATTCACCGGACAATTATATCCACGCTCTTTGGTTCTGTCCACCATTTCAGAAGTTTTGGCGCGAGATATGTGAAGACTTATCAAAGTGTCTGAAATGTAACATTCCAGCTTCCCCTTTAGTGTGTTTGTTGGGCAGCTTAGATAATGTCACTACAGATAAGAATATAGCCCATATGGTTTTCACTGCCCTATGCATAGCCAAGAAAACAGTCCTCATGAACTGGAAAAATAAAAATAATCTTAATTCTAACAAATATAGAAATTATCTATTAGATTAGTGTTGATACAGCCTCTGCCACCACATCAGATCAATTGCTCTGGGCTCCTTTGATTAGCTCTATCACCTAGTGGGGGTGGGGGGTCATAGTTTGGTCCCACCTTCGCTGTTGTGATTGGTGTGGGGGTAGGGACAGGCTTAGGGCGTCGGGGGGTTCCCCAGGAGCATCTTCCTTGGAGGGCACAACCCGGGGTTGCAGAGTGAGTTCTTCAGGAACTCACTCTGCAGGAGGGGGAGATACAGGAGAGGTGGAGAAAGATCTCAGTCTGGGCGTCTATTGTCTTGTGTAGTCTGGAAGATGAGTGGATGACGGTGTGGGTGCAGTTTTCTCTGTGGTGGGGCCGGGCGGTACTGTTATGATGGGCCCCGGTCCGGATGGGCCTGGGCCCCCTTTCCCTGGCGAGTTGCAGAGTATGGGGGTGCCTACTGGGGTCAGCGTGGGAGCTGGCCCCAGGGAGGGGTCACTTGCCCCTCCCTTCCTTCCCTCCCCATCTCCAGCTGCCTCCCTCTTCCCACTCCACCACAATCACCCACACATGCAGGGCCTTGGGGTAAAGGTGTGTCACCAGGGTGCAGGGGAGGCATCCCCCCCTCTGTCCCCTTCTGGCTGCCTGTGCCTCAATTTTATCTCACAACTTAGACATTCACATTACTCACACTCTCATAACACATACATATAGGATCTTGGGGGTGGGCACGCTACACGGAATACAAAAGACCATCAGGGTGTACACCTCACCCCTGGCGTTGTTGCCCACCTCTCAATTTTAAATACATGTAGACATTGAGGGCTATCAGGAGGAGCTATGCGCTTACCTGCTGCTCTCTGGCAGGTAGCTCCATGCCCTCCTGGGTTTTAAAAGGCACCTTAGAACACACATGCATCAACACTACATATGAGCGGGCGGAGGGAGGTTTGGAGTCTTCTCTCACCCCCGCTCTCTGCGACCTGCTGGAGCGGGGGTGCTAAGAGTAGGAGTTGGCCATCCGACTGGGGTTTGGAATGTGGGGCCTCCCTGCTGCTGCGGAGTCGGGGCGGTCTCTTTCTCCCCACCCCAAGGAAAATGGTAACACCACCTGGGTCTGGGTGCAGTTTCCCCCTCCTGGGACAGGGGTACCTAGACCCGGGGCTAAGAGTACGCTTGGGGAGTGTGATCCTAATGTGATGCACGTATGTAAATCCTGGACCAAATTTCATATAAAATGGTAAACGCTTTTCTAGTCCCTAAGGACCCCAAAGCGCTTCACACTACATTCAGTCATTCACCCATTCACACACACATTCACACACTGGCGATGGCAAGCTACATTGTAGCCACAGCTGCCCTGGGGCGCACTGACAGAGGCGAGGCTGCCGGACACTGGCGCCACCGGGCCCTCTGACCACCACCAGTAGGCAAACACGGGGTTAGTATCTTGCCCAAGGATATTTGGCACACAGCCAGGAGGCAGCCTGGGATCGAACCACCGACCATGTGGCATGTTGACTCCTATGACAAACTGAAGCCTTTTGGAATCTGTATAAATGGAGCTATTGATGGCTTTTCGAGAGTTATGATTTGGCTTCATGCCTGTTCAACAAACAATGATCCCAAAGTCATTGCTGGATATTTCATAGCAGAAGTTGAAAAGAGGATGGGAACACCTGCTAGGATTCGCTCTGATCTGGGAACAGAAAATGTCATAATGGCGGAGATGCAACAATTCTTGCGATGGACTATGGATCCGAACGTCAGAAACTGTTTTATTACTGGATCCAGCAATCACAATCAGCGTATTGAAGGCTGGTGGGCCTTTCTGAGACAACATCATGCTCAGCACTGTATAAATCGTCTCCAGGAACTAAAATACCATGACTGCTTTTCTGGATGTTTTTTGGACAAGCAGCTCATATTGTTTACGTGCCTGAACGTCATCGAGGTATGTAACCATGTTTATATTCTTTTAATGAGTCATTGCGGGGCGACTGTGGCGCTGGGGGTTGGGAAGCGCATCTGTAACTGGAAGGTTGCCGGTTCGATCCCCAGGCTCTCTGTCCTGGTCGTTGTGTCCTTGGGCAAGACACTTTACCCTACCGCCTACTGGTGTTGGCCAGAGGGGCCGATGGCATGATATGGCAGCCTCGCTTCTGTCAGTCTGCCCCAGGGCAGCTGTGGCTACAACTGTAGCTTGCCTCCACCAGTGTGTGAATGTGAGAGTGAATGAATAGTGGCATTGTAAAGCGCTTTGGGTGCCTTGAAAAGTGCTATATAAATCCAATCCATTATTGTGTGTGTGTTAGAGAGAAAGAGAGACACGGAGAGAGAATAAAAAGTTTGCTTTAACACCCATCATGCACCATCCCTATTATCACTGGGTTCAGGATATGAAAAAAATGCATATTTCACTGGCCAGAAACATAAAATCACACTGTCTAAAACAATTCACTTTTAATAATTACTTCCACAGTATCACGTGTTTACCACTGTTATTCTTGTTGTTGAGTTTTTTGATAAACTCTGCTTTTCTGACTGTCACTGTGTGGTGCTTTTGGGTAACATGTTGAGCCAAGAGAAATGTGTTCTTTTACTGATATGAAATTTTTTAAAATTCTTAATATTTAATAGGAAGAGCTGCAGCAAGTTGCACATATGTGGAACACCCACATAATACGCAGAAGCAGAAATGCTGTTGTTCCAAGTGGACGTCCGATTCTCATTTACACCATCCCTCATCTCTTTGGAGGACAGGATCAGAAAAGACAATCATTATTTTGTTTGGATTGTCGGTTCAAGATAGTAGCAAGCAAGCCTGTCTAAATATATTTAACCAAATCTGTGTACTCCAGTGAAGAATCAAAATTAAAGCAGGTCCTTGCATTAGTATTGCTTTTGTTTTTTTAATATTTTGACTGAGACATTTATGCAAAAAACAGGTGTTTGCTTCCCATCTAAAGAAAACATTTGACATCTGTTTATTAATTGAAATGAGAACATTGAAGTAAATGCTTGAATACGCAAAATGTTTTAAAAAATAAATCAGAAAGACGTGCATTGAATAATTTCAACCTTTTGGCATTTCCAATTATTTTTTTAACTGAATTTCTATTATATCTGATTTCTGTTTTAAGACTGTCGAAAAAACATTTTTTGCTGATCCCATATATTCTCATTCATGAAATATTGTTTTCAATTTTACTGAAACATTGTGCAACTGTTATTCACCCACAAACAGTTTCTTGTAAATAAAAATTCTGCATTATTTAATAATTAACAAACACTGTTAGATGTTAGCCTCCCTTTTATTTGTGTTCAAGGAAAAGAAAACACAGACTCTTGATAAACACTACAAAACTTAACTTGTGTGCCAATTTTCTGTGTCTTTTATTCCAGTCAACTATTGCATCAAACACATTGCCTTCCAAAGTTATTCCCTTAAAATATGTTCTAAACAAATGACTGGTGGAAAGGTAAAAAAAAGATACTTGAAAATAATTAATATTAAATCTTTTGAATTATTACTAAACAAAACATCCCCTCTAGCAGACATCTTGTATCCAACAAAACTGTACCACAGACCTGTGGAAACGACCTTGACACATGATAAGAACTAATAATAAGCATAGTTCACCTCTTGCTGCTAACCATATGAACTTATTAAACATAATTAGTTAAAAGTTTTACTAGTTTAAATGTTAAGTATGAAAATTTAAACTGAAATCTACATATTTCATGGTGGAAACAAATTGATGTTATCCACAATTTTTGAAAATAAATTCAAATATGAAAAAAAGAATGTTTGGGTTTTTTTTGGGGGTTTTTTTGGGGGGGGGGGGTTACTAATAAAACACTTCCCTGAAATTTAAGCTCTTTCTTTTTTTATACAATGATGTGTTTCCTGTTTGTGGGTTTAACAAACTTTATAGCTTCATGGCCCGTCATTGTTAGTGCAAACCTTTTATTCTTTGGTTTAAACATGATGGACTTTAATCAAGCTATGCTGAACTCATAAGAGCTTTTAGCAGCCAAAATATTGTCCAGTTCATTTCGTAGTTCTGGGTAGGACGTGTATGTCCATGGTAGTTCCAGAAGAGGGCCGCGTGTGTGTGCCACAGGTCGTCGTGCCAGTCCATCCACAGGCGTGAACAGTACCTCAACCTTGTCAACACAGATGACATCTGACCCAGTAAGAAACCTGAACATCCTTCTGAGCCCTGTATCTTCAAGTCCTCTGATGTACTGGTGCAGAAATCTGAAGCTCTGCTTCTCTGCTTGAGTGGTGGGAGAGACAGTAAGCAACTTCAAAAGCTTTCTCGTTGTTGGCTTTTTATCTTCATACATTAGTAGGACATCTTGTGGGCTTTGAAAAGCTTTTAGGAAGTGGCTTGCAACTAAGGACATTTTCTCTGCGGCATATGCTGGTTTTTGGATTAATTGTTTGTGTGCGACTTTCAGAAGGCCTTTTAAGTTCTCTTTGGTTGGAAGCACTGATACATCCAGGCGATCCATGAGATCCAGCACTTCATCCCTGTCTTCATCTGAAAGATCTTCTTTTAGTGCCCTTTTTATCTGATCTCTATCTGATTGACTTAGGTAAAAGAGAAGACTTTCAAACAGCAGATCATCTGATACTTGATTCTCACCGAAGATGAGTGCCACTGTGAAAACAGGAGCAAGGCGACAAGGGAAATATCCATGGTCTTGAAATCCCTTCAGTAAAATTCTACCCATGGATTTCCACTCTTCTTCCTGCCATTTAGGAAACAGTGATGGCACTCTGAACTCCTCTCCTTAAGCTGTGTTGTCCACAAACTCTGACCAAAATGCAGCATACACATCTCTTGATACACCGTCTGCATCAGCTCCTTTTTCATCAATGTAGGTGTATTTTAGAGGTTGTATGAGGAGTGCTGGATCTTTGAACTGGCTGATCATCTCCTCCAGAATAGTAACCCTGTGAAGTTTGATGGTAACGCAGACAATCATATGATCCTGCAGAGCTTATTGCTTCATTGCTTATAGATGTATCTGGACTACTGACTGCTGTGTTTGTTGGAGGAAGTGTAATGGATGTGATGACCAGATCATCTTCCTCAAACTGCAGGAATGGTTCATCTATTACAGTGTCATCAAGTTGACAAGACAGAGGCTCTCCAAGGGAGGGTCCAATCATTACCTCAGATGTGTCTAATAATACATCTTCATCAGCATTCCTAGATTCTGATGATGAGACCACAACAGTGTGAAAAGCTTCTTCATCTCCTTGATGTGAGTCAGTCAGTTGTGTAACATTGTTTACATGTGTTTTCCCTCTATCATAAACTTCTTCATCATCTTCATCATTGGAAAATCTTCTTGTGCACAAGTAAAATCTCAACATTCCCATTTTAAGTGCTGAGTAGAGTTCTCCAACTCTGACATCTCCACCAAATACAGCCTCTTCCTGATAGTCTAATATGTCATGACCAGTGTTGGGACTAAGGCGTTATTAAGTAACGCGTTACAGTAACTACGTTATTATTGTGGTAACGAGCACGGTAACTAGTTATTATGCCAAAATCAGGAACGCGTTAGTCGTTACTGGGATTTAGATAGGCTCGTTACTCGTTACTTCGTGTGGTGGCTATCGCGGAGCTTCCACAGATTCAGTAACATTAGCAAGTGGTGGAGGCCAGCAGGTGGATGAAGGAAAAGGGACGCAGAAGGAAAAGAGACCCGAGGCGGCCGCCGGTCCAAGTATCAGGTGAACTGAACTTCAGGTAAGAAGTTATGACCTGCAGTCTATCTGGGTCAGATATAAACCAAGTTTAGGTGGAGTTTATTTTCGTTATTCTGACTTTTTCTGTACTGCGTGCTAGCTAGCATGACGGAGTTTCTATACAGCTGGGTGGTGCTATGAAGTTAATGAAGTTGAACTTTATTTTGTTCATAAGTTATTAGAGTTGCCAACCGTCCCGTCTGGTATTCAGAGAAAATATTACGCGTTTCTTATTGAGGTGAAAGGGAACAGTTTGTCCCGTAATTCAGCTACAATGAAAAAGACACAAAGCTGGAGTTATTCTGTGTTTACGCTGCACAGCTGCCTCTTCTTCTTTCATTCTCCCCCCTCCCTCTCCCGTTTCTACTTCAATCATGAAACCTGATCAATGATCAGCTGATCGGCTCTCTTGTTTGTTTATCGCCCACTTTGCGCCTTAAGAGGAACCAGCGGATGTCGCGCTAAACAACAGCAGAACTTTTAAGCTTGATCAGCTGTTGTTAGAATTTATTTAATATTAATTTCTAGTATCAGCTGATGTTTGCTGGAGCCACAGCTGCAAAAAAGCTGCTGGTCATGATGTCGGTTTGTATATCTGGTGAGAGGGAAACATGAAGATGAAACCAGGAGATGTCCTTACTGGATCATCAGAGCTGTGATGGAGAAACAGGTTTACCTTTTAGCTGACATGAATGAGTTGAAGGGAAGTTATGAACTGTTTCTGAGAGACAAATAACCCCAGGATCCTTTTTTAGGTAGCTGACAGCTGGTAACTGTGCAGGGGCGGGTCTAGCAAAGTGTTGCCAGGGGGGCATGTAGGGCATTAACAGGGAGAGGTGGGCACAAAGAAATACTTTTCTTTCTTATTCTCATTTAAAATGTCTAGCTTTTAAAAAATAATTATCTGAGTCTTACAACAAACGATTGATAGATTGATGCATATATACCATCAAAACAGTGAACATCACTGTCACAACAGCGTTTGTTTTCATTCAAAGGCTTTATGATTTTTCCTATAATGGTGGGCGGTCTCTAGTCAAAATGCCCGGGACGATTTTTTTTTTCCCAGTCCAGCCCTGTATGCAGCTCATCTGCAGTCTGGTGTTACCTACATCTTCCTATTCAGAAGGCAGAATTTCCGAGTTCTGAGTACAATCAAAGCACCACGACTGCAGTTTTTGTGTTGGATGTAAAAGGCGCACATGACGCTGTGGAGTAGGCTAGAATCATGGCAGCAGTCAATGACGGTCCAGGCGTGGGATTTCTCTCGTGGAAATATACACATTATCTTTTCCTATCTATTGGTAGGTGGCACAGTGCACTTGTGGCAAGTAAGCAAGCTAGAAGACTGGCAAAGTTATGGAAGCAACACATTAACAAGAGAATTCTGAGTAAAACCAAAGTTACTTTCCCTAGTAACTAGTTACTTTGAAAGTAACGAGTAACTTGAAGTAACTGAGTTACTTTTGAGAGAAGTAACTAGTAATGTAACTAAGTTACTATTTTAAAGTAACTTACCCAACACTGGTCATGACTGAACACCTCCCATCTTCCAAAATTGCTTTTTCCACTTGGAAAGAAAAGATCTTTAGCATACTGTAATATGTCAGCTTTTTTGGAGTCTTTGGGCACATCAAAGGTCCTTGTTCCTCCTCCTCTGCGCTTTCTCACTTGCTTACCTTCATGGATCCACCCTAACTCAATTTTTCGAGTCTTTTTCTCAGCCCATTTGTTGTTTTTTGCATATGTTCTTTTTCTCTTAGAAACAAATGCCTCCTCATGATCAGGTTTCTTCTCATTTTCATTGATTCCCATCTTTTCCTTCAATTTTTCAAGCAATGAGTTTTTTCTTGATTCCTTAGTACTTGCACCACTGTTTTCCAAGCAGAACTGTCTGGCAGCTATCCGATCACCATATGTTGGGATGTAACCAGACAGGGTCTTGTCTTCCATGAAATCAATCACTGTGGGATCAATCTGTAATAACAGAGATATTTATTAGTATACAGAAGTACAAGGTATACCTGCTGCCACACCACATGAGGTACCTCACTAAAGAAATGTATGTAAATTTCACATGTGTTTTGATAATTGTCTATTATTATTTTAGTGGCAGCCATCGATATTTAGCATTTATTCTTTTCCTCTCTTTATGCCAGCAACATTAATCAGATTCTCTAACATGTCATTAATAGAAATATTACAGTATATACAATGCCCACTTTTGAAAAAGTAAATTAGTATTCACGTATCTTTCAGTTGCACAGTGCACAAAGGGTTTAACTCATTGTTTTTTTAAATTGAAGCCAAATATCAATATAAGCACAGTTTAATTCATTTGTTTTATATAAACAAGGAAACATTGTGCATCACATAATATAGTGATATATTTAAGAAACCTGGAATCTGCATAGGGTTAATTAGTAACAATTAATAACCGTGGTCATAACAACGACCCAGGGTTATACAGTGGGTTAATTTGTTTTACATTCTCGATTCCATATAGAGCCACACCAATGCAGCCTACCGTTACGTCCTCACGCAGTCAAAGCGAGAGAAGCGAAAAGCGCTGTGGTTGCTAACTTAGCAATATGTCACATTTTTAGATGCTGTAACTTCGTAAAAAGCGAGTTTTACAAATTTCCCCCTTGAGAGAGCACTTACGCGTTCTTGTAGCATTCATAAGAGACAGTCCTCAGGTACACCACGATTCCGAAGAAATCTCAGAAGTGGGCTATCAGTGTTTGTGTCTATGTTGAAAGCAGGGCATTGAAAGTTAAGTGCCAGTTCTGAAGAGCGTGAGCTCTCCACATCTACCATGGATTTGGGTTCCCGAACGCAACGCGTTTTACATTCTTACAATAAAAAATGTTATTCTAATGGTACCTTTTTTTTACATTTGTACAATATATGATTACGTTCGTACAATATGATAATTATATTGTACGAACGTGATAATTATGTATATTGTAATAACGTGATGTTATGTTGTTCAAACGTGAAAAGTATATTGTTAGAACAATAAACTTTTCACATTATAACGTGATATACTTCTATTTTCCTTTTGCCTGGGTGGCAGCTCTACGCTTCCGTAGAAGAGAGCAACAGTGGAAGAATTAAATATTCGACAGCACCTGGGTGGAGCACGAGCTTTAAACTCATGCACAAGAGAAATGTCAAATAAAACAGGTTTGTGATCAGAAAACACGGAATCCCCAATTTCCAAATTAAAAACAGATAAACCGCACGATAACACCAGGTCAAGAGTGTGCCCCTGCTGGTGTGTAGGGCCTTGTACAAACTGCACAAAGTTAAAAGATTGAATAAGATTTAAAAACTCCTGAGCAAGCAGTCCATCAGAGCAACAGACATGAATATTAAAATCACCAACTATTAAAATCCGATCATATTTAGGCACAATGTCAGCCAAGAAACATGAAAAGTCATTCAAAAAGTCTTTGTTAAACTTCGGTGGTTGGTAGATTACTGCACACCCAACCGGTTGAAATGTCCCAGTTCAATTATCAAAAGTTCAAAACTGGAGGGGGAACCGGTACATGGAGTTGTTTGCAATTAAAGTTATTTTTAAAAACTGTCAATATTCCTCCTCCTCTACCTGATATCCTTGGAGCATTTAAAAATGAGCAGTCGGAGGGCAATATTTCAGAAATGAAGCTAGACTCACCCATTTTCATCCATGTCTCAGTCACAAAAAGGAGATCCAATCCATTTGAAGAAAATAAATCATTTAAGACAAATGTTTTACTTGCTATGGACCCGACATTTATTAAAACCCATCCTCGTTGGAGCTGGAGTCTGGGCGGAAGTTGTCTGTGAAGCCCAACTTAATGGGCGCAAATTCACAAAGTTTATTCCACAACGCCCAAGACATGAAAAACACCGGCGAGCAGGCTCACGTCCACTCGAGCATACGACAGGAACCAGACAAGGAGCAACATGATCCAGGAGATGCCTTGGGATGCGATGGAATAGACTATAATCCACTGGAGCAGCTGCTAGAGAAAAAGTAAGGCAAGCTTTAAGCTTCACTAGCCGACCGGCACGTTTACCGCGGCGTCTGCGACGATGTGTTGGAGCAGGAGGAAGTGCTCCGCGTAGCAGGTAAGAAGGAACATCAGGAACATCAGCCAGGGATAGGGGATACCCTGTTGTTTGTCCTTGCTGATTTGTCAGAAAATATTAAAGATCCAAAAGTTTTTAGCGTTCATATACCAGTCGCGAGTTGATTTGGGTGGCACAAATTGTAAAAAACAAAACAAACAAAAACAAATTGACAGAGACAGACGGCAAGCCACACACACCGGCGCCAATTGTGTTATGATAAATTACGTAATAACTACAAGAGAAGACTTACCTTTGTGGAAATGCTTGGAGCAGACTAACGTGTGAGCTGGAGTGTTCTGGGACGTTATTTGGTCTTCGAATGGCTGCAATCCAGGCCATCCGTCGCCTCTTTGTTACTTTGGAAACATGGCTCGAACAATTTCTCTTCCACGACAGAATTTGATAAAAAAAAAACAAACAGCTGGCTTCCCGTGGCTGTCATGCGACCGGCTATTGCGGTTAATAATACAACAGCTTCTTGCCATTTTTTGTGTTTCCTTTTATCGCTGTGTGACTGTTTTCTTGTGAAAGCCTGCGTGCGCTTGTACCATTTGCTCTATTGGTGATTCTAAATTGACACTGTAGGTGTGAGCGGTTGTCAAGTCTCTGTGTTGGCCTTGTGACAAACTGGCAACCTGTCCAGGGTGTGCCCCACCTTTCAGCCTATGGTAGCGGGATAGGCTCCAGCAAACTGTGAATTGAATAAGTGAAAGAGAACAAATGGATGGACTAAAGCTTCATAAGATGCAAGGCTAGGACATCTCTGTCTCACGTGTTTTGTTTCCAACACCAACCTTCACCCCCGAGTGAAAGTAATAAGCCCAGTTTTACAAAAGTGCAATTTTAAATCACTGAAAACTGGAGGTACATAGCTATCCAATTAAATAAAATAGCTTGTGAATTGAATTAATATTTGACATTTAAAAAGCTTTACCACTGGGGATACCAGCTATAGCTACCAATTTATTCCTAATGTACTACTTCATTTTCTGTTAGTTCTATCTATAGCTGTTTTCACACATGCACTGTAGAGCTGAACTTTTGCAGACATTACCAGGAGGAACTGAATGTGACAATGCAAATGTCCAGGTCAGCTTGAATGTGTGCTGCCTTCTTTGTACTCTACTGTACATGCAGTATAGTGTATGTTCCTTAACAAAGACTAGTTAAAATAAATTCATTGCAGGCTGGTTAGCACTATTGTCTTATCAGAGAAGATTGTGGTATAGATTTGAGCACGTCTGCTTGACTTTTTGCTTGAAGGTGTATTCCAGGGATAGGCTGCAGAAATAATACCGTGTCTTGTCTTTTATCAGAGGAAAAAGGTTCTCCTTGTTCTTGTCAGTCAGGAGCCAGAAAAATCAAATGCATCAAAAATGATTGACATTTTTTTCAAAAAAGAAAAAAAGCATAGTAATGTTCTTTATTTTCTGAAATATGTCTTTTATCTCTGCAGTTTCCTGTTACTTATTGGCCTCTATCAAAAACTGATATGGGCTAAAATCTGACAGGGCATATAGCCATTGGTTGATGGAGCTTTTTTTTAGACTGAACCCAAAGGAAATGTCTTTAACCATCAGGCTGCCATCCTGTGTCCTCACTTTTAGTGGTTGCTATTGCATTTATGAAGATTTATCTTCAGAGAATATAGGTGTGATAGGAGAATTTCTTTGATAAAAAGGGAGAGGTGTGGAGATCTTCTAGATGGAGATAAGACTGACCTAGGTTATCGGAGACTTCACACATGTCTTGAATGTCTTTCATCCTCAGGCCAATGACATCCACAAAGTCCTCCACCAGACGGAAAAGCTCTTTGATGTTTGGCCCCAGCTGAGAAAACAGAGACACATGAGAGCAGAATAAAAGAAAAAGGATTATGGATTTGAGGCAAATGTTCTGAAATGCTGTTCGAGCACTTGACACACAAAAGGCCTTTTATAGGAAATCTGGAATTTGAGACAAGTATTGCCATAGCGTCCTGTTTCAGTTCAGTGTCACAATGTCTTATAGCCCACACTACTATAACCAACATGAACATTTACAATTTGTACATCACCATTTTTTCTTTTTGATGACAGGAAATACACTGCAGCTTTGTTCTTATTTTCAATACTGAAGAAAAAGACGGCACACGGTTCTACTGAATGCAGGTGATGAGAAATAAATGGCTGTGATAAAGGCCTCAAGGCTAAAAGCTTGACTTTTTGATTAAATACATTGCAGTGATGCAACATCTGCTATTACATCAAATCACATTTTTTTTAAATGGCAAAATAAGTTAGGAAACCTTACATTTCTAAGCAGGGCTGCCACGGTTGGAGTTAATCACCGCTGACAGAAATGGCTGTGCTACTGTAAAGCTAGTCAGAGGCCAAAAGCAGTTCAAACTCAAAAGGTCTCTGAACGTTTGCGAGTGCCTTCGACACAGCCTAGATCAAAGAGGGGCTTCAATATTATGAAAGAATCTGAACCTCATATTGCTTGTAGTATTAAATGGCACAAAAATTATTTTAAAAAGTGCAAATATGAATGAACTATCAGCATGAAAATGCAAAATGCATCTTTTTTAGTTTAATCAGATGTGATTCACTACTCCCCAATGTTGAAGATAATAACGATAGTAAAGTAAAGTGGTTGAAATGCTAATGCTCGCTCTCCTTCGTGTATTCAGACCATGCTGGGGGAACACAGAGTGTGCCATTTCCATTTTAAGATATCTGAAGCAGTTGGAGTAGAGCAGCTTGTTTTATTTAGCATTATTTCTCTGTCTGCATGCTGAAATTCCTGAGAACAGGCGGATGCTGGACAGCTTGTTGGAGGCACAGAGTGAATAAGTGCAGCAGATGGATGAGTGGGTGTTTGCGTCATTATCTGTAGTTATTTCTGTCTTTCAGCAATTCTCGCATTCCCCTTTCACTTCTCCTCTGTCTGTAAAGACACAGGTGGGCTGTTTGTCCACCTGTGTCTTTGTCATCTCTGCTGCCATCAGGATTTCTCCTTGATTGTTGAAGTTATTATTGCTCACAAAGTTCAAAAGGAGCTGCAATTACAGACAAGGACAGGTCCTATTTTAGAAAGAGAGGCTGATACTAACCAGTTGTGCTTCCTCCCATCTCTCCTTGTTTTCTTCCATCAACAGATTGCTGACTGATTGCACAAAGTTCTGGAAAGGAAAAAAATGATTTGCATTCAGTTTTTTGAAATCCTTCTAGACCCTTCTTAGTGGCTGCCAACTTGGTTATGTAGCAGAATCTGAGGGACAAATATTTGGACAGTTTTTAGCCAGAAATTATAAGTTTGTTGCTATTCAGAAAAGGAGAGACTAGAGGATCTTTAAAATCTCACAAAGGACAAAATAGGATTTACAACTTCATCAGTAAGAAGTAAATACAGCAAAAAAATTTAACTGCATATTTTACAATATACTTTTACTAACGTGTGCTTTTTATTAAGACACAAACTATAAAATTCCAGGATCTGGTGAAGTTTAAAACAGTGCAAATAATATATAAGGCAAGGAAAGGGATGCTCCCAATCGAAATCTTAGAAAGAGAAGGGAGGTATAATTTTAGAGGGAAGTAGAATAAAAAAAAACAAAGAGTAAGAACAACATTGAAAAGGATGTCTATTTCAATAGCAGGAGCTAAATTCTGGAATGAGTTAAAAGAAGAAATAAAAGGTCAGTAGTGATATTAACCAGTTTAAAATAAAACTCAAAAAAGAAATTTTAAATAAGTAAGAATGAAGAAAATGCAATTAACCCAAGACAGCAGTCAAAGTGATTTTTATTTTCTTCTGTAAATTAGCAAATCTAAATATAGTTTTAGTTGAATATGAGAAAATATTTTTTGTAATGTTATGTTCAAAGTTGAAGGCATTGTATACGTTTTTGTTGTTCAAATTTAGATGATGAGGATGTAAACCTGAGGGGGTAGGGCTAAATAAGTATATACTTCTGCCTACTCCTTTTCAAACAACTGCATGGAATGATTTTATGAAATATTGGTGAATGTATATGTTTGAAATAAAAATGAACTGAACTGAACTTTGTAGCCTAGATTGCACGTTGAAATAGAATATCCATTCATCCATCTTTTTTATTCCTCTTATTCAATACATTTGTAGTATAAAACATAGGTTCTATATAAGAAACAGTCAATTTACATTGTTAGGTGGGTATAGGAACACAGCCTTTCCCAGCTGGAGAGCAGAAGGCATCAACTGAATATCAACATGTATAAATTTGTCATCCTGTGTCTTTCACCTCTACCAGGCCACCAGCGACCTGTCTAGGGTCTAGGTTAGGACTGGATTTTTTGTATTATGACTCGTTAGCCGGTGATTGCTCAGATTTATTTTTTATTTTTTGCATTCATTTCAAGTAGTTGCAGCCATCATCAACACAATCAACCACTGGGCAACAAATTTTAATCGCAGGGAGATTGCACAGGGTGGGAGGTAACCTGTGTCCAAAAAACATCATGGTGTAACTCAAATGGTGTGCAAATAACTGCTGTCTAACTTAGAAAGATAGACAGATTGCCAGTGTATTGCAGTCAGTCTGCATGCAAGTCTGAAAGCAACCACGTCTCTTTGGATTAGTGGACTTAACTCTGCTGGTTCTATTCTGTTTATACTCCTGCATGAAAACAAGGTTGCCTTAGTTGCCCAAGTCATTTTGCAGGGACATGGCTATCCTCCAGCCAAGAGGTTGTTTGTAATTACCAACCTGCTCAATCCACAGTTTCCAACCAGTGTTTCGCATTATATGTAGCCATTGTAGGTTTTTTTTTCTGTTTAATACACTTTTATTTGGGTATTCTAAAAGGGCAAAAACTCTATAAAAGGAATATTCAATTCAATTCGATTTTATTTATACAGCGCCAAATCACAACAACAGTCATCTCAAGGCGCTTTATATTGTAAGGTAGACCCTTACAATACATAGAGAGAAAAACACAAAAGTCATATGACCCTTTATGAGCAAGCACTTTGGCGACAATGGGAAGGAAAAACTCCCATTTAACAGGAAGAAACCTCCAGCAGAGCCAGGCTCAGGGAGGAGCCGTGACAGGTTGGTGTTAGAGAAGGAGGCACAAAAGAGTTAGACAACAAGACAAAAATCCTAGCTCTAACCCTACATGGGTTGCCAGTGACCTTTTGGATCTTAAGAGATTACCTGTAAGGGAAGAAGACACTTTCACACTGTATTACACGCTGCAGCACAGTGGTAAAACCGTGTACCAGCTCACCCTCGTGTCCTCATTGCTGGGGCTGTAATATGTCCTCCTGAAGATCTCTGTCATGTTCTTCAGCACATCTACAATGGCCAGCAAATCACCACTATAGCTGGTTCCATCACTGGATATTTCCCTCAGCTTTGTCATTACTTCTGATACTCCATCTCCCACAAGGCCACGCTGCGCTTTGGACAGATGCTCCCGAGTCTAGCAGAGAAAGTGGCTTCTGTTAGTTTTCACAGTTAGTGGTCAACACAGCAGCAGTATCCATGTCTTTTTTTCAAAAGTGATAACACAGCATAATAACAGTTCAATGTAACTTAGACTTAATGAAAAAAAAGAATTAACATGTATGCCATGTGTCATACATTTTTACCCAGACACAGCTAAAACATTGCAATATCTTCATATGCATCTTTTGCAAGTTATTTAGACTCACTAAAGTCTGTATACTGCGATAGTCATTAGAAATGCACTTCATATAAGTGGGATTCTCCCAGTAGGCAATGCCCTCCTCATCCAGGGTGCAGCGGCGAAGGATAAGCCCTGTATGGGGAAACACATGAGGATTAACCTTCAATTATTTGGTGAGCCCTTGTTACATCATGCTTTTACAGGACATGCAAATGTAATCTTTCTACATGCAGGAAGAGCTCACCCATGGCATTGGGAGGACAGCGTACTGCTGCTGTATCTCCAGCTGGAGTCATCTTCCACACAACATTAGAGTAGTTGTCTTCTCCACATATTTCATGTGGTTCTGTTACCAGAGAAACATCAAAGTGTGTCATGCAATTGTATTAATCACATAACCAGGAGGTAGACTGTCTAAGTAGTGCACTTTTCAGTCTTTGATGTAGTGGAGCAAACTGCGCCCACCCACTGACCTGGGCATCTCTTTTTGTTACAGCTGCGGACCTCTTCCCGCTCTCCAGGACAAGGCTGCCCTCCAAAAAAGGGCCCATAACAAATCCGGTTTCTCTGCTGACTCCCCCCTCCGCAGGTTTTAGAACAACCCGACCACAAGGACCAGGTCTGCCACTTGCCATCCACTAAGAGAATGAGTGAATAATGATAATGAAATACAACAGGAACATGTAAATTTTACACATTTGCTATCAATGAAGTGAATTTAACCATTATGCGGACCACAATGTTCTGTTTTTATATTTATGAAATCTCATTCAGCACAGTTGGCTGAAAAAGAGATCGCCATGGTGGATTGTCCACCTCCATCTCGCCCTGTCCCTAGCATCCTCATCTTTCCCACTAATCCCTCTGCAGGTCCTCTTTCACTACATCCATGAATCTTCTCAGTGGTCTTCCTCTTGCCTGGGAGCTCCATATTCAACATCTTTTATATACACTATCCCTTCTCTCCACATGTCCAAACAATCTCAGCCTTGCTTCACCAATTATGTCTCAAAAGCACTTAACCTGAGCTGTATCTCTGATGTCCTCACTCTAACCCTGTGCATCTGGATCACTCCCAATACAAATCTGGGTATCTTCAACTCTGCCACTTCCAGCTTATCCTCATGTATTTTTGTTAGTTCTACCATCTCCAAACTGTACATCACAGCAGGTCACACTGCTGTCTTGTCAATCTTTACTTTCACTCATGCTGTTGTTCTTCTGTCACAATGATAACCTAGTATAGCCTCATAATAAAAACATGGAGTTGAAAATAAGCTCTCCAATAAAAAAAACCCAAATTTTATTAAAGAAGTGAGAAAAGGAAATCAAATATTCTGAATTTAGGTCATTACGAAATACTATAAAATGCAATGCTAGTTATCTGAAGGTCTGTGTAATTTGTAGTAAATGTGGAGTTAAGTAACTATCTTTCTTCAACTTAGCATCTGGCTCTCTTACCTGGACACTCTCCAAGGAAGCAGTCGACAGTCTCCAGCCACTCGCCTCTGCACTCAGCACCCCCATATGAGGGGCCATTACACTCCCTGGTTCTCTGCATGGTTCCATTAGAACAGGAGGCAGAGCAGGAGCTCCAGCTGGACCACTCATTCCAGACGCCATCCACTGAGAGAGGCCAAGGTCACCACAGCAACAAGAAAACAGAACAAAAGAGAACGCTATCTGTTTGAAATACTATAACACTCAAAATACAACAAACACATTTTATAATCGCCTCTGTCAGTGCGCCCCAGGGTGGCTGTGGCTACAATGTAGCTTGCCATCACCAGTGTGTGAATGTGTGTGTGAATGGGTGGATGACTGGATATGTAAAGTGCTTTGGGGTTCTTAGGGACTAGTAAAGCGCTATATAAATACAGGCCATTTACCAGAGGTGTGGACTCGAGTCACATGACTTGGACTCGAGTCAGACTCGAGTCATTAATTTTATGACTTTAGACTTGACTTGAAAAAATGTTCTAAGACTTGTGACTTGACTTGGACTTTTACACCAATGACTTGGGACTTGAATTGGACTTGAACCGGTTTACTTGAAAAGACTTGATATTTTACCCCAAATATAAAATTTAACACGCATATTATATAGAGATTGAAAATGTGACGTCATTCACGGGTAGAACCGCAAAGGATTCTGGGAACTCGTGGCAAGAGGTACTAGCGCACGCAGGCTTTCAATTGAAATCACAGCGATAAAAAGAAACACAAAAATGTCAAGAAGCTGTTGTATTATTAACTGCAATAGCCGGTCGCATGACAGCCACGGGAAGCCGACGGGTAAAGAGATCGGTTGTTATCGGATTACGTCGTTGAAGAGAAATTGTTCGAGCCATGTTTCCGAAGTAACAAAGACGCGACGGATGGCCTGGATTTCAGCCATTCAAAGATCAAATATAACGTCCCAGAACACTCCAGCTCACAGGTTAGTCTGCTCCAAGCATTTACACGAAGGTCAGTGTTTTTTAGTAGTTAATACGTCATTTTTCTTAACATAATTGGTGATATAGGTTACAAGCAAGTCTGGCGCTGAACAGAAATTGTCGCGCTATGCTCCTTTATTTATTGTGCATAAATAGTGAATTGTCCTGACACAATATTGCGTTTCGCTTCTGTTATTATGGTACATTGACAAAAACATATACTTTTATTCACAGGATAAAACAGGTTTTTTGTATCACTAATTGTCCAGTACGATTACAGCATACAATATTATTGTCACTGCTACATTTCTGTGATGCTACCAGAAATTATTTCCACTACTAATTAATTACCGTTGAGCTCAAAGGTCCTATTAATAAACGGTTAATGAATGTGTATTTATGACGACGATTTGTGAGACTGGTAAACTTATGATACGTACGATGGTCTTTACTTTCTACACGGTGCATTTCAAGGTCCTGCACCCATCCGTCGGTAAACTGTACCTGGGCTTGTTGCAGTGACCTGAAGTTACTAAACTTCATGAGTGTATGCACTCACTCCAAGAACCGTATGATTATAAATATGCATATAAATATGCTACGATGAGATAGCTGACTTCATCTAACTAGCAAATGTTGTCCAGGCTACGTTGGTGATACAGTTTTTTTTAATGTGTATGATATTTTTGTCATGCGGTTTTAAAGCCGGTCCTACAAGCGCATCCAAGAATAACATGCAGCTTATCTCAGAACTGTCGGTGAAAATTATTCTTGGAGCTAGGTTTAATTGAGCTGCATTTTAAAGAGGTGCAATTCCACAATTTGTGTATATTTTCTAAGTTCACTATTTTGTCATGTGTTGAGAAAAACACAGATTTAAAATTACATGGTCTAATATTTACATTTAGCATATAACTGCAACATTATTTTTTCGTTGTTTTTTTTTTTAAAGACTCGAAAGGACTTGAAATTCAAAATTTCAGACTTGTGACTTGACTCGGACTTTTACACCAGTGACTTGAGACTCGACTCTGACTTGCCTGACATTACTTGAGACTTGACTTGAGACTTGAGGATAAAGACTTGAGACTTACTTGAGACTTGCAAAACAATGACTTGGTCCCACCTCTGCCATTTACCATAAATAGAGTTGTACCGTTCCAATTCTTGAGCAGACTTTTCACATTAACATGATTTTTTCTACTGGAGCATCTTATAGCTGCTTGAACAGACAAAGTACAGGTTAAGTATGTTTTAGGTAAACTAGTTTTGTGTTTCCAGGGTTGTGCTCAGAACTCTAAAACAGCATGCCCAGTAGCGTTCATAGTCGCAGACTTTTGAAACAGTCAGACCTTTGTGCACATGTAAGATAATGTCATGTTCACACTCACAAACATGCAGATACAGCAACTACATTTTTTGCTTAAGGAATAAAGATAACCTGAATTCTTCTTATTCTTCACCTCCCCACACTTGGCTTACTGCTGTGTGAGGTGGGAGTGATTGTTAAATTTGTATGTTTTATGCCCCACTGTACATAAGTGCAAGTGGGTGGGGGTTTGGCATGATGTTAAATAATCTAATAAGTGGCCTAAATCATTATTAACATTACCATGAAAATCTTCAGAAATCAAATCACATCTGAGGTCCTTACCCGGACAGACTGCTATATTGCAGAATTTGGTCTGTTTCTCTGGCCCTTCACATGGATCTCCCCCAAACTGCGGAGGGGTGCAGGTTCGTGTTCGAGACCTGTAACCTCGGCCACAGGTAGATGAACACAGACTCCATGGTGACCATTCGTCCCACGCTCCGTGCACTGCAATCAGAGCAGCTAGCGTATGATTTATAGACAGACAAACACCAAGACAACACAATACCTTCACTGCCACAGTGAACCGTGGGCAGTTATCTGGGATAATCTGTGCTAATTCAATGTGGTCACTGTACTTTCAAAGTTTAGGAGTCTCCCAGTATGTCTGCTCTGGTTGTATGAGAGTGTGAGAATATCCTAAAATCTCTAAAACCGCAAACCCAGTCATGCTTGTGAGGTGAGGTGTACGTTGTCCCATAGGCCACAGACTTGCTGCAACTGTGGCGCTGAATCATGTGGGTCTCGTAAGGGTGAGGCAGGGTCCTGGAGAGGGCTGGGTGAGCACAGGGAGGCAGCAGGAGGGATTTTGGGGTGGGGGGTGGGAGCTTACCTGGACAAACAGCAGAGTTGTTGCAAGGTCTCTGCTCTCTCAGTGGCCCACTACACTGGGTGCTGTAGGAGGAGGACACACAGAAACGAGTGCGACTCTGCCAGCCCTCCCCACATGTGGCAGAACACACACTCCACGATGACCACTCCTCACCTGAAGCTGAGTCTACTGAGGAGGAAGGGATGGGTAAAGGAGGATAGGGGAAAAAAGAGGAGCGAAAGGAAAGGACAGGACCATAACTAATTATCATGCAGGATCTAGCCTCTGTGGCCAAAAGAGGAAGGGTTGTGCTCTGATAAAGGGTACATTCTCGCTGTGCTGCATTTAAGGGCTGCCTCCATTAAAGGCGTAATTTTTCCTGACTAGTATATGAATCTGTTCCAAAGGTGTTGATAAATGTCCTTTCTTTAGCAGACAAAGATAATGGTGCCTAGTCAGTCTTCAAATCCACTACAGAATAGAGACAAGAAAGTGAAATTTTCCTGTCCAAGTTAAATTTCTAAGGCTCTACACAAGTTCCCAAATGTTGTCCTTCAGTGGAGACAGCCCCTGAAATGGGCCCCAGCTTTTGGTCTGCTGCTGGTCTTTTCCTTCGCTGAGTTTCTGATGTCATATCCTTGGCATCGACTTCCAGTGGAAATTAATGCCCATGACTCTGGATATGTCAGCGATTTTTTCACTGCCCACGACTGCCTCTTCAGTGGGTCACTTTACCAATAAGGGAAAAGTGGGCAGTCTCAGGTGGGAAGCAGGGAAAGAAGTAAACAGGAAGTAGGGAATCAATTAGCAAATAAAAGTAATACTCCACTCAAAACCTATCTTTGCTGTAAATTTTACCCCCGTATCTTCAACAGATCTCAGTGGCTTTGTATGTTGTCTTGTTTTCCAAAGACCAATAGCTGTGGTCCAGGGTGTGCCATGTCTTTTGCCCTGTGACAGCTTGGTCAGGGTTCAACAACCCCAGCCACAGGTGGACTCTGGAGGTGATTAGCCCAGTTTAGCAGTGAGAGTTGAGATCCAGTTAAATCTAAACATTTGTTATGTAGTTATGTTCCAGAGCAGCTTCCAGGAGTGCAGGAACCTTCTGAAGGTTTGTGGTTACAATATCATATTAATGTCACCGTGTATGTTTGGAATTCGTGGGGAAATACTTCCACCATAGTAATTAAATACTGTGTGTCTGCCACTGACTTCTAATTTTATAAGCTATGCTACAGTGGTGGGTGTATAACTATGACAAAGTAGGATTACGCATTGTAATAATGCGATTTAGTTGAATGTTCAAATAAGCAACCAATTAAATATATTATTTTTTAATATATAGTAAATAAATATGTTACAGTGTTTCCTTGTTCGTTGTTGCCCCATTGTGTGGGAGGAAGAAATGAAAACTGACTATCCAATGAAATAAAGTCATTACACCAGGAGGAAAATGTAAACCATAACATAACAGATGGGCTTGTAAATGGCAATAATCTTGTAATGCAACCTGCTATTTTTACATGGAACTCTATCCAACACTGCTCAGCTAGGCTACTTTCCAGCTCTATATTTTAACCCTTTCACGCATAGTGGTCACTACAGTGGACAGCTATTCAAAGGCTGTTTTCTTGTATTTGTGTCAGTGTTGATGGTATACTTGCACATAAACACAACACACAGCGTATATTGTTCATTCGTTTGTCAAATTCACAAGTCAAAATGTATGTTGTCCACCTAAGTGGACATGTACAAAACTTTTTGAAAAGTACATGTTTAAAAGAAAATGAAGTTCAAAAATCTTTTTTTCATGCCTAAAGATGAATAAAAATACTTAAGAAAAAAAATCCTGATTGAGGTTGTCATAATTCGTGCATGAAAGGGTTAAGGACAGAAATGAAATTTGTCTTCCTCACAAATAAAGCATGAATAAGATCCAAATTTGTTGAACTTTTGGGTGGAGTATCACTTAGAAGGAAGACTTCATTTGATGTGTTGTTTTACAGACAGGGGACCATGTCCTGCCATAATTTCACAAAAATACAATTTTACCATGTTCAGGCAGGGTCCATGTTGGAATTAGTCCATTGCGGACGAGGCACTACTGTGGGAGATTTTGATAGATGTGCTGTAAGTGAATGCAACTCTCTCTATTGTGGGTGTCATGTTTTTTGTGTGATATGCTGCTATCACCCAAGCTGCCGCAGTGACTGATGCATGGGATCCCTCTGCGTCCCGTTGTCTTACCTGTCTGAGAACTCTGCTGTCCACTGCGGGGCTTGTCTGCGTCATCACGCTTGCGGCTGTCCACCGAGCGAAGCGATTGGCTGCGAGAGAGATGGCGACCTTTGCCTAAAGGGGGGTGAGGCAAGGCCGGGGGAAGGAGGGGCGGGGGTTAGCAACCAGAGCTCCTTCATTAATGCCTTATATTTGGGACACAACCGTGACGTGATTGGTCACCCAGAACAGCATCAGCCAAACTTGGGACTTGTGTTGTGCTGTCTGTGTTAGTGTGCTGTGTGTGTGCGCAGTAGTCTCTTTATATTGTCAGCTGTTGTATAATGTTCCTTGTGATGGCATAACTAAATAGAAAAGACATGCAATAACATCAACAGTAATGAGTGTAATCTGATTTTTTAGCTGTCAGTCATGCACCGCCAGTTCTGTACAAATAAAGAAAGCTCTAACCAGTGAAACATTGCAGCTCTTGGTAAATGGCTTCAATAAAACAGAACTCTGATGTTGTTTTCATGTCCCTTTAGTCATTTGTGGGCTAATGATGTTGACATACTGCCTAAAAACCTGACCATGTCATTCTTATTTTTCATCGATCAAAGTCCCCTTTCCAACATGCACTCTTTAAGTCACAACTCTGACTTACAGAGAATGGATACATAAGCACATGAACAAGATGTTAAGAAAGGAAAGGTAAAGAAAAAGTAGTTGTAAAAGCACAGTTTGGACACACCACATACTTGTATTTACCCACAGAGCTTAAAGCACCCTCACTGACAGACATAGAAAAATGAACACGAAGAATAAGGAGCTTACCAGTGCAGGACTGCGAGTTGCAGGGCCGGCCCTCCTCCACTATGCCCTCACACAGGTACGACTCCTCCGGAGGTGACCGACAGGTCCGAATCCGGGTTTGGATCCCTCCACCACACTCGCTGCTGCACTGTGCCCATTGGCCCCACACACTCCAGCCACCTGGAGACACACAGACAGTAGTGGTTACTTACTGTGTGTTAACTTAGCAGCAGTGTTTTTCACTTGTAATGCCATGTGTTTTTGAGCTCATCTAATGGAGAGTGATCTTCAAATCCTACAATCCTCTGTGCAAAGCTTCAGTTTTGAAGAGCTGCCAAGGCATATAGTGTGTAGGAAGAAACACAGCTTGGAGCTGAACATCTCCAATCTTAAAAAAATGACAAATAAAAACAGATGCAAAATGTATGCCATAATGATGCTAACACAGCCCTACCTCATACTGGGAAGCCTACATTCCAAGAGTTAGGTCAGTCAAGCATACTGTGATGACAAGGTTTGCATGTATGTAGAATTTTGAATTTTTGAATTTTTCTGTCATAAACTGTGCGTGGCAGGCAGGAATGGAGGACCAAATGCAGAGTCCAGGATGTGAAAAGTAACTCAAAAAGCAGCTTTAATGCTGAACACTAGGAAAAAAATCTACTAAACTTGAAGATACAAAATAGGCTTGGCAGACAGAACACACAGACAGGTATGAGGAAGATCGTAATGCTGGACAGAAGAAAAGAAAAAGGTTTAAATACACAGGGAATGACGAGAGAACAGGAAAGTCATGGGGAACACAACTGGGGCAGATTACACACAACGAGACAGAGGACGCAAAGCTAAACATAACACACGAGACAAGATACCTTCAAAATAAGAGAAACAAAGCAAAACAAGGTGCACACAGACAGGAGACTACCAAAGTAAAACAGGAAGTAATGGGAACACACAGAGAGTTGCAGATAGACAGAGACATGACTGGGGAAGCACTGATATCATGACAGGCAGGGAACACCAAATGAAACACAAGGGAAACACAAGAACTCACAATAAATATAATCAGAGCCTCACAGACGACGACACAGAGGGCAAAGACACAAGGGGGAATCCTAAATAATCCAAATCTAAACAGGAACAACCTAGACACTAGAGAATCAACTTAAGACTACCAAAAAGGACTTAAACACGAAACATAATATAAAATGACATCAAAACACGTGAAAATGAGCTAGGATCGAGACGGGCGCTGTTAGAATCAGCAATTAACCTTGTTACATTTCTACACAGTGTTAAGGTGGTTACTATAACCTTTAGCTTTTAAAGTAATTTCTAAAATTCTGTCTATTTCTAATACTTAAGAGTTCATAGAGTTGCAACAGTGATTACCTGTCAGAATAGTTATCCTTTGTATTACTACCTCAAGCTGCTTTTCAAGCCACTTAAAGAAGTGCAGACACTTTTCTTTCCAAGCTCCTTAGACTACAATAACCTGGATGACTGAGAACCTTCACAGACAGGTTCTGACAGGCTAAGGTTCTGCAGACACAACAACAGTTCAAAATGCTAGCACTAACCAGGGAATAATGCTTAGCTGACATAAACAAGAACTATATCCAATGCAAAAAGAATATATTTCAGGACGTTCCAAAAGCCCATTGCCCAAATCAGAGCTCTTCTGCAACCTCCAGCTGCTGACAATACTTCACATCAACCTCCAACCACAACTTCTACTGAAGCCTTCACCACCTCCTTTGCAGGATGCTTGGTCCCCAAGAAATTTTCCCCTTTCCAGGGAGCAGTAGTTGTAAAGACCGTTCACTTTGTTGCAACTTGACCAGTCAAACAAAAAAGAGCACACCCATCAGAAACTGTAGCTGTACCGACAGGCAGAGCTAAGGCAAATCCCCCACCAAGTTTACAGTTACTAGCAAACGTTTGTTTTGGTCAAAACATGCAAGCCCTGCAGGCTCTAATTGATTCTGGAGCAGAGCAAAGGTTTTTCTATCATTGATTGATTAACAATTAGGGATTAATGTGAAATATCTGAAAGAACCTGCTGTTTTGCCTGCTGTTAGATAGATTCCTGTAACCTCTAGCCTAGCCCCTAGGAAAGTATTTGGTTCGGTTGCTAGAAGGAGTGACAGTGATCAGGATTGTCATCTTTCATCACAGTGGTTTCTTCCATCTACCTTCGCCAGATTGTTAAGTTGCAGTTGTAATGTTAAGCTTCACTCTCTAGTTTTATGTTCACTTCATGACTAAATTGCCGTCTCTGTCTTCAGGATTTTTCCAGTGTGACTTTTTGTGGACGTGCTACTCAATACTGGACTGCACTTGGACTTTGAAATTAACCTTCTTGCCCACTCAAGAGTTTGCCTACCTGTTATTCATGTAACTCATTATTCATGTAAAGCTCAAACTCTTGTGCCTGGGTCCATCCACCTTGAGTTCACTATGACAAATGAACTTCTCAAACTAGCAACATGGACTTTATGTAGAAGAGAGCAAGGTCTGATCCTCTGCTTTACCTCCTAACCTTTGTTTCCCTTCAACTCACAGCAAGAACAATAAATGTTATTAATTAATACTGAAACAGCTGACAGAGTTCTTTCATTTATCTATATATTTGTATGTGTAATATGAGCAGCACTGTAGGTTGTTGAGAACAGATAAAATCACTACTAGGCCTCTAGGTAGGAGTATAATGAAGGTGTAAACAGAGCACTCACTTCCTCTCTTCTTTATATTAAAAATAACAGCAAACCTGATGTTTCTTGAACAAAGAATGTAGCCATCCATTCTCTGGCTCGGTTGGCTTTTCCTTATTTTAATGGTGCTTAAAGGAAAAAAAATGTATAGAGACAAAACTGCTATTACTGCTACTATTGTGAAGGAGCAGATTTTACTGAAACAACAACCATTCCCCAGATCTAACCAAGTTTTGTACCTAAAGTTGAAAGGCTCTTGAAGGCACCATACAGGGCCATCATTTTGTCTGATATAGGGAGATACAGGCGACATCTGACAAAACAACATTAACTGACATCCTGGGATACGAATGCACAAAACACATAAACTACTGACGTCCAAGCATCTTCAGGATATTGCAGCACACCAAGTTGGACAACCAACTGAAAAACAATCCTCCCTAGAAAGTTCCAGGGTCCAAGTTTCATAAGCCATGTTCACAAAGGTGACAGGCAAAATAATCTTTTGTGAAGATCTCCCCAGGTCTCAATTTGTTTTTTAGTTTTTTATCTCAACTGTAAGGTGAGTTGAAGGGAAACAAAGGTTAGGAGGTAAAGCAGAGGATCAGACCTTGCTCTCTTCTACATAAAGTCCATGTTGCTAGTTTGAGAAGTTCATTTGTCATAGTGAACTCAAGGTGGATGGACCCAGGCACAAGAGTTTGAGCTTTACATGAATAATGAGTTGCATGAATAACAGGTAGGCAAACTCTTGAGTGGGCAAGAAGGTTAATTTCAAAGTCCAAGTGCAGTCCAGTATTGAGTAGCACGTCCACAAAAAGTCACACTGGAAAAATCCTGAAGACAGAGACGGCAATTTAGTCATGAAGTGAACATAAAACTAGAGAGTGAGCCAATAGGAACAAAGTATGACTGATACAGGTTAGGATTTTACATTACACAAAAGAAGCCTGGACCGGCCACTGCAGACGATATGTGTTGACAAGGCTATGTCGTACAGGACACACACGTTTGGGCAAAGTTTTGCCTGCCTGAAGCACTCCTGCACTGCAAGTCTGTGTGGATCTCTTTTGGACACTGTGCCTTGGCATTCATCAGACATATGGGGAGAACATATAGCAGGCAGGTGTAGATACACGTCCTCCATCATTAGACCACAGTGCAATGGAAATAAGAGTCACTGTCACCATCTGTCAAGGGTCTGATGTCCAAGAATTAGTTACCAAACTATCCATATACACATGAAGGATCTGGTTTATCCAAAAGGGGCCACAGCATTAAAAAACACAATTTAGCACACAAAAAAGTAACCTGCATCAGACTGATGATATCTAGCAGCTAAGGAGGATCTGAGGGGAGATTTTTTCCTCTAAAACAGAGATATGATGAATGCCATTGTCACTCTGAAATTCCCTGTTTGGCCATTCTGATTTAATGTGCTCCATTAAGATGTGTGCTGATCTGAGGAGGAGCAGGCAGAGCACTGTCAGAATATCTCTGTCTCTCTTTCTCTCACTGTGTGTGTCCTGCATGCTCATAAATGTTTAACGTCACAGACAGATGCCTTTCAGCCCCCTCAGGCGATGGCAAATATGTATTAATCTGCATGAATAGAACATGAAGTTGGCCAACATCCAGACACACACGTTTTTAATTACTTGCAAATCAGTTTCCTTTAGGGTGAGGCCCTGAATGAGGGAGGGCACTGTGGAGAGCGCTTGATTCAGTCGAAAGAGTCAAATATACACACACACATGCACACACACCTCGATTCCTCTACAGCTGTGTGTCATCTCACCATGACAGTGTTATGAGTCAAACTTTATGGATTGAAGGAGACAAATTGCAGTGAAAAAAGTGTAAATGATTTCCTTTCCCTTCAGAGATGAAATTAGCAGCACCAGCGATCACAGTCAATATCTGTTTGCTGTCAGCAGACTGACCTGGTGGGGTCCAAGTGTTCACTTATGGCTGTGAAACTGGATTTGATCATGTGACTGCACTCATTCAGTGGATAACCAGTTCAGTGCAGTTCACAGTATGTACTGGAACACAACTTAAAACATCTCAACTCAACTCAGTGCAGCCTCCCTCTCCCCAGTCACCTCCTCCAGCTTGTCCGGGGGAACACCAAAGTGTTACCAGGCCAGCAAGCAATTCCTGGGTCGGCCCCAGGGCCTTAACCCAGTGGGACATGCCCGGAACACCTCACCCAGGAGGTGCCCTTGTCAAATGACCGAACCAACTCAACTGACTCCTTTCAACGTGGAGGAGCAGCGGCTCTACTCTGAGCCCCTCCCGGATGGCTGCACTTCTCACCCTATCTCTAAGGGAGAGGCCAGCCACCCTTCGGATGAAGCCCATTTTCACCGCTTGCATCGATGATCTTGTTCTTTCAGTCACTACCCACAGCTTGTGACCATAGGTGAGAGTAGGGACGTAGATCGACCGGTAAATTGAGAGTTTCACTTTTACACTCAGCTCTCTCTTCACCACGATGGACCGGTACAGCAACTGCATCACTGCAGCTGCAGCACCAGTCCATCTGTCGATCTCCTGCTCCGTTCTCCCATCACTCATGAACAAGACACAGAGGTACTTGAACTCCTCCACTTTGGGCAGGAACTCATCCCTGACCTGAAGTGGGCACTCCACCCTTTTCCTGCTGAGGACCATGTCCTAAGATTTGGAGTGCAGCCAATCAGTAATAAAGCCATTCCAACTCCCTGAGCCAACATGCTGATTCTTCTGTGCATGTTAACATGCTACATTTACCCCCCTTCAGGTTATTTGAGTGGGAGTTGTGTGACACATGAAATAATACACATTACAAGCAGGGCTACCATTCTGTTACTATGGTAAACATTAATTCATGTATATGAGCCACAATGACAAACTGCAAGGCAAACTGAAAGAAACTGAGCATAGCCACTTAAAGCAGTGATCTGGACTCCACATGACATGCCTCAGCTCATTTAAGAAGCAATCCCACAAGTGCTGCTTTGCTTAGAGTCTTTGAGGTTGCTGTGACAACCTGCATGGAGCAGATTAGCTAGCCAGGAAATCAGACCAGGAATGCACACAGCACTCAGTCAATTTCCAAAATAAGACACCGTGTGGAGACTGCATTTTTGATACCCACATCAATATGCCTATTTAGGCAGTTTTTAATTTATTTGTAAAAATTGTAGAGGGTAATGTCACTTGTAATGGAAATTGTGTATTTTGTTTGAGTGTTTTGTTTTGGGGTTTTTTGCTTTTTTATATAATTTTTAATATTCACATGTTTACATTTTCAGAATTGTAAAACCTTATTGTGGATCTAAGAGCCAAATTATGTGGACAATTTGCATCCAACTCATTGTGTAACGTTTTATTTGGTGGTATTTGATGGTTTGGGCCCCAGGAAGACTAGCAACCACTGTTGTGGAAGCTAATGGGGTTCCTCATAAATAAACAAATATGACTGGTGACACCAGACCAGAACTTAACCACTTAGAGGGATTCATCTTGAAGAACACAAAGTGTAATGTGACACAAAGGTGATTCTCAATAGAAAGGAAAAAGAGAAGATTTTAACTCATACTGGGATGTATCTGAGTACTGGGGACAAAATGATCTGCATCTACGTGATATGGGGTTGTGTGAAGGATGAAAAACAATTTAGGATATTTAATGCATAGATAGAATTAGAAATAAGATCTTATAGATCCATACCACACGTGTCTCTGGAGTAAGAATGTGCTTACTCCATAAAGCACAGAAAATGAGAGATACGTTATCCTCGGTTTAAAACAGCTGAAACAGCTTTTCAGAATTTTTTTTTTTCAATGAGAACTACAACTGCTTGTCACTGGGGCAGCATCCACTAAGGCACTGCTGTTATAGTCTGCACAGGAGGTACACTATTGTCTTGAACATTTGATGATAACTACAAAGACCGTTGATAAAAAAAAAAAGAAGAAGAAGGTGAAAACTGGATGTACAGTTACCCATTCATTTGGATTTTCCATTTATCTGTGAAGACAGCAAAAGAAATTTGACTGTACTCTTACTTCAGGGCATGTCACAGCTTATATCTATTACCATTGTTCACAAGCACTTTGTGTGTTTGTACCTTATACATGAATGATAGTACATAACTAATGCAGCTTTTCTTTAAATTGCCAAGTCTACACAAATAGCACGTCATTTTCATTCTATTATTTATAGTTTATAAATAAAGAGTTGGGTTAAAAGTTGCTGTCTTTATGATTCTTATGTATCATACGTTTTCTTAACTACTTTTGGAAAGCTGCACTGCTTTGGAATGAGTTTGTTTGTCAAGCAATGATAAAGTCACACAATTCACGTTTTATTAGAGCAGAAAAATGAAGTTAGTTTGCTTTTTAGCTTCAAGCTCATCACTCTGTAAATATGATATATACAGAAACTGGGGTGTGATGAGTAAACATCCCTGAAGGCTACAGGTGGATGCTCGGGTGGTGGAGGGGTTGAGACAGCGTGGAGCAATGCAGGTCAACCATGACATTAATATGTCAGAAGAAGTGATGGAAAATTTAAAGCATAAATAGGACTCCAAATTGGAAGGGGGTGTTTGGTAACATGATGTGAGGAGAGTGAAGCATGTTTGTGTGTAGCTCCAGATCTGCCCAAACTAGCTCAAAGGCTTTTCTCCATTTAAACTGACTAAAGTCTTAAATGAGTTAATTCAGAAATGGTCCAGTGGACCATTAGAAACTCTCCATCCGGTTAATAAATTTAACAGAATACTACTACTACGACTACTTAGGTAACTAAACAGCAGTTCTGGATACATATAGTCATAAGTGTATGTGCACTTTAACAAGAGCAGAAACATTAAAGGCCTTAGAAAAAGAAGGAATAAAAATACATAAACTTGACTGAGCACATGAGCACAATCAGATACTGATGTTTTTGTGTAATAACTTCAGAGTGATTAGGACCCAAACACAGGACACACTTTACCAGGGACCAGCTCCAGTGTGTAAATCTGTAGTGCAATGAGCTAAAGGTGATTCCAGCAAGGTTCAAAAAAGGGCAAAAGGTCACAAGAACTAGACTAGGAACACAACAAAATAACAATATTCAAAGACATCCCAAACAGGAATAGAAAATGCTAGAAAATGACCAAAGCACAGAATTGCAGAAAATGGCTAAAGGGTTTGTGTGGAACAGAGGAGTGTTTATCCTGGGCTGAGTAATTAACTCACAGGACACAGGTTAGCTAAAAATGTGATGGTAACCTATTAAAGCAGGGATTACACGGTATAACAGGAAATGGCAGAACAGACACCTCAAATCATGACACTTGATGACATTCCACAGGACGAGCTAACATGGCATTTTGTCCACTTGAACACGTAATGCTCTCTGTTGGGTTCGGCTGACCCCTTTCATGTGATGACATGTAATCAGTTTAAGTGTGTTCTGTGGAGGTTTTTAGTGCACTTCTGTGTAAAGTAGGTGGCAAATGCTGCAAAAAAAAGAAGGCTAGACTAAGAGAGCTGCCATTGTGTGTTAGTGCCAGTCCAGTCACCAGAAGGGGAATGTCATTACCATGACAACGAGATGTTGCCGTCATCTAGGGCTGTTATCGCATGAACGCCTGAGACAACATGTCATATTTGAAGTAAGGAAAGAAAAAGGAGTAATGAAGAAAACAGAATTCAAAGAGGAATAAAAAGTGAGATACAGAGTGAGCCTGATTCATACAGCATGCTGTCCTACTCAAGGATAACATTCTGTAGTTTTCTTATCGCCAACAAAAGTAATCAAAGGAGCCAAAGCAACAATGAATTTATCTACTAACAAGTACTGCATATATACCAAATCCCGATACATAATCTTATTTCTCTGTGTCACAGAGCTCCACAGTATTGTGTAAGCCACACTGCACTTCACTGTGCATTAATCTGTGTCTCAAAACACTCCCCAGTAAACGCATCAATTCCTGCCGTTATAGCAACCTTGAGCTTTGATTTTTAAAGAATAAAACTACATATTTGTTATTTTTTTTGATAGATCATCTCAGGAGACAATCTATTAACCTTTATTTGTGTCTCCAAGTTCTTTTTACACTGGAGCAAACCTCTGACCTCATATAAAATTCATATGAGCACCTCGTAGCTCCCTGAAATTCTGTTCCCTGACCTTGCTATTTGATCCCCCTAAATAAGTTCCCTGTCAAAGTCATTATTTTTTCATTTTTATTTGCCGGTACATTTACACCAAATCCAACAAGAGTACTGACTCAATGATTGATCTACCAGGTGACCAACAAACCACACAGGATTAGGAAAATATACATATTTAACTAAAAACTACAAGTGCACTTGAAGGCTTCATTGATACGCTCCCTAACGCTTCCCAAACCTTTTCTAATAGATGATTTTTGGCTTTTAATTGTGCTAAAAAATCTTTGTTATTAGTTGCTAAATGAAAGAAATAAAGCTGACAGAGCTTGGGTATTTAGACATCTGGTATGTGTCCCTGCTGAACAAAGAGTAGATATACACGAGAACCAAACGCTCACTTTTTTTCTCAAAGTCCTTCTTTTTGGGGGACTAAAGCCAGCCTTGTGAAACATAATAACCTTCAGCTACTCTCCTGAATCATTTTGGGTTTATTGTGAACAAATATGCTTCATGAATATAGAGAAACATGAACTGCAGTTTGGAGCAGGGGACCGGCGCGTTTTTTCTGTCGAATGAAGGCTTTGTCAAGGCAAGAGAAAAAGAGGGGGGTGGGTCCATTTACAGATAAGATTCATTCTTTTTCAGGGGGAAAAATGGAAGAAATGACAAGACTGTGAACTTTCTTTTCTTTTTCCTTTTTCCCTTTTCTTCCCAGTAATCAGAGTCAGAAAGGGTGAGGAGGGGATGGGGTGCGGTTGGGGATGTGGGTTCGATGGGAGGAGAGTAATGCAGTGTTGTCTTTCTCCCTCTGCAAGGACATTTCATTATATTCTCAATAATTCAGATGGGGTCTTTTGTCAGCACGCTCCCTGGTAGCAGGACTGATTGCAGAGTCCAACTCACCTCTGTATTCCTTAAACTCGCCCCTCCTTCCAAAACATTCTCTTTATTTTGACCTTCACTTGTCTCCAAAAACACACACGTTCTCCTTCATTGCACTCGTGTGTGTGTTGGGGGGTATCGGTGGCCGTGCAGTTCCGTGCATGTGAATCATGCGCTTTTGCTGGGTCCATAATGAACTTCCTGAAAGTCACCTTCACCTCCTATTTGGAGTGATGGGATAAGTGGATGGGCATCTCCTGTTACAGCTCCAGTTTCTGCACCTTTGAAATCATCAATAGCTGCCACTAACCACACACACACACACACACACACACACACACACACACACACACACACACACACACACACACACACACACACACATAAAGCTCTTATGGCTACAGTTACTGCAGACTTATTGATTGAGTAAGTATGTGCATGTGTGCACAGAGCTATGATGGAAAGGAAAAAAATAGAAATATGTTGACAGCTGTTGAGGAAACAAGTAGGCAGCTGCAGGGTGGGGGTCAGAGAGCGGGAGTGAAGATGTTAAGAAAGACAGAGACAAGAGGACAGGAGGCAATAATCAGGAAAACATGAAACTCGGGCAGAAAAATGTGGTGACGGGTTCACACAAAGCTGTGTGGCTGAATGAAGGATAAGGCGAATGCTGACACCCAGAGGACAGAAGCAGTCAACTGCATGGCAGAGATAACAGGCGGTGAAAGGGGGGAGCGGAGGGGGGAGGAGAGACGGAGATGAAGGCAGACAGGAACAGAAAGAGGGGAAAAAATGTTCGGACAGATAAGACGAAAGAAGGGAAATGAAAGAAGTGGAGAGAATGGTAGGCTGCTGTCACCGTGTCCTACGAGAATAAAAATGTGCATGCGAAAGCGTTCTCATAAAACAGGGAATTATGCTCCCACATTTATTTTTATTGACTGTGTCTTCATTTGCAGCAGCAGGAGATTATAAATTTCATTATGTGATATTTCTTAGAGACAATATGCTGTTAAATTCAGCAGACTGACGCTCTGCCCTGACTGGCTGTAATGTACCAACATGAACTACATCTTATAATCGACTGCATATTGCCATAATTAACAGAGGCTTTCTAAATGAATAGGATGGCGTTTGCCAAAGTAAATGGTTCTCACATGGCCTGTGAAAGGGAGAACAAAGGGCTTGTATCGCAGTGTCAAAGGAGCATTTCTAAACCTTCGCATTACGAAATTAAAGCTCTGATTGTGTATTTTATCAAACTTGAACTGTAACGCAGGTCTTAAGAATCATTCAGGTACAAATGTGCACCTCGTAATAACCACCATGGCATTAGCAAACCATTAAGGTTGGGGTGTTTTTAGCCACTTTCTAAATAGGCAACTTTTCAGAAACTAGAATATGTCATACATCTATTTTGGTATCACAGGTTTTCTGCTGAAAGCTTTTGTGTTTGGGTGTAATCCTGCCCCTAAACCTACTGTAGATGTGTCGCTGGTGGTCTGGTGTCTGTTCAGATGCCAAAGATTGTAAACATTATACTAATTTCCAGTTCGATCTTTTTGCCACTAAAGTAACTTTGCACGAGCAACATTAATAGTTCCAAATAATCCTTATGTTGCACTGAGCATTGATGCAGCTCCTCAGTTTATCCTCTGTCTGAAACGAGCACTTTTACCTCTCGTCCCCCAACATTTAAGCCAACTGCTCCTTCTACACAACAAGTTTGATAAGCAAGTTGGTGGAGCTACTTTTCTCACAAGTGACGCGCACCTGAGATGCTACATTAGGAATTCTGGATGGATCCTGAACTCTTGTCTTCTGGGAATTACCTGTTACCTCATGATTTGAATCTTTGACTGTATTTAATATGAGCATGAACTATTGTAACTGTATACATGCAACAGCAAATAGATTCCCTGTGAAAAAATTATTTCTGCCTCATCTAAATGGGATGGCAGCAGCTCACACACACTTATCCACAGAGTCACTAGACTTGGACTAGTGTGATGTTTTTGTTGTTATTCTTTATTATTATTTTATATGACATTTCCTTGTCAAGAGCAATAAAGATTTAGCAATTGATTATTATTAAATAGTTTTTATTATTAAATAGGGATTTTTTTCAAATAGTTTGCTGCATTCACTGTTAGCACAATTTTGCCTTCTACATAACATACATAATAAACCCAACAAATAAAACTCTTAACACAACTGCATGTTAAGACATTTATCACTCTCTCTCTGTAGAGTGAGGAGTTTAACCTGTTAGTGAACCAGGCACTGAACCCCACCCCCAGCACCCAGTCAGCTCCCCATGCCAGTCCCAGGTCTCTGGTGACTTTGAGCAAGCAGTAACCTGCATGGCAAGTCAGCAGCATTCTGCTCCGAATCCTGGTTTCAGGTGTAAGCCTTTAAAAAAGCAAAAGTTTGAAGTTTGGTCTTGTTTGTTTGTTTTAGAAAAGAATGACCTCTAACCTCTGTAGCAAATGTTAATCAAAAAAGAATTGTCTCAGTGTATGTAGGTACTGGTTTTTAGAGGTTTTGAACAGCAATACAGATCTTGGGTCTAGAGCCAGCTATCATTTCATGAATGCAAGGGTGTGGAAATGATGTCTTTGACACTGCAAGAAGAGATCGGACTATGGTTGGAAATGAGGATTATTTTCTGTCGTCACTTGCAAGGACTTGTTAGGCTTCATAGGCATTTAAATAAATGAATAAAAGCAAAAAGTAAAATCTTTAGCTTCCTGTTCTAACACATCAAAGACCCAGGATGTATATTTGCTTGAAATACTGTCTACAGTGGTTAATCAAATCAAGCAACAGAAGTGAGTTTTGCAAAATTGTTCCCAAAATATAGCAACATCAAAAAAAGGCTGTGATAAGCTTGTAATGCCGATGGATTTGACTATTTTGGAATCAAAAAGCAGTTTAAACTGACCAAGATTTATACAGGCCTGACAGACAATTTTGTTGTTTTGGCTGTAGAATGAAAAAAAAAATTCTCATCACACAGGACTCATTTGAATTTTCTTATACTGGTTGAGAAGTACAGTGATTTGAAGTGCACATGGTAACATGAAGGCAGAGCTGATTTTTTCTGTCCATGTTCAGACAGCAGTACTTTGTGGATGCCTTGTGCTGCAATGATACTCCAAATATGCCTGCAAAGCTCACATTCTCCTGTTTGAATTTTGTCTCTTGCCCAAATTGTTATGGAGTTATCATTTAAAATTGGGCCCTTTAAATAAAGGGTTAAATGACACCAGTTCTCAACTCTCATCTCTGCTGATAACTTTCTGTTTCTTCATTACTGTAAGTGACATTTTGTACTGTCAGCCAGCTTTAACAAAAATAACTGTCGCAACCTGTAATAATCATATCTACAGTCTTAATCACCTAACAAGAAGTGAAAATGCTTCGAACACTCACAGGGACAAGAACTTCTCACCTGGCTTCCTCCACTCTTTCAGAGATAAAGGGCCTTTGAAAGAGCATCTAGAGAATCATGGGACACTAACTTTTTCATTGGAAGCTAAAATTGTTTTAGGTGTGTTAACAGTTCCTCGAGGTATCTTTGATTGCTGGTTTTACACAATTTCCTCCCACCACACTGAGCCATTTCTTGTCAGCTATGTTCAAATGATATCCAAACACAGTAACTAAATGCAATTGAGGAGGAACACTAGCCTAATATTAAAACATAGATTTTTTTTTCATCACAGTAAAGTAGTATTTTCAGGGTTCTGTTTAAATGAGACAGGGAAGACATATCAAGAGCCACAATGCTCACACTGGCACTGGACAGTAAAGCAGTGGTGTGTGATATATGACATGTATGCGGTTTCAGCCATGATAGAAACAAATAGAATGCTGGGACATTTTTCCCTTTCGGGAACATATTTGTCCCTCATGTTTTTCCACTCTCCCCCAAGGATTTGCTGACATCTGTGAGTCATTATTTTAAGGCAATGATTATTATTCTTTACGTTGAGACAGTGATTGTTAATCTCTCACTGGTAAATTCAATAGGTGGCAGGAAATGCGTAGGAGGAATCAACAGTACTGAATAGGCCAATCAGAGTAGTTGCTGGCCACATCGACGTGACAGTGCAGTTACAAGAGATTCATGTCAGGTTATGACATCAGCTGTGTAATACTGCATATCAATAAAGAGGACAATAATACAATGGTAACACTGAGCGGGTCTCCATCAAAACGTGGAGCAAACATAATAAGGTAATAAGCAAATAAGAAAGCAAATTACTGCTAGGACAATTTTAGTTTGTCTCAGAAAAGTAGATTTGTGAAGAAGAAAGTAAATCCTCTTTCAATTCTAAGGATAGTTAATATTTTAAAGTCATCTGGTCCTTAGGAGACCTAAAAATAAGGTGAAACCATTTTAAAATAAACAGCATATTACAAGTTGCCATTTTCCCACCACAGGAATCTCAAATATTCTTGTTTGATATGAAACTAGTGGAAGATTGTCTCAGTGTCGCTGAAACTGAAGCTGAAAGTGTCAAAGGACAGCCACCGATGTGTTTGTGAACACTGGACCAGTGAGTAGATGGTTGTTGAGAGATATTTACCGAAAGACGTTACTAAGCAGAGCAGTCAGATATCACATGCATGTTCCCTGGGTGAGAAACCCCATGATGTGAAATACAGCAAGCCAAGCTGTTGTCATTTTCTCTCAGGGACCTCTTCTGTATCACCACGCGAAATATGTCTATCATGAAGTTTGTGTCCTCCGTAATACCTAGATAGGTGCTAGATAGGTACTAGATATCCTTATGTTAGGTAATGTCAGTCTTAGATCGACTTGTAGATAATTTACTCTTATATGTGTAGTTCTTGAGACTTAAAACTTCTGCTATTTCTTGTGCTAGTTGTGCTGTGAATGAATGAAGGACTGAAATTATTGCAGTTATTTATGTTTTAGCTCCATGATAAGTTACTGTTTTTAAAGTAACACTTGTAGGTATTTATTGATGTTCAGTTGATTGCACTCTTTCTTAAGTCTGATTTTGCTTGGCTTGTGGTGATTTTTGTTTGCCTCTGGTTTGTTCTTCACACAACACGTGGCGCATATTAGGAAACACTCCTAATGTTGCAGACCTTTGTGTGGCGGCCATGCTTGAAACAACCTAAGCATAACCTTTCTGCTTGAATGAATCTGATTCTGTCAGCAAGTGCTTTCTCTATCAACTTCCTACATTTGGAGAAGGTATGCTCAGTCATTTCACAAAAAATACACACAATAGGTGCAGTGTTTTTTTTCACTGAAACTTCCCGAGTACCTTTGCTGAAAAGCTCAAATGTCTTGAAGGTTTTTATCTTTAAGCCTAACCTTGTTTCAGTGGTTGCAGCAGTATAAGAGGGTTGTAAGCAATTTTCACCTATTTAGGTGTCCATATCTTCATATCTTGATTGCAGTAACATAAGCTGATTCAGCTAAAGGAGGATATAGCCAGTAATTGATTTCTTGGCTTATCCACTCCCATATCTGTAAAGTGAATAGATTTTGTCTGTGTCTTGAATGTTTTTCTGGTCAATCAGCATCTCAAAAGGAGTTTCCAGTCACTGTATTTCAGTGGATCTCCACTGAATATTGTAGCTTCAGGAATTGGAATTCTGTTGGCACTAAAAGCTTCTGCCAGCACTTAAACAAGTTCTGCAAGACTTTTCTTTGAAGAAGTGGCCACAACTTGTGGCACAGAAGAAAGAGGGGCAAAGAGCCTGTAGGAGCATGCACTTCATTATCCACAGAAATCTCAAGTTGCATTATGTCCTCTTGCATGACATTCACTTGGTCAGACTCCAGCATTTTCACACGTGCTGCAGTGAGATCTTTAACTGCCTCCAAGGATGCTCTTCCTCTATTTCAGCCATGATTTTAGCTTTCTCTTCCTCTCTTTCTCTTCTTCATTTCATTGCATCTCTTCTGCGTCTCTTTCCCTACCAACATTTTACTTTCTGACCCCTGTTGAGCTATCTTTATTTAACTTCTGCTTGAACATACTCAGTTTCTATCTATTCGTTAACAACATTTAGAACAGCCTGACTTGCAGCAACCTCAGCAGCAGCATCTTGCCATTTTACAGAAGACCTGCTTGAATACTCTGAGATCCCTTTCAAAAAAGAAGTGACAGCTTGATTTAGACCTGCTCTTCCTTTTCTGGAATCCTTCCATTCAGTCTGCCTGAGGCTTTGGATAAAACAAATGTAAAAATCTCATTCTTTGACACATAACCTGGTCTGGACTAGGGATGGGTATTGTTTAGGTTTTATCCGATACCAGTACCAAACCGGTACTTTTGAAACGGTGCCGGTGCTTAAACGGTGCTCGAACCGGTGCTTAAAGAATGGAGAACACAAACTTTGTCCAAAAACCTCTCATGTTCAGCTGTTTTTTTGTAAAAAGATAACAATGTTAGCCTTTTCTGCAGCTATGGGCCATATATGGTATCACTCTTGGCTGGAAGCAGTGCTTAAACAATGGAAAAAACACAAACTTTGTCCAAAAAACTCTCATGTTTAGCTGTTTCCCTCTTTTTCTTTGGTCATTTTAGCCTTTTTGGCCAGGGTGAAGGGAGTATCTGCCATCAAACAAGAAGACAGCCGCATGTAGCTATGATTATGTTTGCTAGTTCACCTTACATGCATTAATGTAATAACGTGGTTAGCCTACTCAACGTAAATTACACACGAACAACGTTAAGCGACTCACCCAGAGAAGAACGGCTGCTGTTGCATCATCATCCTCATCATTTCTGCTACACTGGCAGGGCTAGGGGCCAGGACGCTAATCTTTGGGTTCTCGGGGAATGTTGCTAACTCTGGGTCCGATAACAGGCAACATACCCGCAGTAGATGCGCTCGGTGTGAGGTCTTGCAGCAAGCTATCAAATATGGTGCATTTCTCGGCTTTAAAAATAAATCGCTATGCGTCACCAGGTGTTTCATCGGATTCGAGGTGTTACCTCCTTTGCACAGCATCACAGTATCAGCTTAAAGCACTTGTTGCAGGCTGCTGAGTTTGCATCTTTTGCTGTGAAGTACAACCAGACTTTGACCGCTTCGCCTTGGGCATTTTTAATCTGTAGCTCTGCTCTAAAAGAACGTATGTACCTGGACCCGCCTACTATCCTTGGAAAGGTAAAATGATTGGCTAGAATTCAAAGTGTAAGACATCTCAGGGGAAAAAAAGCACCGAAATAAAGCACCGAAATGTGCGCTGCTTTTCGGTCTGGTTACTACCGTTTATGTCAGAACCGGTGCCATTATACCGGTACCCATCCCTAGTCTGGACATCTACAGAAAGACCTATGACATCACCTATAATATTATAAAATAGAGCTTTTGATAATGTCTCTGTTGTCACTTGCCTTTGAGATTAAACTGTGTTTTCTGTTAGTCTTACATGCCATTAAACCCCGGCCAAAGCGCTTTGATTTTTGTTGCATGGGGCTTTCCATTTTAAAGTTTTGATTCTGTTTCAATCTTGTTGTGCTTCAGTGTTATACACGTCATCTTCTTGATCTCAGGAGTTTATAACTATGTACACCTTCTTTTATGACTGTATGCATATAGTGTGGGCACTGTGTAATTCCCTTGAAGCACCTGCAGACACAGGTGGTGTTCTTTCTATTCATTTATTCAAAGACTTCCCTCCAAATCCAACTAAAACTAAATGCCCAGCATTAACAAAATTAAGACTGTTGACTCCAAATAGGGCACTTTATGCAGAATAACATGCATACATGCCAGCATCTACTGTAACAATCTGACTCTGGAACTAACAATCTTTGGACTACCAGTGTGCTATCCTAACACCTCACTCCCAAACTGCCACGTATGATTTCTGCATGCCTGCCTTAATATTATATCAGTCTGAATTCAACCATGACAGAAACAGCAGCTTTGTGTTGGATTTAGCTGTAGCCCATATCACATTCACCGCAGGTATACAAATGAAGTAAAAGAAAATAAACTTGAAGTTTGAATGTGTAACGTGAGTGAAAAGAGAGCAGTGAACTTATGTGTGTGTGACACAGACGACTGACGTAAACGATGGACTACGTAACACATCCTGGAACTGTCACGCACAATGCATCGTTGTTTGAAACGCTGCCAAAGTTTTCAATAATGAAGCCAAAGTGTGTCCGACTAATCACTGTGAACTGAAAGGCTTGCTCCAAGGTAAGATTTCATGTGTTTCAGGATTTTGCGCTCTTACCCCTCATTCATTTTGAATGGGTTGACATCAAGCATTGTCAAAGTGAATCAATCAAATTTTGTCTGTTTAAATGCTCCTTTGCTGCTGTTAGCCAATCAAAGCACATTATGAAAATATCACGACAGAGTAAGTTTGTTTGTGGGGCATCCCATTCAGTATCAAAATAAAAAGGACATTTATCATTGTGGAGAGGAAGCACCCTGTTGTATGAACTAAGTTAGTAACCAGCAGGTAGCTTGTCTCACACTAATGGTTAATTCAAGCTCTGTTAGCTTCCTTCATGAGTGATTTATCACTATGACAGACATACTAGCAAACATTTCCCTCACATGCCAAGTAAACACACTGTCAAGTGTTGAGCTCTCCGTATCTCAATCCTTCCTAAACATTCAATTTCAGACCGTTTTACTCACATTCTCTGTAACATCACAGTGGTCATCTCAAGCACAAAGGTGTGGTTGTGAGTAGAGATGGCACAATGCCATTTTTTTATGTCCGATACGATACCGATATTATAAATTTGGATATCTGCTGATACCGATATGAATCCTATATAGTGTTTTTTAATCAATAAAACTTTTTTTAATATCTTGCTGCATTTTGTATAAGTTCATACTCAAGTTTAAAGCAACAACAACACTAAAGCTATTCTGTTATACCTGTATGCAAAAAAAATTTCATAGTTCAGCAATAATGATCAATCTAATAAACTTAAACCTGCAACATCCTCCCTATTCTGATATTTTAAAGAGTACTTAGCGTAAATATTAAGCAACCTAACTAATAGGGTTCCAACTCCCAGCAAAAAAAAAAAAAAAAAATACGGAACCACCCCTTACCCTCCACCTCATGATGCTTAATCGACGTAATCAACATTAATTTGATGCATTGTGGGGAAAAAAATGCACAGAAATCAATTATTTTTCAAGAAATATTAAATAGATTCAACATCTTTCTCTAACAGAATTGCAGGCTGCACAGATGGTGCCTTCCCAAAGGAAAAAGTACTACAGCTTACTAGGGTATATGTTAGACTTAAAAGTTACTATATACAGTAATGGACTTCTATTCATTTTACATTAAATTAAAACTTTGAGTGTCAGATAATTATTTAATAAAAGCTAGACATTTTAAATGAGAATAAGAAAGAAAAGTATTTCTTTGTGCCCCCCTTGTCCCTGTTAATGCCCTACCTGCCCCCCTGGCTAACCTTTGCTAGATCCGCCCTTGACAGACAGAGTCTGGCTCAGATGCTGGCAGTTCTCACTGCAGTCTACCGGTAGCGTCTCCTTTCAGGCCAGGATAGACGAATGTCACAGAGCAGTGACTAAGTTTGTGGTAAAAAGGACATTACTGGATATTCTTGTGTAATTGCTACAGAATAATTTATGTTATACTTGGTTATTGCTACAGAAGAATATTTATTTTATTATTTTACATTTACAATTTTTTTTTCCTGGGGACCCCATTGAAGAGCCGTAGGCTGGATCTCTTAAGATGTCACTGTTGGGTTTGTAAGGCCATGTTACTCCTAAATTTCTATCTTGTTCAAAGAGAAGATATAAAACAAAGTTCTAAGCTAATCGACCTTAGTGTTCTCCTTTTTTAAAAAGAATCGATAAAGAATCGAATCGTTAAACAGAATCGAAAATGGAATCGTAATCATGAAAATCTTATCAATACCCATCCCTAGTAACAGATCCTTTAAGTTGTGAGGTGGGTGGCTCCATGGATCAGACTTGTTCGTCCAGCACACCCCTCAGATGCTCAACATGCATCCTGGTGCCAGGTATTCTTGAGGTAAGCAGTGCAGATACATCTGGCCATCCACCTGATGTAAAAAACAGCCCACTTTCTTCCCTTACTCCATGGTCCAGTTCTGATGTTCTCATGTCCATTGTTGGGTCAGCATAGGCACCCTGACTGCTCTCTGGCTATGCAGGCCATACGCAACAAACTGTATAGAGTTGTGTATTCTGACACCTTTCTATTAGAACCAGCATGAACTTTTTTGAGCAGTTTGAGCTACAATAGCTTGTCATTTGGATCAGGCCACACAGGCCAACCTTCAAACTCCACGTGTCTCAATGAGGTGCCGATGACCCTGTCACTGGGTCTCCACTGTTCTTTCCTTTGACCCCTTTGACAGATACTGATCAGTGCAGAATGGGAACATACTCTGACCCAGTGGTTTAGTGATCACAGCCCAGCCCTTGTCCCACTCACTCAAATCTTTTCACTTGCCCATTTTTCCTGGTTCTAACACCTTTTCACTTGCTCCCTAATATATCCCACAGGTACTATGCTGTGTTATTCTCTCCACCTGTCAGTGGTCAGAATGTTTTCAGATTGGTATATAGCATAATGTTTTTTTTCCTGATAATTTGTGGGGATTCAGAAGAAGTTGAGCGGTACTAGAAGTGTATCAGAAATGTTCCGTGTCCAGCCTACTCAGATGCAGTTTTGTCAGAATGTGACTCAGACTTTTATTCAAATATAAGACCGATGTGTGAAACTGCCAGCACAGTTCAGTGATGCGCGTCAGAAAAGAGCGAGTACCTCATGTGTTAGTCAAAGTCAGGTTTTACTCTGCTCCCACTGTAAATTTACTCAAACCAATTAGACTGTTAATCCCTCACACTTTAACAGATCCGAATCAGCATAAGCCTTTGCTATCTCCTTTACCGAGGAGCTCAAGCCATTACACCCCTTGACTTTGCAGCATCGCCATCCCCGAAACTCTCCTCTCAAACCCCATGTCTATAAATACATATCATGAGGACTGCTCTTTGGTTTCAGGTGCAGGTCAGCCAACCAGACATTTCAATTCCGAAGATGGATGCCCCATTTCAGAGGGAACGATAAGAAAAGCCTCAAAAGGTCTTTCACCACAGGGATCAGATGGTTTTTGTTACTTTTCCTCCAGTCTGACAGACGTCTCAGTGAAATAAGGCTTTTAAATTTATTTATTTTTACTCGACATACATCCATCTTTGCCAGAGACGACTGCTGATAGAGCCTCGATGGCACTTGTGCGACTCCTCGTGATTTTGCTTGTCAGACAGCTCAGTGTAATTATTTTAGAAGTCTCCACCAGCAGAGCTGCAAGTTCAGCCATGTTTGTGTGTGTGTCTGATTGATTTCCACAACAGTTAAAGAACTGCTGAGTGCTGTTGAAAAGTACTTTGACTGTTTACAGGTTGTCTTCCTCCCAGTCCCCTAACATGTCGAGCATCAGGCTAAAGTGCTCCTGTGGGAACTGCCATGAGCCTCCGGATTTATTTCCTCCCCAGACTTGAGTGGATTCCCCACCTCCTCAACCTTCCCCCACATGACTATTAAGGCTGAAAATCGCCCCCGCTGTGTTGCTCTGCTGTGTCCTCGGCTCTCTGCAGCTTCATAGTTCCCTCCGCAGTTGATGAATGCCTCATTGTTTTTCTTCACAGTGTTTCTCCAAGTTACTTTGGGAATGCATTAAACTGCTCCATTTAAAGCCCGTACGGCATGCTCTGGTATATGAAACATATTCAGATGTGTCCAGGGATCACTAACCTGTAAGATCCGCTGGCACATACACAAAGAGAAGCAAACACGCACACACAAATCTCTGAGCAATGCGATTTATTCTTCCCACGCTTTCTACCACTCTCATACATCAGAAGCCCTTGTCTCCCCACACAGTGTGGGATGGTGACTGCATTGTGACTCAGAGACAGAGACACAGAGTGGGAGAAAAAGAAACAGAGATGGATGAGTAGGTTCACTCTGATGGAAGAGCCTCACAGGTCACTGTGGGTCATACATATGTATGGGAATGGAACTCCCCCCACTACGCCCCCACCAACCCCCACTTAGGTAGGCATAGATGTGAACTACCTTTTTCCATATTTACACATGCTAAGGACATGCTGACATCCTTTAACAAATTCTCAAGTATAAAATAGGCTCTAAAGTCCAAGAGCACTTTTAAAACTCTAGCATGCCTCTATCATGCTCATATCAACCTGGAAATGATCAGAAAGGGGTTTTGACATGTCAAATATTTCAGTTTCAAACTGAAGCTGATCTGTGATATTGCCCAAGTTTTGCTTTTTTTTTTAAATCATTTTTGCACAAAGAGTTCAGCTGAATCCTTTCATTGATCGAACACGTGTCAAAGTCAAGAGCGGGGCTCTTCAAAAATGTTAAAACCAATCCATACATAGTTTTAGGTTCTAAACACATTTCTGCCCATCCATGCAGAAAGCTACACAGTCACAAGTCCACATCACCACCAAGCTAATAAACTAGTTAACAGAGATTGACACTGGCGTTACATCCTCACCAGGTGCAAAGTAAAGAGCTATTTGGATCAAGCTAATTTACAGTGTTGAACATTTCTTATCAATTCTATGACCTCTCTTTGTCAGCAGCACTGCACTGACAGCAGGAGACAGAACAACAACAGCTGCTTAATTTATTTTGATTCTGGTAATTGTTTTATTGATACATTTCTATTTAGTAATTTTACTCTTTTTTGCGTTTAGAGTAATTCTGTTGTCTTGACCATAAAAGAAAGATTTCCTCTGCTATCTTGTAAGAATTAGAAAAGGTTGGATCTGCACATCCCTCGTGTATAGAGTGTCTCGTATATCCATCTGAAAACAGAAATAGTCTCGTAAAGGCAGATGTATGGTACGGGTAAACTACACGACCAAAGCTCTTTAAACGATTACGACTTCTGGCTTTTTAAAATGAAAACACCAAGAATAAATGTAAAGACTAATCGCTTTGCTTAAACAACAGGATGTATTTGGTTTACTAAATATCTGGTAGTAGCTGTTATATTCAGGCTTGTGAAACTGGTTGTTGTGAATTGGCTGTGTGGTAGTCTTCTTGTAGGTATGTAATGTTAAAATTTATTGGTAAATTTGATGAAGGGTAATAAACCTTTCTTGTTCTCTGGTTAAAACCAAACTGCATGTGGGCCATGTGATACAGGAATTCTTCGTTAAAGCATATCAGTAAGCTATGTATGTCTGGGCCTTGATGTGATTCGCAGCTCCCAGTGTGACCCTCAGTTAAACTGAGTCTGACAAGTCAGCATCTGTGGCTTATTCAAGTAAATCAAACTGCAGCCACTTTTCACGTGTTTAAAATGAGACTGAGCCTGCAGTCTTCCCAAGCAGCACTGTAAGAGTGGAAAACATGGCTTCAGTATTCCGTTATTCTGAATAAAGATGGGCTTTCTCAGCATCCGTTCAGATTCAAGGGTTCTGTGGTGCCAGTGCATTGACCTCTTAAACATTTGACAAATTATCATAGCAGAGTAATGCAGACAAAAACCAAGCACACCATCAGCACATCAATATATCAAGCTTTGTTCACTCAGAGAGGAAACAACAATTTTAACGCAGATGCAAAATTAGTTAAATAACGAACAACCAGAGATGCTGGGAGAACATGCAAACTCCAGCAGGCCTCAGTCAGGAAGACCCTGATCCTTCTTGCTGACTGCTATATTGAACAGGAGAGGCAACCATTGTTTGTGTTTTCTACCAGAGTCATAATTATGCTTTACCGTCAAACAAACTTGTGTTTTTTTTGTAAGATTGGCATTTCTTGATTAGTACAACTCAAGCTCCCAAACTACATCTCCTCTGTTCTGTTGTAGGCAACATTCATTTGTATGAAAAAATAATTCAAGAGTAACATGGAAGTCTGAAAATCTGTGACAGAAACAGAAAAAAAGTTTGACAGTTAGCTAGTAAAGAAGAAGCTCATGACTAAAATGCTATGTGAGAACACAGAAATGGCTCACATTAGTAAAAAATGTGACTCTTCTCATAAAGACCTCTAGGCAGGTGCTTGAATGGAGTTGTTTGTTTTAACTTAGAATAAAAGCTGGTTTTACTTCACAGCATTTTTCTTTTTTCCTTTTTGCACATCAACATCTTTTGTCGGTGAGGAACTGAATGTGTTCAACAGGTTAATTGCCGGACTCCTGGTAACATGAACACCAGTTTTTGTATGATATCAGTCTCTCAGAAATAATAAGTGAATGTCCCTAGAATTCAACATAGTTTCTACATGAAGCTATATAATGAATATTGCTCATTGACTGGTTGAATGCAGTGTGTGGGAAAGAGAGCTCCATTGAAGAAATTTAAAGAAAAAAAGGTGAGATGATCTCAAAATCAAAATCAACAACTACATACAACAAAGCATTAGTTAAGGAGACTGGCAGCACAGCTCCAGCATGAATTTTACAGATCAACAAACTTAGCCCCCGCTGACATTGACGCGGAATTACTCAAAGCCCAACAAATGCAGACATCGACATTACAAGGGAACTCGCCGAACTTGGTGAGTCAACTCCAGCTCATATGATGGGACACGTGAGGTGATGCACAAGCACTTGTGACCCAGACACAAGAGCTGACAGCAGAGGTTTCCAGTTTGGCAATATCAGTCAATGACTTTACCATAGCCTCATATACAGACCCTGGATATTTTGCCACAACGTTGGTTATAATGTTTGTGTATTTGTAAACCACTTACAGATTAATTGAGTGTGAGTGCTTCCTTTTTGTTCCGTTGTTAGGATGTCTGGGTCGTTGACCCAGGGTTTTTGAGTTTATTATATTATTTATCATTTCTAGTCTTTGGTTTCTTTGAGTTCTGTCTTATGGTTTATGTCTCTCTGTTCTCTAGTTGCTCTGTCTCCCCTGTCAGCTGTATCCCCTTGTCAAGTTCGCGTCTCTGTGTTATGTTTCCTGTTTTACTTTGAAATTACGTGTGTCATGTAAATGCGTCTGGTTTTGCTTCCTTTGTCACGTTAGGCCTGATTTGCCCCAGCTGTGTTTCCCTCCTGTTACCCATTCCCTGAGTGCTCCCTTTGTGTATTTAAGCCCTGCGTTTCTCTTTGTCCATGTTGCGATCTACCATTTACTATGCTCTGTGTTCTGTCTGCTTGCCTGAGTTTATTTGGAGTCTCAGTTTCGTTACCTTTTTTGAGTTCAGCATTAAAGCTGTGTTGAGTTCACATCTATCTCCTGAGTCTGCACTTTGGGTCCTTTTCCTGCCTGCACACAGCCGTTCCATAACATCCGTTTCAGATGCCAGGGATTGATAATAAATGTTTCATCAATTGTTCCCAGGATGTTTGGAAATCCTGCAATGATTTGAGTTCAGTGAGATCACGACCTAGGGTGAGACTAATGAAAATGCAGGCTATAAAATTCCTGCCACAGGCTGACTCCTTTTGGTTGGAGGCTACATCTAGTATCCCAAATAAATTGACACTATTCTATTATATCATTTTAAAGCCAAACCTTCCTTTAACCCTTCTTCTTCTGATTTCCACAAAAGTGAGTGGGGAAATCTGTACTCACAGCCAGAGCGGTGTGCCTGAGATTATCATATAAAGGATGTTTGCTCTCTTTGCCATCCTACAGAACCAAAAATAGAGAAAAACGAACTGCCTGAAACAGAGTTTTTCAAGCAGTATAAAGCTTCAGCTTTTAACTCACAAAGACTGCTTGTACAAATTGTCAACTTTTTATTTAAAGCTTTCACTCAAACTTACATTCACGCTTGTAAAATTAAGAATTCATTTAAATTATATTCAATGTTATGATGTTTAAGGAACATTTAAAGCAGATTAATTGCTGGATTCTAGTATTTAAACGTCTTGTATTATACCAGATGTTTTATAATCAATAGAGAAATAAAAGAAATTGAGACAGTTTGCTCTTTTTTTATATCCGATCGTTCAGTCTGATGTTACTAGCCATGTCTGGGCCTAAACTCTGCTGCAGGTCCATATATCAAATGATCACTGTGGCATTACTGAGAGTTAAAACACTGTCTTAAGTCTTTCATCTTTAATAAAATGATCAGCGTTCTGCTCTACCAGGTGTAACAACTGAGTTTAACATCCAGGCATCCATGAAAATGGGATTTTTTTTTTTTTTTTTTTTTGCCTGTCCCGTTTGGCTCTTTTGCCATCAGAATTGTTGTCTAAAGGCAAAGAAAGATGCCCAACGCATTTACTTTACCAAACTGACCATCCCAGCCTTGCCATAATGGTCCATTTGGTTCACCTTTTATTGTTTATTTTATTTTCACTTACTGAATATGGGACAGACTTGACTGGGGAAAGAAGGGGAGAAAGAAAGAGGGAAAGAGAAACAGCTGAGAAGAGGGACAGGGGAGAAGGGCAAAAACCAAAAACCAACAGAATGAGCAGAAAAAGAAAAAAAAGAAGAAAAAAGAAATGCATATATCAATCACCTGGGTCACCTGCTGAGAAAGAAAAAAGAAAACAAGCAGAAGAGAACAAGAGTAATAGAATAAACAACATCACAATGATATATGGGAATATGACAGTAAATACTAAATATTAAACATTATTGTGCAGCACATAAGATCAACAGAACACAGTGTGCTTTGAGGTAGGAGCCAAAAAGGGTGTAGTTTGTGGGTGTGATCACCCGTGTGTACACCTGTGAGCATGAACGCGTTTGTTTTTTGTTTTTTTAAAAGGTTCCTTCATGTAATGATCTGCTAGAGGGTGTGGGGGGGCCACAGCCCCGTCCTCCAGGGCATGAAGCAGGTATGGAGGAGATCAAAACTCCAGACATCCAGAGGCCCCCAGAGACCATGGAAGACCAACAGAGGGGCAGCCGCGCCACTGTCCCAGAAAGAGCTGAGGAGAGTCCCAGATGAGGGCTCACTCAGCAGCCGCGGAGCAGAAGCCAGGGGGAGTTGCAGTGACGCGCCCGTGAGCTCCGCCGGCAGCCAGCCGTGCCTGAGTGACCGAGCCCCAGGCCGAGAGGCCGGGGGCACCCCACCTCCGAAGTGGCCCGAGCGAGCCCCAGGCTCCAGGCCCCGATAAGCGGCCGCCAAGGAGTGAGCCGGTGTGTACCCGGACGCCCATCCCCGGACACAAAGAACCACCAACGCACCGATGTCTGAGGGAGTCCGCCACTGGCAGGGGAAGTGGTGGTAGGGGGAGATAGGCCTCCATACCTTGGAGGGCCTAAGATGTCCCCAGAGAGGTGGCGCCTGACACCCAACCTGACATATAGACACAGAAATACAGGCACACACATATACAAACATCCATTCCCACCCTCATGCTCTCATATACACTTACTCCACACTCAACCAACGTGGAGACAGACATAAAGAGACGCTGTACACACGATCACACTCCCCAAGCGTACTCTAAGCCCCGGGTCTAGGTACCCTTGCCCTTGGAGGGGGGGGAACTGCACCCAGACCCAGGTGGTGTTACCCTTTTCCCTGCGGTGGGGGGAGGCAGACCGCCCCGACTCCGCAGCAGCAGGGAGGCCCCACACTCCAGACTGCAGTCGGACGGCCAACTCCTCCTAGCCCCCCCGCTCCAGCAGGTCGCAGAGAATGGGGGTGAGAGAAGACTCCAAACCTCCCTCCACCCGCTCATTGTAGTGTTGATGCATGTGTGTTCTAAGGTGCATTTAAAACCCAGGAGGGCATGGAGCTACCTGCCAGAGAGCAGCAGGTAAGCGCATGGTCCCTCCTGCTGGCCCTCAATGTCTACGTGTATTTAACATTGAGAGGTGGGCAACGACGCCAGGGGTGGGGTGTACACCCTGATTGTCATGGTTGGCTGTGTGGCAGGTGGGCAAGCAGGAGTGGTGGATCCAAAATGCAGGACTCAGACACAGAAGTTCAACTTAAAGCGCAGCTTTAATGCTGGAAAACCTCTTACTAACTAAACTCACCAAAAGACAAACAAAAACGCTGGTGGACTAAAACACTGAAGCACAAAACACAGAACTGGAACTGGAAACAAAACACTGGCAACACGGAGGCAAAACACACACAGCTTGTTGAGGGTACGATGCAACACTGACTCAGAGAAACACAGGGTCTAAATACACTGGGAAGTAACGAGGAGAATGAGACACAGAAGGAGAGCACAGCTGGGGGAAATTAGAACTGACGAGACAAGCAAAGCAGGACACATTCACATAAGTCACGGACCTTCAAAGTAAAACAGGAAGGATCACACAGAGACGCGAACTTGACACCGTGGAGACAGCAACTAAGAAACACAGAGACATAAACCATAAGGCAGAGGACTCTAAGAACCGAGAGACACAGAGGGGAACCCAAACATGCAGACACAGACTTACACAGAACAGAGGGCACATAGAGAAACATGAAGGGCAAGGGATAGAAACTAGAAACCATAGCATAACTCACACCAAGTACAATAATACAAAACCCACAAAGAACTAAAACGCTGGGTCAGGAGACCCAGGACCCTGACACTGATGGTACTTTGGATTCCGTGTATCGTGCCCACCCCCAAGATCCTATATGTATGTGTAATGAGAGTGTGAGTAATGTGAATGTCTAAGTTGTGGGATAAAATTGAGGCAGAGGCAGCCAGAAGGGGATGGGGGGGGTGGCCTCCTCTGCACCCTGGTGACATACCCCTACTCCAAGGTCCAGCATGTGTGGGTGGTTGTGGTGGAGCGGGAAGAGGGAGGCAGCTGGAGATGGGGAGGGAAGGAAGGGAGGGGCAAGTGACCCCTCCCTGGGGCCAGCTCCCCCGCTGACCCCAGTAGGCACCCCCATACTCCGCGACCCACCAGGGAAAGGGGGCCCAGGTCCATCCAGACCGGGGCCCAGCGCAGCAGCGCCTCCCGGCCCCACAGAGCCCAGGACAGTCCACCCAACCCCACCACAGAGAAAACTGCACCCACCCCACCATCCACTCTTCTTCCAGACTACATAAGACAATAAACACCCAGGCTGAGATCTTCCTCCACCTCTCCTGTATCTCCCCCTCCTGTAGAGAGAGCCCGTGAGGAGAGGAAAGCTCCTGCAAGATGTGACAATCTTCCCCACCAGTTGAAGAGCCCCCCAGGTGGCTCGATGCACCGGCGGCACCCTGCTCCAGGGCTGGGCCCCCGTGCACCCACCCGCCCACAACCCCGGCAACACACCAACCAGGACCCGAGGCCCGGCCCGGGCCCCAGCCCAGAGACGGAGCGCCCCCAGAACCTCACGCCCATCCCGGACCCACCCAGGGGCAGCCAGGCTACCAGGTCAGTAACCCACGTCCGTCAGCACAGACCCTCCCCTAGTCCCGCTGCACGCAGCCGCGAGGAAACAGTCACCTGAGAGCCAACAGAGAAAACGGAATTTATGACATTTAAAGGAGTTAGAAGTTAGAAGTTAGCATGAAGTTAGCTCGCTAGCTTCTATCTAAATACAATATAGCATGTCCTGACTGCGGGGTTTTGGAAACAAATTAAAAAGTACAGCTCTGTTATCACTTCCAGCATAAATGAAGACAGAAAACTAAACAGCGGTGACGTTTGTAGGGTTACTGAAGTTGGGCTAGCTGGTATATAATGATGTGCTACGTGACCGCTAGCGACACAGCTATGTTAGCATAATATAAACAAGCTAACTTTTTTTCCACTCGATAAAAGTTAACGTGAGGGTTCTCAGTGGTCAGGAACAAATGTAATCGCATGGCTGGATGCTGTAAAAGGATCAAACTTCAGCCAGGAGAACAACTGAGATAATCCATCCACAATACGAGGTTAGTCATTCATATACTGCTGCATGGGCTGGGCTGTAGTTACATCCTATAGTTTTAAAAACTGAGCTTAAATAAATGATTAGCGGTAATAAAAGCCGGGGGAGGTCAACGGTGATCACTGACTTTTTTTTAGGAGCTTTTTGAGATTAAATAGAAGAAAATACAAAGTTTACACATTTTCTTGTGTAAATCTTGCAAAAGGTTTTTGAGTTTTCATTTTGACTGTGTGTGTGTGTGCGTGTGTGTGTGTGTGTGTGTGTGTGTGTGTGCAACAGCTCAAAAGGCTGAATATATTTTGAAACATTTTCATGAACATGAAAAGCAAGCAGAGAATCTGTTTATTTGGCAAGTTAACAGCATCGAGAGACAGGCTAGTGATGTTACTAAGTTAGACAGGTGACATTACAACTCACTCAGAAAATCCACAAGAGATCATTTTCTCTAATGACTAAATGTGATGAATCTTTTCTACAATGAAGCAGGTTGCAGGTTGCATATACACTAATACAGGAATAAAGTTTTTTTCCTATTTTAATTAATTGTTTTTTAAACTTTTCCAGGTATTGTCTGATCAAAACATATTTTCAGTATTAGACGGGTTAGTGTTAGCACTTTTGCCTGAGGCCCTGGCGATTCAGATAAAGTTATTTCACATCTGCAGCAAGTCAAACAAAAAGTTATACAAATGGTAGTCCATTTTCTGGTGTGAATACAACCCAGGTGGCTACACCCCTCAAGCGTCTGTCAATCAGAGTACAAAAGTCCTTCAGCTACAGTCATACCTCCTATTTCAAAGACAGATATTGCCATACACCCCAAAGCTGCCCTCACATGAAGACAAAGAGTTACACCCTTTATAGCTGCTGTCAAACACAGACCCGTGCTCTTAAAGTTGCTGTTAATCAAAGAAAAAGAGAGCCACGCCCACTAAAACTTCGGTTGCTGCACAGAGCTCACCACGCCTCTCAGCTTCTTTCGGATGCAGAGGACCACATCCTTCATAATTCCTGTCAATCAAATTTAGATATTGACACACCCTCCACCTGCAACAGATATCAGTATCACAAGTCTGTAACTCCACACATCCATCCCACTCTGACTATTTTCAAACATAACAAGAGTACACCTCTTTTGCTGTCAATCGAATGGAAAGTGCGACTTGTCCTCCCCACTAATATGTCAGCATATATGATATTTTAGCAGCGTCCATCACTTATGAAGAAGGAGCTGGCTTTGCACTTGTGTGCACTGCTATGTTAGATCAGGGAAGGGACAAACTCAAACTGTTGCTACAAACTATGAAAAAGTGAAATGGCTTCCTTAAATAATGACATTTTAATATCAGTGTCAGCTGCTGTCTCAGGCACATAGCTTACCCTTCTTTTCACTGATCTTCTTCAGTAAATTGTGGTTAGCACAGGTGATGGATGATGGCTGATGACAGCAATCACAGAGCTGCGTCCAAAGAGTTTGTAACCTTCAACAATCAAACTATCAAAGCATTAGAACCACATTTATCACCTAAATTGAAAGCAGAAGCAGAAGCGCGACGCAACACTCTTAACAGCAGAGATAAAGATAATTCATTAGTGATCTTTCTGCCACACTGCGCTGAGAGAAGAGAAGTGCTACAATCTGCAGGGGAGAGAGAATTTGATTTAGCCGAAGCAGACTAAAAATGATTTACTCTGAGTTGAGCCTCTGGGCACCCGAGCTGAAATAACTATGTGTTTCTCAGTGTTTTCAGAATGTCCAAAAATAATTAATTGACATTTTTGTTTGAGATTAGATTGAGCAATATAATCTTTAGCGGATATGAAAGTAATGAAAAGATAAGAAGTCTATCAAGCACTTAAACTGTGAAAAGGCACACCCTAATCATGTTGTGATGCTTTGATGAGAAATAAGGTGGTAAACAAATCAATGTAAACTGAGGAGAAATGACAAACACCTCTTAAAAGTTGACCATAAATTCACTGCATTACAGAAAGTGATACATAAGAAGAATACTTCCTATGACCGTTATCTTGTCTGGTAGTACAAAAAAGAGCCGAGTACCACATTGTATTCGGTGTTTGGTACTAACCAGGGACCTTTGATACGTGCGCTTCTTTCTTGAATCACATTCAAGATTCAAGATTCAAAGTGTTTATTGTCATGTGTCCAAAGAAAAAAGGCATTTCAGTAAGAAGTAACTGTAAGTAAGTAAGACGTAATCAGTAAGAAGAACTGGTTATCTACTAATTACAGACTGGCAGTTTGATATCCATAAGTCCTACATAATACCACAAACCATCATCATCTTTGTTCCTCAATCTGAATTGCTGTTTTCTGGACTGTATGTTTTGAGGATTTGAACAGCCTAATAAAAATAACCCATAAAAACTAGAATGGCTGCCCCAAAGCACTTGGAGAAAGCTGTTACAGGTAGAGGCACAAATCAGGTCCTCACAGTAATTGCCAAATTCACAGACTTCCACAGGGTCAAAGCCAATAAACATCAGCCTTCAATAATTGGAGCTATAAGGTTTCAAAGGGATGTAGGCAAAGGCAAGAACAACAGCCAAATACATTCCTTCTAAGTTGGATTGAGCTTCCGACTGGGAGATGCAAGTTGATCTTTGAGAGAAGCTTGTCTTCGTAAAAGAAACAGCAGCAACCACGCTCTATCCAGACATGATTCTCTTGTCTAGGTACACGAAAACCATCTTTGAAGTTAACCACACTGTGCCCTGGAAGGACAGGCTATCAAATCTGAAGAAAGCCAACTACCAAGACCTGACTGATGAGGTGATTGTGAAAGGTTGGTACGCAGCCTCATTTTCCATTCAAGTTGGCTGCCATGGATTTCTGGCAACATCAGTGCATCATTTGCTGGTCAGAGTTCAAAGGTCCCAAGAGGGGAACTAAAATATTAATGAAAAATTAAAGTGGTGCTTTGGCAGACAGGTGGTTGAACTGTGCGCATTTTATCCAACCCAGTGATTTCTCGAAGACACTAATCTGAAAGTGCTAGCAGAGCTTGTGCCCTTCTACTTGCCTGTTTTTTATGAAACCAGATCTGAAGACCATTATTAAGGTTTTTCTTGCTAATGTGTCAAACAAACTATTAATTTTCACACTGCACTCCATCTTCTCTAAATCACATGCTAGCCAAGGTGATTGCAAGAGAAAACCTATATGTTACAATGATAAATCACAGAAGCACATCTATTTGTTAATGGTGGCTCTGTTTTCATACATAGCGTGGCTTGTAACTGATTTCAGAGAGACAGTGTCATCTTGTCTAGCATGCTAATTTCCCATCAGTCTTGCATCGGAGACTGGCGATTTATCCACAGTCTGCTTGCACAAACAAGCTGGGCTCTCAACTTGACAAGTTCCATCCATTTTTAATGGGAAATAGACACACCTGTGAAATGGAGACATACTACAGTTTCCAATTGGATCCAAGGCAAGCCTGCTTGTAGTGACAATAGCCAATTGTGGCCACAAGATGGCAGTGATGTAAAGCAGGGGGGCAAACAGGAGAGAAGCTTTGTGACAGATTGCTATTGAAAGATGACGTGGTAAGATTTCTTTCCCCTTGGTATATTTTGATTGATGTTTATTTTTATATTTGACTAGGCTTTGCTTGTCCTGACAGAATGCCACTGGTGCAGTTTAATGTTGCACTCAATGTAATGCTACCCACATGCTGTAATACTAATCAGTAATTTCACAGTGGCACAGAAACCAAGTGGAGTTGCACATGTGCACTCTGAACACAGGAGGACAGGAGGACAGAGGAGGGAGACAGACGGGACTTTAGTTCCTACTTCCATAACAACATTTCATCTTCTTCACCTACAGAAACAAATGCTTTTGTTTGGCTTAATTATTCTACATATATGGATGGATATCACTTTACAATCAGTCAAACAATCTATTTTATTACCATTTGCATGGTTTTAAATTCCTTTTTATAGCTACTCCATTTTTTTTCAAGTTATTGCATATGTGTAAAACAGTTAAATGGGAAGAGTGGGCTCATAAAAAACATTACCTAACTGTCTACAAAGATGGGCTTGGAATGCACTGAAACAATCCCATCACCAGTCCAAACCCACTTGAAGCAGTGACATTGAATAGAAGCTTCTTTTCAGTGATGGACACCAATCCTGTGTTAGTCAATGTCTGCTGTCATTTTTTGGGGGGAAATTATTTTAAAAATAAAATTATTGTATACATAAAATTGAATGGAAAATTGAATTAAAATTCACCTTGTAGCTGTATAGAAAACACCTCAGAGAAGTCACACACTTTATGCTTATCCAAAAACAAGAACAAGGAGCTAGGTGAACTGCAAGACAAACACCTAATCCCAAATAGTTGATTCTCTTCATCTGGATGTAGAGTTTTCAGTGGGAGAGACGTTTCGTCACTCATCCAAGTGACTTCTTCAGTCTCAGCTGACTGCTGGTTTCCCCAATTTTATAAACAGTACATTTGCACAATGACTGAAAATAGCACCACTGAATGAACAATGGGCTGTGAGGTCAGTTCCTGTGATTGCAGTCATTCCCCAACTCTCTGTGAATGGTACTCATGGCCATTGATCAATGAGCTTTGATTTGTGATTGTTGATCAATGCTCATGACAATTTGCATATTAATGATCAAGGAACTGACTTCTCAGCTCAATGTTCATTCAGTGATGCTAGTTTCAGTCATTATGCAATGAACTGTTTATAAGATTGGGGAAACCAGCAGTCAGCTGAGACTGAAGAAGTCACTTGGATGAGTGACGAAACATCTCTCCCACTGAAAACTCTACATCCAGATGAAGAGAATCAACATTTTGGGATTTATTTACCTGGATAACTGAGCATGCATCAAGACATAAACATCTAACAGCTAATTGTAAAAGTACAAACATGATTTTAGATGAAGCTTTGCTTTAAACACCATGATCCCCAACATGTGTCTTGGAGTATGTCTGTCTGTTTGTGGAACATGTCTGCACTAATGAGATCTTTTCCTGGACCTGGCAGGCGTTATCCAAGGTCTTCTGTATTTATTGAAGGTGGGTGTCTCTGTGTGTGTATGTGTGCCCCACGTCTTGTGTGGGTGTGCTCTGACAGTGTCACCTCTGGGTGTCATTCCAGGCGATACCGCCAAGGAGAGCAGCCTTTACAGCTATCCCGCAGAGCCACCGCCTGCTATTAACAAGGACACAAAGGCACACTGATGAATCAACACACACACACACACACACACACACACACACACACACACAGATTCATCCAGCTCTGGTGCACAGGAGCAGTAAACCCGTACACTGCAGCGAGATCCGAGGTAATTCATCTTCATTGTCCAAGTTATCAAATCTGAAGAACGACAGCAAGACAGTTAGACTAGCATTAAATGTCCTCACAGCCAAGGAGACTGGCAACATGAAGACACACTCTAATTCTCTATTTTCTACCTCATTCACACACACACATATACACACACGCACAATTTCACCCTTTGAAGATACAACAGTCTCTCAATAATAGAGTACTTCGCTGAGGCAGAAAAGGGGTTTCAAATCTAATGGACTAACGGATTTCTAAAAAAAAGAAAGAAGAAAAAAAGTGAGATGAAGTGTAAAATAGAGAAGAGAAAATAGAGAAAGAGTAGCTGTGGCTATGTGCTGCCTGTCAGAATGGACAGGGATCCCTATCACTTCCTAACATCACCGGCTCACTATTCCCACTCAGTCACACATGGCTGTTGGGGCAAATGAAAATAGTTCAGCTTGTCTTTTCTCTAATCCTCACAATTTTCCATATGGCAGGAAATTAATGGCCTTACCAGGACAATTTTTTTGTGCACACACACACATACACACACGCACACACAGCTCCATCCTGGAGCAGAGCTTTTATCATCACCCCATAAGTATCAGCGGTAAAATTGCTTAATTAAAGCATGAATGTTTAATAAACCCTCTGGCTTTGTGAAGACAGACCTGAGACAGGACATCCACTGATGAGGAGCCCCGAGGAAAGAGACAGACAATTCTTCAAGTTGCTTCATGCTGAATTTAAGGGCAAGTGAGTCCTTTGATAAAGAATAGGTGGAGCTGGTAAAGGCCAGAAACTTCACGAGCAGCTGGGTTACTGCCCTGAACTTTAAAACTGCTACTTTAGTAATGGCTGGGAGTGTCAGCTTCTGAGCTAAATCTGTAACCACAAGTATAGACATGGATTTCATTTAATTTGTATACATTCCTACTCACTATATCACTTAAGAAGCAGAGTGTAGTTCATGTCCTGTATGGGAATTACTTCCACTTAGATTCTCCTTACACTGTTTACCTTCAGTTTTAATCAGTGTTTATAGGTTTAAGCATCAGAACTCTTTGGTGATATTTAAGAAAAAATACTCAGAGTATCTAATGAGTACTGATCCAACACCAGTGTTAAATCAATAGTTTTAATTCTACATTGTGAAGAAAACATTCAGAATAATTCTTTCATATGTCAGGCGACATTAAGTATATCATGAGCATTGCTTTTATAACTTTGTAATATACAATTTTACAGATACTGTAAAGTATATGACCCTAATAAAAAAAAGTCTAAATGAAAACAACTAGATCATGATCAAATATTTTTCTTAAAATGGTCTATGCTTTTCTCGCTTTAAACATGTCTTCTATGTTCATTGCATTTTATATTTACATTATTTATATTTTGCACATTTTACACAGTGGCCTATTGGGCTTGTGCATTTACTGAATGGATATGAGTCAGTATTAAAATAATTTAAAACTGAACAAAGGAAAATAGAGACAGCCTTAGCCTTCTAATACACTGTAAAAAGAATAACCCTATTCAAATTAAAAAAAATGATGTCCAATTGTCACATCCAAAATATTTGACTTCATAGAATCCAAAATGAGTCACTTGATATGACCTGATACTTTTATGTTGATATAAACAATATTACTAGACTTGACTGAAACTTTAAATTTTGCATTGATCCAAATTGATTTTTTTACATAGAACCATATTTTAATTATTGAACCAAGCTAATATATTGAAATTTAACCAACCTAATGTATTCACATCGAACCAAATTAACATGAACTAATATGTTTGTGTTGAAGCCAGGTAATTGATTTACATATATTCAAACTATATTTTTTACATTTCATTTTATTTCAGTTCAAAAATGCTCTGCATTTCCTATAAAAAAGACAGTTGGCCAACCAATTATTTCTAAATTATTTATTGTTCCAAACCATTTTAACTATAATCAATAGAGAGGATTAGAAATATACAGATTTAGTGCTACGACAGAAATGATTAGAGAAATGTTTGTTTTATAAAACCTGCAACCTTTTGAAAACCAGTATAAAACCTGCAATCTTTTTAGAACTGGTATAAAACCTGCAACCTGTCTAAAACTGCAACCTGTCTAAAACTGGCATAAAACCATTATAAAAACTCTTTTTAAACCAATTTGCCAGTACTCAAAAATGTTTATATGTGCACTGTGCCTGTACAATGTAAAAAAAAAAATCTACACATGTATCAATGAAATCAACTTAAATCTCCCTTTCAAATGGGTGTTCTTATAATTTTTGAATGTAGAATATCACTGCAGGCCAACCAAGAAAAATAACCAAGCACACATGCACACGCACATACACATGCATGTGCACATACACATGCACACATGCATGCAAATGCGAATCTTAGAGGTCATCTTGTTAAAGTCAAGCTCCATCATAATCTTTTGAAGAGCCTCAAAGGTGAACCTGAATCCTCGTGGATATTCCATATTAAGAGCATAACAGAGTCCAAAGACCTTTGCCACTCCAGCTGCCACAGAAGGCAACTCATTCAGGACTTCCACACCATCAATGATTATCCCGATGTCTCGAGGCTGATGTAGGAGGCTTGAGTTGTCCCTGAAGACGAAGAGTGCCATGGTGGTACTCTGCAGCTCTTCCTCAGCTTCATCTTTCTGGGATATCTTGAGGTAAAATATGGAACAAAATGTACAAGTGAAGAACTGAAGTCTGGCACACCTGATAAATCTTTGACCATAATAACTACTATTTTGATAGTTGTTTGGTCACAGACTATTAGAACAATTATTTGACTAATCAGATTGTGAATTGCATAATCATTAAATTAAATCAATGGCGGAACATTTTCATAAATGTTCCACAAAGCCCAAGAAAAAAAAAAGAAAACAATACAGAACCCTAAGATATTAACTTGATGAGTTGATTAATCATTGCTGTCCTACATTAATCACTGCATTTAATAGCAGAGTTGTCAAATTTACATCAAGAGACTGCATCTCATGTAGAGACAGAACAGATATGGACATACCGTGTATTCTTTTATCAAGTCCTCAACACGTTCTCCAAGGTAGATAATGAGAGATTTAAGTATACACTCCCTCCTAATGTCAGCATCAGCATCCTGCAGGAACAGTTAAAATTGTTACTATGCAATATGGAGAGTATGCTGCGTGAGAGGAATTTTTTTTCACCTCTCTATCCTCATGAGGTGACTAATGCCCCTTTTCCACCGACAAATCGGCACGGTGCGCTTGAGAGCAGTTCAGTTTAGCGCGGATGAACTCGCTTGTTGTGGTGGAAACATAAAGCAGACGTAACTGGGAACAGGGGTGAACCCATCTGGCTATGAAAAGTCGTGTGCAAAAGTCTTTGTCCGCAACGTCACAGCCCGAAGAACAACAACAATCGCAATATATGTGTGTTTTTGTACTTTGCTCCGTCTGTGGTTCATTTTGATTGGTTTGATTTTTGGTTCTTGTGGAGGAAGTGGCCATGGTCCAAAGTCAATGGAGTATGGTTGCTGGGAGTTTTTTTTTTAAAGCCTTTTGTGGGAGCGCTTCTATATCACATCACGTGGGCACCACACACACCCGGGCCAATCAGGTGTAAAGGCGGTGGAAAAGCGTCCGCAGGGGGCTAAAGCGAACTGAGCCACACCGTGTTCTGTCGGTGTAAAAGCGGCATATGCTTTCTTGTCCCTAAATAAAAGTTTATACGTATATATGTATGTATGTGTATCTGGCGAGTGAGAGTGAAAATGTGTCTCCAAAATAAATTTTGTTGTAGTTGTGCTCTGTACTTGTATAATGACAATAAATCTCTTCATTCATTCAAGAACAAAGCCCACACTTCCTTTCAACATTTTAAAAGGTCACAGCCATAATCACTGACGTTACCAAAATAAAACTGTAACAGGATACAAATTCTCATTAGATACAGCGGTTAAAATGCTAACTGTCATGTTAATAGTTAATTATATACACCCTACCTGATCAAGAAACTCTAGGATTATGGCAGTTTTTGCTTTGGTTGTCCCTCCTTTCTTTCTGATTATTTTAAGTAGCTGTGGGGAGTGCTTGTCCAGCTGGACCATGAATCTGGTTAGCAGGGGAACTGCAGTAACCCGCAGAAACTCTGCATTAATCTGTACATGAGTAGACAGTGTACAATACATTTTTTTAAAGACCAACTTCCAACAAGAAAAAGTCAAAACATAATTCCAATTTCCAAACTATGATAAAAGGCATAAAAAAGTTAAAGTTATACCTCTTCCATCTGAAATAGACCTGGCCATCTTTCCAAGAGGTTCTTGATGTCAGGCTTCTTATCCACAACCTCTTTCCTCCTGAATTCGAAGGTCCTGGCCATCAACACACAGATATTTATATGAAGAGAGACAGAGACAAACGTGCGCGCACAAACACAAGCTTGTGTCTAGAAACCGCGAGCTCACCAGAAAAATTCAAACGAAGCGGAGCACGGAGTTATACTATGAATGTTATGAACTATGAACTTATGCTAGCTAGCTGTATCCACCACCGATGCATCGTGGTAACGCTAGGTAGTTAGTTAGTATACTGGTAAAAAACGGCTTTTTGCCTAACTTGCATTCCCGACTGTGATGGTCGGTTGCTGGTAACCAGTTCTACCGTCGCGCCGGATAGCTAGCTAGCTTGTAGCTAGCAGCTACAATCATGCAAAAATTGGGGGTGGCTGTCGACCCAGCTTAAATAGGGTTATTTTCTGCAATTTTGGTAATACAAATTATAAAAGCTTTTGTAACACACTTGGCTTTACTTACGTTTATTTTCAGATGAAATTAATCAAAGATGTGACATGATGTTTCCAGCAGCCATGCAGAATAAAAATGGGTCCCGGTCTATTTCTGGTGGGCGTGTTCAAGTGCAAATCACTTTGACTCAAATTAAAGATATTATCTGTTCAACATGAAAAGAAATATATGTTTTGAGAGAAATCAAAAACTTTGCGTTGTGTCCTTTGTACAGATATTTAGTTTCATCCAAATCAAAAGTGGTATTTTAAAATGCAAAAAGAAAGGGTTTCACAATCAAATCAATGATTTTATTCTGTTTTGAATGGCACTTATTAGATTGAATGAATGACTGCATGTTAGACTTTTTTCAGTGTAGATGCATGTGTGGTATAAATATGAGAGTCAGAATTGTACTCATATGATTTTAGCTTAGTGTGAATCCTCATTTTTATAGGCAAGGAAAAGAGTACCTGTTTAGTTAGCGCTCTCTCCACAAGAGGGAAGGAGAGAAACCAACAGGGAAAGTGATTTGGTTTTAGCTTTTCATCAGTGTCTTATTTGACTTATTTGACAGTTTCGAGTTACAGTAAAAAAAAATACTGCAAACATGTAAAAAAAAAAAAAAAAGATGTTGCAAACAGGTTTATCCACAAAACTGAAGGGACTGGTTAGATTAAATGGAAATTAATTTAAAAGAGACCATCCATCTTCATCCGCTTTATCCGAGGCCGGGTCGCAGGGGCAGCAGCCTAAGCAAAGAGGCCCAGACCTCCCTATCCCCAGCCACCTCCTCCAGGTTATCCGGGGGAATACCAAGGCGTTCCCAGGCCAGCCGAGAGATATAATCTCTCCAGCGTGTCCTGGGTCTGCCCCGGGGCCTCCTCCCGGTGGGACATGCCTGGAACACCTCACCCAGGAGGCGCCCAGGGGACATCCTTGTCAGATGCCCGAACCACCTCAGCTGGCTCCTTTCGATGTGGAGCAGCAGCTGCTCTACTCTGAGCCCCTCCCGGATGGCCGAACTTCTCACCCTATCTCTAAGGGAGAGGCCAGCCACCCTTCGGAGGAAGCTCATTTCTGCCGCTTGTATCCGCGATCTCGTTCTTTAGGTCACTACCCACAGCTCGTGACCATAGGTGAGGGTAGGGACGTAGATCGACCGGTAAATTGAGAGCTTCGCTTTTACACTCAGCTCCCTCTTCACCACGACGAACCGGTGCAGCGTCTGCATTACTGCAGCTGCAGCCCCGATCCATCTGTCGATCTCCGGCTCCCTTCTCCCATCACTTGCGAACAAGACCCCGAGATACTCGAACTCCTCCACTTGGGGCAGGAACTCATCCTGCCCCAAGGATAAGCATCCTGCTCCTCCTTGAATCGCTACCTTATCGTGGTGGAGGGGTTTGTGTGTCCCAGGGATCCCAGGGGCTATGTTGTCTGGGGGCTTTTGCCCCCTGGTAGGGTCTCCCATGGCAAATTGGTCCTGGGTGAGGGACCAGACAAAGAGCGATTCAGAAGACCCTTATGAAAAGAATATCAAGGGAACAGTTTACCCTGCCCGGGATAAGGTTACCGGGGAGCCAGGCCCGGGGAGGGTGCCCGAGGGCGAGCATCTGGTGGCCGGGCCTTAGTCCATGGGGCCCGGCCGGGCACAGCCCGAAGAGGAGACATGGGCCCATCCTCCCGCAGGCCCACCACCCACAGGAGGCGCCATAGGGGTCGGGTGCATTGTGTGCCGGGTGGCGGCCAGGAGCGGAGGCCCTGGCGGACTGGCCCCCGGCTGCCAAGACTGGCAATAGGGACATCTAAAAGAGACATTTAGCAAAAAAACAAAAACAAAACCCAAACACACAAATCAGGCTCATTGTGTGATAGCACCAGAGCAAAAGGCAGGAAGATCACAGAATCATCAAATCATCCTCTGGGCAACAGAGATAGCCAAAGTGAAATGGCAATCAGTCCAGTAGTTCCATCCATCCAACTCAGGATTGCGGCGGGACCAGAGCCTATCTCAAGCATCAGTGGATGAGAGGCTACCACGGACAGACTGCTCGTCTATCACAGGCTGTAACATAGAGGCCAGAGGGTTTGAACCTGGAACTCTCTTGCTGAGAACTGGCCATAGGTATGAACATTGTCTGTCTGTGGTGGCACTGCCATAGGCTGTCAACCTATCTCATCCAATCACAGATAGGCACCATGTGGCCCTGAAGTGGCCCTGAAAGTGATTAAGAAAATGAACAATCGACTATCTGTTCAGATAATTATTAACTTGCTATACTAAGGTTAGAATCTCTGTATAGAGTTAGTCTAAAAATCGCTTATTTTTAAGGATTTTATTACTTCTATTTTTCTTGTTCTTTCTCTCAGTTTCTTTTGTATGAGTCAGAATTTTGCAGTCCAATCTGAGAACACTTTAAGTGGTGACCCTTGAAGGAAAGTTCTTCAGCTCACAGGAACTGACAGCAAAAACTGACATCAGCTGATGTTTTAGATCCAATTAAAAGTCCCAAACCCAATTTAACTTCTTTGCAGCTATGTTGGATAAAAAATTTTTTTTTTAAAAACTACCTCAGATTTCTCACTGTCTTCAATATAATGAGAGCTACTATAATTATAAAAATGACCTATTGTATTAGCTATTATATCAGTAAAAGATATAGATGAATAGTTAATGAAATGAAGTGCATAGTTTTGAAGTGAAGGCTGAGAGGAGCACAGATTTACAGGAAAGATATCTGATGTACTCACTGTACTGATGGTAATGATCTCACTGTGGTGAATCTCATGTGTCCTACTCTGATCAGTTTCAAGGGGATGAGCTTTGGCTTTTCACTCTAAATTCATCAGTTAGCCTAAATTATTAAATACCCCTCAAAAATTAAAAAAAAAAAAGGATGCACAGTCAGAATATCATTCACTATTGAATTAAGTCTTTATTCAGCAAAAGGACTATAGTGTTGATTATTCTGTGGTTTACATTAGAATCAGAATCAGAATCAGAAGACTTTATTTATCCCCAAGGGGCAATTAACAAACAACAGAGCAGCATAATGTTGAAGATAAGAACAGGCAATAAGAGTGAATTATTAATTAGCATTATTAAATTACTATCTTATTAGAAAATATTAGAAAAACAACCAATAAAACCAGCTCTGTAACAGCTGCATTTGTAGTTATTGAGGTAATTTTTTCAAAGCTGTGCCTAACATCAGAGGTGGAAGATAAATAAAATCAAATTAATGTTAACGACAAAAACAATTTTATAAAGTTAACAGTCTGTTTACCGTCTCAGGGCAAACAGTTTCCTTAAGTTGTTTCATTCCAAATAAAGTCTTTTTTTTTTGCCCTTGCAGTTCTTCTGTAGGTTTTTCCATTTCGGTATACAAAAACTAGGAGTTCAGCTGAAATACTGAGCAGAGAGTAGATACGTTTGTAAGAGTTACTGCTGCACTTTACTGTACATCACATTGCCAACTTCACAGTAACCCTTTATGTATTTGCTTTAGACTTTCAGCACTGGGAGCTACAGAGCTGAACTCATATTCAAATAAAGAGATAAAGAGTCTTTATCCTGCTAATAATCAGAAGTAATGTTTGCTAACCAACATGTTTATAAAATAAGTGTTGTGGTCACAGACATGGGAGGTTTAAAGGCCAGATATTTAATTAATCCAGGTTACCCACAATTTCAATGTACATGCCAATAAAGGTCAGTTCTATTCTATTCTATTCTGTACAGTTACATATTTTGTGATGGCTCCAGCATTTATGCTGGCCTGTTTCATACTGTCACCATCCCTGCAGCAGCAGTATATGATGATCTAGCAGCTCTTTAACAGAAAGCAAAGCAGTAAAGCTGCAATCATACCAGATACTCAACACTCCTCAATCTTTCCAACTTGATGAATTCCAGATGTTATAACACTTCAACATACTTTGGTTAGAATTGTCAACCAAACTGACCAGACTTGACCTCTTCACACTGAACTATTTAGGCCTTCAGTATGATTAGGTTAGATTTTTTCACCTACAGTGCTTAACAGCTTGTTAGGCCATTTATAGTAAAAACAACTAAACTCAAACATTTTTGGCTCAAAATAAAAATTTGTTGTTCCAGTGAGAAGATGGAAATGAATCAAGCATAAGATTCAAACAGCAAAACTATTTATTTATTTATTTATTGTTCAGTAATGAAAGTAATTAAATGTATTTTGGAACCCTAATCAAAAAATTATAATGTGCTTTACTATTTTTTCTGTTTTTTTCTGAATAACAACAGTAATTATATTTTAGAATGAGAACTATAACTTTGATTCACTGGTGGATCAACCATTACAGAAACATAACAAAATATTCGGGTAATTATCAGGCCTACTGTGTCATAAACCTATACTGGGTGGTGGGCTAATAAATCTGTTAAGCATTATATTTGCATACCTATTTGGAAATCTTACAGCAGAAAGGATAATACTTTATTACTAGCAGTATTCATTTGAAATCTTGTAGTTTCTGAAACTTGCTTGTTTAGCTTGTTGCTGAACTAAAATGCAATGTAATCCTACTGCAAAGTAGTTTGTTGATGAATATTAAACAGTTCAGAAATAAATGTGGTGACCAACCCCTTGCACTGCACCACTGTCCTTATACCTGCTATTAAAGAAGTGAAAGCAATTTCAACATGTTTGTCTAATCACGTTCCCTTCCCTCAGTCCATAAGAAAACACTCTCAAACCAACTTGGGGCTTTCTGCAGGTAGAACAACCTCTACACCAGAACACAGCATTTCTCTGCCATCTCGTTTCAGTTTATTCCTACCCACACGGCGCCCCTGTAGAGAACACCACACCTCATTCTCCACTCATTGTCACACAGATACACAAAATCACCATTACCCTCTGTCGCAGTCAGCCACCCACACCCAGTCACAAGGTGCCATTTTCTGGCGAGACGTTTCACCATGAATGTGTGTTTGCATGCTTTATGCAACACACAAGTGCATGCACAGATGTATGCATTAATGAATATGGGTGTAAAGAAGAGTTAATGCATTATCTCTGCTTTAGAATTCCTCGCTGCTCCTATGGAGGTGGGCTGGAAATCCCTTAGGTTAGCAACAATGTGCTTCAGCCACGCAGAAGCATGCAGAGGCACAGACACAGCGCTCACATTCATCTTCCTAACCCACAGCCGGCCTGCCAGCAACAGAAGAAAAAAGTGCCAAGCAGGAGGCTCCAAAGGTATTTCTTCTTCACTTTGTGTCCACATGTTGTCACTTTTTTAGACATTCTGGCCTTTTATTATTTCTTTAGCCATCCATCACAATCAATACACCAGACAGCAGTGATTAGGGTGTGATAAGAGTTGTGGAATTGATGAGTTGGTGATTCTGGCAGTTGAAGCAGTAAACTTAAAAAAAGGAAAGGGCAAAAAAGAAAAAAAAAAAGAAAAAAAGTTTCGAGTCTGATTTCACTTCTGTCAACTTGTTATATGAATGCAGTAATCTTTATTACTGCCTTTGGACATCATCTGTTAACCCATCTGATCTCTAGCTGGTAGGGATCAGCTACCAATGGCTTTATCGGGCCAATGTAAATATAAACCATACACGTTTATTACAGCTACTCACGCTTGGTATTTTTCCATATACAAATACCCTACACTTCAACTGAAAGAAAATACAATTATCTGGAAAATACTCCTGGTTAAAAGTGGTAAGCACCTCTCAGTCTACCCAGAGACAGCAAGGAGAGATAAAACAGAGTCGTCACTGATAACGTTGGAGCGGACATTTATGAGTTTTTTGTAACTAATTTTTCCCAGTGACAGACTGACAAACCTTTCTGGGTTGTAGTCTGCATCTGACTGTATGACAGCTGAAATCGGCTCAAGGCCATCTGTGCCCCTAAGCTGAGTAAATGATTTATGAGGAGTGTTTCATTATTGGTGACAACCCCCATCCCCAACCTCTGAATCTTGGAGAACATCAAACAGGACTTTTTGGGGGGGAACAAAATGTAAACAGTTAATTTTATGGATATTTATGCAGCTGAAAGTTTTAGTCCAGAGAAGAAGACAGACCGATAAAGCTGACAAATGCACAAATCTACTTACTAATCCTTAGTAAAATGTCCCTCACGTTTCACCAGTGCAACCAACATTAGTAATTACTATGGTATTACCCAGTAGTGAGGAAGGACAGATTGATTTATTTAACATTTGTTTAACATGATCAAGTGCACAAGTGACTGCAAGAGAGTTCGAGTTGCAATAGTTACATCAGTACACACTAGCATTGTAACAAAACACGTGCCTTAAAGCAGATCCATCCACAGTAATGGTTTTTGATGAATTCTAAGAAGAAATGCAACTTTTGAATAATTCATTTTCAGATCTAGCATAACATTGCGTGGATAAATGATTGATTGTATTAAGATGTTCTGTAATATTGATTTCAGACCTGAACATTTTCAGTTGGGTTACACTGTGACTGAGCCACCTCTCTGTGTCTTGGTGCAGAGTGCTTTCCATCTGTGACACCGTGTCCTTGTTTGGTTATTTTTCAAGCCTTTCTGCTTTATTAAATATTTCACGCTTGAAAATTGAAAAGCTGAAAGTGAGAGTGCATGATGTGCAACCAAGGTCACGACTCAGATGATCACATGGCATCACAGAGGACTTGCCTTTGTTGTCCTTCCCTTCAGTTAACTTTATTGGGCACTTCTGGCACTTTCTCAAATGTGTCTCTTTTGTTCAAATTGAGTCATGTGCTTTCTCATCTCTTCACATCGCTCCAATACATCCTTTAATCACTCACTGCCTCCCCTGCTGTCCACTGAGGGCTAACAAATGAATCCTTTCACACTGCCACCACACATGCACAACCACTTATTGGAGTTCTACCAAAATGGAATTTCAGGGACAATATCACTGCAGTGAAGCTACCGACAGGCATCATTTTTGTTGCAAAACCTTTAACTTTGACCGCTTGAATATTACAACATTCCAAAAATAGCCCTGAAGTCATCAGTCCTCTCATCTTAAAGGTTGAGGATTTCTCACATAGTGCAGAAGCAGCAAGTTTCCTATGTGTAAAACACAGACTCCTAACCGTTCCTGTGTTAGGACATTTAGATTTCAGAATAACATTTTCTCTCTAAACTGAGGAAGCTCATACCTCATACCAATATTCATGGTCACAGGGAAAGTGAGACTCTCTCAGATTGACATCCTTTCTACTCTGGATCAAAAGGCCACATCCCAGTCACTACAGTTTAAGAGCTTTCTATTAATGATAGTGTTGACATAGTAGTGTGATTGCTAGAGGCCAGCCACACTCATTTGTCATCGAGTTTGAACAGAAGGAACTATCGATGGGAGTTGAATGCACAAATAAAAAGAGGCATCAATAGCACTCGCTTCTGCAATTTCCTTGTTAATCTTTTCTTTAAACATCTTTAAAACGATCATTAATCACACCCTTTTTTTATTATAGCCTCTTTCAAATGAGACCAACAGCATACATATGACAAAAAACAAAACAGTCCCAGTGAAAGCCCAGTATAGTCGGATGGGCGGCTCACAGTCCATTAATCTCACAGTTCCTGAATCTGATCCACACCATAGAGGGTGGCATCAAGATGACAAAAACATTCATTAATGCATCTTTTCATTTTGAAACCACTGAATTACAGCCCACATCTGGAGCAGATTTGGTGATTTATGGTTGTTTCCCCCTGTTCAAATGTAGTCAACCAAATCAAGCTTTGAATGCAGGACAAAGGCTAGGACGATGAAAAATAAGGAGAGAAAAATGGCCACATACACATCCACAAAAAGAGCCTGGATAAGAATGACTACATAAACGATTTTGGAAATGGCGTAGAGAAAGTTTCCAGATTAAAACTAACATCGTTATAGTCTGCAGTGATGCAATAATATATATTTGGTGGCATTGCTTTGTTCTGATAATGCCCCACCTTCTCATATGCATACATAGAAAGCCAAAGTCAGGGAGGGAACAGCAACACAGAGCAGAGCAGCCACCAGTAACACCAGACACAATGACAGATACAGCATGAAAGGTGAGGGAAGTAGCAAAGTGACTTCATAAGCAGCTGCTTAGAAAGGGTGTCCTATATAAAACTTGATGTGTAGAAACGTGACCGCTGAGCCACCTTTTCCTAAATAAAAGTCTTACACACCTGCCAAATAAAACATCAATTCCAAAAAAGTTAGGACTGTATGCAAAATGTAAATCGAAGTAGAGTGTAGAGTTTGCACATCTCAGAAACCCATATTTTATTTAACACATATACAGCAGATTGGGCTGAAGGAAAACACTTTGCCCAACCTGTTGTTTAGCTCATTTTGGCGCCTGGACTCTTCTGCTATGAATCAGTGATGCAGACTTTTGAATTGAGCACTGAAAACAACACAGGATCTATGTTTTCTAAAAATAAGATTTAAAATTTGATTTGTCCTTAGCACACAGAGATTCCTCCAGATTTTCATAATCAAAGTCATCACAATTTTACATTACTGTTAGTATGAACAGAATTATGAAATTGTTCCACAAACTGTTTTAGATACAGTTTGTTGAAATTCATTGCAACAAACTGCATGTGTTCAACTGTAGTGAAATATCTATTAAATTTAATTCGTTGTCTTTACTGCAGAGAAACTCTCCCTCTCAGAGATGCTCTTTTTGCTATTGACCTGTTGCTAGTTAACCTAATTGACAAGAAGAATTTCCATCAGCTTTTTTCTTTTTAATAGCACTTATTTTTCCAGTCTTTTGTGCCAACTATTTTCAGACAGGTTGCTGTCATATTTTTCAAGACAGTTAAATATCCAAGTTTAAACATTTCATATTTTTTGTATTTTCTATTGTGATGATAATATGGGTTTATAAGCTATGCTGATTAGTGCATTATCTTTTGGTTTATATTTCAAACCCAAATTTTTAGGAATCGCTGTTGTCTGAAGATCGATAACTACTTTTTTTTTTACTGGCAAATCTGTGAAATGCAGATATGTAACAATTAAGGTGTGAGACTTGTGTTTTTTATTGTACAGTTGTGTTTTAATAAGAGTTTGCTGCTTCTAGGGCAGTAAGGGTTAAAAGTGGGGTAAGATTATTCTTACTTATACTAAATTTAACTTCAAGGCAATCATCATTTGCATTTGTATCGAAATACAAACCTCCCCTGATGAAAATCTGATGAATTCCACACCCACCTTCTGCCTTCTGCTTAACTACACAATAAATAAGCTATTTCCTGCAGTACCACTAAACAGTAACTCTGCGAGGTAAAATGCAATGTGCAATGTTGGATTATGTTTTGACTGCGAACAGCACACACTGAGATTGTACAGCTACCCATAGGAGGCAGCAGATAACAGCTCTCAAACACTGCAAAGAGCTGGGCTTTGCATAAATTTTTAATTTACAAGAATTAAAGGATTACAAGCTACCAGGACAATCAGATAAATTCCCTTTTTCTTTGTAGTTTTACTTTGGTGACCTTTTATGCTTATGGCTGTATGAGGACAAGGAAATGCTTCAGAACCCTCTATAAGAAGCCAAACTCCTCATCTAGGATCCATCCGCTAGACATGAGCAAAGCTTGTGTGCTGCTGGACAGGACCTTCCACACACCTGCAGAGAGGGAGTGAAGGAAGCTGGAACACAGATTATAATCTAGGAAGTCTTTGGTTACTGAGGGTCCTGAGACTACAAAGGTCTAACTGCAAACAACATTTATCCTAATCAAGCCTCGTCCATCTCAAATATCTCACCTCTCAGCTCACCTCTCAGCCTCTATACTTTCCTTTATCCTCCCCTAACCTCTCTCTCTCATCTCTATGCCTATTGTCTTTCCTTCATCCATCATTCACAGCCATCACCCCTCTGGTCCCCTCTTTGCTGCGCAGTTGGCCATAACCATCTGACAGTCCGACCTTTTCACACAGAATCTATTACATCTCCCCAGCCACTCTTTATCTTCATCTTCCAATTCACTCTACCAGTCACCAATCCAACCAAATATTCACAGACTGCTTGCCTCCTCCATTTGAGGTCTCACACAGTTCCAATGTCACTCTTTCACTCTGAACATAGGATTATCATCTATGAGATGCTTTGCCAGGATGGGCTGAAGCAAACAGGGAGAAAAGCCGTAATGTGTCCTTCTTTATCGCCACAGAAGCCAACAGTGGATGTTATATTTATTTTTTATTTTTCACACCTTAAGGCACAAACAGCCCACACCCCACTGATGAGAACCATAAGCAGGATTATATAAGGATGATAACTAGCGAAGAGGAGGCTGGAGCGGCAAGGGGATATTAGCTGCTTCGGAGACTGGAGGAGGATAAGGCACGAGATACCCACCACAACATCTTCTCTGCTTGGTTGGCTTCCCACGACTGGCTCAGTATCAGCCCACTATCAGCCTGGGGAGGGAAAGATGGGGAGGCAGCAATGGTGGCTCAGAGGAGAAGTGGGAGGAGGAGGGCCAAGGAAATAAGGCCACAGGCTGATTAGGAAAAGTAAGTGAGGGAACAGAGAAAAAAGAGAGATAGATGGAGGAAAGGTTAGGGGGTTGAAATGGAGGGGGTGAGAAATGTTCCATCCCTCTGGCCATAGTCCTGATGAAGCCGGGATAGAGATGTCAGGCCACATCCTGTCTGCTGGGGGAGGGGGGGGGGGGGGGACTGGGTTCAAGCAGCAGACAATTACACTTCAAGCCACAGGCCCTCAGCCAGCCCAATGCATTTTTGTCTTTCTCTCCATCTCTCTTCCTCTTTGCTCCCCCTCCCCCCAGCTCTGAGTATCCTCAAAGCTATCCAGTATCAGCACCACTTGATTCTCCTCTGTTCCCAAAAGCTTCCTGGAGGCCGATCAAATGTCTCTTTCTGGACCGCAGAAGGATGAAATATGGTGCAAGGTCACAGATCTTGCTTACATCAGATGACACCTTAAACCTTCCATTTGCCTCTTTCTCCCTTCTATAGCCAGTGCACTCGAGGACAATTGTTCTCACTTTTCACAAATAATACATATTTTCTCCAGCTTGATTGCCACTGAAGATGTCATTTTGATGTCACTCTCCATTACTTTGGAGGGAGCACCATGTTAAACACCACTGATGACCTACTGAGGTTCAGCCACAGACCAATCTAGTGCAAATAGTTTGTTGAAAGCATTCCTTGTTTCTCCTCATTTTACAGGAAGGCAGGGATTTTTTGGGAAGAGATGCAGTTGATATTTTAACAGTGAATCAACGGCAATCAAATACTTTTAGCAAAAACAACCGCGAACGCATTTCTACTTACCATTTATCTCAACATCTTTTCCACTCTCTTTCACACTGGGTAAACAGTTTTCAAGATAAACTCCATTGTGATAGCAGCTATCACCCTCACTCAGTAGTGGTGGCTGGTCCCAGCATAAACATGGAGTCTGCATGATGCCACAGGGTCTGTTGGATGTACTGGAGGTTAAACAGTCCTCAAGCCACTGGCACAGCATCTGACAGGCTGCCATGCTAGGGTTGCGCTTCCCCACCACCAGATACTCTGTCTTGAAATCTCCATTTCCCTCTGTGATTGCCATATCAGCCCTAGGATGTCCTTTCCTCATTTGTAGGAACTGTTTCCCAGCCTCCAGGAAGGCCACAGGCGCAGATGTATCACAAAGCCTCACAACTTCATCAAAACTCTCCATGCCCAGGTAGGTGCGTGTAGTCTCCAGGAAGGAATCATACTGGAATGTGCGAAGCTGCTGCGCCATACAGTGCTGAGTGGGTTTAGTCACTTTGATGAAGATTGTGTAGCGTCGTGGATCGGGGTTCTGTAGGGTCCAGGAACAAGGCACGGCGGGAAACACTGAAGAAGACAGGAAAAAGCCAAAAAAGCGGCTTTGGACTACTGTGGAACACAAATCAGACTCTGGGCCAGAGGGGGCTGCATGACAACAACCCCTCATCAGCAGAAAAAGGGCAATATGCAAGAATAGCATTGGGAGTGGCCACCTTGCCTGGCCAGGAACCAGAAGAAGAATGCTTGTCATGGTGTGTGGATAAATAGAAGGAGACACCTCTCTCTGACTGTGGATGAGTCAACTTCCAGCTCAGTGTGGTGAGGAAAGAAGAAGGAAGAGGAGGGGGAGTATAGATTCTTTCAAAAACGCAGTAACTGGCCCATGGCTGCGTCAGTCGACCCTGAGAGTCACAGGAACCTGCAAACAGAGAAAGGACAAGATATAAATCTGATCACACAATGGTACTGGATTATACTTATTCTGTTTATCTGCATGATGAGAAATCTCACTCAGCTATTATTGTTTATGCTGCAAAATGAGAACGACTGTGGTGACTTGGGCTCTGTAGACAAACAAGAAGACGAACAGCAGCAGATGGAAGGAGGGAAGCTGTGATTTAGTTTAAGTTTTTCTTCATTATGTGAGTTCAAATTGGTCTCCTCCTGAGAGACAACTGTTTTCCTCATATGTCTGCTACCATATTTCATCCGGCAGCACATTAATTTGTCCAATTATAAGACTATTAATTACAAAAAAGTCAACACCTGCAGTCATTCATTAATCCACTTTATCAGGGCCCAGCAACAGACAGAAATGCTATGATCACTACTTGTACTTGTGTTTGCTTATTAAAGCCAGAACAATTACCTTATGTATTGCTGTCTGAGACACTTTGGAGTGTATTCCACTTTTGACCCATTTCTTCTTTTAAACTCTTCTCTCTCTCTCTCTCTCTCTCTCTCTCTCTGTCTGTCTATTTTTACATTATATGAAGGACTGCGTTTCACTGAGTAGCTTTGCTGCTTTTAGTAGTTAAAGATCAGTACTACCATATTGACATGCTGTGATGTGGAAAACAGCTTTAGAATGGTAAACGGCATCATTCAGATTTACATTGCTTTATTCCTCTTGTAGTGAAAATTAAATCGTTTCAGCTGAGTGAACAAATTAACTTCAAATGGGTGCTTTATAGGAAATTGTTGAATCCATTGTTTAAGGTGTTCTATGAAAAACAAAAGGCAGAATGTTCAAGGGAGATCTGAACAAAGAAACAACACAATAACATGAAGACATGACGAAAACAGGTTCAACTGATAGAAGTTTGAAGAAAGTGATAGAAATGTGTTCGGCAACCTTCAAGTGTAAGTTGCAAAAACTTTCATATACATTTCACGGTATTTTGTGTTTTAGCAGTCAAAAGGAAAGCAGTTGCTGTTTGTCATAAACCCCCAGACTGACCCAGCAAATATTCAAAATTTTATTATAAAAACTATAAAAAGAAAAGGCAACACTATTGGCAATATTCTGCTTTCTGAAACACAATGAATATAAACCTATTGTGGTATTTTTGTGGCTATAGTTTAGATCCATGGAAAATGACAATTTTTTCTTTTTCTTACATTTTATTTTGCCTCTATATCACCAAAGTGGATTTTAAATCAAATGTCAATATGCAATTAAACAGCAAACCTTCAACTTTAATTCAAGGGGTTTAACAAAAGTCATGTTTTAAGGATTTAGGAATTAAAGCTATTTTTAAAGATAGTCCTCCATTTTCAGAACTTCAACAGTAACTGGACAAATGAACATAGATTTACATGTAAGGATTGGTTTAAATGGATGAAAATCCTTGGCAATGACTGCCTGAAGTCTGGAAATCACGGACATCACCAAATGCTGTTTCCTCCCTTGAAATGTTCTGCCAGGTCCTTACTGAAGCCGCTTTTAGATGCTGCTGCTGCTTGTTTGTGGGTTTCAGTTTTGTCATCAGTAACTGAAAAGCACGCTCTGCTTGACTGAGATCGTGTGACTGAGAAACTCTTGGGTTGCTCTTTGGGTCGTAATCCATTTGCACTATAAAATGCCATCTGATTTGTCTGAACTTCAGCAGAAAGTGTAACCCTGTACACTTCAGAATTTATCCCACTACTTCTATCAGCAGTAGCATAGCACTGTTCCACTGGCAGCCATGAATGCCCATGCCCATAAGATTACCTGTTAAACATGGTGGAGGCAATGTGTAATGCTTTGGCTCAATGTGTGTTCTTTTCCTTCTCCATACTTTTCTCTATCATTCTGGCACAAGTGCATCTTGGTTTTATCTGTTCAAACATTTTATTTCAAAGCTGGGTGACTCCATTCAGATGTTTTGTGCCAAAATCTGCGCTGGCCCTGGTGTTCTTGAGTGTAGCTGGCATTTTGCGCCCTGTCTGGATGCATACATAGCAGTTGCAAAATCACAGACTTAAGATAATGAGAACCAATTTCTCAGATGTAAATTCAAACAACAACAAGGTAAATATGGCACTATAAATTGATAGCAGGCACAACTGGATCTCTGTCGTGGACCTCAATATGGATTTCACATAGAGAGATCCTGACAGCAATTTTGTTTAGTGTAGCCAAGGAAACTAGCACAATGTGAAACCTGTGCCGGATTAATCAAAATGACCTGTGTGTGTCTGTGTTTGTCTATAGGGAGGCTTGAAGTGGGATAGCATTAAAGATACAGTAAGCTGTTGGGACTCAATAAAGATGAGCTATTATAACAAATGAAACACAATCTAAACAGAAAATTTAGAAAGCGGTCTGTAGTGTCTCTACAGAATGGAGTTTCATTTCCAAGCAATGTTAATTAAGCAAACCATAATCAACCTATACAGCTGGCATTGTCAAACAAGAGCATTTTTTCTTTGACGATAAAAATGAAGCCACTCCGAACAGCTTTGGAACTTCACAGATCTCAGATCACTGTAGTAAATAAATGATGAAGATGATGATTTGTACAGAAGAAAAAGAAATGCTTTTATATTTCATGGTGTATTTTAAATGCTTTGTGTAGCAACTTTATAGCTGCCCGTTAAATTAGGAGAGATACAATAAGCTGATTTAACCACACAAAATGACCACACTCCCTTACATCTGTTTTTTTTTAGTTCCAAAAGAGGAAGAGAAGCCAATTTTAAAAAGTAGGCATTTCTCCAAATCCTGAAATAGCAGAAATTTCTGTATATTAACAGCATATGAACACCCTTAAAAACTTTATGTTGCTAATCATTGTTCATCCGTGGCTACTGCAATCTGTATTCTTGGATTGTCACTCGTGACATACTGGACTTTCCTACATTTGTCAGCATTCCTTTGAACAGAACATTTGAGATAAGTTTTTTCAAAGTTGAGTTTAAGGGTGTAAATTAAAAAAAACAACCCTCTGATTTGGCAAAATATCAATCTTTAAAATTACTGAAGATTTACTATTAGTAATTGGGGTTCTTTTTTTAGCCTTTTTATGGATGTTAAAAGATTTATAACTAAATGGTGCTCCTCTGGTGCAGTGATTCTTCTAGTCTCCTTTCATCTTGCCGTTGCTCACACCTTGTCCTGTTTCACCTTGTTTTTTCCTGTCTCATCCTGGTGGCTCTCTAATTTCACCAATCTCTTTCACTAGACAAACCTGACATGAGTGAATTAAATCAACGTTTAATGGAGGATAAAGACCTGGTATTGACAGCTCCACCTCTTCTTTCTCCAACCCCTCATTCACCCACCCATTTTTCCAACTCCTCCTGCTCTTAACAAATCTTATTACCCAATGCACAGCTGCCTGTTCATGTCAAAACTCCCCTCATTACTAGGGATGGGTATTGATAAGATTTTCATGATTACGATTCCATTTTCGATTCTGTTTAACGATTCGATTCTTTATCGATTCTTTTTAAAAAAGGAGAACACTAAGGTCGATTAGCTTAGAACTTTGTTTTATATCTTCTCTTTGAACAAGATAGAAATGTAGGAGTAACATGGCCTTACAAACCCAGCAGTGAGATCTTAAGAGATCCACAGCCTACGGCTCTTCAATGGGGTGTCACAGGGTCCCCAGGAAAAAAAATTGTAAATGTAAAATAATAAAATAAATATTCTTCTGTAGCAATAACCAAGTATAACATAAATTATTCTGTAGCAATTACACAAGAATATCCAGTAATGTCCCTTTTACCACAAACTTAGTCACTGCTCGGTGACATTCGTTTATCCTGGCCTGAAAGGAGACGCTACCGGTAGACTGCAGTGAGAACTGCCAGCATCTGAGCCAGGCTCTGTCTGTCTCTCTCATCATGGTCACTAAATGCACAGTAATGGCAGGTTTTGTAATAAGGCAGAACGCGCTAACATAATATGCACTGTTAGTTGATTATTTACCTTAATTAACGGGAGAGGACGTGCAAACGATTGAGATTCACGAGTCCGGAGCGGAATTAAAAACATGACATTCATTTAAGGTTATCGTGTGTTTTGTGAACAAATGCTTTTGCATATTTGTAGTGTTTCCTCCCTTAAATGAAGTATCTACTTTGCAAGTATTGCAAGTTGCCCTGTTGTCATCAGTTCTCGTAAAGTATGATCAAACTTTTGAGCGTTTGAGCCGCTTAGGCGCCGTGTTTTCTGCCAGTTAAATGACGCTCCGTAACGTGGTGACGTCATTCGGGGCGACTGGAATCAATAAGGGAATCGTTTGCAAAAATGGCAAACAATTCCAATGAATTGAAACAGTGGGAACCGGTTCTTAACAAGAACCGGTTTTCGATACCCATCCCTAGTCATTACTGAACCCTGCCATTTCTTCAAACCCCAGCACTGGCACACACACAGACCCCATACTGTCACATATCGATCTTTGTGTTTGAAAAACTTGCAGACCCAGAGCAGCTATTAACACACTTTCAACTACTGGTGTAAAGAAGAATAAGATATGGCAGTGAAAGAAATCAGAGTTGAGGATTAATCTCATTGTTTCCTGTCAATTAATCAATACACCCCTTTGAATCTCTTCTTTTACATGCTGCATTATGGACAGGGAGTGTTTTATCTTCCCACAGAATAACAGAACAAGATACGGACACTGGTTTTCTTAGGCATTCTCTAAATTCGCAAACTTTAGCAATGGTGACACAGAAAATGGGGTATTTAAATAATTTATGTATTTTTAAAGCTTGTTTCTTCGTTTGGTAGAAGTAATAATACATTCAATTAAAAGTGGTCCAGTGTGTAATGGTTAAGCCCATTTTCTTTCTTATGTCTTATGTATGAGCATGAAAAGCACACAGATATGGCAGAATAGAACCAAAACATAAAGATTCATGACTTGACATAATATTCAAATCTACAGTGGTGTGAAAAGTGTTTGCCCGCTTCCTGATTTCCTATTTGTTGTATGTTCGTCACACTTAAATGTTCAGATCATTACATTAACTGTGGTGTATTACATCTTTGAAAAGTTGAGTTTAATTTCTCTAGCCATTACTGCCACACCTGTTCTCTATCAAGAACTCACTTAAAAGGATGCGCCTGACAATATGTGGAGTAGACCAAAAGACCCTCAAAAATCAGACATCATGGTGTGGCCCAAGGAAATTCAGGAACAAATGAGAAACAAAGTCATTGCAATCAGCTGGTCTGGAAAAGATTATAAAGCCATTTCTAAAGCTGTGGGACTCCAGCAAACCACAGTGACAGCCATTATCCACAAATGGTGAAAACATGGAAAAGTGATGAACCTTCCCAGGAGAGTTCAGCTGACCAAATTTACTCCAATAGCGCAGTGACGACTCATTCAAGAGGTCACAAAGCCCCAGAACAACATGCTAAAGACTGCAGACCTCACTTGCCTCAGTTAAGGTTCATGACATCGTCATAAGAAAGAGACTGCGCAAAAAATGGCCTGCATGCCAAAGTTCCAAGACCAAAATCACTGCTCAGCAAAAGGAACATAAAGGCTCATCTCAGTTTTTCCAAAAACATCATGATGATCCCCAAGAATTTTGGAAAAATACTTTGTTGTGAGACAAAAGTTACATCTGGTATAAAAGTAACACAGCATTTCAGAAAATGAGTGTCCGGCTATCTGTTCGTGACCTCAAGCTGAAGCACAGTTGGGTTCTGCAGCAGGACAATGATCCAAAACACATCAGCACATTCACCTCTGAATGGCTTAAGAAAAACAAAATGAAGGACTTTGAAGTGGCTTAGTCAATGTTCTGACCTGAATCTGATTGAGAAGCTTTTTAAGGCGGTTCGAGCATGAACTGCCTTAAAAAGGCCTGGTTTCAATGTGATGCCCCCCGGCTTTTCTGTCACTCTTCACTGCACTCTGTAATAAAGCTGAAAAAGACCAACAAAATAAAGGTACCAGGTACAGATAATTACTTGCATTCCTGAACAGAAAAATTACTTGTTTAAAAGTCAGTAATGGCTGAATGTTGTGCTGGATTAATTTCTGACTTCCACTCAGCAGTCCAATATGCCGTCTTAAATTTGGGTATTAAAAAAAGTCAAATCATGTTGCCTAATAAATAACAATATAATTTTAGTTTTAAATAGGGTTTTGACCTATTTAGAAATTACTTGTCTTTTATTGTTTTTATGACAGGTGGTCTAATAAATTTGTTAAGCACTGTATGTTGACCTTAATACTTTGAAACTTTACTGTCGTATTATGACAGAAAAGCAAAACCTTCCCCCTCCAACAGCACATTTTGTAATTATTCACAGTTTCTGTTTAATATCTTGGCTTCTGGAGGTAATTTTTTGCCATCAGCATCAAACTCCCACCAAATCTGGCAGATATTTCAATTCACAGTGAAAGCTGCCAGTTCTTTAAGTGACACTCATATGTTTAGCAAATGCCCAAAGGAACACCGAAGGATTTATTTCCCTTTTTTTTTTTTTACTTTTCCAAAAACAGAAGTTGCTAATTGATGACAATGCCTGTACAAGTATAGATTCAGTCCTGTACACCGCTAAAAGAGTATATCTGTATTCAGAGCAAAAAATGCTTTACTGGGTGCAAAATTTAGTATTCTGTAGTGTGGAATTATTCATTCCTTTCAGCCTGTGGCTAGCACAGCAAGCAATTAAAAGAACAAAGTTGTTGCATTAGCCAGCAACCTAGGAGCATGAATCCATGTAAACATGCCCAACAGGCTGAGTCTGTGAGCGAGTCAGAACAATGGCTCAATCAAAGGGAAGCCACAGTCCCTCAGACAGAAATGCATAGAGACAGAGAGAATGATGGAGACAGACAAAGAGAACACTGATGAGAAAATGATAGAGTCGCGTGGAGCATCAGTTCTCACATCAGCAGCACAGGGATTACAGGCTGATTAGCAGAGTACCTCTGGGACCTGCTGCCACACTGCCATTTAAACTACAAGGCAGAAAGCCACTGGCAGCTTTCCTCTTCTCTGTAGCAAAAATTGAGTAAAAATGCTCTTCTGTGTCAGCAAATTCTTTCACATGCAAAATATGTCAGCAGGGACAACATTTCTCTGTCTTTATTTGGTGGATACAAAGCACCAAGGCTGTTCATTTCATGTATACAAGGCTCTTGTGAGCAATCACACACAGAAGAAATGGGGAAGGTGGGAATCACCTACAGTAAAGCAACTAGGGAAAATCCAAAATGAATTCAAACTTGTGCACCCAGTTACTGTTTTTTAAGTCATTAACGATCTATGCTCTACAATCATTCTATCACAGAAAAAGGAGAGAAATCATAGAAATTAAAGAAATCATTAAATGCCTAAAACTGCCTTCATGCGCATGATGAGTGGATGTTAACTTCTGACCACAACTGTGCATACATGAGAGGCAGTTTGTTCCGTGGTTAGACTTCCCTGACTGATACATTGTGAAGTCACAGGGTTGCAAAGAGATACTCTCCAGTAGCTACAATCATTTTGTGTAGTCAGTGGAGAGTGTGACGGTCTGTTTCCAAGATGAAGTGTCTGCCTAGAAGATAGTACTTCAATGACTCCACAGTCTATATCATTGGAAGACACTCCACTTTCTAGAGTGGAATATCTTTACTCTCTGTCGCACAGCTTTCTTCTGAAGAAAATAACTTGATGTCTTCCTCCATCCACCTCCTACAGCAGTACTGTCCCTATGCCCACTCTGCATTTAACCCATTCACTCAGTGAAGCAGTGGGCAGCCATTGGGCGCCAGGGGAGCAGTATGTAGGGACGGTACTTTGCTCAGGGATACCTCAGGGCAGCCGTTCAGTCGATTTGGACCTTCCGATCATGGGGCCACCACTACCTACTGAGCTATCCCTGTCCCTGAAAGGCCTTGTGAAATCCAGAGTGTGAAGAACTGAGTTGCCTGGGATGGCTGACTTCAGCTCAATGGAAACCCTGTCACGCATTCGTTAAGTCAGTGAGGGCTGTTGCTGTGAGCGAAATTGTACAGAAACATACACCTCCCTGTATGTGTCAGGGACTGGATAATCATGGATAGCGGAAAATGGAAAGCGGAGGAACGCCTTCCTCAGCTGAGTTTTGACTTGATACTCCACCAGCTTTTTTGCCGGTAGGGTGAAGTGAGCCACATGCTCTGCCCAGGTCTGGCTAGCTACCACCACGTCATCAAAGTACACTGCAGAAAAAAGAGTGGTGATAAACTTGCTTCTCCCCACTTTCCACTCTCTTCACTGATGCCAGATATTGGATAGGAATCTGACTTGGAGACAGAGTTGAGATATCTTTAGTCAATGCAGAGCCATCTACACCATAATTGGGTTGATGCTTCAAGTATCTGAATTGCCAAGAGTAGGTCAATCTCCTTCTTTAGCTGTGGCAACAGGCATTCAGAAATTCTGTAGAACTTTGTGCAGGGTAGAGTTTTGCCCCTCAGGGAGACTTCAACAGAGTTATAAAACTAACTTTTCTTATAACAATAGTGGATCAAGGTCTTATATCTTCCTACTGGGAAGCCTGGGCATGAGTAAGAGTTACTGAATCTTGCTCTGCTTTGCTTGTAGGAAATAATTCTTTTCCCTGTACTTCATACTTTAATTAAAATACTTGATGGGTTTTTCTTTCTTCCTATCAGATATGTAATATTATTTGACATTACCAAGGCATTTTGGTACACTGTAAGGCCCAGCCCATTTGGCCAGCAGCTTGCTGTCACTTGCATTGAGCAACAACAACACCTGCTGTCCTGGTTGGAAAGCCATTCCTTTGTTGTACCAGGTTTTCTGAGCTACTTTCATGTTCTGCTGTGCCTGTGTGGTCATTTTCTACAGTCTGTCTTTTATTTTCTGCACATAAGCCACAATATCCTCTCCATCTGCTCCTGGATGTTCTTATAATAAAAAGATAGCTCTTTCAGCAGGTCCCCTCTGAGCTCTCATGGTAACCAAACTTGAAACTGCAGATTCTGAGTGTATCTACAGACTCATTTCCTAATTTGAAGCAGCATTCAGATCTCCTTGATTTTCAATGTGTATCAGTGGAATCCTACCATATAACACTGTAGGAAAATCTAGACCTAAAACAGGGCAGCTTGTTTGCTAAACCCACTGACAAGAGGAATGTCTGGCTACCTAGAGTCAAACAAACATCGGCCATGAAGTAATCCTTCTCATCACCATGGAAACAGCTTAGCCCTTTATAACTGGAACCCGTGTCTAAGAGTGTTTATGCTGGTCATTTACTAGTACAGGTGCTATGTTTACAGGTTCTGAGGACTGAATACAAAAGGGATGCCTTTCTCTGTGTAGTTCCCAGGCAGTCTAAGAAGCTTGGAAAGAAAAGTGTCTGGATTTCTTCGAGTTTCTTAAAGATGTTTCATCTGACTTCTGAGAAGCTTCTTCAGTTCTAAGAGCAATTGGTGGAGAGTCCCTGATTTTTAAGTCCCTAAGAGGGTCATGGACACAGATGGCTTCTTTCATTGTGAGAAATCCATACATGGATTCTTCCAATGTATCTGTCTATCTTTGAACAGAGGGGGTGGCTTGCGACACCAACTGTCTGGGATCTATAATCCACTTTTGAAAGAGACACTTCCCAGATGCCTTAATGCCCACTTACATCTTGGATCATTTGACCTCAGTATGTCACATGATAGGGTGGGGCAAGGTCTCACAATGGGTTCTGATTGCGACCCACACCCGTTTTCATGCCTTGGCTCATGTGATTAGGCAGAGGATCTATAGGGGTTCCACAACCCTTTTAGGGACACTCCCAATAGAGCTTAAAAATCTGGGACTCTTCACCTATTGCTCTTAGAACTGAAGAAGCTTCTCAAATGAGAGGTGAAATGTCTTCAAGGAACTTAAAGAAGTCCAGACGCTTTTCTTTCCAAGCTCCTTAGACTACAATGACCCGGATGGCTGAAAACCTTCAAGACATAGAAAGTTGTAATGAGTATGACTTACTTGATTGCAGTAGTAACACCTGACATCTGATTCTGAGAAAACTTGTACAAGTTTATCTTTCAAATCTTTAATCTTTCAAATTCATCATTCATAAATATTCATTTTTGTTCCTACAGCTACTAACTCCTGCTGACTCCAAACCACTTAATTAATCTGCAGCTCATTTAGATAGTACTATCCAGCCAGAAATTGCAATGCACAAAACTGTTATTGAAAAATCTATTTTGTTTTATAGGAATGTATTTTTCATGCCATTGAGAAGTTTTAACTTTGAAGTGAACAGAAATAAAAGAGGTGTAATAACATTCAAACAATTACATATCTTAACTCAGGATGAAGGAAACAGTTTTAAGGATTTAAAGCACAATTTAACAAATGCAGTGTTGCAGAAAGAAAGAAGTTTGAATGTGTACCATAGTAACAGTAAAATTATACAGCTGTGCCATAGTTAACTACAAAGAATACCCCAAACCTGTAAGGTTTAAAGCTTGCATTTACAACAGCAGATCATGCAGAAAGTTTGAGTGCACTTAAAAGCATTATTGATGGCTGCAGTACACTTGGAAAATGTATAGTATTCAGTAACATTTTGTGGATCCTTCATTGCAAATCTCTTTTGCATGACATCTGTCTTCAATCTGCCCATTTTCTGCACTTCCACAATACATTCCTGTCCTTAGCTATGAAAGTTAATAGACAAATAAGCTAGGGGAGAACTCGACAAACTGCTGCTGTTTCTGTGCAGCTGCACCCTGACGACTGCTATAACAAAACCTGTGACATCTTCTGAGGCTCCAAAATTAAACAGATAATCATCTGTCTCTGTTGATGAATGTGTTTACTGCGGTAAATGTCAAAACCTTTCTAATAAGCAGAGGAAAGATATGTCTCACACACACACACACACACACACACACACACACACACACACACACACACACACACACACACACACACTCGTTCACCATCATTCAGGTACATGTTTCATTTCAGCTCCCGCAGAGCTCAACAGAATGTTTTACAGTTAAGGCGGGGTATGTTTAATTGATAAAAAGTGATGCAGAATATAGTCACTGTGCAGGCAGTACTTGATTGCAAAAAAGGGATAAACAATTAATGAAACGATGTGCATATATGCTTATCATACTGGCATTGCGTGCACTCCCATATGGAAAAGAAATAGTAAAAACTTATATGTGATTACTCATGAAAGTGGCCACTTTCTCATTACTTTCATAAGTAATGAGTTTCATTATATAATTTTTCAAGGGATCTTATATCTGTTTTCACTCTTGTATGCTTTTCATACAAGTTTCACACAAGACAGATACAAACTTTATAAGATTTATATATATCTTTTCCATATGGGCTGTTTTGTTCAACATTTTAGAAATTCTGCTGTGCAACCTGTTTGTCTTTTTTTTCTTCTAAGAATGGGGCTAAAGGGCAGCATGCAGTGGCACCAGTTCTCCTGAAAATTTGCATGAAAAGGACCTTGTCCTTTAGGTCTTGGAGTCTGCTTTAGATTGCATTGCATTAACACCATTACCACAGAATTTAATCTTGTGCTTCGGTGCTGTCGACATGCTGTTATGAGGCTGCAGCATCTCCTAATAGGTGTTTATGAAGGCAGAAGCTCTACAAATAAATTAGAACTTGCATTAGCCAACTTTTAAGTGGTCTGGTGTGTTATTTACTTCTGACAGAAATTTATGACTCTCCTGTGTGTGTGTGTGTGTTTGTGTGTGTGTGTGTGTGTGTGTGTGTGTGTGTGTGTGTGTGTGTGTGTGTGTGTGTGTGTGTGTGTGTTTCATGCAAGAACAGTAAAACTGCATTCAGCAAGAACCCGCGGAATAAAATAAAAGTTAATATCTCTTTCCGCTGGCTTCTGTTATGCAAATATATTGTGGAAATTTACTGAAATATATTGTAGTGTGATCTCAGTAGTTGTTTTAAAATAAGGAAAAGAGGATACAACAATTTTGAAAATAAGGCTAGAGTTTGGGTATATCCACTATCTCTCTTCACATGTCTAAATGATCTCATCCTCACCTCTCTAACTTTGCTCTACCTGAGCCATCCGTCTGATTTACTCATTTCTAATCTTGTCCATCCTGGTCCTTCCCAATGAAAATCTTAAAATCCTCAATTCTCAACTTGGACTCCTGTGTTTTTGGCATTGATCCCACCTTCGAACCATACATCATAGTAGATCTCGCTATCATCTTCTCTTTTCTCTTGCTGCTATTCTTCTGTCTCTAATCCCTGATCCTCACTCATCTCCACATACTGCACCCTGACTGCACCCTCTTCTTCACCTTTGGATAGCTAAACCAGTTATTTAAACTCATCTAACCTTATGTCTACTTGTTGCATCTTTGCTTTTATACCTGCTTCGCTCTTATTTATACACATATATTCCATCTTGCTTCTACTGACTTTCATTCCTCTTCTCTCCAGTGTGTACCTCCTCCTCTCCGGGCTTTCTTTATCCTACTCCCTGCTCTCACTACAGGTCACTGTAATGTCCGGAAGCATCTCAGCCTATTGGCTGTTGACTGATGAGGTCAGGCAGGTCTCTCTATTGAAAGACCTGCCTGACGTCATCCGTCAACCTGTCCAATACCATTACAAACAAAAAGGGTCTCAGCGCAGATCCCTGATTCAATCCTACCCCTATCCTAATGAACCCATACTGCACACCTCACGTCTTTGTCCTCATGCATGTTCTGCACCAGCTTCACATCACATTCCTGACTTCCTCATGCAGTCCAGTTGACACCATTTAAAATTTTTTTTTTTTTACCAACCTTTGATTTGAAGATTTACATTGCATTATTTAAAGAAAGGTTTTAGATGTGAATCTAGCTCTAAATAAGTTACTGGTAACCTGGCAAAACTAATGGGAACCAAAGTGCAAGTTAGTGACAACCCTGTCAGACGTCTGTGTTGTTGAGAGATATCTTGTTCCAAACTGAGGCATTCAATAGACAGACCAGCTGACTAAACTGACAGCGATCCTCATGCCAGGCTGTCAATGTCAGTCAGACATCATAATGTAGAGTACAGACATTAAACAGATGTCAGTATTGTTCATAACACTGTAACACTTAACAAAGCATGAGGCTAATATAACAGGTTTAATATCAGATTTACTTTACAGACTGTTTGTACTGTAGGTGTTGAATGCTGCTCTGTCCTTGAATGTGAAATGAAATAAGGAGACAAAGAGAAGAGACAACTAGCAATTATTCCAAAAACACAAGACAGTGGCTGTGTCGTTCATCCAGAGTTAAACACAGATTTAATTGGATTTTACAGAGATGAGACTTTATGACATGTGTAACCCCAGATTACACTCTTGTAACATATAGAGCAAACAGCATCAGTGTTTTTTAAGCAAATTAATGGGTTTAAAATGATAACTGATCCTCAGCTTTGCTGGGATTCTCTCATAGCTGCAGTCACAGTGGTGCTCTGCCCACAGCCAGAAGAGAAAGCAATGCAAGATTAGAGACATGATGCATGTGACTGTTATCTCTTACTCCTAATACCCGTACTCAGTAGGGATGTTACTGATGGCAATGTGATGGTCCTTTTTTCAACTAGCACCATAAGTCTCTGTATAATGGTTGCTTTGTTCCACGACATAATCGCATTAATATGAAAGGCAATTGCTTTGGATAGCAAGCCAGATTGCATTGAAATGAAAATGAGTTAATCAGAAAAGCTATGTGTTTGCACAAAGTGAAAGGGATTAAAACTGAAAGAGAACATCATATGCAACTCACTTCTTTCAAATGTCATTTCAGCTGTGTTACATGCAGCTATAAATGCATTATATGTAGAGCTTTGAAAGTCTACAAAAGAAATGTGAAATCACTGTGATCAATCAGCTAGATCTAAGAGACCTGCTTTATTCCTTCTTTGAATATTAAAAATATGCACCTACATGGGTTCCTGAAATGACATTTGAAGAATTTGTTAGGACTGATTTTTTTATTGGAGCTCTTCAGAGATCAAATTTTTAAGTATCTTCCTCCAGCAGTCCATATATTAAGCCTGACAAAACCTTCAGTTTGCATTAATTGACAGTTCTTATCAAATGTTGTCATATGGATGTAACAGAAGTCATTAGAAATGACCACAGATGAAATCTGCATATAGTTTAGAGAGAAAACCAGTGACCACCCAAGTTCCAGCTCAGCAGTCAGTTCTGAGGACTCAAGATTTAAGTTGTAAATCAAGTGGAAAACCAGGACAAGTAACAACTTAATGCCACCTAAATGAAGTCCTATTGTAAGTCAAGTCATCACTCAAAAACAGCAAATTTTGAATGAGTTTGTCATGATCATTCACTAGGTTCTGTATATATTTGAGTTTGGATTCTTGGTTAATATATTTGAGTTTGAGTGTCTGTTTGGGTTTTATTGTTATTTCCAGTGCATGAAGACTATTTTCTGTTTTTGCTGTTTTTTGAGATTCTTTATTATTACTCCGCTATGTGGAATTTCAATACCGGCAAGTGGAACTGACTCAAATTATTGTCTCTACAAAGGTCTACTGAAGGTCACGTAATAAAAGTCCTCAATACTGAAATTATTCAAATTGTTGCTGGTCATTTTACTTAAATAAGACCATACATCTATATTTTCAAAATACTATGAAAAACATTAACTCTTCCCAGCAGCCACTACTTGAGCTTTTATATTTACTGATAATGATAAAGCTTAAATGTCACATCCTAATGACTGACTGGAGAAAACAAATGACTAATGCACAAAATGCCAGGTGGCATAATCAAGTAAGAAGATGCTGATATACTTTGCTGGGTGGAACAAGTGAGCTACATGCTGTAAGGCTTAAGCAGAGGCTCAGGTTCAAATCTGCACTGAATGTTTTTCTCCAAGCCACTGTCTCCGGTTCTTCCACGGAGCACTGGAGTTCTTCTAAAAACTCATGGTAGCCCAGCACCAATTTGAATAAGAACATTTAGTGAGATGATGTGATGTTTGGCATCTATATAATGTTTTTTTTAGTGCAGTCTTACTAAGCACTGAAAGCAAATCTTACACAGGATTTGATCTGAGTTGCAACACATTGAGAGCCCAATGTCCATGTAATCGGTATGAAACAGCATCACAGTAACTATTTATCTTGATGATTGATGATGTTGAGTCAATTGTATTTCTGTTAACAACACTTAAATGCATCATGTCTTTGACATTGCACTCATGCTTGAAGTAAGGGGGCATCTAAATGTTGAAAACGCTCCAGTGAGTACTCAAGTAAAACCCTTGGGAGCAATGAACAGGAGCTTGGCTGCCCATTACAACTCTTTCAGCTAAACTATTGACTTTTCTAATACCTTTTACAAAAAGATTCTCAACTAGTGCGGTTTTTAGTACGATTTTGCGGATTTCATGCATCTTTTCTAATTCACTTTTAGACCTGCTTAGTTTTACACCCATCTAAGGTAATGTGTCTTTTTCACGCTGCTTCTACATCAATCGAGTGCAGATTCCTGATCAGCTGCAGGTTAAGTGCTGTCAAGCAGAGGAGCAGCATGAAAATTATTCTGCCCATTACACCATCATTAGTGATGTATGGGAGCAGAATTACATGATGAGCCTGTTGTGCCAAACACATTATTATTCACACCCAAATGCAAACATATGCAAAATTATACATTGACACATACACACAGAGATACATATTTACATGTCCAAAGCAATTTTGTCTGTTTGGGGTGTGCATAATGCATCCATACATGCACGCACACACACACACACACACACAGGCAAATGGCACCAATGACTCAGCATGATAGCACAATAGCCAATTGTGAAAGCGACCTTAGAAGATGACGAGGAAACACACTGACCACGCATGCCCTTGCAGTCTGAAAAAAGTTCAGACAGATGTCTGTATGTATCTTACAAGAGCTCTGCGATGCTGAATTCTACACCAATGTCTCTGGAACTTAGTCCTGATATTGTCTCCTTTAAATAGAATTCAGTGTTGCCATTCATTTTACCTATATTGGCTGATATTTCTTCAAAATGAGTATGTCCATGGGTTTTCGACTGTTGGATAGACATTAACTTGGGCTCTGTGCATTGTTCAGCACTTTTGACTTTCTATGAAATTTTATTCACACTGAGACTTGTCCCAGTTTTCACTTATAGAGTGAAGACCTAATCAAACGCATTTGCTTATAGTTTTTTTTTTCTTGATAAATCAAAAACTGCTAGATAAATTGCCATGACATTTGCTCCTGACAGTCAGGAAATGACTTGTAATGAATTTAACCTGATGAGGTTACCTATGCTTAGTTTATTGAGGCAATTGTCTAACTATATATTCCAAATGTCACAAATCTTTCACATCTCAAAATTTGCTATAAATATCGATGTTAAGTGACGGCTGTGTGCAGACAGGAATAGGACCCAAGGTGCAGACTCCAGAGACAAACTTAAACCGAAACAGCTTTAATGCTGAACTCACACATAACATACAGTGGGGCAAAAAAGTATTTAGTCAGCCACCGATTGTGCAAGTTCCCCCACCTAAAATGATGACAGAGGTCAGTAATTTGCACCAGAGGTACACTTCAACTGTGAGAGACAGAATGTGAAAAAAAAATCCATGAATCCACATGGTAGGATTTGTAAAGAATTTATTCGTAAATCAGGGTGGAAAATAAGTATTTGGTCAATAACAAAAATACAACTCAATACTTTGTAACATAACCTTTGTTGGCAATAACAGAGGTCAAACGTTTACTATAGGTCTTTACCAGGTTTGCACACACAGTAGCTGGTATTTTGGCCCATTCCTCCATGCAGATCTTCTCGAGAGCAGTGATGTTTTGGGGCTGTCGCCGAGCAACACGGACTTTCAACTCCCGCCACAGATTTTCTATGGGGTTGAGGTCTGGAGACTGGCTAGGCCACTCCAGGACTTTCAAATGCTTCTTACGGAGCCACTCCTTTGTTGCCCGGGCGGTGTGTTTTGGATCATTGTCATGTTGGAAGACCCAGCCTCGTTTCATCTTCAAAGTTCTCACTGATGGAAGGAGGTTTTGGCTCAAAATCTCACGATACATGGCCCCATTCATTCTGTCCTTAACACGGATCAGTCGTCCTGTCCCCTTGGCAGAAAAACAGCCCCATAGCATGATGTTTCCACCCCCATGCTTCACAGTAGGTATGGTGTTCTTGGGATGCAACTCAGTATTCTTCGTCCTCCAAACACGACGAGTTGAGTTTATACCAAAAAGTTCTACTTTGGTTTCATCTGACCACATGACATTCTCCCAATCCTCTGCTGTATCATCCATGTGCTCTCTGGCAAACTTCAGACGGGCCTGGACATGCACTGGCTTCAGCAGCGGAACACGTCTGGCACTGCGGGATTTGATTCCCTGCCGTTGTAGTGTTACTGATGGTGACCTTTGTTACTTTGGTCCCAGCTCTCTGCAGGTCATTCACCAGGTCCCCCCATGTGGTTCTGGGATCTTTGCTCACCGTTCTCATGATCATTTTGACCCCACGGGATGAGATCTTGCGTGGAGCCCCAGATCGTGGGAGATTATCAGTGGTGTTGTATGTCTTCCATTTTCTGATGATTGCTCCCACAGTTGATTTTTTCACACCAAGCTGCTTGCCTATTGTAGATTCACTCTTCCCAGTCTGGTGCAGGTCTACAATACTTTTCCTGGTGTCCTTCGAAAGCTCTTTGGTCTTGGCCATGGCGGAGTTTGGAGTCTGACTGTTTGAGGCTGTGGACAGGTGTCTTTTATACAGATGATGAGTTCAAACAGGTGCCATTCATACAGGTAACGAGTGGGAGACAGAAAAGCGTCTTACAGAAGACGTTACAGGTCTCTGAGAGCCAGAGATTTTCCATGTTTGAGGTGACCAAATACTTATTTTCCACCCTGATTTACGAATAAATTCTTTACAAATCCTACCATGTGAATTCATGGATTTTTTTTTCACATTCTGTCTCTCACAGTTGAAGTGTACCTCTGGTGCAAATTACTGACCTCTGTCATCATTTTAAGTGGGGGAACTTGCACAATCGGTGGCTGACTAAATACTTTTTTGCCCCACTGTAAGTGGAAAAAATCAAAATAAACTAACACCGGTGGACTGCCAAAACACACAGCAAAATAAACAGTAGATCACGACACAGACATAGAGAAACACAGGGCTTAAATACACAGAGGAAGCAATCACGGAATGGGTAACAGGAGGGAAACACAGCTGGGGCAAATCAGGCCTAACGAGACAAGGGGAAGCAAAACCAGATACATTAACATGAGACATGGACTTTCAAAGTAAAACAGGAAACCCATAACACAGACTGAACAAAAGACACAGACTCACATGCAGGCACTACAACAGAGGGAACAGAGACGTCGGACCAGGGCAGACACAGACACTGACTGGACACGGGGATATAGCAACTAAGGATACACAGAGACGTGAACTAGACAAGGGGATACAGCTGACAGGGGAGACAGAGCAACTAGAGAAGACAGAGACATAAACCATAAGACAGAACTCAAAGAAACCAAAGCCTAGAAATTATAAATAATATAATAAACTCAAAAACCCTGGGTCAACGACCCAGGCATCCTAACAATCGATCTCGCTCACTCTTACTGCAGTCACTTCTACAAAATTCCCCCTTTTCCCAAGCAACCAAATGCGTGTTGCCATGTAGCTTTCCTTGGCTGACATTTTTCCACCAGTAGGAAAGGGCGAGGGGTTTCAATCCAGTGTTTACTGTTTCTTCTTGCACTGAACATGTCAACAGTATTCAGGAGGGGTGGCTGGAGCTTAGGGGGTAGAGCAAGTCATCTACTGAGTGGAAGGGCAGTGGTTTGATCCCTGGCTGCTCCAGTCTGCTATGTAAAATATCCAAATACGCTGCTCAAGATGCATCCACTGGAGTATGAAAAAAGAAAGTACTTGTATGATGAGTGTGTGAGTTTTTATATGAGGCCAGAGTCACTGAGATTCTAACGTCACTTTTAGTAAACACAGCTATGCTATAAATGTGAAAATCTCACGTAATCCCAGGTTTCCTTCTTGAATTATCACATTCACAAGATTTTCATTAAACTTGATGTCTGACCGTAAAGTCAAGGTCAGTGAGATTTGTACTCCTCTGGCATTTTTAGTAGATATATCTATGGTAGCTACACCTACATCTAGTAGATAGATACACCTATGGTATCATTTAGGTGTCCATGCTGTATGCCTGCCCGCCTGACAATATCCCATCAAACCTTTTACAAGTGAGGGACAAAAAGCATGGTCTAAATCCGCAGTCCCAACCTTTTTTGCACCACGGACCGGTTTATATCCGACAATATTTTCACAGACCAGCCTTTAAGGTGTCATGGCTAAATACAACAAAATAAAACCAGTACCAGTACCAAAAAAAGAAGATATATTCATAACACACAGGAAAAGACCCAGGGTAACAGAGTTAACAATAAAAACGCTAAAAAAAATAACGATAAAAACCCTGAAAACCATACATTTCACACCAGCGCCTCAACTCTAGCGGCCTGGTATCAAACTACTGACGGACCGGTACCGGTCCGTGGCCCGGGTGTTGGGGACCGCTGGTCTAAATTACATATCATAAAGTTTTACTTTGAATATCACAATTTAAAAATGAATGTATAGTCTGAAGCCAACGAGCTGAAATGGTAACTCAATGAGGCTTCATCTTGCTCCTAACATCATCTTAAATCGGCCATGTGATTTGGATGTGATTAAGTGCTCATGCTGATAAATGTGTATTACCCTTTTACAAGAAACAAAACAAGAACATGAAACATAATTGCTGATGGCCATAACCCTGTTCCATTAGGGTTTGAGTTGATCAATACAGATGTTTCTGCTGTACAAGCTATGTGATGACATAATTCTTAAATGAACTAGAGGATCTTTGTCTCCATTTTGCTCTTTATAATAATAAAAAAGTTCCTTTTGTCAGTTTATGTGTATCTCATGTTTTATATCATTTTCAAAGGTGGTCTTCAGTTCTTAAGAGTGTCATTTAAAAATCATGTGTGTCAATATGGACTTCAAAAACATTCCATGTGAATCTTTCTATCAAGACCAAAAAGTATAGTCAGTGACAATGTGAGAATAGTTGAATCAGGAGACAGTGTGTCAGAAAGCAAAATGTGACATCACACCATTACACGTTAAATAGCTCATGGCACTTTGAAAAAGCAAGCGAGAACAAAACTGCATGTTGAACAAGCAGACATGCTGGCTAAATTCCTCAGACTATTTCAGACACTGAAAGAAGATTTCACAGATTGTGTTCCTGGGGTTTTCTAATGCGCCTGTCTATTTTGGGAATGAATGAATCACTGTAATTCCCCTACAGATGAAGGAGGAAGACTGAAACACAATCAGCAAATAAAAAGGCTGGGAATTAAGGTTTCTGGCCGTTCTTTGACACGTGAAGACAAACTCACAGAGAAACGTCCTTGTCCTAGTAGACTTGTGACTACACCAATGCATTTCCAGTGTATTACCCAGTCAGTCTTATGATTGGTATAAATCTAAACATTCAGCTAAAAAGTTAAATCAGGGATGAAGTCTTACCCATCTACTCATTTTCTGCTGCTTATACAGGGCTGGATCACAAGGGCAGCAGTCAATGCAACTCTCCAGCCAGTTAATCTGGGGGAACACCAAGGTGTTCCTAAGCCGACCAAGAGATGTAACCTCTGCAATTTGACCTGTGTTTACCCCAGGGTCTCCTCCCAGTAGGACACGCCTGGAAACCTCAACTAGGAGGCACCCAGAAGGAACAGGTGCCTGAACTGCCTTGACTGTGTCTACATCCACATGGAGAAACCAGCAAGCCCGTTTTTACTTCTCCAGTGCCTTCAGCACCACCAGACTGGTTCTACTGGGTGATAAGCTGGCGGCAATGCAGGTGGATACCTCTCTAGCAACCTGGATAGCTGACTACCTGACTGGGAGATGATATACGTGCCTCACTAGCCACTACCACGGGTTTAAGCTACTGCACAGAGACCTGCCACCTTTACTTTAAGTTTTCTGATGGCTCTGCAAAATTCTGTTGGCTGGTCCGAGCTAAACCATCTGCAGCTTAACCTGAGAAAGACAAAATGAACTGGTTCTATACATAAGAAGGACAAGAACACTGAACTCCTATTTCCATTCATGCATGGAGTGGAGATTAAAAATGCTGCACACTGACAATAAAGTGGACTTTCATTTTCTGAGAAGACTGAGGTCCTTTAACATGTGGCAGATGATGCTCGGGATATTTTACGAGTAGTGGTGGCCACTGCCATCCACTATCTTGTAGTGTGCTTGGCCAGCAGACTGCGGGGATAACAACAGACTCCATAAACTGATTTCCAAAACCACTGTAATTGTGGGGACAGAGGGATCAAAAAGGATGATATTGTCAAATTTACGATCAGTGTTGGGCAGCCTCTTACTCCCTCTTCCATCTCGTGCTTGACAACGACATCATGTGTAACAAATGACTCATTTAACTCTGATGCACCACAAAAAGCCACAGGAAATGATTCCTACCTATATGCCTACTACATTTGGTTTTGAATCCAGCTCTAAAACAGTTGAGAGGATTTTCCACTCACTAACAGATACATTATTTTGTTCTCAGCAACTCAACACAATGTATGTCAAAGCCAAAAGCTGATGTTTGATTTAGGTTTTTCCCTTAATTGTATTTATTTATTTATTACTTTTTTTTCGATTAGCATTGATTATTATGTATCAGATCACTGCACTGTTGCCCACTTAGTAAGTGTTGCTGGATTTAGCCACTTCATTAACCTTTTTGCTTTGTGTTTGCCTTATCAAAGGCTTATTAAAAAGTTTAAGAAAAGTGCACTGCCTTCTCCGGCACAGGAAGAGGTGTCCAGTGAGTGAGGAAACAGCAAGGCAAGACTGACAGAGAAAAAAGTTAGACATCTTCTGTTGCTTGCGGCACTCTGAGGAATCATTTTACATGTCAACGGAGCCAAAATCTAGCAAGGTTATTTTCTTTAACACTCAGTTAAAAGCAACTGTCACAAGTTCAAATCTTTACCACCGTAAATCTTTGATTGTCCTGAGTACTTGTGAAGTGCTTTGACATGAATGACTGCAAATATGTGTTGCTGTACTGATACAAATGAGGAATATGGCAGGTCAAAGAAGTATCCTTTAGATTCTACTTACCCTCTTTTATTTGAAACACATTTTCAATTATAAACTTTAGGGGGCTTCTTTCCACACATGAAATGTACATTTTGAAGTCCAACTTTATAGTTCTGCCAAGATTTTAAAATGTTCATATCTAAAATTCCAATCATAAATTCAGAATAATGACACGTATTTCACACACTTCATCGCTCCCTTTGTGTATTCCATTATTGATGGAACCAGTGTCAGACAGGATATCAGGATCTGTTCCACCAACATACACCACAGATTTACTGCGAATGCTGTGATGCATCTGTGTGTTGTTGTGTGTATGAGTTCAGGAGGAATGACACTTATTCTGCTCAAGCACAGTGATAAAGACTCTGGATCTAGGCTATTACTGTAAGACCAAACACAGAAACCCATACAAACACAGAGTCTGTGTAGTGGAGCTTCAGAAAAGAGCAACAATGTGCTTGTGAGACTTGTAGGGCCACAGCAGGGTGAAAAACCAAATGAAAGAAATTTTACATGGGTAAAATAAGAAGAATGACATCTAGAAATTAACTGTTCAAGAAATGTTTTCCCTCTTTTCTTTGTAGCTGTACATGCAGGTGAGACAAGCAATTAAAAGAAAGCCCTGAGAAACGTCTTTTCTTGCAACCAGTATGCACTGCACATGCTCCTGTGCTTACAGGTTATCATTATGTTTGCTTTGATCTAACAACTACAGCACATTCATCCTCTGCCTGGAAATATTAGTCACAGTTGAAGAGAAAAGATCTAAGTAAGCCTAGCCCTTTCTACAGCACTGCACCCATATGATGTTGCTTCATTATTAAAAACACAGTGTCTGTGTTTTTCTTAAGGTCATAATAAAAATGATTTCTTCCAACGTGTACATGCAGAAGGGATTACTCACATATACAGGCTTTTATATGTAGTGTAATGCACTCCAACATCTGATGTTTTTGTCCACTTGTATTAACAGTATTGCAATTCAGCTTATAAGCAATTTAAATGTGTTATAGCACAGCTGTTCAACCAACATTGGTGTCAGGTCAGCCAACATGATGGCAGAGAATGGTCTTTACATTTTTGTAGTATTCACATTATTTTGCTCAGGATGATAAATGCGCTTGAGACTGACTTGTTTTGAAGAAGCAATGGCAAGCAGACAACAGTTTGATAACACTGGCAGTGAGGCTCTAAGTGGGGATAATGATGCCAGCGTTACAGCACCAAAACCAAAATGGCTAGTTTTTAGCTAAAGCTGCTTGTGGTTGTGTAGTGGAGGAAATGCCACTAACATTAACTCGTTATGCAATGTGCTAAAGACAGTACCCAAACTGGCTAAAGTAAACAACAAGCACAATGTGTTAAAAAAGAAAAGGGGATCAATGACTTCCTTGACTCCAAAGGGATGAAGATGGGCGAAGGTCCAATACAGCTCATCTGTGGCATTTCAAAATACTTCAAGGAAGACTCTTATAAACTCTTCCACAAAAAAGAGGTAGATGTTGTAGATTTTAAACTGTGTGCAAGATAATTATTTGCATCCAGTGGTGAACCAAGTAACCAACCACAGTAGGAAGTATAGATTCCCCTAATTGTGCTGCTGATATTCTCTATAAACTCTCTATCTATAAACTATTTACATTAATGTTTTTGCATAATGGCTACCTCTGTCTGATGAAGACACTAGCAGATAGTCAATTTGCCAGCAGGTTTGTGTGTACTGGAAACATTAATTCATGTATCATGTCTGTCACTAAAACAGATCTCTGCAGATCCTGAAGTCGAACTCCCAGTGACCCCATGCATCCTAATCAGAGGTTTGTAGTTAAATCTTTTTTTGTATCCCAGCAAGCTGTTGTTAGCTGTTGTTATAAGCTGTTGTTGTGTCATATTTATTAAAGAAATGTTTTGCTTGCCTTAAAATATAGGATTTTTTTTTTTGTAAATGGTACATGGTTTTTATCTGTGTTTAAGGTGACCAGCAATTCAAGATTGCTGTTGATGGGTTACTTGTCAATGACCACATCACCTCTCCCATTGTGGCCTTGAGCTACGTCTTCTCCATGTTTTATGTCTGCAACGTCCAATACCCACCGGAGATGGCTTTTACTCTCGAATTCATGCAAAGGTAAGCACTCATTGTTTGGAAATACTTTGTAAATGTGACTTTGCCGTGCCTTTCTGCACCTGACCTGCTTTTTGTCAATCTACACTAAACCCGTTTGTCTGAGATGTACAAGCTCAAAATGTGTCGTCACATGCTGTGAGCTTTTAGATCAGCTGTTATTGGCTTATGATCCCCCTGAATATGGATTTGTTCAGAGATTTTGTAGCTCCCTGTTGAAGACTATTGTTGGAATAAATGTGTCATATCTTTTTAAAGGGCAGGTAACATGCTTTTTGCTTTAAATAGTGTCCTAAGTCAATCAATAACAAAACAAACATAACATGATTCCAGTTGGGAAATGGAGCAAAAACATATTTTTCTCAGAATGGTTTGTTGACACAAAATTCGTTTGAGCTATCTCTTTAAAACCATTAGCACCTGAGACCAGGTTATGTCAGTGGTGGTCAAACCTTTTCATGTCAAAGACACACAAACTGAAATTTATTTGGCTGCAGACCCCAAACTCAAAATATGTTGTCCCAGGGACCCCCCCCCCCTGAAGGAAAGACTAAACATATTAATTTAAAAAATACTACATAGTGGATTCATGCCCAAATGTTAATACTTGTACTGATGTGTAACGTGCACTGAATGTCACAGTTTCTCCACTCCATGTTTGAATAACCCCCAGGACAGTCCGTGTTCAAATGTGCTGTTACACCTTTTGATAGGACAATGTCAACTGTGTTTTCTATCCCCTTCTGTGTTCTGTGCATTTATAATATCCCTGCATACACATTGAGGATGCATGCTGTCATGTGTTGGTGATAAGCAGACTTCTCACCCTTGCAAACATTTCTGTATATGCACAGTGTGAATGCATGTGTCTTGAAAAGACAAAGGAAGAGAGCTTAGCCACTGGCACCAGCACCACAACAACATTGGGTTCTAGACAGATGGTCAACTAGAATGATAGAGAGGTTCACACATAGGGGCATATTGAAGAAAACAAATGTAGGATTTTATTGAACTGCTCCACTCCTGTCAAGCCACACTACATGTGCAAACTTTGTCTGCATATCACTATTGTTTTTTTTTTTTCCCTCAGAGTTTTCTTTGGGGTCAATCCTGAGCGAGGCTCCAAGGCAGAGAAGAAGGGGAAGAAACGGCACTTCATTCCTCCACAGGTGTGCAAGCTGGTTTCTCAGCTGAAGGAATTTGAATGCAAGCAGAAGGAATCTGAATGGGCCATTTGAGCTGTTCTCAGAGCTCAGAAAATACCTTTTTGGACTGAATGTACACACACACACACACACACACACACACACACACACACACACACACACACACACACACACACACACACACACACACATAAAGGCAAATCCAAAAACATGGGGCTTGGGAGTAGAAATACAGATTTTTACAGTATTAGGTGAGTTCAGATGTTTTAACTAGATGCCCACAACACACATGCTGCAGTTTCAAATCCCCCATGTTAAGGGGGAGGGAAGGTGGGCGATATTTGTCATTCCAGTTAAGCTTTTCCTGTCATTGTGGAGTTGGAGGTGTAAGTTTTAATTTTTTTTTAGTTTTAAGTTGTTTTAAGAGTTTTAAAAATCTCTTTATGGCATGTTGCACAGTCATCCTTCTAAGGTCATGGTTGTTATTGCTGCACTGATGTTTTATAGAAAAGTTGTATAATGTAATACTTCTAATGTTCTATTTGTTTTTTGTAGAAAGGTCAGCCACTGGTTGCAGAGCTCTGCCTGTCGGTGTGATATGTGGAGTTGGAGGTGTAGGTTTCTGCATCCTCCTGGAGGGGGCTCCTCATTTTGCACTGACAGGTGAGACAGCAACAGCAATGCTGGCAGTTTTATTGTCTTATTTTGTCATTGTCTTTAACAAATCAATTTGTTATTAATGCCTGTCAGCCTGTGGATGCTAAAAAGTTGCTAGATTTGGCATCTCCCTGTTAAAGGACATGGCTGTACTTCTTTGAGAAAACAGCTGGTTTATGTATGTAAAATTTCTCTGAATGTGAAGGTGATGTTCTGAATGTTTTAATGGTTGTAGTGTAAATATTGCAAATCATTCACCACAAAAAGTGAAATCACTTTAAAGCACTGGCAGCTGTTAAAGGAAATAAATAATTGCTGTGATTCTACATTTGTGCTTTATTGATGGTAAACGGTATAGAGAATGGTACAGAATTAAACATTTTAGGATGACTGAAGTGTCCGTAAATGGTATGGATTGAGTACTTAAATAATACGGAATATTCCATTTTAGGTTTGATGGAACTGTCCGTAAATGGTAAAGCACAATGTGTTACTTTTCTCAGATTAAACCATTATGCTAGTGATCTTGAATTCAAAAGCATTTCAAAAAGAGCATCATAACTTATATGATAAAAACCTGTGTAAGGAAAAGCTAAACATGGCAAGACTTGAGAGGATTGCTACACTGTTAATGGAAAAATGATGACAGTGATGAAAAATTAAATTAGTTACACTTGAGAAATTTGCAGCATTGTCAGTTAATGTTCAGTGTCCTGCTGACTTGTGCATATACTGATACACTGCTACCAATAACACTGTGTGGGTGCAAATGATTATCAGCTGAGATGGCATGCCAATATGTGTATGTGTGAGAGAGAGAGAAATACTATAGAGAAATACTATGTAATGTAACATTACAGAAGACTCGTAGACAGACAACATAAAGGTTGCACTGAGTATTTTGAGACTTGTTTATATGTGTCTCAGTGTGTCTGTGGAGACATTCTGGAAGCATTGCACCTATGGAAGACGCAGTAGCAAACCCTCAAAGCCCAAGTTTGAGGCTAAGGGACAACTGGCTGGAAGCAGTTTACTCAATCCTTTTACTTGTCACTGTGTTTGTTGCTTTTCTGTATTTTCCTCTGTTACACAAACCTACAACATTTATCTGCCACCATAGCACTGCAAGTATTATTTCAACCATATTTTATGCATATGGAGGATGTGCATGTGTATGTGTGTAGCTAACATTTGACTAAATGTACACTCTCAGAAATAGATCTAGAATGAATGAAGCTTCTGGGGCCAAACAGAACAAGAAGAAGTAAAAGTTTTTACTATTTTCTTAATTAAATCAAAAGTATTCAATTCGTTCAACAGTTTCAGTTTCGCTGTGTCTATACCCACACTGTGTTTGAATGTTCCTGGGCCTCTACCTCAGTTACTGATGAATTATCTCCAGGTTATCTAGTCTCCTCTCATAGACTAAAGACATGCACCCTAATGCAGATGTGAGACAAATGAATCTTGTTCAATGATAAGAAAGATCAGAAAGTACAACAGAAATCTTGTTCCAGTTCAAAGGTTTGTGTGTATGAATACGAAATAAAATACATTAATGGGTAACCTTGGACCTAATTTTAAAAAGACACATTTTTTTTAGAATTAAAGTGAGGTCCAAAATACAAGTGGCTATCCAGTGTTAGGCACGAAGGCAGTACTTTGGAAGTTACTGCCCCACGGACAAAGTATCTCCTAAATGTGTATGGTTACAGTAACCAAGACGGTGTGAACCCATTGCAAGTCGTTCCCTATTTCCCTCTGAGTATCATGCAACCAATGTAGATTAAGTTGAAAAGAAAAATGCTACCAACTTGACAACTAAAATTTTTTAGAAAGAAATTGAAATGAATAAAAAAAAATGCCTCAAACAGAACACACTAACCTGTTTCCAGATGAACATATAAAAACATAAAAGTTTTAGCTTTCTATCAAACATCACTGACTTTGTAGCTTCATTACTTGTGGCATGTGGATCCTTTTTTTGCACCAACAGAAACATTTTGCCACTGTGATTTGTGTTATTTACACAGTTTTTGTATAAAACACAACCATGTCTTACGACACTGCCTGTGTCATAAGATTAGCAAGATTGGTACTTTTTCTTAATTTGTTTTTGTTCTGCATGTGTTATTTGATGGTGCGGTGTGTTGGTCTCTCTGGGCCATTGTAGATAAGCTTTTACTGACCTGTGTGCCAAATTTTATCTGACTCTGATAATTGTTTGGCATAAAAGCTGTAGCACAGCTACAGATTTTATGCTGTATTAAATTAAAACATGCAACACAAATAAAAAGGGAAAAAAAAACAAAATTAGAAACAAATCTTTGATCAAATTCTATTCATCTCTGTGTTCAAACCAAGAAAGTTCCAAGGCTCTGTGTGAACTGGTGATCTTTCATTATGCCTGGTCTTAACAAAGGAAAAACCTCAACTTGGTCTTTGCTGACAAAGTTCCTAAACCATCCATCCATTAATTTGTTATTGCTTATCCAGTCTAAGGTGACTAGACCTCACTTTCTTTACTAAAGCACTATTGGCCACAAAAGTATTATACTGTAAATAAATAGAATAAGGATCTGTAAATAGATATCATTCCCTACAGGTTAGAGCCAGCACACTGGTGCAGTGATTAACACTGTTGCCTCAAAACAAAAAGGTTGGGATCCTAAATTGCCCATAGGTGTGAATATGAGTGTAAATGGTTGTCTGTCTCTCTGTGTTAGCCCTGCAACACACTGCTGAGTTGTCCGGGGTGTAGCCTCTCCCCCTGTGGTAGCTGCGATATGCTCCACCCCCCCGTGACTCTGAATTGGATGATCAGAAGAGAATGGATGGAAGTCAGAGCCAGTTAGGCCTCTTTTGTTATCCAGGCCTGTGTAGTTCAGTGGATTAATCCCCATCAGTGATGATCCCCAACCCTAATGTTTTTTTTCATGTTTTCCTAAGTCTTTCGTAAGAAAAAAACACACAATAAATAAAAAAAAAACCCCTAAAATAAATCAATCATTCCAAGTGAAAAAAACAGTGTTGGGAAGTAACGGAGTACATGTACCGCCGTTACATATTTAAAATACAAAATATGAGTAACTGTATTGTGTACCGTTACCTTTTAAAAAGGTGGTATTTAGAATACAGTTACTTTGTTGAAATAAATGGATTACACAGCGGTCTTTTCCTGTTTCATATGTTCGGCTATGTCCTCTCTATTTTTGGTAATTCCACGCCGGTGGAAACCCAAACAAAACACGCATTAAGAGGCTCTAATGCCTGTGTCTCAATCTCACGACCCATGCCACCTCTACTTGCGCATAATGATGTGAAGAAATATTTTTAAAAATTATTCAAGAAAGGATTTAATATGAAGGCAATAGCAGAGTGTTACAGGCATAGCCCTAAAGAATGTAGCCTGATGGGCAGTGCAGTCCGTGCTGCAGGGAGAATGGACTGCCATACCCGTTATGTGTCTGTGAGCGAGGGAGGGAGAAAAAGGAAAAGTACGAGCTGTCACCGAGCAGAAACGGGAGCTGGAAGCATGTAAATATAATAATAACCACTGCAGCCAAGAAGAGAGCCTGACGAGCCCAGCTGTAAGTAAGCTATTAAGACTCGGCTGTACGCTGTGTTCGTGTTTTCCTCCGAAATAATAAGCTCCGTTGGAGCAGCCTTTCAACACCTCTCTCTGTCTCTCGCTAGCAAAGTTGACCCAGACAACAAAGTAAAGCTAGTTTTCAGCTACGAGCCCGACACGAACCCGACGTATCAGCCAGAGGTCCCTTTGCTACGGTTCGGAGCCGCGGACCTGTTTTATATACGCGCCGAATAGTTTCTATACGAGATCGCTGCAAAAAGTGCAGCCTTACCTAATGTGCACCTACTGTTACTCATTTATATTAAGATTTAAACATTAGTTGGTGTTGGTGTGGAGAGTAACCTTCAGTAATACTAATAGATCACACAGCAATAGTACATTCATGTAGTTGTAAAAAGCATGATAATATGTTAAGTAATCCTAAGTATTCAGAATACGTTACTGTCATTGAGTAACGTAACGGAATACGTTATAAAATACATTTTGGGGCATGTAATCTGTAATCTGTAGTGGAATACATTTAAAAGTAACCTTCCCAACACTGGAAACAAATCAGAAATGATTTACATTTAGTAGTTTTCGGATTTCTCTAGAACACAGACTTGTGATTAGGGCTTGGATGTAGGGATGGGGTCGTCATTGACGATGACTTAGACCTCAGAGGGTTACTAAGAACATATTTGTGTCATTGTTGTGTCTGATTATTAGGCTCTGACTGAGGGAATACAGACTTGCACTGTCCTGTGATCGCCACTCAGCTGGTGTGTGTGTGTGTGTCTCTGTGTGTGGAGGTTTCCCAGGGTTGAAGGGCTCCATTGAGACGGGCTTGCCTCCTTTCCTCTCATTGCCATGCAAAGGGGACCAGCTGCCTACTCTCGGCTGTGACGGCTGAAATATTTACCACTCTGTTTGACAGGGACGTCCTGACTGACAGACCCACCCCCCCATCCCTTCTCTTTTCCTAAAACTTCACCCCCCCCCCCCCCCCCCCCCCGCCCTGCTGCTCCTTTTTCTCCTTCTTCCTTCGCTCCTCTGACTGAGCTTCCTATCAGCACTGGCTCTGTGTGTCTTATGCTGGTTCTGTCGATAATAGACTCTTTGAGTGACACGTTTTAATCCAGTCTCATTTGAATGATATTTGCGCCCCCCTCCCACAAGTATGTCACCCACTATCAAAATGTCACAGACAGATTTACAACTGCACAGGCTGCCAAACAAAGCTTATTTTAGGCTGGGGCTTTAGGGCTGAGAAAAAAATCCATATGTACTACAAATCAGTGGAGCTGAATTTATAGCTGGCACCTGTGGAAGCAAGAGTCCAAACGAAGTGGATATGCACAGAGAAATAAATGACTTGGTGGATTTGATCTGTAGCTGTGTGCTTCATTCATTCTGTCATTCTGTGAGGACGCTGCAGTCTTTCATTGTTACATTTCTTTGCATGATCAAAATCAGCAGGTTTGCTTTAAAGACAGTGGAATGTGCATGACTGGCTATTTTACCTTTATGGGGACTATGTTGCCATTGGTCATTGGCCCTGCTTAATCTAAGTCCTAATAATTAAGGGACAAATTAAGTTATTATAACACATTAACAGTGAACACTGGGCCTTTGTCACCTCTTCTGAAATGGGAAGAGGACACATCAACTTTTATTTCCTAAATAAAAACTGGTGAAACAACATTCGCCCCTTGTGTAAAATTAAATGCAATCAACATACGTCATTAAATGTCAATTAAGCAAAACATATACTATATGTTTCAGGCAAATAAATAAATAAATAAATAAATAAATAAATAAAAAAGTGGATAATTTTATTTGAATAGTTTAAAGTCTGAGGAAAAATGCAACTACTAAAGTTAATGCAAAAGCAAATGAACTGAATTTATATAGCATTTTTTTAATTAACTAGCAAGCTTGTTGTATATGGCAGCTATAAAAGTATTGTGGGCTCAGTTCACTGCCCAGGGACTTAAACTAAATGCTGTGCAATGCCACAACAGTGTGTCACCCCTGTAGCTTTTATACTAGGGTGTATTACTATTGGATATTCTTTTGCTCAGGGGCCCAGGAGCCAGAAAGGGTATCCTTTCCTTTTGGACTTTTAACTGAGTTTTATTGCTTTTCCTTTAAGTAGAGACATCTCCCACAGTTATTCATAGCACACCAAAGTAGATAATTAAGACATAAAATTTAAATTACAGAAAAGTTCCTGTTTTTCACTATTTTATCTGTTATAAAAATTACTGGGTGATTTTTTACACCTTGTCTAAAAAAACAATATGCTATACTATTAAAAAGTTTCAGTTTTATAATTACAGGACAGTCTGGACAATGAGCTAACAGAACTGTTTATGTAATTTTGCTTATTTCCTATAATGTCATGCTGATAGAGTTCTTTCATTAGCTACAGCAGAATTTATTTATCTATCATGTCTCTTTCCATAAGATCGCCAGGATTAAATGTTCAAATAAACATCTGTAGACTGAGAAAAAGGTAACTTTTACTGATCTAGCCCACTTAATATCAAAGTAGGGTTTACTATATGTAGCCCACAATAAAAATAGAGTTGGGACACCCCTGTTCTATACATTATTTTTGGCTTTTAACCCTCATCATTGTTTACAGTCTCAAATTTGACCCTAACCTTAAGCAGTGTTAAATTATTTTCCCAATGTCTTTCCCCTCAAGAAGGTCTGTTTTACCCCTACCTTTCTCTACAGTATGATGACCTATATCTCAGAAGGGACCATGTGAAAGACATCTACCATCTCATTTCAATGCATGGAATCTGTGTTATAATAACCATCACACTTGTTCATCATTAGTGACTTTTCAGACCCATTCATAAATGTGTTTCGGAAAACACTGCTAACAGAGCTCCCCACACAAAAGCTACCTGAGAGGAAAAATGACGATCTTCTGTTGCTTCTACCTTTAAAAAAAAAAATCTGTAATCAATTGACATATAAATATAAGTAGAGTCACATTCAAGCCATTTTCTGTTGCTGTTACAAAATTAGATACAAGCATGTTGTCTGAGGTTCTTTGTGTCTTTGTTCAAGGTAATTACAGGCTGTGCATTTGTTAAATATGAAAAGTATTTCAGCTTGTCCCTCTAATTCCCAGCTGTGATAGTCATATTTCAGTTGACCTCATTGTTGTAAACCTTTTGACAACATTTATTTAGTTTTTATATCACTTTTATGGTTTTAAAAAAAAGTACTTAATGAAAGATGTATTTGTAATCTTGCTGTAGCTTGAAGTGAAGCACTTGGCAGGCTCTGACCATTGGATGCTGGTTTACAAGAAATCACTTCTAATGAGACAAATAATACATTTTGCTTGAAAAAAGATATCTCCCCACCACAAATAGAGCTACAGATCTGGAAAAGTAACACTGGTTACCTGTTTGGCTTGAAATAAACTAATCCTAAATATTTGTTCATACATTTGATTAGTAGTTGAAACGTGTTGTCACATTGCCTTTCAGTGTAGTCAGTGCAAAAAAACCAATTTCTGCTCTTTTTAAGTTTTTTTCTGATTTACCCAGTCGTCTCTTAAAAACATTTAAGCTGGACAGAAATTTCAAAAACTGTAGCACAGATTTCCACATTTGATAATGTAATAATTAATGCAATAATGTTATATTTTCATCTTTAAAGTATATTTGCCCTTAACTTTTAGAATATACACCTAAACATATATACATAAGCACATAAACAGGGTATTAATAGCTTTGTTTGTATCTCTGTGTGGAGCATGTGATGAACTGGTGAGCTGTACAAGGTGTAACAGCTGTCATAGGTGCCACCTATGACAGTTGGGATACAGCCCAGTCCCACCTTAACCCCCCACTGCGAAGTGGTTATGTTTAGTTAGGTGGATGGACATATTACGAATTCCCTATCACCTCCAAAGAGGTGTTATGTTTTATGTTCCTTGAACTTGAGTCCTCCTCCACAGACCTTGGAGTTTGAAAGTTCTGAGAATTATTTTATTTGTTCCAAGGACTTTGATTGTGTCTAAAATATGCTGGAGCCGCTCTTCCAGTTTGGGTGTTTTAAAGCTAAGACTGCCATATCCCGGCTCATAGCTTATGGTAACTGCTGTCTGGGCCTGATTTGGCCAGATTTCACAACACTGCTAACAACTGGCAACATAACGTGGACCTGTAAGGCAGCCACACTTACTCCAAATCAGCACCGCCAGTCAAGGTCAAAGATGGTCTACAGCAGTGGTCTCCAACCCCCGGGCCACGGACCGGGACTGGTTTGTGAGACATTTGGTACCGAGCCGCGAGAGTTGAGGCTCGGGTGTGAAATTTATGGTTTTCAGATTTTTTTATTGTTTTTTATTGTTATCGTTTCAATTGTTTTTATCATTAACTCGGTTTCCCTGAGTCTTTTCCCGTGTGTTATGAATAAATCTTCTTTTTAGTGGTATCAGTACTGGTTTTATTTTGTTGTATTTATCCACACCACCTTAAAGGCCATGAAAAAATTGTTGGACATAAACCAGTCCGTAACACAAAAAAGGTTGGGGACCACTGGTCTACAGGTGAAGGGCACATTTGGGCCACAGATTCGTTATAGAGTTAGAACACCTTAAAACATAAGGAGGAAAGTACAGATATGTTTACTGCAAAGTAGTGTTTACTTTTAAGGTAGACTAACAGTTAAAGATGAACTACAGAGTATCAGTTATTGCCAATTCCCAGATGCTGATAGAGGACTAAAACTAAAAGTTGGGGGTTAAAAGTGGAATTGAGAAGTGTCCACAGGGTAATGACACCCTGTGACTGTGTTTGCACATCTTCATTGTTGATAACAGCAGACATCAGGACACCTCAATCCCCACATGTCCTCCCTGTAATTACCACTAGGAGGCTGAAATGAAAGCGTCACCCCAGCTGACAACTGAGTTTCACTGGAAACCTGTCACACGATTCTCAGCACCGCTTTCCTTTCTGTCATTGTCATCTCTTTTCCTTCTGCCTCTATCTATCCCCCTGCAGTCGCTGTCTATGCTGCGCTCATTTTAAACGCCTGCGGGCTGTTGGTGTGATTCTTCAGCGCAGAAGTAAGTAAATAAATAAATAAAATAAAATAAAATAAATAAAATACCACCACACACCTTTAGGGCACAATTACCCAATGCCAGCTACTATTTGTGGAGTTTTTCCACAATCATTTCCTGAGGGAAGGGGATAGAAAGTCCACACAGCACATCCCTCCCCCAAGTAATGGATTTATGATACCCTCTCAACCTTCCATATGGACCCATTGGCTAAATATACATAATCAACTCACACATACCCCCCTGAGCACCTCCTGACTGATTTAACCAAACATGTCCCACAACATACATGCATTTCACACAGGGTCATGCACACTTTTAATATTCAGTATATAACACTGACTGCATTCATATAAAATCGACATTTACTTGACACTGTATGAGATTCGTTGCCTTCTAACATCTCACAAGTTTGTGTCTGCCTCTATTAATAGTAACTTATCTTCTGCCTGAAGCATATTGTGAATTCTTACTGTAGTAGTAGTCCTTTGGCTCTTTCTACTCATATATCTGAGCGTGAAAGTCTAATCTTGATCTTGATGATAGTTGCTTAAAAAAGATACTCCAGGGCTTTGTCACTCTTCAAGTAGGACATTTTTTTCTTGACATTTGATTTTGCAGAAGCCTGTGGCTCACACCACCGACACCTCTGGGCAGAGGAGCAAGCAAGTCTTGAGAAAGTATGTGAAGCACTGAAACTGACAACTGGCTGAAATATCACTCACTTTTACTGAAAAAATGTTAAACACTATTAATAAAGATATTTATTGCTTGCAGCTATGCAATCATTTACCCCTACATAACAAATATATGGCGTGGGTTTTTTTTTTTTAGCTCTTCCCCTACAGGTATGGCTGCTTTCATTGACAGGTACTAAATCAGTTGCACATGGCATTTTTATTTCATTTTATTTCTTATAAAAAAAATTTAAAAAGTGAAAATGAGTTGGCATAGGCAGTGTAAAATCAGTGACATATCTTCAGGTTCTGAAAACTGATGCCAATATGAAAGCACTTAAACATGCATTCTTTCCACTGGCCAGCAGGGGCAACCCAGAAACAAATAGAGGTTGGAGGGGAGACCATTCCCAATGTGTAACATACCTACGATTTGTCACGTCCCGAGGCATCCCATAGGAACGCGAAAGGTGACGCTCCCGGCGGTAACACGGTTCCAGGCGTGTATTCCAACCCTAACCCTAACCACAACCTTAACCCTATCAGATAGTTCTTTCCAAAGTGATTCATGATGAGAAAGTAAAATAAATGTAGGGTGTACAAATAGATGTACATGTGTAGATTCATTCCAAACAGTTCTCATGTTTCCATATGTGTAACATACAGACGGGTTGTCACATAGCGTTGGTATGTTATGTTTTGGGATGAGAACATGTTGTGGAGGGAAGACAGCCTCTGTGCTCTGTAACCTTGGTAAATACTTTATGGGCTTTATGTGCTGTCCGTGATATGGTCACTGGCCACATCCATAGCTGACATGCTAGTTGGATCCACCAAAACGTAACTGTAGAAATGTTCAGACTTCATAACACAACATCAGTAATAAGATAAGATAAGATAAGATAACCTTTATTAGTCCCACACGTGGGAAATTTGTTTTGTCACAGCAGGAAGTGGACAGTGCAAAAGTTATGACGCAAAAATTAGAATACAATAAGAATAAATACAGTACACAGCTGTACAGAATAGAATAAAATAAAATAATATACTATATACAGTAGAATAAAATAGAATAAAAATATACAATAAGATAAAAATAGAATACGAATGCTATATACAACTGAGTAAAAATACAACGATGCCAGAAAGGATTATTGCACTTAGTGTTATTGCACATGTGTGGATGTGTGTGTTTGTTCAGTTAAAGTCTTTGTTGTGGAGTCTGACAGCAGTGGGGAGGAAAGACCAATCAATACGTGGTTAGTATTGGTTACCAATTGGTGGGTTAGCCATCTTTTTGTACTGTCTGTGTGAGTTGGTAAATATATTTGAGTGGAATAAAGTCTATGAAATCTGGGAATAGACGAGTTATGCAGCAAGAAAGCTCAAACCTGGGGCTCCTACAGGCTTTGGGGCACTTTTCCCTGCTGGTAATAAGGCCTTGCCGATGCTTAATATCTACAGTGAATTAATGGATCTTGAGTGAGAATTTGTGCATGGCTTTCTATCTCTCTGTGTGTGTGTGTGTGTGTGTGTGTGCTATATCACTCTGTGATTGTGTGTCCCTGATGGCTGGCCAGGGTGTACATGGCTGATTACACACACTGACAGGCCCACTTCATCAATGTATAGTGAGCCTGTGGCAGCTACCTGCACCCTTCTTTTACTCACAAAGCACTTTCTTTTTTTCCTTTTACAGTGAGCTGCGTCTCTGTTTCCTGCCCCAAACTTTCAGTTTCTCCGTTTTTACAAAACCCTTATTTTGGTCTGCATGTTATTTCTGCTACGTGACCCTACATTAAAGTAATGGGCTGTGGTATTTTCATTGAAATTAGAGTCTGTTTTGCTGCTCTTATGCTGATGGAAAGTATAGCTAGCTCATAAAACTTTTAACATTTGGTGTTCTGAAAATGGTTCTTTCACCAAGAAAAATCATTGAGTGTGCAGCAAGTGAGGCATGTTGTTTCCCATTTCTTTGGCAGAAATGAAAGACTTGGGTAGTTAGCATGAGCAGTGGCTGAACAGACAGTGAAAACAGTGCCAGCTGCAGAAACTCAAACTTCATCAACATTAAAAAAAAATATAATCTGCTCATTCAGCACAGGCAGAGATGAAGCATTCAGAGACGACTCCAGAGAGTGCAGATGGTGGAGAGGGTAAATTAAAGGCCAACAACAAAAATCACTTCCAACACATTCAGTCTTCATTAGACACCAGAGAAGGGGGAAGCGGGACAACAGATTCTTAATTTGGTGCCTTTTGTCACTTTTTGCCCACACTGTGCTCTCTTTGACCCGGAGTCATGCTCACGACTGCAATTTAATATTTTGCTCCACAGAAGGTTGGTGTCTAAAACTCTGGGGAGCCAACAGAGCTGTCACTACTGTAGCTGAGATCAGAGGCACACTGTTTACAACACTGATCAAAAAGGCTCTTTTCAATATTGTTCACCTGTAAATGCAAATGTACAGCATATTTACCCCTTCAGATTAAAAGCTGTGTTTGAGTCTAGTCAATTTGATTGGATAGACCAATCAAATTGACTAGACTCAACATTTCAAACAGGTAACATCCCAGGTGAAACAAGACTTTAAAGATGCTCCTGGCTACTGAGGCATTGAAAGCTGTAAATGTCCTCAAGGGAGAAAAGTGGGCAGCCAACAATTTTCTGGAGCAGTGAAAATGACCCTCTGGAGTGTCTCCTGTCTACTGAGGAGCAGCTGGTGAACCATGCAGAGAAGTAATAGCTCAGCAGATTCTCAGTGGAATAGCAGACACGAGCAGTTTTTTAGCCAAGATGTTCTTTCAGAGAAACAGAGGAGTCGCTGTTGACTACCATTTTTCTATGTGTATTTTCAATTTACGCTTAGATTTCAAGGTTGATTTCTTTCTCTTCTTTCTTGAGTGTGTCTCTTTCACTGCATAAAAGCTACCAGCCACACTAGCTAACATGACCCAAAGGAGTCTATCTCATATAGCCCCCGATGCTAATTATCTCTTATTCCATGTTGACAAAGATAACTGATTGATTTATTTTTTGATGAGCAAAGTTCAGGAACAGGGCATGATTTACGGAGGATTTAGAATTGAACCACCAAGCTAGGTTCCTTCTGGTTAGTGAACACAAAAAACTGTGAGCTAACTAACGTTGTAAATATGGCCTGGGTTTTACTAAGTATCTGTATTTTGCTGAGAATATTTATAAAAAGAACATTTAATATACCTGACCTTTATTTTACTTTTAATATCTTTTTTAGATAATCCAGTATGGTAAAATATAGCTACTAATTATAGCACGCTAATACAATATTACTAAATAATATTAAATGTTACAAAAATTTAAAAGTAATTAAAAAATTTGAATCTTTAATGAAGTCTTTTCTGTTTCTAGCAACCAAAATATTTAGTTTATGAGATGTTTTTTGTATAATTATTTTCTCATTATCATGACGCCACGTGAATCCTCAATAACATATGTATACAATAATATGTAATACACCAAGCTGTTCTGGATGATGCTAGCTACCACAGGTGCACTTTACTTGCAGGTGCCATCAACAGTTTTACAGATATTTATGCAGAGAGCCTTTAACTTAGGACTGTTGGATCTGAGATTTTTATTTACAGATTATCTAAATCACATCCCTCTGAAGTGTAGGGTTATTAAAACACAGTGCCTAACTAGTCACTGAACATGACAACAGCTAAGACCGCCAGTTTTACACGTGCTAAAGGTAAACTGAAAACTGTGTGAAGTGTTGCAGGGCACAAAACAATAACTCTATAAGAGCTTTAACAGTTACTTTTTGTTGATTGTTTTGGTTTTAAGCCTGCTCTCATTAACCTCATGTCAAATGGCAGATGCCTCTGAGAAAATTCTCTTAAAAAATGTTGCATCAAACATCAGCAACATTAGACTAGCTGTAACAAAATCATATACATACACATACTATTTTCATCACTATTTTTTCATTTTCACAGTCACCACATGCCCTAAACCTGAAAGCATCTGGCCTCATATCTACAGGCAAGACAGGCAAGACGGTTAAGAAGAGTCAGGGTGACCTTTTGGCTCCATTGCTGACAGCCACTATTATGGACAGGATTAGTAGGGAGTATATCAGAGGGGCAGCTCAGGTTGGATGGTTAAGGGCTAAAGTAGGAGAGACTGAGCTGGTTTGGACATGTGCGGCGGAGAGAGACTGGGTATACTGGGAGAAAGATGTTAGCTGTTCAGTTTGACAACGCTGTGTACTTGATTTTACGTATTTTTGTTGAAGTAAAATGAAATTACACATTTTCTGGTTCTTACAATTGTTCACATTTGCAGCCGTGGTGAACTTACTCTTTAACAATTATTTTGTATTTTATAGGTTGCCAGTGTTACTAAATTTTATTTATTTAGATTTAATCTCTGTATTCCTTATTTTAAGCCAACAAAATAAATAGAGTAGATTTAATATTTCTGGTGTTGGTACTTAAAGTTAACCTTATGAAACCATTCAATATCTCTACAAGCATAATTTCACAAATTGCCTGGGTTTATTTTAAAACAATCTTACCAGTTTTTTCTCAAATTTGCATTTTTTCTGAAAGACTGTGGTCTCGTTGGACGCACTAGAGTTAATGTGAATTGTTCAGGGAAAACAGGAAAGAGCTGCAGCGAGCAGCTTTTACTGTAACAAAAGCCGAGTCTATAGCCACTGGCTGTACCATCCCTCAGGATTAAATCTCCCGTTTCTTCGGGACGGAAGTGAGACAGTAGCAAATAACACTCTTCTTCCACTTCTCTTAAGTCAATGACCTGAAAAGACCTACGATAAAGTTGTGGAGGGAAAGAGGGAAAACACTGAGGGCCACAGACACTGAACAGTTGACAGAGGCTATCACTGTCAGAGGATACATGCTGACCCACGCCATCCATCACACAGAGAGGAGAGGAGAGGAGAGGAGGGGAGAGGAGGGGAGAGAAGAAGAGCTGGAAAAAGATGAAAGGGCAAGGGAGGACGAGAAAGCAGCATTAAGAGCAATGGCTCTCAGAAGAAAAGAGCACAGATGATCAAAATTTGAGAAGAGAAAACTTGTGAGGTTGAAGAGGGAGATGATGAAAAAGGAGGAGAGCTAAATCAAGCACTATAGATCTAAGAAAAAAATGGGGAAGAGGGAAAAAAAGAAGTAAGACAAAGGAGAAGAGAAATTTAAGAAGACAAAGAGAGGAGAGCAAAGAAAATGAGATATTTGTACAAAAAAAAATTTGTGGGGGAAAAGGACAAATTGATTTATAAGAAATTAAATAAGGGAAAATAAGTAAATACAAAATGTGAAATAAGAAATGTCAGTTATTCTGCGCTCTTTCAAACGGATCTAGCCTGTTTTCTTAATTGTCTTTCTTAGCCCACTGTTAGCTCCACATGAAGGGGCATAACAGCAAATTAACAAGTGCTCAAGTCGACAAAATATGCCGAGCTCAGTATCCAACTGCAGCATCGTGTAAGTGCAGTAAAACAACATCGTAGATGTAATGAGGTGAAACGTGGAGGGGTCACAAATAAATGCTTCACTTCAGCAGAGCTGTTGTACAGCACAGCTGACAATGGCAGATTGGAAAGTCAGCGCTTTAAGGCCACATGTTTTCCATTTTGGAAAAGACAAAAAAGTTTCCAAAGATGACAAATTGCTGCCAGATGACCTCTAAATGTATGCTAGGAGAACTTGTGCACTTTTCCTGCGCTGTAAAACAAAACAAAAAAGGTAAAAAAAAAAAAAATGTAATTTCACAATATTAGTTAATACTGTATATATAAATATGTGAATTTTGATGCAATGAGAAAAAGATATCAGTAAATATAGTTTCTATGATTTTACATAAATGTATTTAATTGTTTTCACCATAAAAAAGAGTACAGCATTTACATGAATTAATACACTGTCCAAATAATTACTATAATTTCACAGAGTTTTTTAAAGCATCTTTTTAAATCATTGACAAAAAATGGTAAAATTAGAGAAAAGTCAAACTAATAGAAATGCCTATTCTCTATAGATTTATTCTTAAGATATTTTAAAAAGATACAATAAATATTAAATGCATGGATAATTTCATATACGTTAACACATATGTTTCTAATTTTCCAAAATCTTTTCATACATTGTAGTTCTGGGCTAAAGGATGCTGGGCCTTTGTCAGAAATAGACTCCACGAGGATGGCATAGTTTGGTCAGAATAGAGTGGGATAGCTGGGGTATCATTTTATTGTATTAAACTATTAACATTGATTAAATGAACAAGATTCACATGAAATGACATCACAAAACAGGAGCCTAAATCTAGTGTAAATCTAAAGCTTTAGATATGAGAGGTGGACACAAATGTAAAGATGATATTTTTCTAACACGAGAGCTGACTTTAAGCATACACTAACATATCCCACACATGAGCTGGGACACTCTCTGATCATCCTTTATGTAAAACCCTTTGATCACGAGGACTCGTCGAAGAGACCTGAGTAAATTGAATCCAACTTGAAACTTGTGAGCTGCCTTAAGCAATCAAGCAATTGAATTTGCCTACTTTGATGCTGTGGACTCTTGCTAAATATCCTTACATTAGTTCACATCTAAATTACACTTTGGAAGCCATCCTTTCCTCTCGGTTTGTTAGGATTCCTTACCCCTAAACACAAATAATACTGGCACGAGCTACAAAGAAAAGGAGAACCATCACTCGAGGTCAGACCTTAAAGTTCGACTTCAAGGAGGTTTTAAAACAGAGCAAATCTTCACTGAAGGTAAAACTACTCTACAATGAACTCTCGGATCAGATGTCAGATGTTTTAAATAGAAATATAAACGTTCAAACAAGGTAGGAAGAACATATTTTAGAAATCGTCTACCTCTTTGTTTGTTTTCTTATCGGCCTGACGGTTCAGCAAATAGCCAATGCGCTGTACAGCATCAACATGAAAAACAATAGCGCTGCTATTCAGTGCTGCGTAGCTGATCCTACATCTGGAGAAGTGTGCCGTTCAGTGGGGAGAGTGGTAATAACCCTGATTAGTTCCAGTGTTGATGGCTGCTTGTGGAGCTTCCAGGGGAGAGTTGAATAGAGATGGAAATCAGGGCTTAGCTACGGATGATTATCTAGCCACTCCAGATCAAAGATTTCCCTCTGTCTCATCACAAAGGATGAAGAAAAGATCATTTCATCCCATGCTGTGAAACTACCTGTGCCTGTTTTCTTGAAATATGCTGAAAAAGGTCAGCAGAGCTGTCTGCATTTAAGCAAACAGACATCAGACACACGCATATGTGCAGACATATGATCATTATTTCATATGTGGCTATACAAAATGAGCCAGAGAGGTGATTTATAAAACAAAACGCTTATGAAAATGCTTCTGAGACTACGCATGGAGCTATGATTATTTAATGAATTAATTAATGAAGTGCCAGGAGTTTGGAAAGTGCAGAAATTGCAGCATAATGTGTTGATAAGAACTCATATTTTTAGCCAATAGGAGGGTCACACTACTGCTGAGAAATCTGTGGAGGAAGCAGAGTGAACCATCTGGGAATTCACAAGCAAGGTGTCTGTGTGCAGTATGTGCGTGGGGGGGAAATGCCATGAACAGGCCTACGTGCATGTGGCTCATTTCTGTGGCATTTCTTTAACTCGCAGCACGACAGAGGGAAAGAGATGCCGTGGTCGTGAAGATAAGTTGGGCTTCTTTTGAAAGCTTGGTCTGTTCAGTTATAATGAAGCCTTTGAACATTCAGCTAATACCTGCAGATTTTTGCCAGAAGCTTTTTTTCACATTTTTGTGATTTCCTGTTGAATGAAAAAAGGCACGCATTGATTAAAACACTGAAAACAGACATTTTAAGAATGAGCCACATATGTCTGAATTCCCGACTACCCAAGAGGTTAAACCAAAGAAATAAGGTTGATAAAAACAGAGAAATATTGAAGAAACCGATGTTCTGATTTCACAACGTTCCAAAGTCTCAGAGTGCAAACAGAAGCCTCACATTATAAAATAATATTCAAACCCCAGCTTAATGTCTGAGCAGCTGAAAATTCAGTTTTAATCAAACTGTGACACACAAAAAGCATGTCCCATTGTTGTACTTACTTTTCACATGTGGGATGCTACATTTTTTGCATGATGCAGTTGGGTAAAAATCTCAGTATGTCCAAAGTCCACTTTCTCCATTGGTCCATTATGATGTTTTGTGTTGCCTATTTAAGGCATCTGTTTGTTTTTTGTTCTTTTTTTTAATTAGTGGAAATAAAATGTCCAAAATACAAATTTACCTTAATATATTTCTTGGATATTTGTGCAAATTAGTAACTACGCAGCCATTTAATCATTTCTAATTTGCATATTTAAAAATATTATAAAATAACTCTTTTTATGTGAGAAATCAACTGTGATATCACCAAATTCTTTTTTTTCTTTTTAGTAAAAATCTACAGAATCTTCAATTCAGCAACACTTACTTCCAGAAATTGCATTTTTATTCCTGTGTGTGTTTTTACAGAGTGGGTGTACTATTCAGTCTGATTTACAGAACATGTACCTAAAGGCATGACTTGTTGACAGTATTTATCATTTTTATGATTCTAATGTCAAGAATAAAATTGAACCTGAGTAATGTTAATATTTCTGCTCCAGAACACACACATTTGCACACTTGGATAATACCTCATTAGCATACTTAAACATAGAAATTCAGAAAAAATTATGGCTTTAACACAAGTTATCAAGCAGCTCTGACCTGAAATGACTAAACATGCTAAGCCTTTAATATTAATATTTTTTTATTTTTACACTATCTGTGTGTGTGTGTGTGTGTGTGTGTGTGTGTGTGTGTGTGTGTGTGTGTGTATTAAACAGAGTCTGCTGGGTCTTTTTGTCATCACGGGTTTTCCAAGAAGCAGACTGAGGTGTGAAGGTGTTTCCTCTGCTTCTCTTACACACTTGCTAACATGAAGATAAAAATAGCAATCAACCAAGAGAATCGTGCTAATTGAAGACCTTAGCTCACAGCCATGCAGTGCAGATCCAACATACTGTAACTGCTACTACACAAGGGTTCCACCAATATGGGCTGCTAACCAGAAGTCAAATTGAATCATTTTAATGCCTTAAACAAACAAGGTCTAGGAAATAGCACTGGTCTGACTTTACCCCCAGTGTATGAAAAAAACTGCCCATCTTTGTAAAACAGCTCCTATATTCATGAGCAGCATGTCCTTTAGGACAGAGACACTGAAAGTCACCTCAAGGCTACACCTTTTCCAGAGAGCTGCCTAAATGTTTAAAGAGCATGAAGCCTAAAAATGGAAAAAGTCTACTAAGATTCCAGAACTCATTTAAAGGAGAGGCCTGCCAAAGGAAGCAAGAAGAACAAACACTGACAGGACAGAATGCTACCATGTAGCTCAGCATTATCTGAAAAACAACAACAACCCAAAACTGTTCTGGTCTGAAAGATAAGAGAAGTATTTTAATCTTAAATCACACTGAAAGCATAGACTGAAACAGACACATAATTAGACAACTCCAGCATGGCCTTGTAAATAACTGGTAGGGGGTGAACCTATTACTGCATATAAAGAGATGTCCAACGAGTGTATATTAGTGGCAGTGCTGTGTTAAACATTTGCTACCAGTGTTGAATCTGCGTGGCACTTTTTCAAAATGCACCTGAAGATTTAACCCTGTGAAAAAATGTGTTTTTAATGTGTTTGGATGAGAGGGGAAACATCTTCAAAAAAACCTAAAAAGTAGTCCAGTTGCTTTAATGCAAGTTCATTTGAATTTTTAAGTGTTTAAGAAAGCATGCAGCAGCAGCTGGTTTGGCTTGCAATGTTAAAATCTACCAGTTATTCAGCCTTTTGTATATCCTGAGAGCTGCACTTAGTTTCTTTTGACTGGATTCAAGGACAGACTGAACTTGTTCTTGTCTAACTGTAGCAACTGAGGAAGTGCCTCCAATTACAGAGGATGTGCAGTGTATAATCATGTCATCATTAACATTCCCAATAAAATAAATCGAACCACGTACAGGTCCCTGTGGTTGTGTTTTATTTCACTTAAATACAGTTCATCGTTTCAGTTGCCTAACCTAATCGGTCTCCAGGTCTTCAAGTTCTGATTCTGCAAAAGTGAGGGTTTTTTTTTATTTACATTTCATTTTCACTTAATTAATTTTGCGTTTGTTTGGTTGGATTTACGCACAAAAAAGAATTCACAGTTTACTCAGAAAGTCCTCATCAATTTTGTTGGTGTCTTCCATAGTCGTGAGTCTCTCCCCATCAATTATATAACTAATGATCTAAAAATAAAGAACACCAGGACAGTCAGCTTTGTGTTTCACTTAGACTGAAGCCTCAGGTGCCCTTAATCTGTTTCAACAACACTATCCTCAGCGTGAAAGGCAGTGGTAAAATCATGTTGTTGCTTATTCAGATAGCTCAATACTCTGAAGCCTTCTTTCTTTGGAATGGTGAGCAGTGTCAAGTGCCTTGGATAAATCAATAAACCAGTACTACAAAACATGCTTTCCTAACCAAAGACTTAATTATACCACTGACCGCCTTTAAGTCTGCGGTACCAGTACGATGCTGTTTTCTTCTCACTTTAGTTCATTGCTTATCCTCTCTGGTTATTGGAGTTTAGGTATCTGCCATTTGCCCTTGACTGGGCATAGTATTCCTCCTAATATTATTATTGTTAGTAGTAGTAATCATAATGCTAATAATATCACTAATATTAGTAGTATCATTGTGTCATTTCAACACGCACTTTTAAAAAAACTCAGGAAATCTACAAATTTGGTGACCAGTGCACGATGCTGACCTTCGTGGTATACAGAGTGAAGTTTAGTTAAGTTCAGTTTTGCTCCTCTGTTCTTCAGACACTTGTTTACAGACAACAGATACCTTACCTTCCTTTTACACCTCAGCACAGGAATGATTAAGTGATTACAACACGTTGCCTTTGCTTTAAAGATGGCTGTCATTCTGTCTGTAAATGAGCAGAGAAATAAACAGGGGTACAGTGCATAAACACTCATCACTTAAAAAGCAGGACTTTTCTCCCCTGAAAACAATATCCAATCACACAGTCTGACAGTCTGTGATGTTAAAACACTTTGCACAGCAGCAACAATTATGACCACAGACACAAATGTGAAACAAAACCAGCATAAAAAAGTGATCGCCACAGTGATTCTGCTTTAGACACACGAATAGAGGTTGTAGCAGGAGACTGCTTCAACAGGATTGTTACCTGTTAAAGTTCAGGGTCTGGCTGCTTGGGTCAGCATGCACTCCGCTTTCACTCTGGGTTCTTGGCTAGCTTAGGATTAGCATGCTGCCTGTGCAAAGAACCAAAGTTGGGTTAGCAGCATAATGTGGTTGTTTGTGTTCTGCAGTTAAAAAAATAAATGTCCATATCCACACTTTAAACTGTCACTTTTTTTCCCTGTGAAACGTGAACTGAAATCAGCCAGTTGCAGCACGAGTGCAAGAACCAATAAGCAGGATCGATAGGCAAACAGGCTGACAATTCCAAGGAATTGGACTACTGGTTTTCTGTAAGAAGCGGTTCTCGATTCCCATCACAAACCATGCTGTTGTTTTGTTTACCTCTCATCATTTCAATACATCACTAGTTGAAGCTTTGCAGAAACAGTGCAAATATCTATCAAAATAATATTTTACAGCGTCTTTTTATGGTTTATATCCAATTTATATTTTGGTGCTAAATTTAGGTGCAAAAAGGAAGGTGATTATCTCCCTTAGAACAGTCACAGACCCCACCACATTAAACGGAGTCTGTGACTGCATACCCACTGCTTGTCAAAAGTCATGCACTGAGTATATGCCTGCTCTAAGTTTTTATTTAGTGTGCTTGTTTTTGTCAGGAATCATGTACAAAAAAAACTTTGTGTCTGAAAAAGGTGTCAGTGCCAGCATTTGGCCTCGAACTAATCATCAGACCAAAAAGCACACTGCCATGACCTCCAAGCTACAGCTACACCTACCTCTAAGTCAGCCAACTATTTTCATAAGCCCTGCTTCACATGTTGTGTTAAGTCAGTGTGGCGGTTATATGGTTGTCAGCCAGTTCCCCCTTCACTCTCACACTTGCACGCGCACACACATACACATTGGCCAAGGCTCATTAAGCTCCTTCCCAAGCTCCTCATTTTGTCCCTAATTAGGGGAACCAATGGTTTTGCAGGATCTGGTCAACCTCTAAGTCACTCCAAGCAAAGATATCCTCCCCACAGTACTGTTGAGAAGCCATTAGAAACTTTCAGGACATTGGATGCTGACATGTTTCACCTTTAAAGCGCCTGTGTGACTAGCCTGTCATTGCTGACTGATTGCTGTGTATTTACTCCAAAACGCAATGGGTGTCACACAAAAAGTGATCTGTGGAGCTCCGAGGCAGCAGAAAGGCACAGTGTGTCTACGTCACACAGCTCTCTGTCTCTAGCTCGCCTTTAATGCATCTTCTATCGTCCCACAGACTGTCTCCTCGTCACCCATCTATTCATCTCCCCTCTCAATGGCTCCCTCTGTTCCCCTCGACTCACTATTTCCTCTTTATCCCTCTGATGTCACAAATTCAGATATGAGCTTCTCTGATAGAACACACACCCTTGGACACTGCAGCTTTGTTTGAAAAGACAGCGATCAGTGGATGCGAAGAACTAGGGAAGGGGAACAAGTCGACAGCGTGGTTATTTTCCAAAGCTGCAGGAGACTGTAAAATGCAGAAACAAAGGGAGACATGTAGGCTAAAAAAAAACATGCATGAATGCTTCTGAAAAGGCCTGCGTTGTGTTGCTGCCTTGTCTCATCCCTGTGGCTCGGAGCCAGCCGTGCCTGCCAGGGCACTACTGTTGAGTCTATTTCTGTTATCTGCTCTCTTTCCCACGAAGAAGAAACAGCTGACCGCTAATATCGCTACCTGGGAGGGGGTGCGACAAGACTTCTCAGACCTGGCGCTGTCTCAGAAATACATATGCTTACAAAGGATCACACACTTGGCTCTCGGCTGAGTTTTGTGGCACCCGTTGGGAGGATTTGTTGGCACAGTCGCATAAACACGTACTTGTCTTTCAATGACAAAACCAAAAGAAAAACACAGTCAGTGTTTGGAAGGTCTAAACAACCATTTTGTTTCTTTTGTAGTTAAACTGTTTAGTAGAATTAATTCTGTGTTGACATATGACCCTCAATTCTGCTTCTTTGCCCCTGTAGTGTACGGACGCCTTTTCCTGTTAAAAGGTAGTTCTTCCTCTCCACAGTCACAAAGTGCTGGCTTTGTTACTAACCCTTTTTTTTCCTTCCAAATCTTGACAAACAGGGCACAACTAATAATGATTCTAACTCACCCATTTAAAAAAAATCCAAAAAGTATATTTTGCTTTTATCCGACAGTTGTGGCTGTGGTTGGCAGTCATGATATAGACCTCCCAGGGTTATTAACCTGAACTAACAAATTTAAGTCATCTGAACATTTAACTTAAAAATCAAGAATAAGAAGAGGTCAAAATGTGTTAAAACAACAACCATGAGATTTTGGAGAATGCAACATGTCTTAAACAGAGATAGTGGCATGGGTTCAAAGTAAGGTTTGGTGAGCTTGGAGGGGTGATCGGCTGAATTAAAGTCCCTGACAGTGATGGGGATTTTACATGTGTTAAATGCATCAATAAAGGAGAGCAGAGAGTTGAGTTTAAAATGATAATGCACAGACGACACTTGCAATCAACGCGGCAAGGGTGTATTTAATATAATGTGACCTTTTCAAGCCTACTGTTTGCATCTGACCTGGAATGAATACGCAGCATCGGGCTTTTCAAAGCCAACAAGAATTTCATTATTTTGAGTTCCAATGGTGTTTTATTGCCTTAGGGCTTTTACACAATATCTTGTTGAACAGTTATTGATTCAAGCGCAGAAATGTTGATACAAATCTTTCATATTAATAACTGAGTTCTGATATTTTCATGGGTAGAAACAACATTTCAGTATAAAACATATGAAGGTGCAAAGCCTTCAAGAATTCCCAGTATCAACAGTTCTTTGGCTGTTTTTCAATAACGTCATTCAACCTTAGATCACTTGTTGAGATGCCAAACTTTTTTTTAAAATTAAAATATACAGTGCAGTTTTTCAGGGACAGGGAACTTAAAGAGTTGGGGTTATATGTTCCCTGTTGTGTGGTTCATGACTGAAGTCTTATCCGGGGATGGGCTGTGTTTTAGAGCGCCCCCCCAAATTAACATGTCAGAGTTTAATATTTTGATATGCAGAGAAGAGCAATTATCTCTTTAACTATTTTTAAAGTAAAGGAAATCCAATGATAATGGTTATAATAATAATAATAATGCAATTTTGAAGTTTTACAGACCAGCATCGACCATTCATGCTGCATATCCAAGACTGGACATTGCAGCAGTAGCAGAGATGAGGGAGGCTCCTTGCACCAGAAGGGGACAGTGAATGACAACCCATTTTGTTGGCAAATAGGACTGCTGGCGGTCAGTGAGTGATAGCAGGCTGACTGTCACAGAGATGGGCTCAAAGCGCTCATGTGCCTGCTCCGTCTCTGCTTTCACCTCTGCTAGAATTTCACACTGCTTTATCATCACCTATTACTAAACACAGTTTGAGCACATATGTTGTGTTTTACTGCAAGTAAAATCCATAAAGCATAAAAAAGATTCATCATTATATCCAGGATTAAAATTGGCTCGAGGAAACAAATAGGCTAGATGATGTCAAAAAGGGGACGCAGATGATTAGACCGGTTGTGTCTTTATTCATACCATGATGTTAAAAGAACGCAGACTCCAGTAAGCACTGTGGATAGGTACAGGGGATTTGTTTTTGTTTGTTGTTTGAAAACATTAATGTCAAACTCAAATCAGAATAAGAGCGTGTAAATGTAACCCTCTCTCTCTGACAAAGCTTCACACTGCTTTGAAAATGCATAAGCTTTGTATTTCAGCTGGTGGTTATAATATCGCAGTATCTAGAAATGCATAAAAAAATAACACTGAGAATACGTGTTCAATAACGCGCGTGTGTAACGAGTCAAGTAAAGTTAAGCATATTTACAAAAAAAAATTAATTTTGCTGAGATTAATCGTCAGAATAAGAGTTGTCCTTACTCATTCTCGGAATTCCCTAAATGACGCTCTGGCTCCAGGTTAACCTCTGTGAATGAGCGACCAGTTGTTAAATTACACGGAGATAAGTGGCGGTTCCTCCCTAGAGGAACGCGCCTTCTTCCATCCTCTGGGGCTCACCAACTAGCTCAGACAGCGACTGTCCACAGCGGTGCGACTGACTGAGCGCAGCACGGTTGGGTGTGACTTGAGCATACAGCGCTACCCTCAACTACACTGGACAGTACAGGGGGTTGCAACACACAATAAATCTACAGGTATTTTGCGAGTTCGGTCATTTGTTTCTCTTTTATTGTGGCAACAAAAAAGGGGAAAAAACGCCTAATGTGAATTCACAAAACAAAACAAGAAGCGCACACACGTCGAAACTAGCTGTGCTGATGAAATATGTGTGCCTTAAACTTCATAGTTAGCAGCAAGAGTTATATTTTTTTAAAGGATAGAGAAAGATTTTACCTTGAGCAAGTTACCAGTCCTTCTGATGCATAATGACAATGGTCAGAGCTCGGTGCGTTCACGGGGATTCGACAATTCCAAAAGACGGTAAGTCCTAAGATAAGTCCACAAAACGTGTGATAATGAACGGAAATCTCTTCCTATAATGAGCCCAATACATGTGACATTACTAGGATGAAGAGGAGGTTAAAACTCAGACAGGAGTTCTGAATGTCTGCTAGTTCCGACTGCGCGCCCAATGCAAGAAACAGGTTCAAAAAATCCCGACTGCCGCTGTTATTTTCTTACATTGTTCCCACAGATAACATCCCCGCTCTTCATTAACTGTGAAAATAAAATCCTCTTTTTAAGACAGTAATATTTTATTTAGTTAAATTCCACAAATTCTATGATTTCCTCTGAGAAAAAGTTATTCTCCAAATCTGAAATTCTCTCTCGTCCGCAGATCGCGCAGCCTTCCAGGTGAATGTGATCGCTGAATGGAGCGGCGCATCAAAGAGGGCTCGCGCGTGTCTCGGGAACCGCCGTCCCCAGCTCGCGGCTCTGGAGCGTCCTTGCCTGCCTGTGTGTCCGCGCGCAGCAACAGCCGGATTCCTTATTTGGAAGCCCGGGGCTCGCGCTGCAGTCAATGGTTTGAAATTGTACCAACATGACTTCCAGGCAAGTGTTTCACAATAAAATAGGTAAATAGACGCGAAAACGTTGATTGGAGTAATACACACACGTGTGTGTGCGCGCGTTGGTGATGGATGTTTCTGATGTATGTGTGTATGATATATGCATTCTTCAGTACACTCAAAAAACTAATTTACTTACTTTACTCAAAAAGTCACAATTATTTTCACATTCCCAAATTGCATTTTCAATACTGAAATCCCAAAACACATCTTGTTTCTGTTGCACACAAAAGCTGCACCTTTATTAAAAAAAATAAAAAATTAAAAAATTAAATCCTACAATAAACTGAGGTTTCCCCATGGGAGTGCTTTTATATTGAAGGTAAAAGCATCCACTTTCCTGCCAGATTCTGTCTGTACTGTGTTCAAAGCTGAGGGGGAAGGGGGGGGGGGGGGGGTGTCACTCAGTAGAAAATTCACCCATCAGCCCCCTCTTCTGGAGTCAAACAGCCTCAATTGGATGTTGTGTCAGGGCAGTGGCACCACCTACATTAACACACAGAGAGGGAATGTTAATAAATGGCCATGCATACATTTTAACAGGTTATATATATTCAATAACTATACACGCATCACACACAGACACACTCTATCTACAGCTACTATTAGTCTCTGGGAAAAATCTCAGTTTCTGCCCCTTTGAAATTATGCCTTTAACCTCTTAATATCAACACACTTAACAACTGGATCAGGGGTATTGTTTGTGTTTGGTTATGCTTTCCATAGAATTTTCACCCTTTTGGAATACTTACATTGAAAAGCATTTGAGACACAAAAAAACCCCCCCTGTAATGTCAACATTTATGGGATGTCATTAGAAATTTAAAATACTAGTTTCTAAAAATATGCATATTAAACTTGTGGCTACAATAAACCCAACCATAATCCATAACCTTAATGTGTTGCTGGTGACCTGGCAGATGGTAACAGGTTTATTACCAAGAGACAGGACTTTAGTTTTTCTTTGCAGTGAACTCATAAACAACGAGTGCTATAGTGCTGCAATATTAAGAAAATGAACTGGTTCCTTGTGTGATGCTTACTTTCTTTTATCTTAATATTTTCATAATGCGCTCGAGTGCCACATATACCGTACTATGTAAAAAATTAAGCAAGTTAATAACTGGAATTGTTAAAAAAAAAACATTATTTCAGTTCATGTTCCTAGTTGCAGTTTGCTTTTGTAATAGCACCATGGCTTCTGGGATTCCATGGAGTTGTGCCCCCAGGGTGTTGATAATCCAGCCATGAGAATGTGTCAGTTATTTCAAAGATAAATATCAAAGCAGGGATTTTTCTCTCTATTTTCACTATTAATCTGTCTTATGTTCTGAGTACATGGAATACAACATAATTACAGACATTAATTAGACAGCTTGTTTTGGTGAGTTTTACTATGCAAAACATGCATCATGTGATATGTGTAGCTATATTTCCATAGAGGAAATACGTTTGTGTGCATTTCTGTGTGCATTCTGTGTTGACCTACATTGGATAATTTGAAAGAGTTCTGACCCACGCAATTTCAAGGCCTTGAGCTGAATGTGAACCCATCAGCTGAAATGCACAATGACAACAGTAACTCACCCATATATAAACTGAGACGCAAACAACAATTAGTGGCAACAGTGTGCTAAAAATCGCTGACAGAAAGAAATTCTAACATGATAAAATGAGGAAATCCGTTCCTCATTAGTGACAACCCCAACTCAAGTGAGTATATTTCGGGTTATATTTTGGGATAGCTGTACAACATCTCCAAAAAACGTTCTATGGATGCCTAGTCAGATGCCCAAAACACCTCCAATAACTGCTTTCAACTGGAAAAAGCTGTTGTATTCTAAGCTTTTCTTGGATGTCTGAGCAGGTGTCAGTAAGCCTAGTTTTTTTCAATTCCATTTCAGTTTCAATTAACTTTTACTTATACAGCACCAAATCACACCAACAGTCACCTCAAGGCGCTTTATATTGCAAGGTAGACCCTACAATAATACATACGGAGAAAAACCCAACAATCATATGACCCCCTATGAGCAAGCACTTTGGCGACAGTGGGAAGGAAAAACTCCCTTTTAACAGGAAGAAACCTCCGACAGAAACAGGCTCAGGGAGGGGCGGAGCCATCTGCTCTGACTGGATGGGGTGAGAGAAGGAAGACAGGATAAAAGACATTGTGTGGAAGAGAGCCATTGATGCTGATAATCTCAGTTTTCAGCCATTACAAAAGTTTACAGCCTTAGATTAAGATTGGAGCATTCGTTGACTGTTAAAGTTAAAAGTTTTGGTTTCTACGTCTTTAACACAGCAGCTTGGTATAATGTCTGCATTACTTCTGATGGGGCCTAATGCTCCCATTTGTTAAAATGTCCATGTGACACAAATGTATTTAACTGGAGGAAACAGTGGATCTTGGAGGCAGGGACCATAGCTACAGGCTCAGAGATGCAAACTCATCTCAGTCTTTATACTGAACTGCAAACAGCTTGTGATGAAGCCACAAACACATCAACCTCAAAATTAAGATATTCTGAGAACTCAAGAATTTATGGAGCTGGAGTCTTTGAATTTTAGCTTAACCCTCTCCACCCTTTGATGAACCCTGAAATCCTGTCAGTAAAATGTAATAGCCATGTTAAAATGCAATATATGTAACAGACTGTATGTGACTTGAAATGCTTGATCCTTGACAGTCTCTTATGTTATTGACGCCTCCATGCATTGTCGAGCAAACTTTTTATACCCATTTTATATAACCAGTGTAATTTTGACCACATGCTGAAGTCATTTCACCGTATTGGGATAGAGTGGAGTGTAAATAATATGCAGTGATTAGAATCTCACCTTGAACAGAAGTGTGATCACTGACATAAGAGGCAGTCCTCAGCATTACATTAAGCTTTGCCACATGGAGGTGAAAATGGAAAACTCACATTACTGTGCAGCGCTCTTCATTGGGAAAAGCCCTGCTCTTTCAACACCGCTACAGTTTTGAGGGCACAGTTACAGCTGATGGTGGATATAATTCTATTTTAACTGAATCATGGAGCTATAGTCAACTGCTGTCTGGCTGGAGAACGTGAAAGAGACGTCTCTACCAAAGTTGTGCTGTCTTTGATTTTTAGAGCATTTCTAAAGAAACTACAGTATGTACCTCACTGTAGGCCATATCGTTTTTGTCACTGACCATCCAAGAAGTCTGTGCTTCATTTTTGGCCATCTCACTAATTGGATGAGCTTTGCACCAATATAGCGTTTGCATACAGCTTGCCAGCCAATCTTGCTAGCACAGGCAGATAACTTTGCATACTAGCTTGGTCCAAACATGGTCAGTTCTGGCTTAGAAAAAGCATCATGAGGCTTCAAGCATTGAAAAAAAGAGCATTTAAAAGCAACACCCCCTGTCCTAATGCCTCATAGTGACATGGAGACATTAACGAGGACTTCATTAATGTTCAATTAATACAAATGCCAAGATGTAAATGTTTCCTGTCACCTGGCTTTTCCATGCTGGAATTCTGGGAGCATCAACTTTTGACTGGGCACAGCACGGTGGCGTGGCGGTTAGCACCGTTGCCTCACAGCAAGAAGTTCTGAGTTATGTATTATGTTGGCATCTGAATTATGCAAAGTTACATTAGTAAAGACTAAGATTAAAAGTATGGAACCGGAAATGAGCAGAATGGGTTACCTTTAAGTAAGTGCATCATGCTTCAACATACTCTGTTTTTATAGATTGGCTTCAACCACTCACTGGCAGGATCCCACTCGTCTATGATTCACTCCTCTAATTTAACAAATCTGAATATGCTGAGAGAAACTTTCCACTTCAACAGTTACAGACTGGCATAGTTGGAAGGCTTCTATCAGTTTATAAGTGAGGACAGTCAGTCGGGAACAGGGTCAAGTCCAGGTCAAATTCTAAAAGTGTTTTTTTTTGTGTGTGTTTGTTTTTTTAAATGAATGATCATATTTTGATTAACCGATTAGTGCTGTTGTGTTTGGAACTATCAGTTAATAGACTATTCAAGGGCTTTGCAGTGTTGCAGTGCTGATTTCCTACCTATTTAACTTCAAGACCCAGTGAGAGAGAAGTTTTAATTAAGACTAACCTGAGTAAGTCCTGTGGAAGCTTTCAGGTTCATTCTGGACCTTGACCACAAGCCTAGACATTTATCCCGACTCATAATACTCATGTCTTCAGCCAAGAAGAGAACAGGACATGTCATTTTGGTTTAACTTAAATGTTTTTAAAGGCATTTTATGACAACATTCTCAGTCCAGGACTGCATATCTGAGGCAATGAAAGAAAAGGTTAAGGATCTGGCAAGTGAACGGCCAGGACTGCAGTGCTCTAGAAAGAACAGCCAGTATAACTTGAGAGCTGCAGACAGCCATAGATCAGGACCAAAGCTCCATTGTGTGCCACCTGGTCTTTATTCCCTTTCATTTCAGCAACTCCCTGTTTTTCATTAACCCCGTGTTTCCAAAATAACTTGTCACCTGCCTCGCAGTCCATTTCCCATCATTGTGTCATGTCCTCTCAAAAAGCTCAAGTTGGGCACATATGTACGTTGTCTCTCTGCCTGTTACTGAACGTAGTCTACCTTTTCTTTAAGAAATTAAAATTTATTTTGCCTGTTAAACCTTCACAATCTTGAAAAAAAAAAGATTTTTCTCCATTGCCAGTAGATGATCTCAGGACTTCTCAGTTGCGTATGAGTACCTCTTTCATAACACTCTACAACAGCTGTTGTTATTCTCATGTGTATATGTACAGTGGTTTGGTGATCACATACTTTAACACTATGACACATTTCCCTGTAGTGGTATGTCTGTGTTTTTAATACAAAGTAACATTTTTCTTCTTCAACTTTTTTGTTTTCTTCTTTCAACAAAAATGTAATCTAATCTTATCTCTGAAAGCTATGTACCATTCTCTAGTCAAAAGAAAATGCCACGTGGTTAACCATGAATTGGTGAATCATTGAAACGCTCTGTATAAACCTGAAAAGACAACTTTTTACCTTTGATCACTATGGAAACAAATGCTGATATAAAGTGACGTCTTTTGGAAGGCAGTGACTGGCTGACTAGCTCAGAAAAACACCTTCCATGGACATCATGCACTTGGAGGGATTGCCGTCAGATGACCTTTTTTGGAGTACACATTTATTTGCTTAACATCCGCTAGGGTGATGGCAAAGTTTTCTTAAGGTATTTGGGCCTTACCGTTCTTCTGTTGTGGGATTTCGGTATGGTGAATAGTTGAAAATTTAAATGGGTAGAAGTGAAATTAACACTAAACAGATCACTGGCAACCTGGCTGGTTTTTAAAGGCTGAATATTCTGGTACAGTTGTCACCAAAGCCGCAAATAAAAGGACCAGCTAAGTGGGTTTTTTTTTTAATTATTATTCTTTTTTTGCTTAAATTATGGTCATCTAAGGTTAATTTGTTTAGAATTAGAATTTAGGGGAAAAAAAGAAAAAATATGTAGAAAAATGTGGGGCCCTTTATGAATTAACTAGTTCATTTAGGCAAAGACTATTTCAAAGAGTTGCTACCATTACTGTTACTGCCGAATTATTTTTTACTATAAAACTGATAATGGGAAACTGTGGCCTGATGAAGGTATCAGATCAAACCCATTGAGTCATGAAATTCATTATGAAACATCCTTTGGGGAACATCTCATCTGAGAACCAAAAACAATGAAACATTGTTATTAAAATCACAGCCAACTCAGCAAATACACAAAGAATCCTTCAAGTGAGTTTTAGCTGTCTGAAGATGCAGTCTATATACATCTCTGGATCTCAGCCAGTGTGTGTTAGTGGTAGATGATGTCCAATAAAGTCCCCTGACCCTGAATCCTCATAGACAAACAGCAGTGATATTTCAGTGTGTTTCTGTCCCCTTAGTCTCACACTCTCTTTCTTCGAGCTGCAGATGATATGTGTATTCCTTTTCAATCACCCCCACCACATATGCCCACACGCATTGCTAGTTTTGCCACAGGGCTCGGCCACACAGCTGGGAAACCCTTCTGATGTGAAACCCAGAGAGATCTGAGATGCTTCTAGAGGCGAAAGCACAAACAAATATGTCTTCTCCATCACCCTCATTGTCTCCTCGTCAGTCAAACACAAACAGGCATGTGCAAGTGCATATAAGGACACACGGATGCAAAAATCCATCTTGAGACCACTTAGCAAACAGCATTCTCTGGTTACATATGAGCAAGCTGTATCACATATGAATATTTGATGTTAGTTTTTAACTAGATGAATGAAACGTTGGTGTTTCCAAACCTTTTCTTTGCTGATGTCTGATCATGTTTGCAAGCCTTTTTCAGTCATTTTCTCTTCAAGCTGTAGAATACTACTGCGATGTGTCCCAATGTGCTTGCCAACACTCCCTCTTTCTGCTGCAGCCACGAAGCGATCCAATTCCTGGCACAATCAAAGTCTTATGCAGCCTCGTCATGAATTGCATTTACAGGAGGCTGAGAGTGCATTTTCTGGGGCCCTTTGTGTTGGAATTATGAACAGATAGAGTCCAAGAGCACAGGGAGAGCACAGGGATGAGTGCAAGGGGAAAGCAGCTGTGTTAGCAGCTGAACTCATAAAAGAGCATTTAAAAGCAACACCCCCTGTCCCAATGCCTCATAGTGACATGGAGACATTAACGAGAACTTCATTAATGTTTAATCAATATAAATGCCAAGATGTAAATGTTTCCTGTCACCTGGCTTTTCCATGCTGGAATGCGGTTGGCGGTTAGCACCACTGCCTCACAGCAAGAAGTTCTGAGTTCAAATCTACCATCTAACCATCTAGCCTTTCTGTGTCGAGTTTTAATATTCTCCCCGTGCTCTCTTTGTATACTCTGGTCCAAAGACATACACTTAGGCTACGTCCAGACAAGCGTTTTCAGTCGTGAAAACGACTGAAAACGCTTGTCTGGACGTCCACATTGTCCACTGGACGTCCACATTGAAACGCCAAAAACGCTTACGTTCCAGTACTCCGCATGCGTGAAACGCAAGACGATTTGACCTGCCTCATTTCTGTCTGCCGCCTATTTACTTTCCGGCTCGTTGAAACGTCGTAGCAAAATGTCGAGGAAAAGCACCGAGCTTTTTAAATGGACTAACAATGAGGTGGAGTTGTTACTGCGAGTAACACAAAAGTACAAAGTTGCAAAAGCGAGTGAGAATTAAAGAATTTTAAGAAAAGCTATCTGGAGCATGTACAAACTGATATTAATCTTTAATAGGGCTGTTGAAATTAAGAGCAAACAAAACAACTCCTGTATAATACCCTCCGCTATCTTTGTTTAATTGGTCACATGACTGCATCATATGACTAACATGCGTCATCGTTTTCGAAAGTTTCCGTTTTCGCTGTCCACACTGCATGGGAAAGCACCGTCTTCAAATGTATGTGTTTTCGAGAGCATTTTCAAAACGCTGCGTTTTTCCTTGGGGAAAACGCCATCTGTGTGGACGGGAGGCCAAAAGGGAGAGAAAATGATGTGTTTTCAAACAAAAAGGCATTTCATGCCTCAGATGCAGCGTATACACTGCCTCTTGCTCTGTGTTCACTAGGATAGGTGACCCTGATAAGGGGAAGAGAATGGCTTTAACTGAGCTTATGATTTTATAACCTCAGTGTATTGGTGTGGTAATGTTTTTACATCTGTGTAAGTCACTGTTGTTGCATACTTATTTTGAGTGTGTGTGTGTGCCCTTTGGGGCCCATCAGGTTAAAAAAAACCCTCATGATTGAAGTTCAATGCCAGAAAGAAAATGATCTTTTGCTGGAACAAAATGAGGAGGACCCAAAATGCAGTACTCACAGAGGCGAAAGTAAACTCAGAATAAACTAATTTATTACAGGCTGCTGATCAAACAGAAGACTAACTAAACTGGAAAATATAAACTAACAGGCAGGCAAAAACAGGTAACAGAACACACAGCGGAATCCGAGGGTGAGTAGACATTGACAACGCGACAGAGAACAAAGGAAACACAGGGCTTATATACACATGGCAGTAATCAAAGGATGAGAGACACACACCTGGGAGAAATCACAGCTGACGAGACAGGGGAAACATAACCTGAACACACTAACATAAGACAAGGACCTTCAGAATAAAACAGGAAACTAACAGATACAGAGGACCAGACAAAACACCATGGACAGACAGAGGGACATACGGGCAGAGAAGACTAAGCACAGGCAAAACCTAAACTAAACACGAGGGCAAGAGAACAAAACCTAACCCAGAAATCATCATCATCATCATAGGATAGCTAAAGAATCAGAACATAATTATAATGAGCATAATCTGGAAACACACCAAAATACAAGAAAGTTGAAAAAGCAGGGTCAAAATGACCCAGAACCGTGACAGATTTGAGGTCAGGACATTGTAAAAGCTATTCATTCTTTTGTAGGGTCATTGTCCACTTAAGAGACAAAGCTGTGTCCAAGTTATAGATTTTACAGAATAATCGTGAGGTAGTATATTACTGCATCAGTTCTGTTTGATGTAACTCTTAAATGGCCCACGGCCATGCCAAACAACAATATTTCAACAACAACAACAAATGAAATGCAACAACAAAATGCAAAGCTTAAAATCAGGTCAGTTCAGTTTTATTTATATAACACCAAATCAGAGTAACAGTTGCCTTAGGTGCTTTATATTGTATAGTAAAGAGCTCAGTGCCTTTATTACCTGCAGAACAGTCTCGGGCTGGACTTAGGATGCTAACAGAGCTAATGATGATCCTGGGTTGATGTGAAAGCTATCTGTGAAGATGCTTGCAAAGAGCTTGTTGTGTTGGCAGTATAGTGCAGTTGTATATGCCCTGAACGTTGTTTGCATTTTATCATCAGGCTGTTGTTCATTTTGTGCTATAAAAATAAAAGTCATTTTCATGTCTCCACTCCTGAAAAAGTTGTAGACTTTCAAATAGTTCCGCTATTTTGCTCTGAAGAACATTTTTAACACAACATAATTGTAATTGAATTACTGAGGCTGGACACCTGCATTGATTAGCTAGACACATTACACAGGGAAGGATGTACATCAGGTTAAAGTGATTAAGAAGAGATGCAATGATGATGTGCTAACATGTAAAATCAAAGGGGAGTTTGAGGAAATGATATATGAGCAGAGGACCAGGAGAAGAAAGAGTGACTAAGGAAGTACAGGCAATTGGTCACAAGGAAGTAAGGACAACTGTGAATAATAGAAATAGAAAGGCAGTTGGTCAAGACAGTGTATGTGTGGATGTGCATCTAGGAGAGAGGACAGTGGGCTTTTTAACCATATTATTTAACACAATCTTAGACAGTTAGGTCTGATGAATGGGAAAGAGTTATTCTGGTACAAAAGTTTACGAACAGTCATCCTGCAGGCTTCCCATATTTCCATCAAATAAATTAGTGTACATCGAAAAAAAAATCTTTTATTTCCTTCAATTGAGTTAGTCACCTACACTTCGTGCTTCCAAGCACAGTTACTTAGGTATAAAAGCCCTCTCTGTAGACTATGCAAAGAAAAATATCTACACAAACAGATGCAACCACTATACCATAAATTAAGCAGTTAGACATTATACGTTAGTTGTCCTTTTAGTCAGATGCATCAGATGCAGGTCCAAGGCTTATTTACTCTTGCTTCTTTGACACGAGGTACAGTTTTGGTTCTGTACAAACTTTCATTAAAATGATTTACACAATCTGAATTATGATGCTTTGTGCTTTTAAGCAATATGTTGTTTGTCAGTTGGATTCAGGATATGCCAGTGCTATTGAAATCATAGTAGGAGAGATTTCACTTGGCTGAGGGAGTGTTAAGAGGTCAAAATGCCAAGACCAATCGTATCTGAAATGAAGCATCGACTGAAGTCTCCAGAAGCAAAGTTGAAAGTGGCATTGCAGTTAAAGGAAATCTATCCTCTCAGCATTCTCAAACACATCCTCATTCCAGCTCGTTCCAATTCACTACATAAAAGACTATCTACATGCGTTCCTGTTTGCCCTCCAATGACATTAAACAAATGAAATTATACGTAAATTGTGCACCGATGTGAATGAGAATGGGCCGCATATTCTGGCAGGTTTGAATACTTTGATGCAGCGGATAAAGTTTTTTTGATGGACTCGGGAAACATAATTTCATTATGTGACTAAATCTGATTGTCTGTCCTCGTAAGGCACAACGTTAGGATCTGACAGAGCATGAATAGCTGTTGTCTCTGCCTCCAGCTTTGTTTGCTAGGCTCCATTGGTCTAAACATCCTGGAGGTGTCTCTCTGCTGGACACACAAAGACAAAATTGATATTGATTTTTTTTACCCTTTTGGTACCAGGTTTTACATCACACAAGCATATTTCCTTTAAATGCAACTACAACCAGTCATCAGACTGTTTTCTAGCACATTGAAGGTCTATTTTCTCTTCAGTAATGTGGACAAGCAGGCCGGGCAGCAGGATTCTGGAGGCTGCAGAGCTCTGTCATCTGCATTGCACACCATTATCAGACATGACTAATTCAGCACATGGCCAAAAGAGTCCAAATGTGTAATTGAATATTTAATAAGGGCATAGACCATCCACCCACCTCACACTAGCCACTGCGCAGTATTTATGCATAAGGCAATGAAAGCTGGCTCCGACCTTACCTGTGCTCAGTGCAGCTCTCGTTCCTTGCCATCTTTGAGATGTGCCCCAGGTCAGATCTGACAAGGGTCCACGAGGACTTAATAATTGAATGTGAACTTTATACAGAGAACCAGTGCGGCTCACATCTCTTGGTGAACACAAATAATCTTCTTTTGCCTAAATTGTTTGTTTTGTGTGAACTTTAACTGCTATCTAATCTGGGGATGCAGTCCCATGTCATTTGGATTTGTACAGCTCATGCTGGATAACACTGTCGGGCACATTAAACCCCATTTTGAGTGTGACCTTTTTTGCTGCTTTCATCTAACAGAAAAAGGCAGCCACATTCATTGTGAGGATCTCCTCATGAGTCTGCTCAGTAGCGGCTTATAAATTAGCTTTAGAGCCCCTCTAATACAGGGCAGAGTGTCCAAACCTAACACAAACCTAATAACCTTCCACATTTGGCTCCAGCTCCTTTCCCCATGTCTTTAATCACACATCACATGGTGCTATTTTTAAAAGGCCGGCTTTTGTACATGCTGGCTTATTTTAAGTGATACATTGATCCTCAGTGACCGGGTGCATTCAGGCCCCGCCGAGCCCAGCGTGCTGAGCTGGGACCTGGCGCTGGTCCAGTTCCGCTGTGGCTGGAGTGTTAACTGTGCAGCCGAGGCTGGGACTTTGAGAGCCAGAGAAATCATGATGGCTCACATCTCAACCCCCCAGTCGTGTTTCTGCTGAGACTGTAAGAAAGGACTACAGAGATAGAATAGAATTCAACTTTATTGTCATTGCACATGCACAGGTACAGGGCAACGAAATGCAGTTTGCATCCATCCAGAAGTGCTTTAGTGATATAGATATATTACAATATATATTAGCAATAATATAGATATGTAAGTATATTACAGAAATGGGTCTATTATGGTATGTTATAGTGTACACGGTATGAAGTATGTTGTGAATATTCTATAACTATAAGTATGTACAGGCTGTAGTGAGTACAAGCTATGTACAGGCTATGAACAGGATATAAATATGAAAAACTATACAGAATATGAAATAAATAACTTTACAGAAATCTGAGATATACAGCTATACAGAAATGTGAACTATGTAAGTTATAAACAGTTGTAGGATTAAAAATTATCGAATGTACAGAATGATTATTTACACAGAGCTATACAGTAGTGCAGTTAAGATAAGTGAGATATGTGGATAATTTCTACAGAGGCTATATAAAGTGCTAGTGGTTGTGAGTGGTGGTTCAGTCCATGTTATTATTGTGTGTTTGAGGGTACGGTTGTCCATTGTGTGTGTGTGTAGGTGGTTGTGGGTGTGTGTATGTTCAGTCCATGAGTTTAACGTGGGTCAGATGTCAGGAGGCAGAGTTCAGGAGTCTGACAGCTGTGGGGAAGAAGCTGTTCCGGTACCTGGTGGTCTTAGTCCGGAGGCTCCTGTGGCGCCTCCCAGAGGGCAGGAGGGTGGAGAGTCCATGTGATGGGTGACTGGGGTCTTTGATGATTTTCCCAGCCCTTTTCAGACACTGCTTCCTGTAGATGTCTTTTATGGCAGGAAGTGGTGCTCCGGCGATGCGCTGGGCAGTTTTCACAACCCTCTGCAATGCCTTCCGGTCCGAGGCAGAGCAGTTCCCGTACCAGACTGTTATACAGTTGGTCAGGATGCTCTCGATGGTGCAACGATAGAAGTTCACCAGGATGTCTGAGGACAGGTGGTTCTTCCTCAGAGTCCTCAAGAAGAAGAGGCGCTGGTGAGCCTTCTTGACCAGCTTGGAGCAGTTGGTCGTCCAGGTGAGATCCTCGGAGATGTGGACTCCCAGGAACTTGAAGCTGCTCACACGCTCCACAGCCGTCCCCTTAATGTGGATGGGTGGATGTGGGTCAGCATTCCTCCTGTAGTCCACGATGAGCTCCTTGGTCTTCTCGGTGTTAAGCAGCAGGTTGTTTCTGTCGCACCACTCAGCCAGACGATCCACCTCCTCCCTGTAGGCGGCCTCATCGTTGTCACTAATGAGGCCAATCACCGTGGTGTCATCTGCAAACTTAATGATGGTGTTGGAACCATCAGCAGGTCTGCAGTCGTGGGTGAAGAGGGAGTAGAGGAAAGGGCTCAGATGTGAATATGTGTCAGTTTATGAAGCATACAGTGAGTAATGTGATTGCACCAGTGTATGCAGTGTATGCATGCGTGCAGAAAGATTGTGTCTGTGCGTATCTGCACTTATGCATTAACTGAAAGAAAGTTTAAACATAGATACAACTGCAAGGAAGTGTTAGCCACTGCCTTTCTGGAATGTATAGAATGTGGGGTTTCATCGATGACCATAAAGGTTAATAATTCAATCAGTATTGCAGCATCAAGGAAGATAAAAGCAGAAGATATTTATGGTAATGTTATTTGTTAACTTTATGTGCTTGGAAAAAGGAAAATGGAAAGAACATTGGTAGAAGCTGCTTTACTAAACTGTCTGGTCTGATACAGGTTGGGTGGACCAAACAGCATGTAAATAATTTCAGAGCTTTATCAGTTGGGAAATTAAACAAGCAGTGCCCTGAAGGCGGAGGTCATGAGGTCAATGAAATGAAAGATTTATCCTCTTAGGATAATTCTGTGTAATATTCTTGCTACTGTCAGTAATGAGAAACAACATGTAGAGAATTCCTAAAAGTAAAATATTTCTGTTTGGAAAGCAGTTTGTAAATTTTCACAATTTGAGGTTTCTACTTAATGCACACACACACACACGCACACGCACACACACACACACACACACACACACACACACTGAATGCCCATGGTGGAATTGACCTCTGTCAGTTTCTCAAGTCAGATACCCACAAGCCAAAAAGTCAAAATTCAACTGAATTATATTTTTGTATCTAAAATAACTCATCAAATCGACATTTAAACCCAATGGTACAAGAAGGGAGGTCTATTATCCCAAAACAGTTTTGACAAATATAAATACTAATACCATATTGAATGCAAATCCAAATCCAGTTAAGGATAAGATAAGTATAATACCTATATGACTTTATCCATTTTCATTCATCTAAAAACAGGTTGCAGTGGCAGCAGGCTAAGCAAGGTATTCCAGATGTCATTTTCCCCACCAATGTTTTCCAGAGAATCCTGGGGGAGCCCAAAGCAATACGAATGAGCAGCAGATCTGCTCCAAGCTGTCTTTTGAATGCAGAGCTGCTCACCCCACAGAGGAAACTCATATTAGCGTCATTCTTTCTGCCACTGCCTTCTGGCCCATAGGTGAGTTGGAACATAAATCAATATGTAACTTGAAAGCTTCGACTTCAAGCTCAAGTTGGCTGTTTATGTCTCTTTTAGTTTTTTCTTTCCTTGCCACGTCTGACCAGATGATCATTTTGCAAGCAGCCTTGGGTGTCTCATTGGATGGAAAGAATTCCATCCAGTCCACCAATATGTTGTGCTCTGTTGCTGTCCATATAAATAGAAATAAGTAGAAATGAATAATTGCACTACAACTACTTAAATCCAGAGTCCAGCCAGAACTTCATGATTTTTAAAAAGGAAATAAAAATATTTCTCTACAAACAGTGTAAATATTCCTGCGGGATTGCAATTTAACTGCAAAATGACATAAGTGCTAAGCAACCTTAATTTCTATGTAAGCATATAACCAGAATACCACTTCCATATTGCAAAGAGATGTATAGCCGATGAGGTGCTCTCATGACTGAATTCTGTCTCACAGAGTCACTTTGAGCAACCGCTTTCAACTTGCAGTTCAGCATTTCATTCAAAATTTGTGGGTGTTGTACACTCTGCTTCTGAGTGACCATTTGGTCACCACAACTAATTCAAGTCAAGTTTCGAACACCAAAACATTTGAGCTGGACAATCACCTTGGAGGCAGCAGTCCTATTTTCACTCTACTATGACTGGAGCCATTAGGGTGCCATTATACCTGCCAGACAGTGCTAGATGAATGGTTGAGTTGAAGATGTAAGAGTAGAATTGTGCCACTTTTTGTTACCACAGATTTATTATGTTGATAAAACATCACCAATTCACAGATGACACAAAAGGAAATATTAACAGTTTGAAATCAGCACTGAAGTAGATGATTTGGCGAGTGAGGGGCAATTGTTCAGCGCAATACTGCTGTGGTTGCTTGTGTCATCACCGTAAACGCTCCGCTGTGTGAGCACTAAGCGACCAAAGCATTGGGTATACTGGTATGGGTATATTTAGGCACACAGCTTTGGGTGTGAGTGCCGAAGCCCCAGGCATTTGTTGTTTCTGTAAAAGGCAACAATTTAACAAAGTGAAAAGATAGTTAAAGAAAGATAGACAGAGGATAAACTTAGGGGCTGTGCCCCTAAGGCCCAGTAGACGAACAAGAATTATTTTCAACTGAAACATAAAAGCAAAACAAAGCAAAGCATAGCTACCTCAGTCCAGAAGTATGAAGCTGATAATAGTTCCTCTTTCATTTAAATCCAATAGATTTGATAAAGTGACAAAAAACCTCCCTGATTTTCAGTTTTGTGGTTTCTTGTGAAAGATTAATAGCAGTAATACTATTTGGACTGGTACTGGGACTACAGCAATTCTGACTCATTCTTGTACATTCACTCCCAGTGCCTGCTAGGTCATATTAACTCTCAAGGACAAGCTGTAGATGTCCTTGAGAGTTTTTCCTCTTTTACCTCTGTGGGGTTTTTTTTAGTGTGTGCTTCCCATCAGGATACTGTAACATCACTTCTGAACAGATGATCCTTTTCCAAGGTGCTTTGAAGGTCTCGTCGAATGGAAGGGAATTTTCTGTCATTTCAAGGCGCTTGCTCTTCACTTCAGGAGACTTGTTTGTGCAGTTGTATACAGAAATTATTTTGACTGCATTTTGGTGGTCATTTTCCTGATAAACAAATTTACAAAGTAACATTATAACACAAGTTGCTATACAATATCATATAGGATAATCATGTTGTCATGTGAGGTGAAGTGTGAGCATTGAAGAGTAGAGAAGCGCTATATAAGAACCAGTCCATTTGCCATAATAACAGTCAGGACCTAGTTCAGTCTTTTAATACAGGGTGTGTCTGCCTTCGCCACAGCCACTCCACAGACCACAGACCACGCCCCCCACCAGACATGCAGCCTTAGAGGCTGGCGTTGGCTCCTTAGGTTGCGTGAGGCTGCACACACTGGGGCTGTTTAGGACACACCGCCCGGTTTGGAGGCTGGGGTTAGGGCTGATTGGCCTAGCCCTCGGGGCAGGGACAGGTCAGACCCTGGCCATCATCACCCTTAGAGCTGGGACTGGTCCTTGAACTCTAGGGATGGAGGGCCACGTTCAGTCTGTGGCTGGGGCAATGGTAGAACTGGGCAGTCTGTAGCTGCTGCTGCTGGATACTGGGCTGCTACTGCAGTGATGGTTGGAGCTGGCTGGTGCTGGGTTTGGTCAATGCATTCCCAGTGAACTTAGCTAGCCCACCCACATCACCAGAGCTTCAGATGGAAGAAAGGAGGGGAAACAGAGCTGTCTTGCTTGAGCTGACTTGAAAAGTAAATTGGGTGGTGTGGTAGTAATATGGTCAGCTGCACCAAATTCCCTCGTAATATTAGGTAATTACATGAAAAAAATTTTGTTGGCAGAAATGAACTATTTTACCCAATTCTGCACAGACACAAGCACAGAACACCATTGTACATAAAGCCCAACAACTCGAAGTGAAAACCCCTCATAAATCACCGCACACTGAATCTGCTGGGTTCATTGTCTGGTCGTGTTGTTCCGTCATGTGGTGGAGTGTGAGGAAAGAGCACCCAGAGTGCAGGACACAAAGGCAGCATTCAAACAACAAGAGACCAGCCATTTATTAGGCTGAAAGAAGTCAAAACAGAAATCAAAAAGAGATTCCTGGGAGCAGAATAACAAAAATCTAAGAGCCAAAGAGGACACACAGGGCAAGAGGTAGGAAGCAAAACAGTACAACACAACAATGAAAACACGCAAACTAAGGCTTTAAACATACTGGAGACTAATGTGTGGAAAGCAACGCAGCAGGGGACAATAAGGAACAGGTGAAGCAAATCAATGACAGCAAGCCAGCAGAAGTAAAACAGGAGAGAACTAACTAGCAACATAAAACAGTAAATGAGTAACAAAATAACAAGACAGAGGGAACACGGGGGGTGGCGGGGTGGGGCTGTAAAATAAACCGTAAAAATAAAATTTAAAAAAGAAATACAATACCAACAGACAGCAAGCATGAATAGAAACTAAACTTTTTAAAGATTGCTTACTGTAAGTCTTATTCTGAATCAGTCCAAAATATCAGTACTTTTGGAAACAATGGTCATCCTTAAATGCTCCCTCATCTTAAAAAGCTAAAGCCAAAGAAGTACACGATTGTTGATCCCAAAGTACTTTCAGGGCTCAGTATTGCTTTTTGTGGGCAATTCAGTAAGTATTAGGCAAAAAGGCAAAAGCTCATTTTCCTATACCTGGTGTGGATGCAGAACACTCAGAGGTCAAAATTACGTGCAGAGTTGAGCTTGTTTACTTCCTCACTCTTGACATATGCTGAATTTGTCAGTCAGCTGACTCTTTGCTGTGCCCCATTTAATGTTTTCCTTACTGCAAATTTGAGAAGCAGACTCGATCACGAACCGTTCTGTAAACGACCCCCCGGAGTATGACCCCAGGAACTAAACATGTGCTTCATGTGTTCATGTCAGTGCGCCTGAAGGTGGTGCTCACACAGGAATAACAAACTAGAAAAAATACCCAAATTTAGTTGACTCCACACACATTAATATTAGCTTTTGACGCACATAACACATATGCATACAAAAACAGCATATGTACGATTTCACCCAGTTAGGTACAGCTTCCCTAAAGCTACAGTATGTGGAAAACATTTCATTCCAGCTGCCATGTCATTCAAAACAGTCTGATGATTTGGTACACTTACTCACCATCAAACCTTTAATCTCATTATCCAGTTATACAGTGGCAGACAGGTATACTCACAGAACATGGTTCTCTCACCTCCTCTCATATAACAAAACGCTCTCAGTTTGGTTATCCATTTCCTAAAATTTCCCACCTCTTCCTGTAAGGGCCACTTGAGACTAGGTGGCAAAGCTTGTAAATCCTCAGACTCCCATAGTAGAAAAAAGAAAGAAAAAAAACAAAACAACAAAAAACTAGAGGCCAAACTCAAACTATATTCTGCTGCTGTAATGCATCATTTCATTTTTGACGCTGCACAGAACACAATTTTTGCTACATGTATACATGTAGCAAAAATTGTGTTTCCTCTGCAGGTTGTGATGTCAGCGCATGCTCTCATTTAAATTGCACCAGTGATATATTTATAATTATGCACAGTCACAAATTCCAGGTGAGCAAATTCCTCCAAACTACATTTGGGATGTATGTTTGTGTGGGATAATCTAAGAGCTATTACTGATGCTGAGAAGTGGTCATGACATATTTACCTGTATACAACTATATTATAATATTACTATAATATTTTATTTGAATGCCGAAACAAAACAAACAGCGAGAAACCAAAATACAGGGAACAAAAGCCCAAAACAACAGCACCGAGGCCCAGCAACAGTCCAAAAGAAAACAGACAAAAAAGCCCACGAACGGCGCATAGGCCCAGGTAACAGTCTTGAAAAGGTTCAGGAGGCCGGCCTGGAGGACGTCGGCCCAAGAAAGAGTCCAGAACCAGGCAGTTCAGGGGGCCGGCCTGCAGGTCGACAATACAAAAGTCCAAAAAACAGGTCCGGAGGCCGACCGCAAAGCCAGCTACTGTGGCGGAGCAGGTCCGGAGGCCGGCCGCGCGGAAGGCAGCGGTGGCGACGCAGGCGAAGGAGGTCTGGAGGCCGGCCGCGCGGGAGCAGGTCCGGAGGCCACAAGAGCAATGATGTCCAGCCAACAACCTGGAAAGTGGCCGGGCAGGGCGAAGACGAGCAGGCCGGGCAGGGCGAGGACGAGCAGGCCGGGCAGGGCGAGGACGAGCAGGCCGGGCAGGGCGAGGACATCCAATCAGAGGCCCGGAAGGAGGCCGGCGATGTTGACGCGCAGGATGCGGTCCGGACGGTGGCAAGGCGGGACCAGGCGAGGCGGGACCAGGCGAGGACGAAGACTCGGAGGCTGGACCAGACGAGGAGGGTGGCGCTGCAGGTGACGGCGTGGGAGCCGTAGGCGGTGGCGCTGCAGGCGATGGCGTGGGAGCCGCAGGTGGTGGCGATGCAGCGGAGGAAGGTTGCTGGACGGGCCCCTTGGACCCAACCACCATGGTCCTCAAATCCTTGGCCTGGGCAATGCGGTCAAGAAGCTTAATCATCTGCTCCATCTCAGCGTTAAACTCAAAGGCTGAAGAGTCTAGGGTCCACGTTCTGGTCGCAATCTTCTGTCGTCTGAAGGCTGTGTGCAGGCAGGAATGGTAGTAGGAGGACACAAAGTGCAGACAGTCTTAGACAAAAGGTGAACTTAAACTCAGATTTATTACTAGATGGCAAACAGAGAACTAACAAAACTGGGAATACAAACAATAAACTAAAGACACCAATAACCTGAACTGGCAAACAGACAAACCACAGCAAGCTGAGAGTAGATCACAACACAGACACAGAGAAACACAGGGCTTAAATACACAGAGGGAGCAATCAGGGAATGGGTAACAAGAGAGAAACACAGCTGGGGCCAATCAGGCCTAACGAGACAAAGGAAGCAAAACCAGACGCATTTACATGAGACAGACTTTCAAAGTAAAACAGGAAACATAACACAGAGACGTGAACTTGACAAGGGGATACAGCTGACAGGGGAGACAGAGCAACTAGAGAACACAGAGACATAAACCATAAGACAGAACTCAAAGAAACCAAAGACTAGAAATGATAAATAATATAATAAACTCAAAAATCCTGGGTCAACAGACCCAGGCATCCTAACAAATAAGTGTTGAAAATGTTGACCAATACAATAATAATAATAGTATGGTCAAAATAAATGTAAAGAACTGTGAGAAGTGCCTTGGAATGGCTTCACCCATTTTTCAGCTTTCATAGTTGCATTTTCTATTTTTAGATCTTAACCTATACTTGACCCATGATGATAGATTTCCCAGCTTTTCCACCAGCCTGCAGGATAAAAGCCAGACTTCAGACAAACATCAGTCCTGCAGTGTTGACTTTTGATTATTAGAACCAAAGTTCACACATACACTGTACAGACATACACCATCAGTTTGTTTTTATTTGGCTTGACATTTGCTTGGGCCGACTAAGAAGAAGTATTAATGCAGATTTGTCAGTGAGACAGTTTAAAGGAACGTTTTTAAAGTATATGTCATTGTGTGTCATTTATATACAACACCCACACACAGGGCACAGACACATATCTGCTCATTTCAACAAAACTGAAGCACAAACTTCCTGGATGGGCCATACAACATAAAGCACCATGTTATTTATCAGATACTACTTCCACTGAAATGCTTTTAAGGGCATTAAGAAAGAGGGGAAGTCTAGTTAACTGACATTAATTAATAGAGGCGACGCCTAGCAGGCAACTGGTTATAGGGGTGGGTTTTGATAATCGATTCTCCAATTAAAATCAATTTTAGCTTGAATAAAGCGATACTGATTCATTAAAATCCTGAATCGATTTTTAAATACAAATGTATTTTGCCAGAAACGCCAGAATCTCACAAACCTTACAAAACTGTTTCAACAACCACCAAACAGCTAAAACAGTAAATGAGAGCAGGCAAACGGATTCTGCAAAAACACGTAAATACAAAGCGCGGACCCGACACATCTGTTAACTTTTAGCACCGATGGCGTGTCTGTGTACATGCTATCGGGTAAGAAAGCTGACATCTGACATATTCTGAAGCTCCAGGTTTTGTCTCTCAAAATTGACTACTGAACCAGCAGCCAAAGAAGATCCAAACTATGCTTCACATAAATATTGTCATGAATTCCCTCTTACTTTTGCTGTTTTGCTTCCACCATGATAAAATCACACTTCCTGCACAGGTCTTTCTCTCTCTCTCAGTGTAGTTCAAGAACAGTTTCCCATCTCAAATCTCTGTTTTCTGCATTATTCGCTTGCTTATTACCCACCAGTCTACCATTGTTTACAGCGCTGTCAGCCACTGTTTTCTTTTTTTATTTCTTCCGACAAGAAAGCCTCATTTCTGCTGTTTAATACTGAAGAAATTTAAACTTTAAACTATGCCAAATTGCAAAAACCTTCTTTAACAAAACCTTTGTAACATTGCTCTGCTTCACTTTAGCAGCATCAGGTAATGTACATATGTTGAGTCATGGTTTTCTTCAGTTTTTGATCTACTGCACAATATTTTAAGGTTATCTGCTATAAAAAGCCAGGCCAGGAAAATCTCTTTCATGTTTTTCCCTGTTTTATTCTCAATTACTTTGATACAAAGGCATCTGCTATGATGCTTACACTGATGAAGTCTCACAAGTGTCAGTACTGATACAGAATTATAATATTTCTGACTGTCTGAGTCAAAATTGATTTGAATCTAATCAAATCGTGGATCAAATTGAATCGGGATTCTAGAAATCAGTGACGATACCTAGCCCTAACTGGTTACTATTGCTGCCTGTGTGAGGAACCTGTCAACGAAAGTGACAATGCCCTGAAAAAGTAGAAGACTTCAAGTACAAATGGATATTGTATATAAAAATTTTACTTCTAAAGACTACCCGACGGAAGCCTTGATAAAAGCGTGGTTTTGTGCAAACTGTGCAAAAAGGAGTTTGCATACCACCGAAGGACTTCAACCTTGCGGTACCATCTAAATGCAAAACATGTCACAGCGAGCACAGAAAGTTTGGGAGCTGTTAGAGCTAGCAGTTCGAGTACCACCAAAAGGTGTCGGCAGCGCAGACTTGATGAAATGACTGGCTTCAGGACCAAAATTAGTAAATTAACATCAGACAAACTTACAAACTCTCTTGCAAAATGGATTGCTCTGGACTGTAGACCACTATCAGTGGTAGAAAATAGGGGGTTAGAAAATGTGCTACAGATTCATATGTAGAAGCCTTGTGTAACAGGGCCCTGAGTTTGTACAGAGCAGAATCCACCATCAGTGAGATGGTCCAGTCGAGCAGGGACCCACCCACAGCTGTCTGTCCTGGTCTGCAAGTATTTGATTAGTCCTGTCACTTCTGTCCCATATGAGAGACTGTTCTCACTTGCAGGTAGCAACATTTAAAGACAATACCATTTTGAAAATGTACTTAAAGTACTTAAAATAACACTTGATTTTTAAGTCTGCCCAATTTTGCCCATGGATATCTTTTTTCTCTTTTTTGTATTGAAATGCAGCTTAAATGCTTTTTTCCCCCATAAATTAAAAGAGCTCTAGTTTAAAATATTCATGTACATTTCTATTATTTATTCTGTCGCCTACTAAAACCCTTTAAAATAAAAAAATTTAAAAAAGCATTTGCACTTTGGGGCAAATTTTCTTGCGCAATTAATTGCAATTAATCAAGTTTAATTTATTACAATGTACCACAAACAGGACTTTAATATCACCAACCATTCCCATTTTATTACGGTGTATCCATATAAATGGCTCACCCTGTAGTCGGATGATAACAAAGAGGGAAGGTAGTCAGAACTGAGGGGATCAAACTAACAGAAGGCAACATTGCAGACAGCTAGAGGACATTTGCCTGTAGGGATTCCAAAGGCAAATGGGAACCATGAAGAGGCTGCTAGAAAGCTGCAACCACCAATTACCTGCAGAAGCTCAGGCAAGTCCTAAGGAGTCAGCTGAACGGTGAGAACAAGATCCGGGCTATCAACACCTACGCCCTGCCTGTGATCAGGTGCATGGAAGGTTTCACCCCAAGTCCAGCACCCTTAGGCTGTATGCTAAGTGGAAGGAAGAAGGCTGGGAACTAGTGAGTGTCAGTACCACGGTCCAGGATGAGACAATGAACATCCACGAGTACATCCGGAAGATGGCCCCAACGGACTGTGTGCTCAGTTAATACCTCAGGCAGCAGAAACCCAAGAATGAGGAGGAAGAGAAGGAATCATCATGGAAGGACAAGCCCCTGCACGGTATGTTCCACCAGCAGATAGAGGCACTAATCAGCACAGGTACAAACTCTGAGCACAAGATCCATAGAGGGTGGGGTCTACCACACCAGACAAGACCCCAGGTGCAGGCTGTGTAAAGATGCCCGTGGGACAATCCAGCACATAATAGCAGGGTGCAAGATGCTAGCATACATGGAATGCCATAACCAAGTGGCCGGCCGGCATAGGGCGACCGTGGCTCAAGGGGTTGGGAAGCGTATCTGTAACCGGAAGGTCGCCGGTTCGATCCCGGGGCTCTCTGTCCTGGTCGTTGTGTCCTTGGGCAAGACACTTTACCCTACTTGCCTACTGGTGTTGGCCAGAGGGGCCGATGGCGCGATATGGCAGCCTCGCTTCTGTCAGTCTGCCCCAGGGCAGCTGTGGCTACAACCGTAGCTTGCCTCCACCAGTGTGTGAATGTGAGAGTGAATGAATAGTGGCATTGTAAAGCGCTTTGGGTGCCTTGAAAAGCGCTATATAAATCCAATCCATTATTTTTATTATTATTATTGTATACAGAAACATCTGTGCCGCGTATGGCCTGGAAGTCCCGAGGTCAAAATGGGAGACACCGCCTAGCGTGGTCGAGAATGACCGAGCTAAGATCCCGTGGGATTTCCAGATACAGATGGACAAAACGATCATGGCTAATCAACCGGAAGACGGCTGTAGGGATAGAAATAGCAATACCGAATGACAGCAAAATCAGGAAGAAGGAACACAAGAAGCTGGAAAAGTACCAAGGACCCAGAGAAGAGCTCAAGAAGATGCGGAGGGTGAAGGTAAGAGTGGTCCCAGTGGTAATCGGAGTGCTTGGTGCAGTGATCCCCAAACTAGTTGAGTGGCTCTAGCAGATCCCAGGAGCGACATCTGACATCTTTGTCCAGAAGGACAGTGCAATCCTAGGAACAGCAAAGATACTGTGCGGGACCCTTAAGCTCCCAGGCCTCTGGTAGAGGATCCGAGCTTGAGGGGAAGACGTTTTTTTTTTTATGTCGTGATATGATTTTTACTTGAATCTGTCCATGATAATTAAACCTTTCTCCATCTCTTCCTCACTCAGTTTTTGCACGAATGCACTTCTCCATTGCAAGTGCTAGAAGCAGCAGTGTCTCGGAACTGCCAGGTTATATTATCCAAATCTGTATCTCATTGTACATCTGTATAGTGACAATAAAGGCATTCTATTCTATTAGTTGTTGCTGGTAATGCTGTTGATGGTGCAGTTGCAGCAGCCCAACAGCTAACATAACAATAAACTGGGGTAGGCAACTCCTGGCCTCGAGTGCCAGTGTCCTGCGGGTTTTAGATGTGTTCTTAACCCAACACAGCTGATTTAAATGGCTAAATTACCTCCTCAACATGTCTTGAAGTTCTCCAGAGGCCTGGTAATGAACTAATCCTTTGATTCAGGTCTGTTGACCCAGGGTGATATCTAAAACCTGCAGGACACCAGCACTCGAGGCTTGGAGTTGCCTACCCCTGCAGTAAACTGACACATTTTACTGCATCTTTTCTAGTTTCTGGAGACTGGAGAGATGTAAGTGAGATATGACAAAGTCTGGAGAGCTGTATTGTATACACAAACCCCATGGATATGATAAAAATAAGACAAAACAATAAACATAAGTGAATATGAGAGACTTGCTGAGGAACATGTCAGGTTATCTCAAACTCCCTTGTGAAGACTTCACACAACCACTTGGAGAACATCATGGAGAACATCTTCCATGAAAGCAACCTCCACAAACTCTGCCCCTGATCTATGTAGCTGCTTCTGAATCCTGATGTGTTACATTCTTCTTTCATGGTTACTTTCTTCATCATCATATTCATCATATATTGTATATGTATAAGGCTTCAGGGCAACTTAATTTCTAGGTGTTTATTCCCTGCTGCTTTTCATTTTGACCTCAATTTTTTTTTTTGTTTTTTGGGTTTTTTTTTTTTTGTTTGTTTTTTAAATCAAATGTTATATCAATAGTGAACATCAAGTTGCTGGCTCTTGTAAAAAAGGCATAGCTATTTTTGGTGGATAGATTACTTAAAATCTATCCTGGTTTCCCAAAAGAAGAAAAGAAGAAATTACCACCATCTGTCCTGAGAAGAATCATTTTAAGAGATGATGACTGAGGTAAAGTACAGAGGTACAGGATGTGCAACTATTTTTCGGTGTAACAAAAAAATGCTCCTTATGTGGAAATAATAGGGAAAAAATGCTAATTTTAGCAGTAACTAGGACAAAGAAAGAAGAAAGAAAACAATATCAGAGCAGGCAGCAAGTTTCACACTGACATAATCACAGCATTTATGATCAGTGATGTTTAATAAAGAAATGCCAAAACCAAGAAAGTGGTTGGCAAGTCATTTTCTGAAGTGCAATATCTTAAAGACGTAAAGGCCTGATGACCTCACATTTCCTGCCTTTTCACAACTGAGGTTATTGTACTCTTTCCTAAAAGTTTTAAAAATATGTTGTCCAGACAGATACTTACTTGGGATGGCATTACCTTGGCCTTCAGGAACACTGTGAGGAATCTTGGAGTCATTTTTGACTAGAATATTAAACAAATATGTATGACTATTGTCTTGCATTTGGGCAGTATCTCTAAAATTAGAAACATCTTGTCTCAAGGTGATGCTGAAAAACTAATTCATGTATTTATTACTTCTAGGCTGAACTATTAATTCATTATCAGGTTGTTCTAAAATCTACCTAAAAATGTTTTAGTTGATCCAGAATGCTTTTTAATCAGAACTTGGTTTAAAAGCCTGCAGCTTGCACATCTGAAATGGTACCATCAGTGCGGAAAATTATATACAAGTTTTAGAGCAATATCAAACTCCCATTGAAACAACATCATTTTCCAGGAAGGCTTTGTGCATATTTCAGCAAGGCAATGCTAAGCTGCATATTGCATCCACTATAACAGTATGGCTTTGTAGCTGAAGCGTCTGCCTGCAGTCCAGACCTTTCCCCTACACTGGTAAATGTGGCCTGTTCATGTGAAAATCAAAATTACCCTTTTTTCCATAAATTGATTCATTTTCTCATTTAAATAATTTAATATGTTGATTATGAATAACATATGGGTTTATGACATTTGTAAATGATTGCTTTCAGTTTATATTCACATTTTGAACAGCATCTCAACTTCTTTGGAAATGTGATTGTATTTAGATTGTGTTTTGCATGTTTTAATGATATAGCAAAGAATAATCATAAACATCTGATACGTTCCAAAGTGCACTGATGGCATGTAAATGAAAATAGTTTTGGTAGTGGTGCCACTGGTTATCATAGGCGGTCATTGCCTACTGGCTCATCACTGCATGGAGTAACTAAAATAGTTTGACATTTACTACCCAGTATTTATAATCAGAAAGCTCTGACAACAACACCCAGGGATCTCTGCAGAATATACAGCCACAGCAGGTGTCCCATCGAATGACAACAGTCTTGTCTGAAAAATCCTGGCAGAGCAGACCATTTGGTTTTGGCTGGCGATCAATGAGCCCATTTGAACACTAATCATTCAATTCTGCCATGATTAAATAAATATTACTGACTCCTGAAATTGTCGCGTTAATGCCTGTGTGCCAGTTTACTTTCATTGCAGAAAGGTTCTAATCAGAGTAAGCAGCAACCTGATGCACTGTGTGATCTAGAGTCACCCAGACACCCAAGATTTCAGTTCAATTGAATTATCAGTTCAATTTTATCCATATAAAGCCAATTTCAAACAAGGTCGAGGTGCTTTATGTAGCAAGGTAAAAATCCGTATTACAGAGAAAAAGCCCAATTGTCATGGTCCTGGGCCATGTGGGCCCAGTATTCTTAGTTCTCATGTGTCTTTGTATTCAGTTCCCTGTTTAGGCTCTGTTTCCTGAGTTGCCCTGTTGCGTTGTTCCCTGAGTGCTTTCCCTTTGTGACTCTCACCCCCTGTGTGCCCCTCTGTGTATTCATGAGCCCTCGTCCCCTTTCGTGTTTGTTCCGTGTCTCCCCTGCCCGTTATGTTGGTGTTCTACTCGTGCTCTCTCTCCTCCTGTCTGAACCTCTGTACTTCCTGTTTCACCTCGCCCGTCTCCCGTCAGTGTTGTGTTCACTCCTGCCATGTCTCGTGATTATTATCAGTGTCACCTGTGTTCCCCGTGTGCTCCCACTTCCCTCGTTAACCCTCTGTGTATTTATGTCTGCGTCTCCCTCAGTTCTGTGTCGCGTTCTCCCTCATGCCGTGTATGGTTCTCCCCGTGTCTTCCGGTATATGTTACTTTAGCTTCTCCCAGTTTAGTGTAGTTTTGTATTGCTTTTGTATCATCATTATTGTTTATCACTTATCAGCAATAAAGCTGCATTTTTGAGTTTATCCCCCGTGTCTGTGAGTTTGCAATTTGGGTCCTCATCCTGCCTGCCACACGGCCGAAACATGACAGAAGAACGCGACCTCGACATGGACCCAGCGATTCACAACCCCTCCGCTGAGCTCCGTGAGGATCTAATCCACACGGTGGTATATGACTGTCAGAAGTGGTTGACGCTGCCAAGGGGAGGATACCGGGAGATCTTAGCCAGCCGTCTACAGCGGATGGTGTCCGGACTCCCCTGGTTATTTGGCGCGCTACACCCCCGCATCCGGGACTTCCTCGTGTCCACCATGGGCATCCGCCTGGAACTGCCTCTCCGGTGGGAAGAGTCGGAGGACGTTCAGTCCGGTCCGCTGGAGGATTCGCGGCCCGGCTCAGCTCCTCCACCATCCCGGAGAAAACGGCGTTCACGCCGCCGTCGCACCACCCCACAGCCGGACATTCGGACTTCTAATTCACCTGCTGTGGTGAGTGAGGACTCTGTGTCTTTTCCAGACATTATGACTGTTCATTCAGGAGCTGTGTCTTGTGTGGCGGATGTCAAAGCGAGCTGCTTATCGCCTGTGCAGCTACCAGCGGCTCAGTTAGCACCCTCGCAGCCACCCTCAGTTCAGTTAGCTTCCTCGCAGCCACCCTCAGTTCAGTTAGCTTCCTCGCAGCCACCCTCAGTTCAGTTAGCTCCCTCGCAGCCACCCTCAGTTCAGTTAGCTCCCTCGCAGCCACCCTCAGTTCAGTTAGCTCCCTCGCAGCCACCCTCAGTTCAGTTAGCTCCCTCGCAGCCACCCTCAGTTCAGTTAGCTCCCTCGCAGCCCTTCACAGCTCAGTCAGCTACCCCCCTGGAAGCCCCCGCTGCCTGGTATTCTCAGCATCGGCATCTTTTCCCGTCAAGGTTTATCGCTAAATCATTCGATCCTCCCTTAAGAGAGAGACTGCGTCCTCGCTGCCTTCACCCCAGTACACCAGTGTCACCTGGGTCTCCAGTAGCTCAGCTCCCAGTGTCACCTACCCCGCAGCCACTTTCAGCTCAGTTTCCAGAGCCACCTGTTTCAGCGCAGGCCCCAGTAGCTCCAGTGCCGCCTGTAGCGCAGGCCCCAGTAGCTCCAGTGCCGCCTGTAGCGCAGGCCCCAGTAGCTCCAGTGCCGCCTGTAGCGCAGGCTCCAGTAGCTCCTGTAGCCCAGTCCCCGATAGCAGTACGGTCCGCTGGTCAGCTTAACATTCAGCCAGGGGTCTCAAATCTCTCTGGCTCTGCATCAGCTCCTGCTGGGAGCTCGGATGAGCTCATCCAGGACTCCGCGGCTCCCACGCCGCCTTCTACCTCGTCAGCTGAAGGGTCCGAGGGGCCCGTTCAGCCTCCTGTCTCCGCTGGAGGGTCCGAGGGGCCCGTTCAGCCTCCTGTCTCCGCTGGAGGGTCCGAGGGGCCCGTTCAGCAACCTTCCTCGTCAGCTGGGGGTTCAGGAGAACCGCACCAGCCTCATGCCACGTCAGCTGGAGGGTCCGAGGGGCCCGTTCAGCCTCCTGTCTCAGCTGGAGGGCCCGAGGAGCCCGTCCGGTCTCCTGTCTCAGCTGGAGGGCCCGAGGAGCCCATCCAGCCACCTTCTGCTACGCCTGGCCCAGCCTGTGCTTCGTCAGCTGCAGCTCCAGCCTGTGCTTCGTCAGCTGCAGCTCCAGCCTGTGCTTCGTCAGCTGCAGCTCCAGCCTGTGCTTCGTCAGCTGCAGCTCCAGCCTGTGCTTCGTCAGCTGCAGCTCCAGCCTGTGCTTCGTCAGCTGCAGCTCCAGCCTGTGCTTCGTCAGCTGCAGCCTCAGAGCCTTCGTCAGCTGCAGCCTCAGAGCCTTCGTCAGCTGCAGCCTCAGAGCCTTCGTCAGCTGCAGCCTCAGAGCCTTCGTCGGCTGCAGCTCCGGCCTGTGCTTCGTCCTCGTCTGGCCCAGCCTCAGAGTCTTCGTCTGGCCCAGCCTCAGAGTCTTCGTCTGGCCCAGCCTCAGAGTCTTCGTCTGGCCCAGCCTCAGAGTCTTCAGCCTCACCTGCCGCAGCTCCGGCCTGTGCTTCGTCTGCCGCAGCTCCGGCCTGTGCTTCGTCTGGTCCAGCCTCTGAGTCTTCAGCCTGTGCTTCGTCTGGTCCTGTGCCCACCGGGCCATGGCCAGCACGCCTGACACTGGAGAGCCGCCGCTGCCTTCCGCGCGGCCGGCCCCCTGAACTGCTCCGTCGTCTCCTCCGCCGCCGCCGCTGCCTTCCGCGCGGCCGGCCCCCTGAACTGCTCCGTCGTCTCCTCAGCCGCCGCCGCTGCCTTCCGCGCGGCCAGCCCCCTGAACTGCTCCGTCGTCTCCTCAGCCGCCGCCGCTGCCTTCCGCGCGGCCGGCCCCCTGAACTGCTCCGTCGTCTCCTCCGCCGCTGCCTTTCGCACGGCTGGCCTCCGGACCAGCTCTGCCACCTGTGCCACCCGCCTGGTCGGCCCCCCGACCGTGTGACCCGTGGACTCTTGTGCCTGTGGGCTCTGGGTCGGCCCCCTGAACTTTATTTTGACTATGGTCATGTGCTCCTGTGTTTTCTGTTGTTTGTTTTGTTTCCCGTTCTGGTCCCTCCGTCCTGGTCCCCCGCCTCCCGCCCTGGGTGGGTTGTCTTCTGTTTTTGTTTTTGTTTCTCGGGTTTGGGCTGTCGGGAGCCAGCCCTTTAGGGGGGGGTGATGTCATGGTCCTGGGCCATGTGGGCCCAGTATTCTTAGTTCTCATGTGTCTTTGTATTCAGTTCCCTGTTTAGGCTCTGTTTCCTGAGTTGCCCTGTTGCGTTGTTCCCTGAGTGCTTTCCCTTTGTGACTCTCACCCCCTGTGTGCCCCTCTGTGTATTCATGAGCCCTCGTCCCCTTTCGTGTTTGTTCCGTGTCTCCCCTGCCCGTTATGTTGGTGTTCTACTCGTGCTCTCTCTCCTCCTGTCTGAACCTCTGTACTTCCTGTTTCACCTCGCCCGTCTCCCGTCAGTGTTGTGTTCACTCCTGCCATGTCTCGTGATTATTATCAGTGTCACCTGTGTTCCCCGTGTGCTCCCACTTCCCTCGTTAACCCTCTGTGTATTTATGTCTGCGTCTCCCTCAGTTCTGTGTCGCGTTCTCCCTCATGCCGTGTGTGGTTCTCCCCGTGTCTTCCGGTATATGTTACTTTAGCTTCTCCCAGTTTAGTGTAGTTTTGTATTGCTTTTGTATCATCATTATTGTTTATCACTTATCAGCAATAAAGCTGCATTTTTGAGTTTATCCCCCGTGTCTGTGAGTTTGCAATTTGGGTCCTCATCCTGCCTGCCACACGGCCGAAACATGACACCAATAATCAGATGAACCTCTATGAGAAAGCACAGGAAGAAAACCCCTGGCAGGGGCAGCCATCTGCCACTACTTGTTGAGCGGGGGAGAAAATAAGGACAGCATATAGCAGTGGTTCCAAACTTTGTTTCACAAGAAAATCTTCGAATCACCAAAAACTGAGATTTTTTTTAACTCAGTTTTTGCGTTTACGTGTGGACGAGGAATACGGAGTTTGTCACACAACGTCAAAGGTATGTGCCTTTTTTCACATCAGGCTGTGCACGACATTGTTTACATGAGAATGAGAAGAATTTCTACAATGGCGTATAGAGACAAAATACTGTTACTATTAATCTTACTATCTGCAGTTTTTACACGTGTACATATACACACGCAGTTACTGTCCCTCCATTTAGAAATGGAGTGGCATCATCGTGCAATTATTTTTCGTGTAGTGGGGTTTTTTTTCAGTGTAATAATATTCAACATTGCTACCAATACATTTTTCAAAAAATGCCTCTCTGTGCAAAATGGGTTCAAAAACATAAACAATTGTGGGATACTGTTTGTCCCTGATTTGGACAGGGGGAACAAACTGTGGCAGACCGATATTATTTGTATCCCACTGTAACTTTAGTGTATAAAGAGCTAACATATCGAAAATTTCAGGAGTAGTTAGTCAAGAAGTAAGAAGTGTTTGTGAAATAAAAATCAAGAATGTGGGATACTGGTTGTCCCTGATTTGGACAGCCCAGCATGTGCTCCTAACGCAGGGGAAACTAATTCTGTCGGGGAGACCTACCTTGGCACTTGTGCAGGTGAAGCCAAAGGGAAGATATGCTATACCACGTTTTCTAGTATTTGGCTTGGAGGGAAGTTGGTTTGGAAACATATTCAGCTATGCTTCATCTCCTGCTTTGCGTTTGTGTGGGAGCCCTGTCAAAAACCTGTCCATGATGCTAGCAGTGTCCAAGCATTCTTTTTTTTTTTTCCTTAAATTCATACCCTGGAAGACTCTGGAGCAATGGATGAAGGTCATGTGGTCTGATGAGTCCAGATTTACTCTGTTCCAGAGTGATGGATGCATCAAGGTAAGAAGAGAGGCAGATGGAGTGATGCACCTATCATGCTTAGTGCCTAATCTACAAGCCTGTGGGAGCAGCAACAGGGATGCCCAGACCTGTCTCTCGCTACCTCCTCCAGAGAAACATTCCCAGACCAGCCTATAGATGTACACCAGGGCCTCCTCCCGGTAGGAACACCTTACCAGGAGGCAGCAGACTTTCTTTTTTAATAAATATTTTTGTTGAGAAAGAGAAATATACAAGGTGGGCCATTTATATGGATACACCGTAATAAAATGGGAATGGTTGGTGATATTAAAGTCCTGTTTGTGGCACATTAGTATATGTGAGGGGGCAAACTCCTCAAGATGGGTGGTGACCATGGCGGCCATTTAGAAGTCGGCCATCTTGGATACAACTTTTGTTTTTTCAATAGGAAGAGGGCCATGTGACACATGAAACGTATTGGTAATGTCACAAGAAAAACAATGGTGTGCTTGTTTTTAATGTAACTTTATTATTTCATGAGATATTTTAATAAGTTTCTGACCACTTATAAAATGTGTTCAATGTGCTGCCCATTGTGTTGGATTGTCAATGAAACCCTCTTCTCCCACTCTTCACACACTGATAGCAACACCGCAGGAGAAATGCCAGCACAGGCATCCGGTATCTGTAGTTTCAGGTGCTGCACATCTCGTATCTTCACACCATAGACAATTGCCTTCAGATGACCCCAAAGATAAAAGTCTAAGGGGGTCAGATCTTGGGGCCATTCAACTGGCCCACAATGACCAATCCACTTTCAAGGAAACTGTTCATCTAGGAATGCTCGGACCTGGCACCCATAATGTGGTGGTGCACCATCTTGCTGGAAAAACTCAGGGAACATGCCAGCTTCAGTGCATAAAGAGGGAAACACATCATCATGTAGCAATTTCAAATATCCAGTGGCCTTGAGGTTTCCATTGATGAAGAATGGACCCACTATCATTGTAATCCATATACCACAGCAAACCATCACTTTTGTTGTTCCAACAGTCTTGGAGGGATCCATCCAATGTGGGTTAGTGTCAAACCAATAGCGGTGGTTTTGTTTGTTAACTTCACCATTCACATAAAGGTTTACCTCATCACTGAACAAAATCTTCTGCGTGAATTGAGGATCCTCTTCCAAATTTTGTTTTGCCCATCCTGCAAATTCTGTGCGCCGATCTGGGTCATCTTCGTTGAGATGCTGCAGTAGCTGGAGTTTGTAAGGGTGCCATTTGTGAGTAGCTAATATCCGCCGAAGGAATGTTCAACTAACGCCACTCTCCAGTGATATGTGGCGAGTGCTACACTGTGGGCCCTTGCTGAATGAAGCTAGGACAGCCACTGATGTTTCTTCATTAGTGATAGTTTTCTTGCATCCACATTTTGGCAAATCCAACACTGAACCAGTTTCACGAAACTTAGCAAGCAGTTTGCTAACTGTAGCATGGGAGATGGGTGGTCTCGTAGGGTGTCTTGCATTGAAATCTGCTGCAATGACCCGGTTGCTGCGTTCACCAGATATCAACACAATTTCGATCCACTCCTCACGTGTTAACATCTTCGACATGTCAATGGCTGTGAACAAAGAGAAAGTTGTAAATAACTCATGAAAGAATAAAGTTAAGTTGAAACCAAGCACACCATTGTTTTTCTTGTGACATTACCAATAAGTTTGATGTGTCACATAGCCCTCTTCCTATTGAAAAAACAAAAGCTGTATCCAAGATGGCCGACTTCTAAATGGCCACCATGGTCACCACCCATCTTGAGGAGTTTGCCCCCACACATATACTAATGTGCCACAATAATATCACCAACCATTCTCATTTTATTACGGTGTATCCATATAAATGGCCCACCCTGTACATTAGTCGTTTACAAATACGCTCTGTTCCCGCCACATATTCACATCACATCTCGAAACCAAAAAGAAACTGAAGGTGGCTTTGAAGATTTCCAAAGGAGTAAGATACAACGCCTGACCAAAAGTGATGTAAAGGCTAATATTTTGAAGTGTGTAGGGTTAGTTAGACCAGTATTAATTGGAAGCCCAAAAATAGCTAAAAAAAAAAAAAAGGGTCCATGCAGACCTGGGTCCCAAGAGCCTTGGAAAGAATAACTGAATACTGACTCCACCCATATGGAAAAGAAATAGAAAAAACTTATAAAAAACTTGCATCAGATGTGGCCTACTTCATATAGTGAATTATATAAGGTTTATAATAATTATAATTATTAGTCATGTGTAAGTATAAACATGAATTAAGATGAAATAACTGATAATAAATTATGCCAGAGGCAGCATATGTATATTTAATTAATAACAAAATATACATATAAAATATACTAATATAAGTGAAACACAAGGAACAGATGTGACTTAAAATTGTAAGACGGTTAATAAAATAAAATAAATGGTTTTACATTTGAGTGGGAAAAAAATTTCACTTCATGTAGGAGTGTCCCCATCCCCCCCATTGACTGTAGAAAACATGGATGACGCGACAGCACCCCAAAAATGAAGCCAAAACGTCTCTATCCCCCCCTGGTGTCTCGTGTGACAGCATCCTAAAAATGAAGCCAAAACGTCTCTATCGCCCCCTGGTGTCTGGCTGCAGTATAGGTCATAAACCCCACCTCCTCCATGTTAGCGGATGGGACTGGGGTCAGACTAAAATAAATTTATTCTCCTCAGATAATTGTTTTCCAAAGATTCTTTCTTTTGTTTTCAATAGTTCTCATCATGCTGATTTATGTCCAAGGGGTCTCTTTTCTCATAATAATAATAATAATAATAATAATAATAATAAACTTTATTTATAAAGCACACTTAAAAACCAAGGGTATGCCAAGGTGCTTAACAAGTAAGATAGAGTATAGGAGGAGGATAATAGAAATAGGACCAAAGCAAGTACTAAGTATGCAAGCAGATAACTGTCACTGATACATAGGAAGGCAATAGGTACAGAGCAAACAAGAATTTAAATGAGCATAAAAGTGCATGATATAATATCATAAAAGAAATATTAACTAGAGGGAAAGGCAAGATTGAATAAGTGGGTTTTTAATCGTGATTTGAACAGTGCAATGGAGTCAGATGCGCGGAGGTCGAGAGGAAGGGTATTCTACAGTACCGGGGCAGCCAGAGCAAACGCACGGTCACCCCGGGACTTCAGCCGAGATCTGGGTTGGGTCAGAAGTAGTTGAGTGGCAGATCTGAATGTTCTAGCAGGAGTGTGTGGTTTGAGAAGTTCACTAAGATAACTTGGCGCTAATTTATTAATAGTTTTGAAAGTAAGGAGTAATATTTTAAATTGAATACGGTACTTTATGGGCAGCCAATGCAGGCTAGCTAGGACAGGAGTAATATGGCAAAATTTCCTGGTACCAGTCAAAAGGCGGGCTGCTGCATTTTGGACTGTTTGCAGTCTAAGAAGAAGAGAAGAAGGAAGACCATAGTACAAAGAGTTACAATAATCCAACCTGGAGGTCACAAAAGCGTGAATAAGCCTCTCCAGGTCCTCATGCGGAATATAATGCCTAGCCTTAGAGATAAGGCGCAGTTGGTGGAAGCTAGATCTCACTACAGCAGACACTTGCTTATCGAGTTTGAGTGAGCTATCCAGCAGTACACGCAAGTTACTGACATAGTCACAAGAAAAGCTAGCAAAGGAACCCAGGGCAGCACAGAGTTAGGCACGAGGGATTTTACTGTTGAACACCACAGTCTTCTTACCATTTAAAACGAGGGAATTACTCAGGAACCATTCTTTGACCTCCCGCATGCATTCTTGAAAGTAGTGCAGGGACACAGCTAGGTCGTCAGTAAGTTCAAAATAGATCTGTATGTCATCGGCATAACAGTGGAAGGCGATATTGTATTTTTCAAAGATTGCACCTAGAGGGAGCAAATACAATGAGAAGAGAAAAGGGCCTAAAACTGATCCTTGAGGCACACCACAACAGACCGGAGCGGAGGAAGAGGAGAAGGTGCCTAAGTGAACTGATAAAGATCTATCAGCGAGGTATGATTTAAACCAGTCGAGGGCAGTGCCTCTAATACCCACAGTGTGCTCAAGTCTTGATAATAAAATGTTATGGTCCACCATATCAAAGGCCGAAGAGAGGTCCAGTAAAACTAGGACCATAGAGCATCCAGTATCAGTGATTACAAGAATATCATTAAGAACTCTAACCAACGCTGTTTCAGTGCTATGCAATGGCTTAAAGGCAGATTGAAATTTCTCAGCAATTTTGTTCGTGTCCAGTGTTGGGAAGGTTACTTTTAAAATGTATTCCATTACAGAATACAGAATACATGCCCCAAAATGTATTCTGTAACGTATTCCGTTACGTTACTCAATGACAGTAAAGTATTCTGAATACTTTGGATTACTTAATATATTATCTTTACAACAACGTGAATGTACTATTGCTGTGTGATTTATTACTATTACTGAAGGTCCGCGGCTCCGAACTGTAGTAAAGGGACCTCTGGCTAATACGGCGGGGTCCCTGTCGGCTTGTAGGTTGGTAATAAATGTATTACATGTATAAGAACAAGCGTCATGTTAACAAATGATAGCCGTACGGTAACTTTTATGCTTATTGTAGCTATTAGCTAAAAACGCTAATTTAGCATAGTTTGCCCTGAATTCAGCTTTGACAAACAAATATGATCGACTGTTTCTAGTAGAATTCCAAAGTTGTCATCTTGGACCCTGTCAGAGTACCCCCTCTGTATGCTTGCAGAGACCCCTACAGTAGGGAAACATGCAAAACGGTGCCCAAACCTTTGTATTTTAGCTTTATTTATGTCTTACACAGCATCCCAACTCTTTAGCTAACTTAATAACTTTAGCTAAAGTGAATAGTTAGTCTAATTCATTAGTGCAGCATTACTGGGTCACCTCTGTTTGAAGTGATATAATATGATATACAACTATCACTGTGTTTAACTACCATAATAATTCTTAGGGTACTGAGTGCATGCTTAATTAGATTTTTTTTTTTAAAGCATACTGCTCCATTAATATGTTTGACAGGCTGAAGTTGTCGGGTCACCTCCTAAATCGACCATCTTTTACAGGTGTTTTGTGCCAGAAATGGGGTGTCCACTGAAGACTGAAGATACTGAATCTCTACGCCTTGCCATTGATCCCTCTTGTGCCTTCATCTAAACAAGAGACAAACTTAACCACTCTCACATGCTCTGTACCTACATCACCTTCCCTGACAGTCGTAGCTTGGCTCATCTGAGGGTGAAATTATAAGAATGTGTTATTTTGCAAAGTGCTCTCTAGGGTTCCTAAATAAAATATGGCATTGAGGTCTTTTGAATTAATCCCTTCTTCTGAAATATAAGAACCTCTCCTGGTTTTAATGGCACTTTGGATTTCCTTACTTTCTGTTCCACTCCCAACCCCAAATAGATGCTGACAAGCTGCCACAGTAACATGGAAGAGGGAAAGAAGTTGGAAAGGACTACTACAAATAAACCTAATGCCTAACAATGTAAAATAAGAACAATAATAAAGATAAGATGAAGTAACAAGTTTTTAGTTTTTTGTTTATTCCAAATGATCATCCAGATGTCTGTGACATGTGATGACAAACACCATAATGGAAGGCCTTAGTCATCACATGCTTAAACTCATATATTTTTGCATATGCTGAACAGGCAGTCAGACATGCTGAAACTGTGGGGTAGAAAACAGCATAAACACCATACGGCAGGGGTCTCAAACTCCAGTCCTCGAGGGCATGGAAAAGTTGCATGACACTGGCCCTTGAGGACTGGAGTTTGAGACCCCTGTCATATGGAATATGACAGGTGTGGTTGAACTGCATGAAGACTCTGAAGCTTCTCTTCTCTTCTGGCAGGACAGGAATGTGGCCTTGTCCTGTGAGCCACTGTAAGGATGTACTTAGAGTAGAACTGGACTGTCACCGGCCTCAGGCTCTTCACCCTTTTCAAAGACAAAGCAGTCATTTAGATAAAATATTAGATATTGTTTACCTGTAAATGCACAAAGAGAATTTAGAAATGTAATTATTGTCAAGAGTGAACAAGCACTGATAGTGTAATCTACAGCTGTGGCCAAACGTTTAGCGAATGAGAAATGTTGTTTGCTTATTTACAAAGTTTGCTGTTTGAGTGATAGTTGTATATCATATTATATCACTTCAAACAGAGGTGATCCAGTAATGCTGCACTAATGAATTAGACTAACTATTCACTTTAGCTAAAGTTATTAAGTTAGCTAAAGAGTTGGGATGCTGTGTAAGACATACGTGTAAGACATAAATAAAGCTAAAACACAAAGGTTTGGGCACCGTTTTGCATGTTTCCCTACTGTAGGGAGTACCCCCCTCTGCAAGCATACAGAGGGGGGGTACTCTGACAGGGTCCAAGATGACAACTTTGGAATTCTACTAGAAACAGTCGATCATATTTGTTTGTCAAAGCTGAATTCAGGGCAAACTACGCTAAATTAGCGTTTTTAGCTAACAGCTACAATAAGCATAAAAGTTACCGTACGGCTATCATATGTTAACATGACGCTTGTTCTTATACATGTAATACATTTATTACCAACCTGAGAGTTTATCCGCTGGTCATTCGACATGACGAATGACTTCTGAAGTCTTAATTCAGCTCAAGACGCTGTAGATTCCCGTCAGTAACACTTTCGGTCCGCTAGTAAAACGTAGTTCTATTAATCTGCGCTTGAACCGGAACCGGATGTAAGTTCCAAAAAACTGAATTTTGGAACTGAAATTGAATTGTAGAACTGAAACTGAATGGTGAGAAGTGAAACTGAAATTATTCGAGAGCTGAATTTTTAAAGGATAAAATGCAGTTTCAAAGCAAATCAATTCATTTTCAAAATATAAATTCAATTTCAATTTAGTGATGATCATTTTCAAACCATAAATTCAATTTCAAATTAGACTAATTCAAATTCAGTTTTCAAAAGCATTTATTCAAGTTACAATTCAGATTCAATCTGAGCAATTCAAATTCAAATTGAACTTATTCAAATTTAGTTTCTGATGGCACAGATTTCTGCCCATAATGGCAGTCCATTCTCCCTGCAACACGGACTACACTGGCCATGATGCTACATTCTTTAGAGCTATGCTTGTAGCATTCTGCCTGTTAGCTTAGCACAACAACAACAACAACGAAAAGGCGCTCTCTCACCCAGGAAACACACAGTCACAGAGAGAGAGAGAGCGTCGCCCTGTAACCATGGCAACCGTAACGCTGCCGCCTGGAACGAAAGAACGTAGCTGTCAAACAAAACCCAAACAGTCCTGACCCGCGACAATATGAAACAGGAAAGTACCGCAGTGTAATCCATGTATTTCAACAAAGTAACTGTATTCGGAATACCACCTTTTTAAACGGTAACTGTAACGGAATACAGTTACTCATATTTTGTATTTTAAATACGTAACGGCGGTACATGTATTCCGTTACTACCCAACACTGTTCGTGTCCAAGTACGCCTGGAGCTGGGAGAGAACTAGTCTCTCCAGGATCTTGGACAAGAACGAAAGCTTAGAGATCGGTCTGTAGTTTGAAAGGTCATAACAGTCAGAGTTTCTTTTTTTAAGAATCGGGTGGACTACAGCATGCTTAAAGGCCAAAGGAACACAGCCTGAGAGCAAGGAAAAGTTCATAAGAAATAGGATACTAGGTCCAATTACATCAAAACAGTCCTTAGCTAAACGAGATGGAAGAATGTCAAGCACAGTATTGGTGTTATTCATTTGAGCAACTAGCCGCTTAAAAGTCAAACGTGACACAGGCTCAAACTGGTGGAAAATTGAAATGCACTCAGGAATGGGGAGAGGATATAAAGCAGGGGGAAGGGAGGACTTAAGAGATGAGACCTTTTCTAAAAAGTGAGTTTGAAATCACTCACAAAGAGCCTGAGAATAAATTAAAGGCATGTCCGGGGAAGGGTTAACCACAGAGTTAAAAATTTTAAATAAGGGGGTTATGGTCATTGGCCAGGATGATTTTGGACAAGAAGGACGCTCTGGCCGTTTTAGCAGCACTTTGGAATTTTAAGTGGCTAGTCCGTAGCATGTCATGGGAAACCTGAAACCTGAAGTTTGATTCTAATTCCTACCGCGGTGATGTTAAATTGGGGTGAAACGTCATCGTAGCAGCTTTGACTGGCAGCTGCGGTCACGGAGAAGCTTGCGTATCTCTGTTCGGGAATAGCAGATAGTAGTGATGTGCGATACCACTGATTTCCTTTCCGATCCGATACTAATATTCAGGATGGTATCGACGATACTGATCCGATACTTTGTACAAAAACTTATTTTATTTATTGTATCTCAAATTATAGCGTCATAATGATTACAGGACATCAGATTACTTGTTCTTATCACTTAATAATGCAGAGTTCATATAGAAATAAAAAAAACTGAAGTTGTGCCTATTTGAACTCGTTGCCTGCCTGCAGCACTAAAGGACTCTGTGAGAGATGTCTGTATTGCCCTAGCAGCACCTGTCCCTCTCCTCCTCTTCAGTTCGCCTCAACATATGCTCATCATATTATGTGATATGATTCACTCTGAGGTGTTTGACAAGGTTAGTGATGTTGCTACAACCACAACCACAACCACCTCAAGCAGTACGGGTCGGCAGTAATACATCCAGCACCATCATTTTAAACACGGGGGCCCCGCAGGGATGTGTGCTGAGCCCCCTCCTCTTCACTCTGCTGACCCATGACTGCACTCCATCATACAGCTCCAACCTCTTCATCAAGTTTGCGGACGACACAACGGTGGTGGGTCTCATTAGCAACAGGGATGAGACCGACTACAGAAGTGAGGTGAGACGCCTGGCCACGTGGTGTGCTGACAACAATCTCTCTCTGAATGTGGAGAAGACGAAGGAGATTGTTGTGGACTTCAGGAGAATGCACACCCAACATGCTCCTCTGACCATTGACGGAGCGTCTGTGGAGAGAGTGAGCAGCACCAAGTTCTTGGGTGTGCACATCACAGAGGATCTCTCCTGGACGTACAACACCACAGCACTGGCCAAGAAATCACAGCAGCGTCTCTTCTTTCTCCGCAAACTAAGAAGAGCAGGAGCTCCAGCCCCCATCATGTACACTTTCTACAGAGGCACCATCGAGAGCATCCTGTCGAGCTGCATCACTGTGTGGTTTGGAGCCTGCAATGCGTCCTGCCATAGAACCCTCCAACGCATAGTGAGAGCTGCAGAGAGGATCATTGGTGTCTCTCTCCCCTCCCTCCAGGACATTTACAGCACCCGTCTCACTAAAAAAGCCCTTTGCATAGCGGCTGATCCCACGCACCCAATGCAAAGCTTCTTCAAGCTGCTGCCATCAGGGAGGAGACTGCGGAGTCTCCAGGCCAGGACCAGCAGACTGAAGGACAGCTTCATCCATCAGGCTGTCAGGAAGCTAAACTCCCTCCCGATTCTGCCCCCCTCTCCCCTCTTCTCCACCACGGTCTCACTGAACTCTGTCACACACACACACACACTCACTCTCTGACGCACTCACTGGCCTACTCCAGTCACTTTCTGGAGCATTGGACTGCTTAAGCATTGGACCTCATAAGACTTTGTTGTTACACTATCTCTTACCGTACACTACTAAATCCCCATTTGCACTATTTGCCTATTTTGCACCACTATGCCTTCTTACTTGAATATTGTATATTGTATATTGCATAGCTTTTTTTTGTTATACGTAAAATTGTATTGTATTTATTTAAATTGTTACTTTTTAATTATTTTATTTGCATTTTTCTAATCACTAGGGTTTGAGAGTAACGCAATTTCTATTCTGTGTATGTCCTGTACATGTGGCAGAATTGACAAATAAAGTTGACTTGACTTGACTTGACATGCCAACCATGCTGATTTTTCCGGGAGAATCCCAAATTTTAGTGCCCCCCCCCCCAAAAAAAAAAATCTCCCGGAGCCACCATTCTCCCAAATTTCTCCCGATTTTCCACCCGGACAACAAAATTGAAAAACCATGTTGCAGAATTCATAGCACGGCCCAGCCAATTCCAGTTTCCAACAATGGCAGCAGCTACTTAGTTTTAATATTACTCTTATTTCTCTTTCTGGGTCGCAAAAAAACTTTTAACATAGTTTCAGGTGAGAATGTAGCTGTGTAAACTTCAAATATCTGAGACGACCGACACATCGTTTTCAAACCCCTGCGGTCTTTCACTGCTCGGGTTAAACATGATGTATAAGTCACTTTGATAACTTAAAAATGTTATTGTTTGGCTTTATCAGTGTTTTATTTGTTCGTGAGTAAATCGGTTTGGCTGAGATTAAAGTTATTAGATTAGATTAAATTTAACTTTATTAATCCCTCGGAAGGGTTCCTCCGGGGTTTTCACAAAGCTGAATAAACGCCAAACAGAAAACTAATTAATCAAAGTGTGAGCCGGTTGAGAGTTTACGCCAGCGCCCGGTTGTATCTTAGATAGCAAGGAGCAGACAGCAGAGTTTCACTCCACCGAGAGAGCTCGTGACGTACTACCCGGCTTTCATTAGACCGCCAAGAACGGGTCCTCAGGTGGAAGCCGCCTCTGAATTTGGACACCCCCGCTGTTTCTGGGCCGGCCAATAATAACGGTGACATTTAATGTATTTTATCCGATAAATAAACCCTGTAAAATGTATTCCCCCCCAACAGCCCTTTTGAATGTCTCACTAGTATGGCCACAACACCTCACTCTTGGAGCACTTTTTTGCTACATGTATCGCAAACCAGGTCTCAGTTGTTTGTGGAGGTAAAACAAGTCCGCACATGACTCCGATTATGCTCAGCCATTGTTGTGAGAGCGCACGCCAACGGCTGCGAGACATTTACACAGCCGTATTTCGCACATGACTATGAAAGGCAGAAGAGGAAGTAGTTCCTTTGAATGTAGACAATCCGAATGTTATAGTTTCTTTCCACTGTGTTCCTGTTAATGATAAACTACAAATTTATCCTAAATTACTAAAATATCGATAATGAGAGAATCAATTCTAGAACATAAATAATTGATATCGGAGGAATCGATATTTCAGGATCGATCCGCACATCACTAGCAGATAGAACGTAGGCTCTGAGAGGAGGGCCAGCGTTTACACTATGAAAACACAACCGAGTGTTTTAACCTGACAGCCTGAGGTGTTCTTCAGTAAACTGGACTACCCGACAGAAGGACCCGAGGCCCCGCTGCACTTTTTCGGTAAGTTAAATGTGTTTGTAAGCTACTCCATAACTACCGTCCTTAGCTCGGTCCTGAGACCTAGCTAGCTAAAATGAGCACTCGGCTGTCAGGGTTCGTTTAGCTAACCCATGCAGGTGAATGAATTTACCCTGACTAAAGAAATCAAGAGAAACGCCCCAAGCTGCTCAGTCACTAATTACTGTTACTGTACTTTTATTACAAGCAGTGTTGGGAAGGTTACTTTTGAAATGTATTCCATTACAGAATACAGAATACATGCCCTAAAATGTATTCTGTAACGTATTCCGTTACGTTACTCAATGAGAGTAACGTATTCTGAATACTTTGGATTACTTAACATATTATCATGCATTTTACAACTACGTGAATGTGCTATTGCTGTGTGATTTATTACTATTACTGAAGGTCTGCGGCGCCGAACCATAGTAAAGGGACCTCTGACTAATACGGGTTCCTGGTCGGGCTTGTAGCCGAAAAATGGCTTTACTTTGTTGTCTGGGTCAACTCTGCTTGCGAGAGACAGAGAGAAGCGTTGAAAGGCTGCTCCAACAGAATTTATTGTTTCAGAGGAAAACACGAACACAGTGTACAGTTGAGTCTTAATAGCTTACTTACAACTGGGCTCCTCAGGCACTCTTCTTGGCTGCAGTGGTTATTATTATATTCACATGCTTCCAGCTCCCGTTTTTGCTGGATAACAACTCGTACTTTTCGACTCTCCTTTTTCTTCCACCTCGCACTCACAGACACATAACGGGTATGGCAGTCCATTCTCCCTGCAGCACGGACTACACTGCCCATGATGCTACATTCTTTAGAGCTATGCCTGTAGCATTCTGCCTATTAGCTTAGCACAACAACAAAAAGGCGCTCTGTCAGAGCAAGAGCATCCCCCTGTAACCATGGCAACTGCAACGCTGCCGCCTGGAACTACAGAACATAGCTGTCAAACAAAACCATCATATAGTCCTGACCTGCGACAATATGTCCTGACCTGCGACAATATGAAACAGGAAAGTACCGCCGTATAATCCATTTATTTCAACAAAGTAACTGTATTCTAAATACCACCTTTTTAAATGGTAACTGTAACGGAATACAGTTACTCATATTTTGTATTTTAAATACGTAACGGTGGTACATGTATTCCGTTACTCCCCAACATTGATTACAAGTATTATACTTTAAAAACAACAGGCTGCACCCTGCTGCAGCTCCTGTGCAGAGCTGAATATTAAATATGTGCAACAACAGCATGTTTTCAGTCTCTTGCCACATCTGTAAAGACAATAACATTTTTTTAAAAGCTTGTACTTCGGTAACTCCTCATTAATCAGGAACTATGGATTAAAGTACTGTAGTGTACTGTAATACTGAAAAAAATGCAAGAGAAGAACTTCAGATCCTGAGTGTGTGAGGACAGAAGAATCAGCTTTATTTCAATGTTGAGGGATAAAATTTATATTTGAGTTTGATGGTTCTGTTCTCTTTGTGATTACAGGAGCTGCCCTCAGATTCAGACCTCAGCACCACCCAGTGACAGCAGACAGATCATCCAACATGTTCATATGTTAACTGCAAAATGAACTGATGAAAACAGTACAAAGGTTAAAGTACCACATGTGCTGTAGTGAAAGCTGCAGCTGTTTTATTGATAAAGTTAAAGATAAAAAAACAAAAGGATTAATCACTCATGTAACTGTGTCACTATATATCAGCATTAACAGGACCTCAGTTTGGTGTTTCAGAGAGCTGCTGATCTCAGACCTGCACAGCTTCCGTTTTAAACACTTGATGTACTCAGCTGCACGAAGAGCATATGAGATTTTCTCTAACACAATTAAATAAAACCTGATGAAGGTCAAAGGTCGTCACTTGTATGTTGAACTACAAACTTGTCATCTGGAATTCTTTCACTGTTTTTTGCAGATAGTGTGTTATTTACCATAAAGTGATGCAGAGTTATTCATACCAGAGTAACAAGAGAGGATCATATATTTTTAAATATATAACTTTCTACAGTACTGAATATAATATCGTTATGTAAAAGTCCGGAGCCTCTGGGGAGTATCAGAATATTTCTAATATTGCACAAACCAAAGGTCTCCATCACAGTGTTCATGAAATGCTTATCCATCTCCTGGGGCGGGCCTACGGAGGAGTGCTGAAGATTTCCCTGTCAGGGAGCTGCTGGTGAAGATCATGAGTCCTGCTTGATCAATGCGATGAGCTTCAGTCTTCCTGTTGTTTCTTAAATGATGCCTCTTTCAGTGGGTCAACGGAACTTCTGGCACAGGACAGCTGTCATGAAAGAAAGTGAAGAAGTTTCTCCAAACCTCTGGACCCAGGAAACCCAGCTTGGTCCTGATGGTCTCCCTCACTAGTTTCTCTCCAGGGTGAATGTCAATAATACAGACTATTAGAGTAACAGGTGTGTAGCTTCGCTAACTAGCTAGCAACAAGCCTCCAACACAGTGCATATGCTAGCAGCTAATCCAGCGGTCCCCAACCCCCGGGCCTCGAACCGGTACCGGTCTGTGAGTCGTTTGGTACCGGGCCACGAGAGTTGAGGCTCAGGTGTGAAATGTATGGTTTTCAGGGTTTTTATTGGTTTTCAGCGTTATTTTGTTATCGCTTTGTGGCAGAGGTGTGGTCCGGGGCGCGGCTGCAGGGGAGGAGTGCTGCAGTGAGCTCAACGGGGCGGTGCGGGTGAGAACAGCTGATGGCGATTTGGACTGATGGTGGTTTTCCTTCCCTTTATATAGTGAGGTGGAGAGGAGCGGAGGAGGAAGACTCTGCGGGAACCGACCGCTGTCAGACGGTGTTCTGTTATAATTCCGTGGACACTCTCAATAAATGTGGAATCTGATGATAACGACCTGTGTGTGGGTGTATCTGTGCATAGCGTACGTCACACGCTTTTATCGTTAACTCGGTTTTCCTGGGTCTTTTCAGGTGTGTTATGAATAAATCTTCTTTTTTCGGTACCGGTACTAGTTTTATTTTGTTGTATTTATCCACAACACCTTAAAGGCCGGTCCGTGAAAATATTGTCGGGCATAAAAGGTTGGGGACCGCTGGGCTAATCTAGCTAACGAATTAACAACAGAGCGATTTTAGAACTATAAGATGACAAGCTGTGTGTCTTTTTTTATAACAGTGACATGGTTGTATTTACCTTAATTAAACGAGTCGTCAGTCGCGGTAAACCAGCAAAAAAACTTGAGTCACCGGGCTACGTAAAAAGTGTAGAGGGGCGTGTTAGCAGTCACGTCCAGCGGGTGTGTAGGTGGGAGCCTTACACAGTCGCTCCACCTCAAGTCACTACTGTGCAGACTCTGGCTCCAAAAATGCAAGATGACGGCCTCCACAAGCGGGGTATTTTGGCTTCATTTTTGCACAATGGTAGGAGGTGGTGGATGTCACTACCCGATCCGTACCAGAAACCCGATCGGTACCCCGCATGCGCAAATCTTACGTCACTTCCTCTCTTTGCCAACATTGCGACATTCAATATATTTGAATGATACGATTAGCACCCAGTTAGCTCCTAGCATTTCTCAACACCTCTGCCTCCTTTTCGACTGCCCGGGACATTTAAACAATAGATAATCCGTATAAAAACAAATTCATGCTTTTCTCCTCCACAGAGAGCGTCCCCCGATTGAACAACAGCGCCCTAAAATAATAACAATGGCGCCTAATTACAGACTTAATAATATTGACTTAGTAATGTGTCATGTAAAGATTCATCAGCCAGATTAAGTGTTTACTGACAATTGACAGTGATAGCAGACATCATCATCACTATTCCAACAATCCTCTCCTCACAGACAAGCATAAACTCACTCGACTATCACTAAATCAAATTTAACACGCATTTGTAATGACGCTGCTTCAGTTTATAATAGGGTTGATTCGCTCGGTCAGCAGGTGGCGGTATCCTCGTACACTGGGGAGTAAACTGCCATTCAAATAAAGTTTGAATTTGAATTTAAACGAACAGAAGAAGAAGAAAACCCCTGCACATATGCGGTACGGATCGGGTAGAACCGGTTTGTATGGTCCGACTTTACACATGCGCAGTAAGGATCGGAGAGTCCTGATCCGTAACTATCTTTTTATTTTTCGTTTTTGTATACATTATATTGAAATGTTTCATTATTGCAAACATTTTAAGATATACTTATTATTCTTAACATCTTAACAGATACTCTGACCTGTAACTATCGTAAAACGCTTTGAACAGAAGTAGACACCTTTCGCGCATGCGGGGTACCGATCGGGTTTCCGGTAAGGATCGGGTAGTGACAGTGTCGCGTCGTCCATCTTTTCTACAGTCAATGGTCCACCCCATTCTGGAACATTCTTCATTTCGCGCCCTTGGACAAAGCTGACAGTTAAGCTGGCAATTTTTGGATTAAGTGCATCTTTGAGCTACGGACTTATTTTCTGCACTAAGGGTAAGAACCTTTTGACTTAATTTGAATCCCTAAGTATAAATGAAATGTTTACAAAGTTATGATGCTGCAAAGTAATGTATGGCACAAGTGCTGGCGAACCTTTTCCTAGCACTCAAGCAAGGCTAAGCTAGTTGAAATTTTTACGTAATGTTGGATTTAGCCAATTTTCACAGTTTGAAAGCATTGTCTGGTGTCCTGTATACTGCTTACCTTGCACCAAAATTAATGACTGCGTGTACTTAACATCAAGTTGTACTTAAACATTATCTTGGTTTTTCTCTATGATTAGTATTAATAAAGGACTTTATTAGACCAATTTAACGAAGTTCAAATTTTTTAAGAGGAATATGGGAGGGTATTTTCACTATCACAGCAACCAAAATTGCTTTGGTGTTGTCTTTCTTAGCTTCATTCCTCACAGCTAAGTGAGGAGGGTAGGCCATGGCCATGAGCAACTAGTCCCCAGCTTTTGCCCCTGTGTCAGGACCATGCACAGCAGTCAGAGAGGCAGATCAGTGAGCACTCTATTTCTGTAGAAGACGTCATCATTTTTCAGTTTTCTTATTCTCATTTTTCCAGAAAAAACAAATAAAATATAGGTGTTCTTGATTTGTTTGGGGGTTTTTTTTATACACACTTTAGTATGCAACTTTATATGTGTAGTTGTTTTAGTGAGAACTTCATCAGAAATAGTGTACTGACTCTAGAATCTGTCTCTTACTGTTGTGCAAGCTCTGTACATGAGGGAAACTGATTATTTAAGCAGAACTGATGGGTCTTGTGAGGGCCACAGTGCCAACTTCTTTTACTATGATTGCTGTGGCCCTCCTTTTTTCCTTTTTGTAATGTATATTTAGCTAGAATTTACACATTTATTTATTTATAAAAAAGAAAAGCAATTGCTCTTTGGATGTGGTTCTAAAGATCTGTGACCTTTAAGTGTTTGTCTGATGCCTGATTTGTGCATGCACACTGTTATTTTAATTTGTTTCATTATGGCTTAAATTTGTTTGAATTTTGTGCATGCTCCTTTATCAGCCTTCCTGCATGGACAGCTTGTGTGGTTATTGGCCAGGAGGGTTTGCAATTATCTCAAAACTTGAGATGTTTGTTGTTTTGATTATGACTTGGCTGACTATGGCTACTTATAAATTGCATAATCACACTATTAAATAAATATGTTATTAGTATCTGTATATTGGTTTGATTTTGCTGTTGGACAGTGGAGTGAATAGTAGCAAGGGTTATGTGTGGTTTATTTCTTTCTTTATTTTTACACACTTTGACATAAGAAGCAGTGTATATTTCAAAATTCATTTCTATTCAAAATTTGATGCATGCCAGAAATATACTAGTAGGAATCTTTTTTTGAGTTTGTAACAATTAGAATTGTTACTTTATAAAGCGATGTCAGGGTCCTTTATTGTAATAAAACAGCAGATGTCTTTATGCTAGAGCTGGGTGATATAAGATTTTTTCATATCACGATATGTTTTTTTCATTTCAGGTGATAACGATATATATCACGATATAAGCCAAATAACTATATTTGTAAGATTTAAATGTGCCGTTGCTCACAAGTAAAATGTGAAATAATCAGCAGCTTGTTTTGATTTAAATATTTATTTCCCATAATAAGTTCAACAGGGTAGATGTACTTAAGGAACATGAGACTTTTCAGATAAATAAAGGCAAATATTGCAAACTACACAAAAGGCAGCCGCTAAAGCGTTTAAGTTTCAAAATAGAACAAACAAAACAGACTACTAAATTGTCAATTCCACTTAGAAACAAAAAATAAATAAAAATAAATCTTAGTTTGTTTTACAGAAGAACAGAAAAAATTAACTAACTTTTGTCAATATCAAATAAATTGAGAACTAAAAGGAAATTCTCAGTCTCTCCTTGTTGTATAGCTGAGCTTTTCAAACAGTTTTAACAGTTACTTTAGTCTGACAAAAGCCGAATGATGAATTAGCGCTTCCAGTCAGAGATTGAGCATGTATTTCCAGACTTGCTTTCTGCACATTTACAGTGCACGCTACTCTGTTTTTTGTCAGACTTGAAATAGCAGAAATACCTTCACACTACGGAACTTCTGTGGCTCTTCCATTCGACAATCTCTCCGGCATTGGAACCATCATCTGTTTTATCTTCGGTAACCTTCGGTCACGCTCTAGGTTGATTTTTCTCTAGTCAGCACACTCATTTTCTCCATTACCCGGGCGGCACGGCGGCTGGCTGCTTCCCAAACAAATACACATGTGCGGCTTGGCACTTCTGCTGTACATAACAAGTCACGTGACGTGACGCTGCGGCTGTGATTGGTTCTGCTCTGCGCTACTTAATTTGGATTGGCTGTTCTTCTTTTTTTTTTTAAGAGGGCAAAAGAGACGAGGCCTATCGCAAAAGTTTAATTTTTCTATCGAGAAAAAGTTATTTCGCAATACATATCGTTATCGTTCTATCGCCCAGCTCTACTTTATGCCAAAGTAACTGAGGATAAAACACAGAAAAAAATGAAGGAGATTTTCCTGGAGTGGCTTTTTAAATCAGATTTAAATCAGATTCTGCAGTTGAACAAAAACTGAAGAAAACCATGAATCAATATATGAACGTTACCTGATGCTGCTGAAGTAAAGCAGAGCAAAGTTACAGAGGTTTTATTAGAGGTTTTATTAGAGAACAAGCTGAGTCTTTTGCAATTTGGCATAATTTGGCACAAAAAAAACAACTGACAACAGTGCTAAGCACAACCGTACACTGATGTATAATAAGCAAGGGAATAATGTGGAAAACAGATTTCAGATGGGGAAAGTTTTCTTGAAGTACACTATGAGAGAGCTGTGCAGGAAGTGTGATTTTTACACTTTTTTATTTTATTTATTTTTTTTAAATCGTGGTGGAAACAAGACAGCAAGAGGGAATTAATGACAGTATTTATCAAATGTAAAGCGTACTTTGGATCTTATTTTGCTGCTGGTTCAATTAATTTTGGTTGGAGAGTGATAAAACCTCGAGCTTCAGAATCTGTGAGCTGTCTTTCAGAAAGCAATGGAGCAATCTGAGAGGACAAAGAGCTCAGAGGAAAATAAAATGAGTCAGAGCATCATCAGGACTTAATTTTGTACTCTGATTCTTTTGAGAATAAAACACTTGAGGAAGAGCACTATGATTGCGATGAACATGCTAAAGATTATGTTTTCATGAAATTTCTGTTGATTAAAGGACTGATGAGACTTTGTGCTATGGCCAACAAAGAGCACCAGTTTGGGGTGTCACTTTGAACGAGCTGTGTGTGGGATATGGGGGTAATGCGCAAGCTTATTTATCTTTGGTTAAAAGGTCCCCGAAAATGCAAAATTCTAACTGATTTCAGCATTCATGGTTTCTGTCAGGCAATATTTGCCTTAAAGTTTTGCAAGGAAACCAAGGTCTCTCATTTAAAAATTAGCACGTGGAAAGTAACTGAATTGAGACAAGTTTTGCTTTACACAAGCCCAGTTGTTCTACTGAATAATATACCAAGCCAAATGTATAGATGCTTTATACTGTTATCTGTACCTATAAGAATTCTTCTAAGTCCTGAGTTGTATATTGATAACTGACCGTGATTATGCAGAGGATGTTTTGAAGCAGTTTGTGAAAGATTTTGCTTTGATTTATGGTCTTGACTTTGTTGGTTATAATATACATTCTTTAATACACCTAGCTCAAGATGTCCGGAAGTTTGGCCCTTTAGACAGCATTTCCTGCTTCCCATTTGAAACCTTCCTGGGTGGAATTTACTTGGATTCTGGAAGCAGATTGGGAAAAGGGAAGCGGAAAAGGAGGTAATTATGTTAAAAACACCTTAAAAGCAAAAATGTATTATTGAGATTTTAAGAAACAAAAACAAACTGACAGTTTCTTTAGCAGACCCTTGCTGCTCATCAGGTTCAGATATGATTTCAAAACTTGTTGACTTAAAAATCTGTTTTAGACTTTTTTTGATGCCATTATATACATTAATGTTTTTAGTTTGTAGAACTAACCAGTACCCTAAATTATGTGTTTGGATTATTATTTATTTGTGTGTGTGTGTGTGTGTGTGTGTGTTGTATTTTGTTTGTTTGTTTGTTTTTTTAAGACCAGTGATCCTGCCGAGCTCTGATGAGGATTGGGACAACACTGCGGAACAGCCAGAGACCTCACCACCATCAGCAATGGAGAATAGACATTCAAATGAAACTCCCTTCCTGAACATCACTCATCCATTTGTTCAGCCGCTACAACCCTCAACTCCTTCACCTGTGGTTTCACAACCAGTTCCAAGACAACTTCTGCAAGCCACCAATACGAGCATTTTTGTATGTGTTCTAACCCTCCTGGAAGACATTAAGGACACTCAGAGGGTCCACAGTCGAATGCTACAGTCTCTCCTTACACAACGTGATGGACCAGTTGCTGCAGTATTACCCGAGGGTGCTGTATTTCCCATCCGGACAGTAGCAGATGTGGCAGCACTGGAGCAAAAACTGGCAGACCCTGTCTTCCTAAAAGAAGTGGTAAATAATAATGATGTAATAACAATATTCAACGCTTAATGCCTCAGTCAGTCTGTATTTCAAGCTAGCATTTATGATCAAGGAAAGTTGCTGTTTGTTCGAACATGGTCAGTGCAATGGAGTGGGAGGAGAGCTGAACAAAAGTTGCTATTTTTGTTAATAAAATAACTTCTCCAAATATTACCTAGTTATAAGTTGTGCCATGCCAAACCCAAAACTTAAGAAATTACTTTTGGTGAATCATTTAGCTCTTTGCATTTGCATCAGACAGTGTTCGACTTTGACACCTAACTCTTTCTCAGTCAAATAGCATCAATATTATAGAGCCTAATTACTGTGTAGCTGTGCTTGCTTTCTTTTAGGTGTGACTGATGGTACTACTGTCAGTAAAATTATTGTCCTTGTGTGTCCTAAGTTTGCACTGCATGCCTAATGATTCATTTTCAAATTTTGAAATGGAAATAGAATTTGTAAATTATAAAAACCATTGCACAAGTTTTGCGAACAAGGTTATATGCAACTATTTATCTAAAAATGTAGTATCTATCTATCTAGAACAATCAGGTGCTCTGCATCAAATAAGATACCACACACATTATTTGTGCCACTCCCAAAAAATTTTTTCCGTTCACTGTAATGCAGAGGAGAACCACAGGGAAAAACCCTGCAGGCCTGATAGCAGGGCTTATCCCACTACACTACACACTGAACACACGCCAAACGTCAAAAATCTCTTAACAACTCAAAACTTGCTCGCTCTCTTTCTTTCACTCACTCGCCGGCATCACTCTTAAAACTTTCCCCTCTTCCTAAACAACCAAATGCCACATGTTACCATATAATTTTTTGATTGGTCGACATGGTACGCTTTAACACTAATAGGGAAGGGGTGTTTTTCTTTTTTTCACGCGCAAGCAGAGTGCGTGCTAGCGCTGTCCATAGAAAACACTGTTTTTACTGTTTCTCCTCGCAGTAAATACAGCAGTTTTATTCAGAAATAAAATGTTGCATCTATTTTTGTTAATCATAACTCTGGTTTTGATTACAAAATTTAAAATCTGGTATATAAAGGTCCACGCTTTAAATAAAACTTGAAACGGAGACTCGGGGTCGCTACATCTTCTGGTTGCGCCGTCTTAAAGTGGTCATGTAATTGAGATGCACCGGCATGGCCATGAGATTTTAAGCAGTGTCACAGTATAAATGTAAGTATGGAAAAAAATTTGCCTGTATTTTTACCAGTGTGATTGGTGACACACTGATGGCCCTATTTTTGATTTACATGAAAATCATTGGCGCCCGCCTGGCACACACCTCAAGAAGTGGAATATGTTTTCTCCTTGGTAGATGTAGCCATTGTTATATTTTACTATTTTGTTTTGTGTTCATTATGAGGTGCTGCAGCATGCAACAAACTGGTTAACCACTTGCCACTTAATAGCTTTTCTGTTTCCATGAATACTCATGGTCTTCAAAGAGTTCAATGTAGGAGGTCAAACAACTTGAACAGCACAACCTCCAAAAGAACTCCAGTACTATCGTAAATCTGATTTTGTTTGTGAAAATGCCACTATTTTTTTTTTAAATTTTATTTCTTTCAGGACCAATGGATTGGTGAATGAGTGAGAAGCTGTGGTTTGCTGCATTTGTTTTTCCTTTAAACTGTATAACATTTATTTGTTATTACTTTATGTATACTGTGGACATTTTTGTCAACATGTTCTCCAAACAAAAAAATGTATTATATAAAAAAGCATACTGTTTTAAAAATTCGTAGTAATCAGTATTAATAAAAAAGATGAACTGGCTTTGTTGTACAGGTGATTTAAATTATAGCTTACTTTCATTATCCAAAATTCCATCTGGGCAAACACACTTGGGGCCACCATGGAAACTGAGGACAAAAATAGCTGGGTCCCAGGTTGGTAACCCAAGTGGGCCCCAAGTATCAGACCCGCTTCTATCCATCTGGGCCCCATACTCATTTGTTGTCTGGGGCTGATTTGGGACCCATCATTAACCCATCTGGGAAAACACATTTGGGGCCATCATGGAAACTGAGGACAAATGTAGCTGGGTGCCAGGTGGGTAACCCAAGTGGGCCCCAACCATCAGACCTGCTTCTACCCATCTGGGCCCCATACTCATTTGTTGGCTGGGCCTGATTTGGGGCCCATCCGGGTCCCATTATTAATCCATCTGGGCAAACACATTTGGGGCCACCATGGAAACTGAGGACAAAATTATCTGGGTCCCAGGTGGGTAACCCAAGTGGGCCCCAAATATCAGATCTGCTTCTACCCATCTGGGCCCCACATATTATTTTTTTGACTGGGCCTGATTTGGGGCTTATCTGGGACCCAGCATAAACCCATCTAGGAAAACACATTTGGGGCCACCATGAAAACTGATGACAAAATTAGCTGGACCCCAGTTGGGTTTCCCAAGTGGACCCCAAATATTAGCCCCGCTGCTCCCTATTTGGGCCCCACATATGTGTGTTGACTGGGATACTGCTTTCTCCCATTGTTGATCCAAAAAGATTACTCCTAACTCCTGCTCCCAAGCCCTCCTAATTTTAACCACTTAATGGACATCTAAATCCATAAGTCATTTATATATCAAAGATATAATTGATTTATTTTTTGAACAACAATTCCTCCCACGGTTGGACATTTGGAAGAAGAGGGTAGGAAGAGAAGTGAGCATAAGTGCAATGCCACGCCTGAAAATAACGAAATGGATGGTTAGCCGGATGATTTGTTTCTGAACAGAGATCTGAAAAACTTGGGAAAGTGCCAGCTATATAAAAATCTTTAAGTGTTAATACCATGATGTTTCCACTGTACATAAGTACCATCAATGAGACCAGGAGAAAATAGATGGTTCTGTGTGATGGGCATGTGTACTGATGCAGAGATGTACTTAACACTTGTATCATGTTGAAAAAAAAATCACATTGATTATGTTGCGGGTCATTTTGACCTGTACTGTGTAAATCCACTCAGAATTGTCAAAAAAACTGCAATAAAACAATAGCAATTTTATTTTCCATTAGAAAAACATTTAGAACACAGACATACAACACAGTTTGAATTACCATAACTCTTTTTAAGAACAATTTAGTAAAAGTTTTTCCTTCTTTACAAACTGTCACGATTAGTGGAGCGGACTCAAGCGCAGACCACAAGTTTCTTCAAATCAAAAGTGAATTTATTTACAGTGTTCTCCACGGTGAAATATATATACACACACAACGGTGTCTGGGGAAAAGGGGCTGGGGTTCCAGGGTCCGGGACTGAAAGGGGCAGGAGTCCAGGGAGGGGAGATTTCCACACAGCCCTCGCAACCACACACAGCTCCTCTTCTTTCCTCTATCACTCTTGCTTACGCTCAGTCACCGTGCACAAGGAAAACAGGTCCAGGGGAAATCTATACACAGAAAGAGAAACAGTTAATCTCCTGGTTCAGACGTACTGACGAACAAACTTTGCAGAGTGCAGGACGACTGACGCTGATGGCTCAACGATCCAGCGACGAGTAGAGCAGACTCGCCATCTTAAGTAGGACTCCAATTCTCATAATCAGCGGCAGGTGTGCTGATCATCTCCAGGTGCGTGGGCCAGGAGCAGGGGCCCATACTGAGCTCCGCCCCAGCAGGAGAAAGAGAGAGTGGAAGAGGGCGAGAGAGAAAGGGAGAGCAGAGGCGAGAGAGGAGAAAAAACAAAACAAAGCGCCTGACTGCTGTCAGCTGGCGAGGTGCGGGGACCATGACAGTACCCCCCCCCCCCCCCCTCAACGGGAGCCTCCTGGCGACCCACCAGGCTTGTCTGGATGCAGGCGGTGAAACTCACGGAGCATGGGCACGTCCAGAACGGCCGCTCGCGGGACCCAGGAGCACTCCTCCACGCCATAGCCCTCCCAGTCAACCAGGTACTGACAGCCACGCCCCCGGCGCCGTGAGTCCATTATGCGAGTGATGGAGTAAGCCGGCAACCCATCCACGAGCCGGGCGGGAGGAGGGGGCCTGGAAGGAGGGCACAGAGGACTGGACCGGACAGGTTTGATTTGCGAAACATGGAAAACATCATGGATTTTCATATTGCGAGGGAGTTTTAACTTCACAGAGATGGGGTTGACCAAGGCGGAGATTTCAAAAGGGCCGATGAAGGTGGGTGTAAGTTTCTTGGATTCAGTCCTGACCGGAACAAAGCGGGTAGAGAGCCATACCTTCTGGCCGACAGAGTATGCGGGTGCTGGAGTCCGGTGCCGGTCTGCGATGCGTTTGTTGTTCTCCTTCGTGCATAGTAGGGCCGCTTGAGTTTTCCGCCAAACTCTGCGGCACCTGCGCAGATGAGCCTGGACAGAGGGTACAGAGTGCTCACCTTCCACAGCAGGAAAAAGAGGAGGCTGATATCCCAAGGAAGCTTCGAATGGAGACCGGCCGGTGGCAGAGGCAGTCAAGCTGTTATGGGCGTACTCGATCCACGGCAACTCCTCACTCCAGATGGTTTGATTGGTGGAGGCGACGCAGCACAGGGCGGTCTCCAGTTCTTGGTTGGTCCGCTCGGACTGGCCGTTGCTCTGAGGATGATAGCCCGAGGATAGACTGACCTTTGCGCCCAGGGAGTTGCAGAACTCTTTCCAGACCCGAGAAGTGAATTGAGGCCCTCTGTCAGACACTATGTCTTCCGGGATCCCATGCAGGCGGAAGACGTGAGTGGCGAGTAGGCGTGCGGTCTCTAGAGCTGTGGGAAGCTTAGGCAGAGCAATGAAATGAGCCTTTAGAGAAACGATCGATTATGGTGAGAATGACCGTGTTACCTGCTGATGGAGGTAGCCCGGTGATGAAGTCCAGTGCTATGTGAGACCATGGCCTGGAAGGAGTGGATAACGGATGGAGCTGACCCGCCGGGGGTTGGTTCGATGGTTTGTTTCGGGCACAGACCGTACAAGCAGTGATGTATTCCTGAGTATCTTGGGTGAGTGAGGGCCACCAGAAGTACCGCTGGAGAAACTTGACGGTGCGATGTATCCCTGGGTGGCATGAGAACCGGGCCGTGTGAGCCCATTGCAGAACCTGGGATCTGACAGAGCGCGGAACATAGAGTCGGTGGGCGGGCCCCCCTCCCGGATCCGGTTCGGCTACCTGAGCCGCCCGGATGGCCGCCTCGATCTCCCAGGTGATGGCCCCGATAGTACAGGTTGCCGGCAGGATGGAATCCGTATCCGCCTTTTCGTCAGCAGCGGAGAACTGACGGGAGAGAGCGTCCGGCTTGACGTTTCGGGAACCGGGTCTGTAGGTGATTGAGAAGTGGAAACGGGTGAAAAACAGGGCCCATCTGGCCTGTCGAGCGTTGAGACGTTTCGCCGTTTGAAGGTAGGCCAGGTTTTTGTGATCGGTCCAGACCACGAAGGGTTGAGTGGTGCCCTCCAGCCAATGCCGCCATTCTTCCAGGGCGAGCTTAATCGCCAACAGCTCCCGATCGCCCACATCGTAGTTACGTTCTACAGGGGTGAGACGACGGGAAAAATAGGCACAAGGGTGCATCTTACCCTCCCTCTGTTGGGAAAGGACGCCACCCCTGAGTCGGATGCGTCGACCTCTACCACGAACTGAAGAGTGGTGTCAGGTTGGACCAGGATGGGCGCTGAGGCAAACCGTTTCTTGAGCTCCTGAAAGGCTGATTGGGCAGCGTCACTCCACTGAAAAGCAAGCTTGGGAGAGGTTAACTGGGTTAATGGTAAGGCAATCCTGCTGAAGTCCCGTATGAATCTCCTGTAGAAGTTAGCGAAGCCAAGAAAGCGTTGCAACTGGTGACGGTTGTTTGGTTCGGGCCAGTTCACAACAGCCTTGACTTTCACAGGGTCGGGTCGGAGATCTCCACGCTCGATTATGTACCCTAGGAAGGCAACCGTGGGCACATGAAACTCACATTTCTCGCTTTTGACGAACAGCCGGTTCTCCAGAAGGTGTTGCAGTACCAGCCGGACCTGGGTCTCGTGTTCAGCCTTGGAGGAAGAGAAGATCAGAATGTCGTCTAGATAGACAAACACAAATCGGTTAATAAAGTCCCTTAGAACATCGTTGACCAGAGCCTGGAATACTGCAGGTGCGTTAGTGAGGCCGAACGGCATGACCAGATACTCGAAATGTCCAAGGTGGGTATTGAACGCCGTCTTCCATTCATCGCCGTCCCGAATCCGAACCAGGTGGTAAGCGTTTCTCAAGTCCAGCTTGCTGAATATGACGGCGCCCTGGAGAAGTTCGAAAGCGGAGGTGAGCAGAGGCAGTGGATATTTATTCTTGACCGTAACGTTATTGACTCCCCGAAAGTCAATACAGGGCCGGAGGGTCTTATCCTTCTTTTCCACAAAGAAGAAACCCGCTGCGACGGGTGAGGAAGAGGCACGGATGATGCCTGCAGTGAGGGATTCCGTTATATATTTCTCCATAGCCTCCCGTTCCGGCAGCGAGAGGCTATAGAGGCGGCTGGTCGGTAAGGGAGCTCCCGGCAGCAGGTCTATGGCGCAGTCATAGGGCCGATGGGGTGGCAGCGACTGGGCTCGGTCCTTCCGAAACACCTCAGCGAGATCGTGGTAAACAGACGGCACATCTGCTAAGTCGGAAGACCGCGGTGGCTCTGGGCCGGTGACCGATTTGTTAGGAGGTACGGCAGCCTTAAGGCAGGTCATATGACACTCCTCTCCCCAGCCTGTGATGCCTCCTTTCTGCCAATTAATCGTGGGGTTGTGTTGCTGGAGCCAGGGATGACCGAGAACTAACGGCGTCTGAGTGGAGTGAAAAACAAAAAAGCTAATCTCCTCCGAATGATTGCCAGACAGTGTGAGGGTGAGCGGTTCAGTGATGTGTGTGATGTCGGGGAGGCGCTGCCCTGATAAAGCCGTGACGCGTAAGGCGTGGGGCAGTGACTCCACAGTCACACAGAGTTGTTTTGCTAGTTCAGAGTCAATGAAATTTTGTTCTGCTCCAGAATCAATAAGCACAGAAAGTGAACGACACTCGGAGTGGACCAGAAGCTTAGCCGGCAGGGCTAAACGTGGAGGAGATTTATCCTGATTCAAACTGCCCACCAGTACTCCTACCATCACTGGCGGGCGCGGCCTTTTGCTCGCGACGGACAGGAGGCGATCATGTGTCCCTTGTTACCACAATACACCACGTCGCTGGCGTTCCGCAGCAGTTAGGTGGGAGCTGCCAATTTGCATGGGTTGTACCTCTCCATCGGCGCCCTCTGGTGTCCGGAAGGACCGGTAATCGGCCGAGGCCTCCGCCCCTCGTGGCCCGCGGCCTCCTGCGAACTGGAGTTCCGTGCTTGTCGACCAGCCCGTAGCCGCTCATCCACCTTAATGCATAAAGACATCAGTTCATCAAAAGCAGTGGGAAGGTCCCGCATAATCAATTCATCTTTCAGATCCTCGCGGATGTTATTTAACAGTGTGCTCCTGAGCGCATCCGGTCCCCAGCCGGTTTCTTCTGCCAAAATCCAAAAGTCGATTGAATAGTCTGCCATACTCCGCTTACCTTGCTTGAAGTTAAGGAGGCGGAGCGCCGCATCCTCGGCTCCAGAGCCTCGGTTAAACACAGTCTTAAAGCTAGCCACAAACCTCTCAAAAGAAATCTCCGGGTCGGAGTTTAATACCACCTGGGCCGATTTCAAAGCACGATCTCGTAGCATCTGTACAAAGAAAGCAATCTTCGCCCCGTCATTGTTATGGAAGCGCCGCTGTTCGCGGAAAATCAATGAGCACTGGGCCAGAAAACCAGAGCACTTTTCTGTCTCACCCGTAAAGGGTTCAGGCGAAGGCAGAGGACCGTCAGAGGATGGAGTGGCTGCCGATGAGGGACCTGCCGTGGCCGCCGCGAGTGTTTCCTGCGGGGCAGGGTGAGAACTGAAAAAATCACATTGATTATGGATCGAGCTGGTCTGACTCGCATCTTGGGAGTGACAAGACTTTTTCCCAGTTCTTCCAGGAAAAGGTGATGTCGGTACAATTTACCCGCATTCCAATGTTGGTTGATTTCAGTCCACAGGACATAGGCATTGTAAGCAGACACATCCAAAATGTTGTAGAAAATTACCAAGGGCCAACGAGCTGTCTTGCGCTGGCAGCTGTATGTGACTTTGTCAAGATTGTCTACTCCTCCTTTGATGGAGTTGTAGTCTAAGATCATTTGTGGTTTTTTTGTCTTCTCTTGTGCTCAGAGATGCATCTGTGTGCATTTTGCTCATGACAAGAACATTCTTGTTTTTCTTTGGGCAATATGAAACAACTGTTGCTTTCTCAGTGAAAACAAATATTGAGGAATGCAGAGATCTTCCCTGCATCTTCAAAATTTCACTGGGAAGTTCTGGCTTATTTCTTCTGATTTTTCCCAACATAGTCAGCTTTCTCTTCTGAAGTTCCTCTCCAAGCCAGTAAGATGTAAAGAAATTGTCACATGTGATGCTATGCCCTTGCAGCCCTTCACTCATCTGCAGCACCACACGCATCCCCTGATTCTTCTCAGATGCTCCTCCAGGTAGCTTTCCAGTGTACACTTGCATATTCCATGCATAGCTAGATTTTGCATCACAGGCTGCCCATATTTTGATGCCATACTTGGCCGGCTTGTTGGGCATATACTGTCGGAAAGGACAGCGACCCCTGAATGGGACAAGGCGCTCATCAACAGTAACGTGGGGACCAGGGTTGTACAACAAAGGTAGAATTTCCACCCATTTATCCCATACATCTCTGATTGCAGCAAGTTTGTCTCTTTCACGTCGACCAGCTCTGGTTTCACGGTTGTCAAATCATATCATCAACTCATGTGATGGCAAATCTTGTAGGGCCAGGAGTCATTTTGATGACATTAGAAGATGACCGCCTGCCTTGACTTTGGTGTGGTGATAATGACCATTTTATATTACCATCTTTAGATGTCCATGTCTCCTCTGTGGATGATGATTGCTGCATTCCTTGGTTTTCATTTGATGTAGAGATGGCGGCACACTCTCCCTCAGAATCCTCCTCCTCTTCTGAAAATTGGCAGTGTGGATCATCAAAAACATTGTCCTCGGCCTCTGAAAGATCCTCAGTCTCTGAAACATCTTCTTCTTCATCACTATCCCAGTTGAAAAGCAGTGATAAAGCTTCTTCAGTCGTCAACCTTTTGGAGCTCATTTTTGGTGTGTTGAAATGACATGAGAACAGTGACAAGAATAGGGGAGAGAAATGTTCTTGCATGCACACCTGGGTCTGAATGTATATTCAGAAGCAGTCAAAACAAAGTACATCAAAGAGAAATGTTTATTTTGGATCTGAACAACTTTTTACTTACATAAAAGTGTGCGGGTCATTTTGACCCGCAACATCATCTTTGTATACAAACACTGCAGAGACATTCCAGGACACATCAAAGTGTCCATATTTTACACACCAGTTCATGACCCCAGATAAGAAAAAGTCATAAGCTTTCATGAAGAAAAAGAAAGGATGACCAGTACTTTGGTCAACACAAAAACTGGAATGGGTCAAATTGACCCTTAACATAATAAGAAGGTTAAAATGACCCCTGAATTGTGACCAAATCTTAAGACTAGACTGTACCACGGGGTTTTTTGTGATATGAGAAGGGTTGAGTGGTAGTGGAGAGAACACTAAAGCTTCTAAGGAGGAGGAAGTGCACGACAGGCGCTCCAGTTTACGCCACAGCAATTCTTGAGATTCAAGCCAGTGGGTCAATTTGTGAAAATGAGAGGACCAATAGTAAAATAAAAAGTTAGGCAAGGCAAGACCACCATCAAATGTCAGTCTCTGTAATAGTGATTTCCTCACTCTGGGATGTTTCCCTCCTCACAAAAATGATAGAACTAGCTGATCTAACTTTTTGAAAAAAGCTTTAGGCAAAAATACAGGAATACTCTGAAACAGAAATAACAATTGAGGCAAAATGTTCATCTTTACTGAGTTAATCCGATCAATTAGGGACAAAGGTAGTGAATTCCATCTCTGGAAATCTGATTGAATTTGAGTGATCAAAGGGGAGAAATTGGAAGAGTATAAAGAAGACAAAATATGAGTCACATTAACTCCCAAATATTAAACCAGTGGGGCTAAGCCTAAAAGGAATATCAGATTGTATAAGTATAAGACTTAAGGAATTTATGGGGAAACATTCATTCTTAAGAATATTTATTTTATAACCTGATAGAGAGCCGAACTTGTTTAATAGAGACACAATCAATGGTATACTAGATAAGGGATCAGAGACATATAGAAGCAGGTCATCTGCATATAAAGACAATTTTAAGTCAAGACCTGACGGGAAAATACCATGAAAATGAGGGAGGGACTTCAAAGCTATAGATAGGGGTTCAATTACAATAGCAAAAAGTAGGGGGGGGCAGGGGACAATGCAAAGTAACCAGAGGAAACACCATTTGTGTAGACACTGGCTTGGGGTGACTTGAACAACAATCAAATCCATGAAATGAATCAGTCCTTGAAACCAAATTTTTGTAAGACCGCAAAGAGAAACCTCCACTCCACGCGATCGAAACCTTTCTCAGCATCAAATGAAATAACTACTTCTGGATTAATAGTTGAGTGTTGGGAAATAATTACATTCAAAAGCATGCGAACATTAAAGAACAACCTTTAATAAAACCATTCTGTTCATCCGAAATAATAATAGGAAGAACTTTTTCAAGGCAAGTTGCAAAATTTTATCCAAGACTTTAACATCCACATTCAGCAGTGAAATAGGCCTATACGAGGTGCAAGACGTAGGATCCTTACCCTTCTTTAGGAGAACAGTAATTAGTGCTTGAGACAATGTAGGGGGCAATAGACCACATTCTAAAGATTCATTATACACTGAAAGAAGTATTGAGGCTAACTTGTCTATAAATGGTTTTTAAAATTTTAAGAAGTATTGAGGCTAACTTGTCTATAAATGGTTTTAAAGTTTTAACCGAAAACCCATCAGGTCCTGTTGCCTTACTATTGCGCGTGGTTTTGATTGCATGCACAATTTCATCCAACCTAAGAAGGGCATCTAATTGTTCAGCTACAACAGGATCAACAGTTGGCATTGTAAGATAATACAAAAAAGAATGGACCTCAGAGGCATCAGCAGTGGATTCTGATTAATATAGAGAGGAATAATACTTCTTAAACACCTCATTCACTTCCTTTGAATCAGAGACCAAGTTGCCTGCTGCATCCTTAATTTGAGAAATTAATCGAGAAGAAGCCTTACATTTTAACTGATGGTCCAAAAGCCTTCTCGACTTATCACCATGTTCATAATAAGTCGTGCGTGCACAAAGTAAAAGGCACTCAGCATCTGCCGTAGAAAGCAAATCAAATTCGGTCTGCAAGTAAAGTCATCTTTTATAAAAATCAGGTGCGGGACTGGCTACAACCTTTCTATGTCACAAATTTGTGTAGTCAAAGTTTGAAGTTTGGCTTTGCAGCCTTTAGTGCAATGAGCAGAGAAACAAATTATTTGCCCACACACATACGCTTTACGAGGTTCCCAAAAGCAACAACCTTGTGACAGTATCGCTGTCATTAAACACTATATATTCGTCAATTGCGGATTTAATAAAGGTAACTAATCCCTCATCCGAAAGCAGCAAAGAGTTAAATCTCCAGGGTGGGGAGAAAAAGGACTGGGCTATGAGTTTGATATCAACACTAAGTAGTGCGTGATCGGAAATGACAATTGGATGTTATGTAGATGACAGTACTTTTGGGATAAGGGATAACGGTCCACAAAAAAATAAGCAATACATGGAAAAGACTGATGTACCTGAGAAAAGAAAGAATACGCTCTGTTAGTAGGGTTAGAAAACCTCCAAGGATCTACAAAACCATTCTGAAACATAAACTCTGAAATAGACTTGGACATAGAGGATTGGATCAGGGTCCGAGGATTCGAGCGATCTAAGGTGGGATCAATAACACAGTTTAAGTCACCACCCAATATCAAAAGATGAGTATCAAGAGAAGGGAGACTACTCAAAAGTGCATCTGTAAAACCTGGATTATCAAAATTTGGCGCATACACATTGACTAAAAGGACGGATAGATTGTGCATGGTGCCTACAACAATTAAATATCTCCCGTTTTTGTCTGCTTTATTCTCGAAGGCCGTAAACTGCACCCTTCTGTTTATTAAGCCACCCCCCTGGCTTTTGAATTAAACATTGAATGAAATGCATGTCCCACCCATGGACATCTGATCCTAAGATGATCCCTATTCCGCAAATGGGTCTCTTGCAAAAACATTACATCACTTTTTAGATGGATGTGAGATTATTTTAGATCACTTAATTGGGTTATTCATACCTTTTACATACCAAGTTAAAAATCGAATACTATTATTGCCTAAGAATTGACCTCTAGTGCTGATCATTGCAGACAGATTAAAAAGAAAATACTTTTTCTTTCACCCCAAGGAAGGAAAAAAGGGGAGAAAAAGCACACTCACACATAAACCAAACAAACCAAAACCACAACAACAGAAGTACAGCCTCAGAATAAAAATAATAATAACACGTCAAACCCTCCCGCCTCCCACCTGCACAGCAAAAGCCTCCATCCAAACGATAGCGACAGCAGTGCACACTCCCATGTGGAGCAATCCGAACAAAAACGCTTACAAAACGAACCATGTCAAACTAAAGCTCCAACAGAGTAATTTCCGAATAAATTAGAAGGCAGAAATAAAAAAAATAAATAAAAATTATCCTTTACTATTAGACAAGCAGAACAAAACAAGTGTTTGGCAGAGTGAAAAACTTAACTCAGCAAAATGACGTTTGAATTTGGATTATTCGCTATTTCAAACAAAAAAATATATGTCCCACTATGTTTTTATTGCGTTGTTATTGTCTTAATATATTCTTTGGCCTCTTCTGGCAAAACATAGTCATGCTGCGATCCCTCATATGTGATCCGTAACCTGGCCAGATAGAGAATCCCAAATCAGACTCCCTGAATGTTTGCATGCACAACGCGCTGTTTTAGCGGTGTGATCAGGTAAGACAGCAATGGTCATATTATTTATCTGTACCCTCTGTAGCTCCCTGGCTTTCTGAAGAATCCTAGTACAGTCCACGTAATAGTGCAGCTTCACAACCATAGCGCGGGAACATGTTAGGCGTCTCCTTCCCAAGCTGAAATGCCTCCATCAAAAGCATGGACACATCTGTAGTAGACAGTATGTTCTCCTCTGGCACACCAACAATGTGTATATTATTGCGACGAGACCTGGACTCCAAATCTTCGCATTTATTCTCCAATTTGGCCAGCTCTTTTGACATACTTTGGCTTGGAGGTGGACAATATCATCTGTTCATGTAGAGAGGGACTGCTCCATCTCCATAACTGTGCTTCTGAGCCCAGTGAATTCCTGCTGCATGGTTGTTATGTCTGAGGAAAGGTCAGTTTTTAGCTGCTACATGTCAGACCTGATAGTTGTCTCACATCTATCAGGTCCGACATACAGATTCCCTGCAAATGCTGCTGTCAGCTCCTTTTTAAAAAGTGCTGAATTTTCTTCACGACGTTCAGAAAGGAGTTCAGCCTTCGTGAACTTCTCCATATCGCCAAGCGGCGTGTCGGACGGCTCAGGCAGTGGCGAAGTTTTACTACGAGGTGGGGATGCAGTATTAGCAGCAGGCCGCAGGTTCGGCTGAGAGGTGTTTGCATTCTTAATAACTTTTTGCAACAATATAAATGCCAAAAGCAAAAACGATCTTGTCTTGGAATAATATAACACTGTTAATATATTTTAAAAAATGTCAAAATGTGACTGGAAATACTAGATAATAACTAGACTTTGCAAGAGCTGCGCTCAATGCAACCTACTCCATGCTCACCTAAACCAGAAGTCCTCGAGGCAGCAGACTTAGCCATCTCCTTTTGATGTGGAGGAATAGTGGCTCTACTCTGAACCCCTCCGCTCTGACTGAACTTTTAACCCTACTGCTAAGGGAGGGCCTATCCATCTTTTGGAAAAATTTCATTTCCGTCACTCGCATTCATATCCTGATTCTAATAGTGTTAACAAAATGATGAGACCTAGATTAGCAGATTAATGGGCATGGGCATTAATGGCATTAATGCCCTATCTGATGGCAGATGGCTGCATAACATTTACATTTACTGGCATAAGGCATCAATTAAAATTCTAACAATTCGATTAAACAACTAGTATTTCTGGTACCAACTAGTGACAACAACAACAATTAGTCCACTGGTCAACTAGTTGTGCACATCCCAAGTGTTTACCATTTTAAGCACATAAGTGCAATGGCAAGACAAGAACATGGGCACTTTAGTGAGTTGAGGTGCATGGGCTGAGAGGTTAGGAGTCTCTCAGTTTTCTTATGTACATGAGTCCTAATGTCTTATGAGTTTTCATAATGTCTTAATAATGTACATACTTGTCTTTCGAAGGAATTCATTATTACCTCTTTGGTTATTTTCTAAATAAACAAGTGATTCAAGTGGGATACATTTCTTAGACTCAGTTTGATCACTACACTGTGAGGAATTTGTGGTTTTTTAAAAGATTGTTTACACCAAGTAAAACAGTATGCCTGATTCGACCTTTTATTGACCTAATTCGTGAGGTGATCCCCTTTTGCAGATTTGCTAAACTGCACACTTCTTCCATTCTGTCATTGACTTCCCTTATCCAGAAAGCAGACATTTATTGTTTATCGCACTAAGTTGATTTTCAATGGTGATAAAAATGTTCTAGAGATTGCACTTAAAAATAAACAAATTTTAAAAAAATGAAAATCAAAACAACAACAACAACAAAAAAACATACATTTTAAAGTTAGAGTCCTGGAACTTTGTGAATACATTTCACAATAATTTGCTAATTTAGCTAATATTCTTAAAGAGAGAGCCAGAGGTGATCATCAAAATAACTATTAACCTCTTTATATCAACTATTAGGAAAACAAAAAACAGATTAAAATCTATTCAGATGTTCATTTATCAAATGTGATAACATGAAGTCAAATAAACCATGTTTGCAAAACATTTATTTGTGCTACATGTTTTTCTGTTTTACAGACACTTTTCCATTTTTACAAGATTTGCTCTTCTGCCTTCTTGGTTGAGGGTTAATCATCTTAGTTCTGAATTGGATTAGCTACTACACGACTGACATTTTCTTTGTTCTTTCTTTGTTGTTTTGTTTGTCTTCGTTGAACTTGGAGAAGACAGCATTGTATTCAGCAACAATCAAAAACAGATGATTCAGTAAAAGATTGTCTTTTTCACTGTTAAGTTGTTAACAGTTAAGTCACAGGTATTATCACATGTGTAGTACTAAATGCAAGGTTGGTGTCAAGATCTGTACTGGCAGACCGTGTGGAGGGAGGAAGAGGACCCAAAAGCAGACGCTAAGAAAGACGGTACATGAATAACAAAACCAAAAACAACAACTAAGACTGGACTATGACTTTAACTGTGGACTAAACTATGATTTTAACTGTGACTTTGACTCTGACTATGACTGTGACTTCATGGGGGGAACATAAGCAGATGACCTGACAACTAACAGTAAGAGACACAAGACTTAAATACAGGAGGGTAATAGAGGGGAGTGAACACACATGGGGAACCAGCTGACACAACTGGCCATAATGACACCACAGGGGAAGTATAAACTAAGCACACAGAACATGAAAACAAGACGTTCAAAATAAACAGGAAACATGACGAGATGCAGACATGCCACAAACTTGACAACAAGAACCACACAGACATGAAACATGACAAGGAGACTTAGTACAGGGAGAGATGACACAAAAGGATCTAAAAACAAAGGACTAAAACAGCTAGGCATCGGAGAAAATAACTAGATAAGCTAAACTGAAAATAGAGCACAAATGAATAACAAAATACAATGAAACTCAAAAACTCTGAAAGTTACTGTGAAAGTTGGACTAATATGTTCATTTAATTAATACGTTAGAGTACCGTTTTTAATTCTGTCCTAGCTTGTGAAGCTCTTTAGCTTAATAAGCATCAAGGAATGAAGTGCAGCCCTGATGAAGAATATGTAATACTGTTCCTCTAAATAAATTTAAAAAAGTGTGCTACATGACATGTGATGATGAGATGAGATAGCCTTTATTTGTCAGTTGCAGGTCTTTTGCCCACAACCGAGATGACAGACCTTGCCGACCGTACATACAATACACAAACATCACATTGGGGAGACAGGTCAGGCTAGGTAGCGAGGAAAAAAAACATTGAAATGTGTAACACAAAAGAATAATACAGGAATGCACAGGTATCAACACACCATAGCACAATAAACACAGACAAGCAAGATGGGAAAGTGTTCCAGTGTGTACATCTGATCTGGGACCGCTGCAATCTTCGACTGCGCCTCCAGCTGATCCGATGTCCACATCAGAGGGGAGGTAAGCGTTGGAGGTGGCGTTGGATCCGGGGTAGGAAGGGTTATGCGTCAGTGAGTGCTTATCAGTATCAGTATATGTATTTGTGTGCGTGTCCATAGTTCAGCTGAGACAGTGTCCTTCGCCCTGCCAGGCTAAGTAAACAGTCTTCCAGCCAACCCAGGTGGCCTTGTAGGGAATGGGAAGGAACAGACTCAACACAGTCGTTATCAGACATGTATTTATTTTAAAAGTTTGGGTCTTCAATGTCCTACTTCAGGGTCATCCATAAGGTCATTTCTGATTGCAGTAAATGCCACTAAAGCTGCGGCCCATCCCACAAATACAGAGGGCTTGTCATTTGTATTTGCAATAAATTCACCACTCAGGAAATTTATACCCATACAAAATACCACAATACACCAAATTAGGAATGGCATCAAATTGCATGTGCACAGGCTGTCAGTTGATGGATGGGCTTGTATAGTGCTTTGAATTATCAGTTTATACAGACTAATCAGTATTCAGTAAAATAAATCACAGTGGTGACAATGACAAAAGCCAGTCAAGCAAGCAGCAAAATGAAAAAGTTCAAAGGGTTGACAGTAATATTAGCATTTATGTAGTGATGCAAGTATCTCTTCCATGTTGACAGTGGCTCCATCGATGGGGCTCACTGCTCAGGTACAAGCCAGCATTCTGTGTGGTGACCATATCAGGGGAATAGAAGCTTCCCCGACTGACAATGACTAGGGAAAGGAAACAATATTAGTGCAAACAGCATGGATGTTTATGATCAGTGATGTTTAACAAAGAAATGCCAAAACGAAGCAAGTGGTTGGCAAGTAAGCTCTTTCTTAAGGTAGTGTAAATGTAAATTCTTCCACAGGGTTAAAAAAGCAAACAAACAAAAAAAATAAATAAATCAGAAAGCAAAATGCACATTTTTTGACTTTGTGAGAGAAAATAAGATCATTTAATTTTTTCTAGCACAAGCACCAATATAAGGTGGACCTGCCTGCACTTTATATTTCTTGTATCTAGCTTTCTTGTGTCAATTTGTAACCAATGTTCCCTCTGAGCGAACACACAAACTCCCTGAGCGGCCCCTTGGACCACTGCGAGCAACAGCAGACGTGTGCACTGTGGTCACACCAGCATCTAATCCATCCAAGTTACATGGTTTATTAAAATAATCAAATTACAGCATTTACATTTATGTTAGACGCTTTTAATTAACTGCTTTAGCCCACTTACAATGAAAATTAGAAAAAAAAAATCTTGTTCATGACCTGTGTAGTATGTTAACACTATTGGAAGTAAATATAAAAAATTCCCCACTCGCCCCTGTGGGCGGTCAATCCTTCAACCTCGGGTCCTCTACCAGAGGCCTGGCAGCTTGAGGGTCCTGCGCAGTATCTTAGCTGTTCCCAGGACTGCGCTCTTCTGGACAGAGATCTCCGATGTTGTTCCCGGGATCTGCTGGAGCCACTCGCCTAGCTTGGGAGTCACTGCACCGAGTGCTCCGATTACCACTGGGACCACCGTCACCTTCACCCTCCACATCCTCTCGAGCTCTTCTCTGAGCCCTTGGTATTTCTCCAGCTTCTCGTGTTCCTTCTTCCTGATTTTGCTGTCATTCGGAACCGCTACATCGATCACTACGGCCATCTTCTCATGTTTGTCTAGCACCGCTATGTCAATCAATCAATCAATCAATCAATCAATATATATATATATATATATATATATATATATATATATATATATATATATATATATCGTGGTGGTTAGACTACACGCCTTTGGAGCAGAGGATCGCAAGTGCGATTCCTGCCTAGGGCATCTGTATCCAGTAAGGGTCCTAAGGCTATATATATACAGTGGGGCAAGAAAGTATTTAGTCAGCCACCGATTGTGCAAGTTCCCCCACTTAAAATGATGACAGAGGTCAGTAATTTGCACCAGAGGTACACTTCAACTGTGAGAGACAGAATGTGAAAAAAAAATCCATGAATTCACATGGTAGGATTTGTAAAGAATTTATTCGTAAATTAGGGTGGAAAATAAGTATTTGGTCACCTCAAACAAGGAAAATCTCTGGCTCTCACAGACCTGTAACGTCTTCTGTAAGAAGCTTTTCTGTCCCCCACTCGTTACCTGTATGAATGGCACCTGTTTGAACTCATCATCTGTATAAAAGACACCTGTCCACAGCCTCAAACAGTCAGACTCCAAACTCCGCCATGGCCAAGACCAAAGAGCTTTCGAAGGACACCAGGAAAAGTATTGTAGACCTGCACCAGACTGGGAAGAGTGAATCTACAATAGGCAAGCAGCTTGGTGTGAAAAAATCAACTGCGGGAGCAATCATCAGAAAATGGAAGACATACAAGACCACTGATAATCTCCCTCCATCTGGGGCTCCACGCAAGATCTCATCCCGTGGGGTCAAAATGATCATGAGAACGGTGAGCAAAGATCCCAGAACCACACGGGGGGACCTGGTGAATGACCTGCAGAGAGCTGGGACCAAAGTAACAAAGGTCACCATCAGTAACACACTACAACGGCAGGGAATCAAATCCCGCAGTGCCAGACGTGTTCCGCTGCTGAAGCCAGTGCATGTCCAGGCCCGTCTGAAGTTTGCCAGAGAGCACATGGATGATACAGCAGAGGATTGGGAGAATGTCATGTGGTCAGATGAAACCAAAGTAGAACTTTTTGGTATAAACTCAACTCGTCGTGTTTGGAGGAAGAAGAATACTGAGTTGCATCCCAAGAACACCATACCTACTGTGAAGCATGGGGGTGGAAACATCATGCTATGGGGCTGTTTTTCTGCCAAGGGGACAGGACGACTGATCCGTGTTAAGGACAGAATGAATGGGGCCATGTATCGTGAGATTTTGGGCCAAAACCTCCTTCCATCAGTGTGAACTTTGAAGATGAAACGAGGCTGGGTCTTCCAACATGACAATGATCCAAAACACACCGCCCGGGCAACAAAGGAGTGGCTCCGTAAGAAGCATTTGAAAGTCCTGGAGTGGCCTAGCCAGTCTCCAGACCTCAACCCCATAGAAAATCTGTGGCGGGAGTTGAAAGTCCGTGTTGCTCGGCGACAGCCCCAAAGCATCACTGCTCTCGAGAAGATCTGCATGGAGGAATGGGCCAAAATACCAGCTACTGTGTGTGCAAACCTGGTAAAGACCTATAGTAAACGTTTGACCTCTGTTATTGCCAACAAAGGTTATGTTACAAAGTATTGAGTTGTATTTTTGTTATTGACCAAATACTTATTTTCCACCCTGATTTACGAATAAATTCTTTACAAATCCTACCATGTGGATTCATGGATTTTTTTTCACATTCTGTCTCTCACAGTTGAAGTGTACCTCTGGTGCAAGTTACTGACCTCTGTCATCATTTTAGGTGGGGGAACTTGCACAATCGGTGGCTGACTAAATACTTTTTTGCCTCACTGTGTAGGTTGAATCGCTACCTTATCGTGGTGGAGGGGTTTGTGTGTCCCAGGGATCCCAGGGGCTATGTTGTCTGGGGGCTTTTGCCCCCTGGTAGGGTCTCCCATGGCAAACTGGTCCTGGGTGAGGGACCAGACAAAGAGCGATTCAGAAGACCCCCATGAAAAGAATATCGAGGGAACAGTTTACCCTGCCCGGGATAGGGTTACCGGGGCCCCGCCCTGGAGCCAGGCCCGGGGAGGGTGCCCGAGGGCGAGCGTCTGGTGGCCGGGCCTTAGTCCATGGGGCCCGGCCGGGCACAGCCCGAAGAGGAGACATGGGCCCATCCTCCCGCAGGCCCACCACCCGCAGGAGGCGCCATAGGGGTCGGGTGCATTGTGAGCCGGGTGGCGGCCAGGAGCGGAGGCCCTGGCGGACCGACCCCCGGCTGCCAAGACTGGCAATAGGGACATGGAATGTCACCTCTCTGGTGGGGAAGGAGCCTGAGTTGGTGCGTGAGGTTGAGAGGTACCGGCTAGATATAGTTGGGCTCACCTCTACGCATTGTCTGGGCTCTGGAACCAGTCTCCTGGAGAGGGGCTGGACTCTGTCTCAGTCTGGAGTTGCCCCTGGTGAGAGGCGGCGGGCTGGGGTGGGTATTTTTATATCCCCTCGGCTTGCTGCCGGTACGTTGGGGTTTTTCCCGGTGGACGAGAGGGTTTGTTCCCTGCGCCTTAGGGTCGGGGAACGGGTCCTGACTGTCATCTGCGCTTATGCGCCGAGTGGCAGTTCGGAGTACCCAGCCTTCTTAGAGTCCCTGGGGGGGGTGCTGGAAGGTGCTCCACCTGGAGACTCTGTTGTCCTGCTGGGAGACTTCAATGCTCACGTGGGTAACGACAGCGAGACCTGGAGGGGCGTGATTGGGAGGAACGGCCTCCCTGATCTGAACCCGAGCGGTGCTTTGTTATTGGACTTCTGTGCTAATCACAGTTTGGCCATAACGAACACCCTGTTCGAACATAAGAGTGTCCATAAGTGCACGTGGCACCAGGATGCTCTAGGCCGTAGGTCGATGATCGATTTTGTAATCGTATCACCAGACCTGCGACCATATGTTCTGGACACTCGGGTAAAGAGAGGGGCTGAGCTGTCAACTGATCACCACCTGGTGGTGAGTTGGATCAGGTGGCGGGGGAGGACGCTGGACAGACCTGGTGCACCTAAACGCGTAGTGAGGGTGTGCTGGGAACGTCTAGCAGAGGCCCCAGTCCGCGAGATCTTCAACGCACACCTCCGGCAGAGCTTCAACAGCATTCCGAGGGAGACTGGGGACATTGAGTCCGAATGGACCATGTTCAGCGTCTCCATTGCCGAAGCTGCTGCATTGAGCTGCGGCCGCAAGGTGGTTGGTGCCTGCCGTGGTGGTAATCCCCGAACCAAATGGTGGACACCAGAGGTGAAGGGAGCCACCAGGCTGAAGAAGGAGGCCTATCGGGCTTGGTTAGCCTGTGGGACTCCGGAGGCAGCCGACAGGTATCGACAGGCCAAGCGGAATGCGGCTCGGGCAGTGGCTGAAGCAAAAACTCGGGTGTGGGAGGAGTTCGGAGAGGCCATGGAAAAAGACTTTCGGACTGCCTCGAAGAGATTCTGGCAAACCGTCAGGCGTCTCAGGAGGGGAAAGCGGTGCTCTACCTGCACTGTGTATAGTGCTGGCGGAGCGCTGTTGACGTCGACTGAGAAAATTGTCGGGCGGTGGAAGGAATACTTCGAGGACCTCCTTAATCCCACTGACACGTCTTCCGGGGAGGAAGCAGAGTCTGGGGATGAGGGGTGTGACCCACCAATTTCCGGGGGCGAGGTCACTGAGGCAGTTAAACAACTCCTTGGTGGCAGAGCCCCTGGTGTCGATGAGGTCCGCCCCGAGTTCCTGAAGGCTCTGGACGTTGTAGGGCTGTCTTGGTTGACACGTCTCTGCAATGTTGCGTGGAGATCAGGGGCAGTACCTGTGGACTGGCAGACCGGGGTGGTGGTCCCCATCTTCAAGAAGGGGGACCGGAGGGTGTGTTCCAACTACAGGGGGATCACACTCCTCAGCCTCCCCGGGAAAGTCTATGCCAGGGTGCTGGAGAGGAGGGTTCGTCCGCTAGTCGAACCTCGGATACAGAAGGAACAATGCGGTTTTCGTCCTGGTCGCGGAACACTGGACCAGCTCTTTGTCCTCTCGAGGATACTTGAGGGTGCATGGGAGTTTGCCCAACCAGTCTACATGTGTTTTGTGGACCTGGAGAAGGCATTCGACCGTGTCCCTCGGGGCGTCCTGTGGGAGGTGTTGCGCGAGTATGGGGTGTCTGGCCCATTGCTACGGGCCATTCAATCCCTATACAACCGTTGCAAGAGCTTGGTTCGCATTGCCGGCAATAAGTCGGACTCGTTCCCGGTGGGTGATGGGCTCCGCCAGGGCTGCCCTTTGTCTCCGGTTCTGTTCATAATTTTTATGGACAGGATTTCTAGGCGCAGCCAAGTGGCGGAGGGCTTTCGCTTTGGTGGCCTCAGAATCTCATCTCTGATTTTTGCGGATGATGTGGTTCTGTTGGCTTCATCGGGTGAGGGCCTCCAGCTCGCACTGGAGCGGTTCGCAGCCGAGTGTAACGCAGCGGGAATGAGGATCAGCACCTCCAAATCTGAGGCCATGGTTCTCAGCCGGAAAAGGGTGGAGTGCCCACTCCGGGTCGGGGATGAGTTCCTGCCCCAAGTGGAGGAGTTCAAGTATCTCGGGGTCTTGTTCGCGAGTGATGGGAGAAGGGAGCTGGAGATCGACAGACGGATTGGGGCTGCGGCTGCAGTAATGCGGACGCTGCACCGGTCAGTCGTGGTGAAGAGGGAGCTGAGTGTAAAAGCGAAGCTCTCAATTTACCGGTCGATCTACGTCCCTACCCTCACCTATGGCCACGAGCTGTGGGTAGTGACCGAAAGAACGAGATCGCGGATACAAGCGGCGGAAATGAGCTTCCTCCGAAGGGTGGCTGGCCTCTCCCTTAGAGATAGGGTGAGAAGTTCGGCCATCCGGGAGGGGCTTAGAGTAGAGCAGCTGCTGCTCCACATCGAAAGGAGCCAGCTGAGGTGGTTCGGGCATCTGGCAAGGATGCCCCCTGGGCGCCTCCTGGGCGAGGTGTTCCAGGCATGTCCCACCGGGAGGAGGCCCCGGGGCAGACCCAGGACACGCTGGAGAGATTATATCTCTCGGCTGGCCTGGGAACGCCTTGGTATTCCCCCGGACAAGCTGGAGGAGGTGGCTGGGGAGAGGGAGGTTTGGACCTCTTTGCTTAGGCTGCTACCCCCGCGACCCGACCTCGGATAAGCGGATGAAGATGGATGGATGGATGGATGGATGGATGGTGTGTATATATATATATATATATATATATATATATATATATATTTTTTTTTTTTTTTTTTTTTTTTTTTTTTTTTTTCCCCAAAGCTCTGACTTATATTATGAGTATGAGTCTGTGGTCTGGGAGAGAGTCCAGTAGCTCTCTGTCTGCAAAATACACTATATAATGACCAATGTTGGGCTATTTAATTATATAGTTACTTCTTCAAAAAAGTAACTGAGTTATGCAAACAAAGTCTTTTGCAGCTGTTTACCTAAAAATGCAGCCAAGGTGTTTTTTAAAATAAACATTTCAAACTATTTACAGAACAATCAGCTGTTCTGCATCAAATTTGATGCCACACAAATTATTTGTGCCACTCCGAAAAATAATTTCTGTCCACTATGAGATAAAGGAGAACAACAGCCTGATACCTGCAGGCCTGACAACAGGAGAGGTATCACTGCTGTAACACCTGTAACATTCAGCAGTCGCCTCATTGTTCTGACACACACAACAAAACTATTGACTACACTACACACTAACTACACAAGCTTTGTGCTAAACATCGCAAATCTCTCACATCTCAAAACACCGCCGTCACTCCTAAAACTTCCCCCTTTCCTAAATAACTAAATGCCATGTTGCCATATCATTTTTTGATTGGTCCATGGTACATTTTTCGACCAATAGGAAAGGCTGGGGGGGGGGGGGGGGGTGCTCACAGGTGGAGAGTGCTTTCAAGCGTTTTCCTTATAAAACGCCGGTTTTACCGTTTCTTCCTGCAGTAAATATAAACAACGATAGTATTCAGGAAGAAAACCAAAGATTGCAGATATTTTTTATCATAACTCTGGTTTTACGTGGCCGATCAACACAATTTAAAAACTGGTATAAAGTCCCCACTTTTCCGTCAATTGTTCGGTCTGTCCTGCTCACATCTCCAATGGTTGTACACGTTGTCATTAACGTGGCTTCACTCCACATCAGCCACGCTGCTTTGCTAGCTAAAACACCGGTGTCGGCACATAAGGACGCTGTCATATCCTGTCAACCACGTTGGTTAGCTGCGTATATACGAATGTGAATCGCATCATTGGCTGGACTTTATGATAAGGTGGCATCGTTCTAATCCCATACGAGAGCAGCCAGTCACTTACTGACTAACACTGCAAAACAGAATTGTTAAAGTTTTAATTTTAATTTCAATTCAGTTTAGATTTTTTTTTGTACGCAACACAGATTTTCTGTGCGCAGAGACCGTGCCAGCAGTGCACAAATGCGCACGCGCGCAGCTTAGAGGGAACATTGTTTGTAACCCTCCCAGTTGTTCGTCTCGTTATTCACTTCATGTCAATTTTCATAAAAAGTATGAATCAAGATGTAAAATCAGTCAAATAAGTGATCATTTTCTTTTAAAAATATATCTAAAACCCAAGATGCAATCTTTGAAGTTGCAGATTTCGTGTCGTCGTTTAATGCCTTTTCTGCTACTGAAGTCTGGACTGGATGATTGTCGGACAGCAGCCTGAAAGGCCCCTGCGGCTTCCTTTATCCTTCTCTACACCCAACAAAGAGGCACCTGGTTGTTTGTAGTTCTATGAGAAATCCAGAGCGATGGTTTCTTCCGTAAAATGTCAGTGTTTTAATGTAGTTATCTGATGTTTAAGAGCATTGCCTTGTTTTGTAAATAGTTGTTGTAGAATTAGTAATTACTAATTCATTGGTAAAAACATTCTCACAGTGGTAATTGTTAATATGTATTTTACTTGTAAGCAGTACTTGCATGTACCGTGAAAGTTACAGGCATTTTAGTGCATTAGTAGTAACTTTATTCCCAAGTAGCACTTTTGGTTAGCATGCTAAGTTAATACTAGTTAGCTAGTTGGGTGCTTTCTGGCTCACTCCTACCTCTAATGTTTTGTATGAGATTGTAACTGTTCTAATCCTTGTTAACAGACTTGGAAATTGCAGTTACATAACACACTGTTGATGACGACTGTGTGCTGTTATTTTTGTACCAGAATAAAGAGGGAACCCAGAGTAAGTCCATACGCCCTTTCTACATGGGCGTATCACATCACATTTACCACAGACTCTCAGAACAGCAACAGCTACATTAGCATTAGGTTACATTTTAGCCAGACACACAAGCAGTTTTAGAAACTAGAAGATTTTACTTTTCAAATCAAGTCATCTCTTTTACGTGTAATTTGGACTATTCTTTGGTCAGAATATTTCCCTTTGGATTTGCCCCCCAAAAATACATCTAGATTAAGTAATGCAAATGCTAAAGAGATTTTCAGTAATGTGTGTGTAATGTTAGGAGATTAACCATTATTGTCAATAGCTAGGGATGGGTATTGATAAGATTTTCACGATTCCGATTCTATTTTCGATTCTGTTTAATGATTCGATTCTTTATCGACTAACACTAAGGTTGATTAGCTTAGAACGTTGTTTTATATCTTCTCTTTGAACAAGATAGAAATTTGGGAGTAGCATGGCCTTACAAACCCAACAGTGAGATCTTAAGAGATCCACAGCCTACGGCTCTTCAATGGGGTGCCACAGGGTCCCCGGGGAAAAAAATTATAAATGTAAATTAATAAAATAAATATTCTTCTGTAGCAATAACAAAGTATAACATAAATTATTCTGTAGCAAGAATATCCAGACTCTGTCCTTCCCCCTAAACTTGGCCACCTAAATGCACAGTAATGGCAGGTTTTGTAATAAGGCAGATCGCGCTAACATAATATGCACTGTTAGCTGATTATTTACCTGCCGTATTAACGGGAGAGGACGTGCAAACGTTACCGCTGCTGCTGGGTTGAGATTCACGAGTCCGGAGCGGAATTAAAATCACGACAATCATTTAAGGTCATTGCGTGTTTTGTGAGCAAATGCTTTTGCATATTCGTAGTGTTTCCTCCCTTAAATGAAATCTCTACTTTGCAAGTATTGCAAGTTGCCCTGTTGTCATCCGTTCTCGTAAAGTATAATCAAACTTCTGAGCGTTTGAGCCGCTTAGCCGCCGTGTTTCCTGCCAGGTAAATGACGCTCCGCAACGTGGTGACGTCATTCAGGGTGACTGGAATCGATAAGGGAATCGTTTGCAAAAATTGCAAACAATTCCAAGGAACTGAAACAGTGGGAACCTGTCAGGGTCCTGGGTCTGAGCGACCCAGGATCCCTGGGCAGTTATGAATTATATTATTATTATTATTGTATGTATATTTGGTGTTGCTGTCTTTCTCCCTGTTTGCGTGTGTATATGTGTTTCGGCAGCGCCTTCAGGCCTGGTGGGTGTGGCCCTGCTGACGGTCTGGCCACACCCGAAGCCATACACCTGCTGCTGATCAGGCCTCGTCGGAGGAGCTACTTAGGAGAGTCTTGGAGCTCCCACCTACGCGGGATCATTCCATGAGACTCCACGTTAGTCATCCAGTTGAACTGAGTTAGTGTGTGTATGCCCGCGGTTATATGTGTCCTGACGGCTGCGTCTATTGTGTCCCCAGGAAAAGTGTGAAGCGCCAGACAGCAGCCAGCACGAGGAGTGCTGAGACATGGGAGTCAGGGAAAGCACGGGGATTTATTGTTGTTTGTACCATACACTGTAAATAAACGCACTGTTTGTACATAGAGCACCACGTCTGGGTCCTCCTTCCCCACACCTCCCATGGTTCTTAACAAGAACCGGTTTTCGATACCCATCCCTATCAATAGCAATGCATATGTTTCTGTAACACACCCATGAAATATACTTACTTATACAATGGGGCAAAAAAGTATTTAGTCAGCCACCAATTGTGCAAGTTCCCCCACCTAAAATGATGACAGAGGTCAGTAATTTGCACCAGAGGTACACTTCAACTGTGAGAGACAGAATGTGAAAAAAAATATCCATGAATCCACATGGTAGGATTTGTAAAGAATTTATTGGTAAATCAGGGTGGAAAATAAGTATTTGGTCAATAACAAAAATACAACTCAATACTTTGTAACATAACCTTTGTTGGCAATAACAGAGGTCAAACGTTTACTATAGGTCTTTACCAGGTTTGCACACACAGTAGCTGGTATTTTGGCCCATTCCTCCATGCAGATCTTCTCGAGAGCAGTGATGTTTTGGGGCTGTCGCCGAGCAACACGGACTTTCAACTCCCGCCACAGATTTTCTATGGGGTTGAGGTCTGGAGACTGGCTAGGCCACTCCAGGACTTTCAAATGCTTCTTACGGAGCCACTCCTTTGTTGCCCGGGCGGTGTGTTTTGGATCATTGTCATGTTGGAAGACCCAGCCTCGTTTCATCTTCAAAGTTCTCACTGATGGAAGGAGGCTTTGGCTCAAAATCTCACGATACATGGCCCCATTCATTCTGTCCTTAACACGGATCAGTCGTCCTGTCCCCTTGGCAGAAAAACAGCCCCATAGCATGATGTTTCCACCCCCATGCTTCACAGTAGGTATGGTGTTCTTGGGATGCAACTCAGTATTCTTCTTCCTCCAAACACGACGAGTTGAGTTTATACCAAAAAGTCCTACTTTGGTTTCATCTGACCACATGGCATTCTCCCAATCCTCTGCTGTATCATCCATGTGCTCTCTGGCAAACTTCAGACGGGCCTGGACATGCACTGGCTTCAGCAGCGGAACACCTCTGGCACTGCGGGATTTGATTCCCTGCCGTTGTAGTGTGTTACTGATGGTGACCTTTGTTACTTTGGTCCCAGCTCTCTGCAGGTCATTCACCAGGTCCCCCCGTGTGGTTCTGGGATCTTTGCTCACCGTTCTCATGATCATTTTGACCCCACGGGATGAGATCTTGCGTGGAGCCCCAGATCGAGGGAGATTATCAGTGGTCTTGTATGTCTTCCATTTTCTGATGATTGCTCCCACAGTTGATTTTTTCACACCAAGCTGCTTGCCTATTGTAGATTCACTCTTCCCAGTCTGGTGCAGGTCTACAATACTTTTCCTGGTGTCCTTCAAAAGCTCTTTGGTCTTGGCCATGGCGGAGTTTGGAGTCTGACTGTTTGAGGCTGTGGACAGGTGTCTTTTATACAGATGATGAGTTCAAACAGGTGCCATTCATACAGGTAACGAGTGGGGGACAGAAAAGCTTCTTACAGAAGACGTTACAGGTCTGTGAGAGCCAGAGATTTTCCTTGTTTGAGGTGACCAAATACTTATTTTCCACCGTGATTTACGAATAAATTCTTTACAAATCCTACCATGTGAATTCATGGATTTTTTTTTCACATTCTGTCTCTCACAGTTGAAGTGTACCTCTGGTGCAAATTACTGACCTCTGTCATCATTTTAAGTGGGGGAACTTGCACAATCGGTGGCTGACTAAATACTTTTTTGCCCCACTGTACTAGCTGAACTATAATCAAATATCAGACTTCAGTTCATTTGCTTTTATATAAATTGTTTTGAGTGTCACAAAGGAATAAAAATCGACCTCCTTAGAGCCTGCAAGTTATAGGATAACAGTTTGTTATGTTATAGGCTGTACTTTGGAAATGGGTTCATTCTCAGCAGTGCTGACAAATGCAGTCAGCAGGATGAGTCTTGTGTCCTGGACTTTTAGGGTCATAAGGGCCTGTCCTCTGGTAGAAACATAAAGCTGTTTAAGCACAGAAAGTGTTTTTGTGAGGTCCTTGAGACTGCGTAAAAGATTATGTGATCAATGCTTTTTAATAGCTACTGATACCAAATGAGTTTTGCATTGAGTTGTATGCTGGTATGGATTTCTGTGGTATTGAGCTAGATCTATACCTGACAGGAGACAGCCAGAAACTCTCTCCTATCTCATTTTCTCTATGTTCAGCAGTGTTTTTCTTCCTCCCTCTGTTCCCTTTCAATTCCTTCATTTTTATGCACTCCCACTAATCTAGAGGATTAAATTATTCTGCATCTACCTGTATTCTTTGATTATTGCTGAAAGCTAAAGCGCTGAGAACTGGCTGGGATTATCTCCCAGTGGAGTGTTTGATGTTGCTGTCTTAATGAGGCTGGCAGTAGAAAGCCGCCGCACTTAAAACCCTTCCCTTTTAGGTTGATGTAATGTTGCAGCCATCTTAAAAGTAGTTATTACAGAGACATCGCATTCACTTAAGCATGTCCACTTCTACATTAATCTAGGGTCACACCCCGGTCAAACGTTTCTGCTCAATTTAAATTGTTTCAATAGCTTAAGAAAGTGCTGAATGTCAGGGAAGCATTTGAGCTCAACTCTCAGCAGGATAAAAAAAAAAGAAAATACACACACACACACACACACACACACACACACACACACACACACACACACACACACACACACAAACGCTAATTTAGAGGTTGCTATACACAGCTTAGTTTATTCACTGGTTAGAATTTGTGCGATAACTACCTGTAATAAAAAAGATAAAATTATGTCAAGCACATTACTAATTTGTTATTTCTTATAACTGTATTTCAGTTGAAACGGCTCATGCAAAACCTGCCTTTCAAGATGTCTCATAGAATTTTTTGCACAGCGATGAAGTTACATTTTATTTTTCTTGCACTGAATTATGCATGACTCAATAACTATAAACAACAAGATAGATGGCCACAAGACACTCATCATCAGTTGAGGTGAAGGAAAAACAATGGATATAAAATATACAAAGTTACTGTCAAGAGTAGGCAGGAAGGAACCAAATGCAGGATTTACAGGAAAAGAACTAAAACCAACCTTTTATTTAGGTAGACAACTGAAGTCCAATAATGTATTTAAGTCCAGAACATAAATCAAACTAAAGAATCTATACTTCTCAAGAGACAAACATAACAGTACCTTAACAGACACTGTGACATTGGAGAAAGATAAACTACAGCTACATGCACATACATAACGTAACTAGAAAGAGTGGAAACTTGTGGGGAACGTGTGATGAGACACCATTAGAATGATACATCAAGCTCCATTCCTTGAGACAAAGCAAGACTCTGACTAAGAGTCAAGTCCCACAGTATCGTCAAAGACAATGGAGCTTTCCAAGGAGAGGTGTTATTTTTTTGTTGTTTCTTTAAACCACAAGAGGGTAATAATTAAAAGCAGATAATAGGCATTGATTGTAGCTTATGGCACAAAATGCTGATTGAGATGCACTTTCACTTTGGTTTTAATTGATTTTATCTTTTTATTTTTAAATTTCACTGGACAAGCATGCTGGCCTTGCTTGTCCTAATGGAGTGCGATTTCCGAATGAGTTACTAGTGTGTTGCACACAGAGCGACTGAAATAACGAGGTTGCAGACACATACGGTGGAAATGAGTTTGCTTTGAAAGGTGGCTGGACATAGAGTGGTACTCGGACTACAGCCGCTGCTTCTCCTCAATGAACGGAGTTGATGTCAGGACTGATGATGCCAGTTGAGGTGGTTCGGGTATCTGACTCGGATGCCTCTTGGATGCATTATGGGTGAAGTAATCTGGATATGTCCTACAGGAAGAAGTCTCCGGAGCAGACCCAGGATTTGCTAGAGAAATTATATCTCTCAGGTGGCATTGGGACTGAATTGATGTCCCCCAGAATGCACTGATAGACATGGCTGGGGTGAGGGAAGTCTTGGCTTCTCTGCTCTGACTGCTGTGCCATAAGCATAACCCTGATAAGTGTTAGATGGATGGATGGATATTGACATGACCACCAGTGCACAAAACTGGAAGAAAAACATGAGCTGTCATGTTAACTCTTGTTAACAATGGTTTGAATTTTTTAGGTGTTAACTCAATGCTTTTTTTAATTAAATGTGTAAATCTGTGTGTAGATATCTTTTTCATTTTTAAAATATTTCTGACACTTTCTATTGGTCATGAAAGGAAAAAACAAACAAAAAACAACTACATGTCCACTCACTTATAACTAGTTAAGCAACTAACCAAATTTTAGATTAAGGAAACCTTGTGAACCGGCACATTCAGTAAGCAGAAAGCAATACATTTCTGGACATTGCCCATTTGTAGTGGTTAGAGCATTATTCATTGTTTCATTTTTTTTTCTTTCTTTCTTTCTTTCTTTATTTTTAGTTTTTAGGCAAGGCAAGGCAAGGCAAATTTATTTGTATAGCACAATTCAACAACAAGGTGATTCAAAGTGCTTTACAGAGACATTAGAAACAAAAACAAATAAAAAGCATGATTTAAAATTGATTAAAACAAGCAAACAAACAAACTAACTAAACACACACATTTCACACCTGTTCGCGCGATCTGAACCCTTATCGTAAGGGGAGCTACCAGTCCTTCTGTGGACGAGCTACTTTCTATTTTAAATTCCCTGAATTTAAAATACTCTCTAGACCCAGTCTAGACCCAGTTGGGGAGCTACCCAGAGCTCTAATCCCACACCTGTTCGCGTGATCTGAACCCTTATCGTAAGGGGAGCTACCAGTCCTTCTGTGGACGAGCTACTTTCTATTTTAAATTCCCTGAATTTTTAGTTTTAGTTTTTAAAATGCTGTCTCCACTCTGCAAACCTCATGACTTTGCACAGCTACAAATCACCCCAGCGCTAGTTGGAGGTCACTGCTCTGGTCCTATTGGCTTCAGAAAGCAGAGATTCTGAGATTACCAAATTTGACACACTCTTCGCTGTGACTTTGGCTTCAAAATGTGTTGATAGAAGTTATGAACAGAATCAGTAAGAAAGAGCAGCTCTAATGAAGTCCAGAAAGTCCACATCTTGACTTCACCATCAGAACTGCACCTTTCGCGCCACAGAAAAGGCATTAAGTTCTCATCTCATTAAGCTAATGTTTCATGTTGATCTTTTTGTCTTTTATTTCTCTCCTCTGGTCTTGGCTTAAATTGTGTTTGGGTATAATTAAAGGCTATACTGAGATAATAATTGATACGATGTGTGATCATCATAATCATTACACATATTTTAACAAACAGCTCCAGATCTGAGGGTCTTTTGGCTTCCTCCGCTTGCTATTCTGCAAACTCCGATAAGACACAGTTTGGTAAGTGGCACTCCAGAAGACCAGTCATGAGAGACTGTGTGAATGAGAGCAGTGTAAAGTTACTTAGCTAGAAACCACTGTGCATGCTGACAGAGATTACTGACATTCTTATTCCTCATACGTTCTTCTTAATTTGCCCCTTTTTTGTCTTTACACAAACGTGAACTAATGCTTAAACATGAGATGTTGTTTTATGACTGAGAAAATGACAAATTGTTCTGCTGCAACCATATTGATCCCGGGCAGTGCTTTTTTTCCTGGAAACTCTTTTAATGTGTTTCCATAAAATGCTTTTCTCATCAGATTCTAATGCCAAGTGGAGCACTCATAAAAATCAGCCATTTGTTCCACTTTAATTTCTTAAATGGAAATAAATTATGACAGTAAGATTCATCTGATTCATTTAGATCTTTGGACTAACTACAGCAAAATAAATCTGAGAAATAAACAGGAACTAAACTAAAGACACAATCCATGAGTGGACTGGACTGGACTTTTCTTGGAGCTGTGGTCGAATCTGTCATGTCTGAGTTGATGGCTGATAAAAGTGTCTGCTAATTTATCACCATTTTTCACAACGCTGGAAATCAAAACACATGTTGTAAAGGAAAAAAGTGGCTCAGGCCTCTTCATAAAGCCCAGGAGTGACAGGAAATCCATTTCTGTCGTATGCAATTACCAGCATGCTGATTCGGGGAAAACACTGCTGCTTTATATTTCATCAAGGCCATCGAAGAGCTGAGGTGGCGCTCAATACTGGCTCCCAGAGTACTTCTCTTTCTTACTTTCCCTCTCTCTCTCTCTCTCTCTCTCTCTCTCACACACACACACACACACACACACACACACACACACACACACACACACACACATACAGATAACCACTATAGTTAAAGGTACGCGATGTCCACATCTCAACCTGAAGGAACAGAAAACACTGTAAACCCACACCTGCCCAGATTCTCACAGAGAGAACAAATGGGTGCAGAGATTAAAGTATGAGAACAGAAAAGAAAAAAGTGAATAAAAAGGAATGAATAAAATAAGCAAAGAGGAATAAAGAATAGGAAAAATAAAGATCAAAAGAAATGTTGAAAAAGAAAACAATAAAGAATAGGAAGGAAAAAAGAAAAAAGCTGGGAAGAAAGAAGTGGATACAAAAAATGAGTTAAGACAGAACTGCTAAAGTAAAGCGAGGGGGAAACAAGGAGAGGAGAAAGAAAAGACAACAGAAAAGGAGGAAAAACAGATTAAAAAGAAATGGTAGAAAATGAGGAACCAGACAACAAGCAAATGAAAAGCAAATGAAAAGTAAAATGTGTGCAAAAAGAACCTGGAAAAAAAACAAAGGGGCTGAAAACTAGAAAGCAGGGAGAAAAAAACGGTGTGAAACAAAATGAAAGAATTGAGAGCGAAGAAAAGAGCAGTAAAGACAAAAATAAACAGTGAAAGTAAAACAAATAAAAGAAGTGATGTAACCACATAGGAAAGAAGAGAAATGAAACAAAAGGAAACAAAAAAGGAAACAAACAACAATGAATGAAAGCAGAAGAAAAAGAGAAAGTAAGATGGCAGAATTAAAAAATGGGAAGAAGAAAATATAAAATGTAGAGATGACAGTAGAGACAAGTAGAAAAGAAAAGAAAGGAGTTGTGAATAAATGAGAAAAGAACAGAGAAAGAGCAACACTTGTAAGAAATGCGAAGAATATCAAGGACAAAAGTGAGGACAAAAGATGTGAAAATTTAAAAAATGAACAAAGGAAGAATCGGAATAGTAGAAGATAGAAGAGAGGGAAGAGAGAGGACAGACCAAAGACAATAGAGGAGCAGATGATGAGAAAGAAAAGATGACAGATGAGGAGGAGACAAGAGAAGAAGAACAGTAATTTGTCTTCGGGGTTTCAATAAAGAAAATTGAGCTTCTCTTTTTCCTGGGTGCTATTTATTATTAATTAGGGTAACTCCCACAGTCCCCTGTGTGTCTTTACATAAGGACTGCTTTCACTTTAACATCTCATCTGTTGTGTTGATCATGCTCTGCCAATTCCAAGAAGTGTCTCTGTGTTCTTAATTAAGTCTCACTGTTTGGTGACAGTGACAGCATGTTTTTCTTTCTCAATTGTGTAACACAAGAGACATACTATTATCCATGTGTAATCATTTAACTAGCTTTCACATCATGCCAAAGTGTCAAAATCTGCAATTTCTTCAATGGCCAATTGACACTGGCTCAAAATTCCCATGAATTCCCGTGTTAACTTTACAGCTTTAAAAAACATGTTTGGAAAAGTTACTTATTGATCATTTTCCCTTTCATAACAACTGTGTAAGAGTACAGTTAAAGTAATCAAACAGTCAAGATTGAAGTGCAGACTTTCCGCTTTCATTCAAGGAGTTTAACAAAAATATAAAATCACTACAGTCATTTTTATAAATAGTCGCCCATTTTTAGTGTCTTAAATGTAATTAGGCAAATTAATACAATTTTAAATTGTAATTGTAATGTTTATTATTGTTTTTAATACTTTTAATGCTCTAATACTTGATTCCCCATTTAAAAACATGCTAACAGGCCTTTACTGCAGCCATCTTCAGCTGCTGCTTGTTTGTGAGTTTCTCTGTCTTCAGTTTTCAGCAAACAAAAAGCATGCTCTGTTGTGCTGAGATCAGGTGATTGTCCAAAGACTTTTTTTTAGTATGCTTTGGGTCAGTATCTACTTCAGCCCAATATTAAGCCAAAGCTTGTATTAATGTAGACATTTTGGCTCATCATGTCCATTTCATGTTTTGCCCCTTCAAAGGTAACATTGCCTCCAACATATCTGACAGATCATGTGCAATGCTTCAGACTGAGGTGCTCCATTCTTTCTCCATACTTTTCTCTTCCTATCATTCTCTACAAGTTGATCTCGGATTCATCAGTCTATTTCTTCCCAGCGCTGTGCAGGCCCTTTTAGATGTTTTCTGACAAAGTCAAAAAGAAGTGCCTTCCTGTTGTTGAGTGTAGTTTGAACATTGTTATAATGTTTTTTCTTGATTAAAGTAAGTAAGTAAGTAAGTAAGTAAGTAAGTAAGTAAGTAAAATTATATTTAAATATGACATTTCTAGATAAAAAGATCACAAAGTGCTTCAAACAGACAAAAGTTAACAAAATGCAATTCTAAAAAGATGTGTTTTTAGTTGTTTTTTAAAAGTGATCACTGAGTCTGCAGATCTTAAGTTCCGAGGAAGAGAGTTCCACAGTCTGGCGGCCACAGTGGCAAAAGCTCTATCTCCCTTGGTTTTCAGCCTTGTATGCTGAAGAACAAGTAGGCCCTGATCACATAATAATAATAATGGATTGCATTTATATAGCGCTTTTCAGGACCCCTCAAAGCGCTTTACAATACCACTATTCATTCACTGGTGAAGGCAAGCGACAGTTGTAGCCACAGCTGCCCTGGGGCAGACTGACAGAGGCGCCATCGGCCCCTCTGGCCGTCACCAGTAGGCGGTAGGTGAAGTGTCTCGCCCAAGGACACAACGACCGAGACTGTCTGAGTCAGGGCTCGAACCGGCAACCTTTCGATTACAAGACAAACACCCAACTCTTGAGCCACGATCGCCACAGACCTCAGGGACCTCCTAGGGAGCTTTAAAGGTCAGAACCAATATCTTAAAATGGACTCTGAATTCAACGGGGAGCCAGTGCAGCTGTATAAGCAATGGTGTTACATGAGAGTACTTAGATGTTTTTGTCAGAAGCCTTGCTGCAGCATTTTGGACAATCTGCAACGCTCCAGGGAGTTTTTGTTTAGACATGTAAACAGTGGATTACAGTAGTCTAATCGTGATGAAATGAATGCATGAATAACAATCTCCAGTTCAGTGTGAGATACAATGGGGCTCAATTTAGAAATGTTTCTTAAATGATAGAAGCAGGACCGAACCAGAGATTTAACCTGGACATCCAGGGTAAGAGCAGAATCAAAGGTTACCCCTAGGTTCCTGATAGACGATTTCACAAATGTTGAAAGAGGACCAAGAGCATTTATTATGTTAGGTACATGTCTGTCCGGAGTACATACAAGGACTTCGGTCTTTTCTTCATTAAGTTGGAGGAAGTTGTCAGCCATCCAATCTTTGATGGATTCTAAGCACTCGTTTAGAATCTGCAGCTTAGCAACATCTTCAGGTTTAAAAGAAATATATAACTGGATGTCATCTGTGTAGCATTGGTATCAAATGTCCTCAAAGGGGCTCAAAATATGCTGGAGAGGAAGCAGATATATTAAAAACAATAAGGGCCCCAGCACAGAACCTTGTGGCACACCATAGGACGGGGACGTGGAAGATGACCTGTACTTAGAGACCGCCTCAGAAAAGTATCGTTCATAGAGATACGAGGAGAACCACTCTAAGGCCACGTTCACACTGCAGGTCTTAATGCTCAATTCCAATTTTTTGATCAAATCCGATTTTTTTGTCTGCTTGTTCACACTACAAATAAAATGCGACAGCAAACTCTAGTGTGAACCCTCAAAGTGGCCCGCATGCGCAAAAGAAGACGACACACACAACGCGCTCTGTTTTTAGACCCAGAGCAAACAATATTGTTTGACTGATGGCCTTAATATAAAGACTTTACATTTCCCATTTTTTTACATTAAGTTATTTTGTTATTTACATAATAATGTAAATAACCTAATAATTATCCTTCTTGCTGTTTTAGAGAGAAGTGGTGCTTCAAAGGATAGCTGCAGATTTCTGTCAGAATCTGCAGATTATACAGTACAAAGAAAATGTTCACGTTTCTCCAACGTTGTCTTCCCAACAGTTTTACTGACATCTACACTGGATGGCCAGGAAGCGTTCACCATGTCTTCTCCAGTGCTGATAATTGGCGTCTGTCTTGTGTCAGTGACGTAAAAGACGGATTTAATGCGACATGACCGTTCAAACAGCAGTTGCTTTCTAAAACATCAGTTATGTATCGGATTCAGTACCACATACGAAAGTGACCAGGATCGGGTTTGAAAATATTGGATTTGTGCTGTTCACACTGTCACACCATGATCGGATATGGGTCGCAGAGGGTCAAAAAAATCGGATTTGATGCGCTTTTGCCTGCAGTGTGAACGTAGCCTAAGGCAGACCCAGATACACCAACCCAGTATTTCAGCCTTTCAAGAAAAATGTAATAGTCAGCGGTGTCAAAGGCTGACGTGAGGTCCAACATTAGGAGTACAGAACATTTTCCTGCATCGTTTTGCATCAGAAAGTCACTGGAAACTCTAAGAAGGGCTGTTTCAGTAGAATGAGCTCTACAAAACCCAGACTGAAATCTGTCAAAGATATTATGTTTGTCTAAAACTGCTGTAAGCTGCTTAGCCACAACCTTTTCTAATATCTTAGCAATTAACGGTATTTTTGAGATGCAATTGCTAGTGAGAGATGGGTTCAGCGTGGGTTTTTTTTAACAGGGGGTGTATAGCAGCAGTTTTAAAATAAGCAGGGATACCAGTGAGGTGTTAACTATGGTGAGCACACAGGGACCAATAGAATGGAAGACATTTTTGAATAAAATGTCGAGTGAACAGGAGGATGCTTTTGTTGCATTAACTATTTTTACCAGCTCTGGTAGTGAGACGGGTAAAAAGCTTTCTAAAACGACAGGCCGAGCTGGCGTAGGAACTGACAATGCAGATGCTGATGGGGACAATTTTTTCCTTACATTACTAATTTTTTCTAGAAAAGAAGAAAGAAAATTTTCACAGTCTTCATTAGAAGAGTTAGTGGCAGCAGGTGGATTTTAACCAGCTGTAGTTCAAACAAAAGAAAATGTCCAACTTTCACTGAGCGGCAGGAGAAACGGCCCTGAAATGCTACAGCGAGACCTCCTCCACGACCAGATCCTTGAGGCTGGCTGATGAAGGATGAAGACCTTGACAATGATACACCTACGTCCTTCTTGACTCTTTCTTAAAATGGAAGTGTTCTTCTGTGGTCTTTCATGTCTTTTGGTGTTGCTGAGCAGCTTGTTGAATTCCTTCTTTTTACCAGATTGTTGATTCGCGTTTTCCTAAAGTTTTTTTTCAAAGTCTGTGACAGGTTAACTTTCTTTGTTCAGTCTGATAATGACAATGCCACGTGCATTAGTATCTCTTTGGGCTTCAAATTAAAACTGCAGTGAAAAACGATCTAATGCAAGTTCACCACTTTGAATCAACTTCAGATATTATGCCTACTTTACTAGTCAAACTGCTTGTCTGTCAGCTGTACTTATAGACAATAGGGGACTATCCATAAAAATGACAATAATTTTTAACAGTTATTTCAAACTTTTTGTGTAGCCCCTCCGAATTAAAGCTGAAAGTCTGTGGTTCAGATATTAAATGTACTGTAATTGTAAATTAAATGTGATTTAAAATACACTGTGGTAGTGCACAGAGGCCAAATGACAAATATTACAAATATTGTGTCTTTTTCCAACTAACTATAAGTGACCTGGACCTCTTTTTAGTGTTGTAGTGGGGGTTGTTTTAATGGGATTAACAGAGAAACAATTTGGCCTGCTAAATGCTACAACCTGTCTGCAGAGATGTAAAACTGTAGTATTTTAAGTCTATTAGTCCCTTACTAACCTCCGAAAAAGTTGACTTTGTTCATCTGTACAACTGAACTACTGTACAATTTAAAGCGCCTTGAGGCGACTTTTTTTGTGATTTGGTGCTATATAAATAAAATTGAATTGAATTGAATCTGGATGTTGCTTTTTCAGTGGGCGAAACATTTTGTAACACATCCAAGTGACAGAGGTGTGCCAAGTACACAAGAACAAGACTTTAAATCATCGGTAAGATGTTTTAAGAGGCGAAGAATTTCATGTCTAAATATGATATTGTCAGTGTCTTTGTCAATATGCACAAAAAAGGTTAGGAGAGACATACAACTGTTATTGTATATAGTCATCTGTAGAACACAGTGAAGGCTCTGTCATGGTTTAAAACTGTGCCAGTGGTGTTTGGGTGTCTTTAGACTTTGATCCACCTTTCGATGTGATCTGGAAAATGCCTAATTGGCAACAGTTTTTTTTCCCAGCATGATAATTACCCCAAACACACTGTCTATGCAGTAAAAGGAACTTTTAAATTGATCTCCTCAGAGCCTGGACTTCATCTTAACTTACAACATCCCAAGAATAGCTTTAGAATGTCTCTCAAGGAGTCTGGAATACTATTCCGGAAGACTCCTTAAAGAAATTACAAGAAAGCTTTCCTAAGAGAGTTCAGGCTGTGTTGGAGAATTAAGCTGGTCATACCAAATATTGACTTTCAAGCTCTGAATTATTCCCACTATGTTTTTGATGTATGTAGTGTATTTCTGCTTATTTTGTGCACATGTCAATAAATAGCTTCATCTATGGCCCGACACTTTTACACAGTACTATGTGTCAGTGATGTACCAGTAAAAAAACAAATGGTAAGAATGTTAATGCAATTAACTGCATGTTAATTTGCTCATGCAAATCTCAAGTTTTCATCAGCTTCAATAAGCTTCACAGCAAATGTTAGCTGAGCTTTACTATTTTGATTTACACTAACAGAATCATACTTTAGACTACATGCTCAGTAGTGACTGATGAACACAGTGAAGCATTTAGAATCAGAAGTATGGTCAGAAGCTGGTGGAGACCATAAGTAGTGCTAATTTGCATCACTATATCCATCCTGTCATGTTCCCAGGGTTTTGCATTTGAATTCTGGATTTATTTGATAAAAGTTTAAGATAATGATTTCTGGTTCCTGAATATGTTATGATGAGTTTTGTATTTGTTCGTTATTCCTGGTTTCTCAGTGTGATCATCTTTTGTGCTTCCTTCCTATATCCAGTCTCCCAGTTGTGTTCCCTCTCTTTGTTCCACGTCTTTCTGTTCTCTGTGTTCTGTCCTCATGCCTGTTTCTCCCCGGTGCCAGTGTCCCGCCCGTGAGTCTTGGTTTGTTTCTCATTGTGATACTTCCTGCTTTACTTTGACAGTCTCTTGTCCAACTTGTTCAGTTTTGCTTTCCCTGTCTTGTCAGTTAGATCAGCGGTCCCCAACCCCCGGGCCTCGGACCGGTACCGGTCCGTGAGTCGTTTGGTGCCGAGCCGCGAGAGTTGAGGCTCAGGTGTGAAATGTATGGTTTTCAGGGTTTTTATCGGTTTTCAGCGTTATTTTGTTATCGTTTTTATCGTTAACTCCGTTTTCCTGGGTCTTTTCACGTGTGTTATGAATAAATCTTCTTTTTTTCGGTACCGGTACTAGTTTTATTTTGTTGTATTTATCCGCGACACCTTAAAGGCCGGTCCATGAAAATATTGTCGGGCATAAACCGGTCCGTGGCACAAAAAAGGTTGGGGACCGCTGAGTTAGAATATGTCCAGCTGTCTTCCCCAGGTGTTTCCTCTCTGCTTCTCTGCCATGCTGCCTGATTTAAGTTTAGTTTCTAGTGCCTTCCCAGTATTTTGTGATTCTGGCAAGCTGTTTTTGAGTATAAGTCCTGCATTTGGGTCTTATCCTGCCTTGCCTCGCACAGTGTTTTATGACTCACTCGGGTATTAATCAAAATGTGTGAAGTAGAAGCATATTACAGTAACTTACAAGGTCATAACAGTGCATTAAAACATATTGATTACTGAATTTTTAAATGATCTACAACCACTTAACATTCAGTGCATGCCACACATTTAATGTCAGTTCCACTAGTGATATTGATTTTGCTTTTTGTCGTTTCCACGTGGTCTGTCTATATTGTACGTTTATTTATCTGAATAACTGAGTTTTGTGTATAGTGTTAATAGCACGGCCCATTGTGTATAATTCCATACTATAAAGTAATGAGGATGTGGTAATAATCTCACCCATATCATCTTTAAATATACATGCCGTTGTTTGTGCATCATTACGCATGAAAACATTTTAGTGTACATCACTCCATTAAACTTTAATGAAGCTTGTGTATGTTTAGAAATGCATAAATAGCTTGTGGGAATATACTATGTCTTCAGTTAGAGTTTTAATGATAAAGACTCATTGATACCACAGGGTAATGCTTGCCTGCAGCCACTGCTGATGATGTGTTTTTAAAGGGATGTCAAATGCTGTCATTTTTCTGTAAAGCAAATTTACCTTGCCTTTAGGTATAAATAAAGTTACCTTACCTGTTTTAAGTGTTGAAATCTCCTCTAAGCACTCCCTAAGGCATTCTTTCAGCACCCTCTAACACCTGTCTAACCTGTGAAAATATTGTCATATTGCCACAGTATGGTTTGAGACATATTCCACAACTTCCTGAATCCTATTTATTTAAACTAGAAATGACTTTCTATGCCTGCATGAGCCATTAAAGTCTGCTGTGACTGTTGTTTGTGTTGTTTGGGGTCTATGTATCATCTCAAAGACACTGTAAAGATCTGTCTTGTGCATGATTCATCACCCTTCGTTAATCTCAGTATTAGCAAGCCTGCAATTTTAGAAGCAAATCCCACTATCTCTTGAAGAAGGAATATAGAGAACTAATTATGATTAATTATATTCCTGAATAGATCTTTTTATTTTTTTAATGTCCTTTGACAGAAGGCATAAGCTGGGATAGGTATTTTATTTTGTGGGGGCTACTGGTCTACCATGCTTGTTTAATGGTTTTGATAATGCTATTAAGATCGGAGCAGACCAGTTCAAAATATCTAACCATCATGGTGCAACATCAGCAAACCCCGCTGTGTGGCTTCGTTTACTCTCCATTGTACTGCTTAAATTTGCTGTATGACACTATTTTCATGTGACAAATCATTTTTTTATTGCCAGTGACTGAATGGATTATAAATAGCTTTAAAAAATCAGAGTGCAGTTTGCAAGTGCAAGCAGTGACGGTGTGATTTAACTGCTTGCACAGTGTGAAGTACCTGTGTGTGTGTGTGTGTGTGTGTGTGTGTGTGTGTGTGTGTGTGTGTGTGTGTGTGTGTGTGAGAGAGAGAGAGAGAGAGAGAGAGAGAGAGAGAGAGAGAGAGACACTAGTAACACTCAAGGATTTTTCCATCCTGTAGTGAGAGCTCTTTGCAGGGAGAGCCGGGGTAACAGCATTAGTAAGTGAGAATATGTTCATGTTAGTGTGACCATGGATCTGAGGGGTATACTATGAAGGAAGTTCAACACAGCCAGGCTTTTTGTGCTTTAGCTGGCTCTGCAAAAAACCATAAACTCCAGTGGGTGATAACAGGTGTCATGACAGTGGTTATCAACCTTTTCTGTTAAGCTAGGCTGTCTGCTTCAGGTTTTGTACTTGCTCACATAAGAGGAATGTGACACTTCTTTCACATAAAATCATCCCTATGAGCGCCACCTACTACTATCAGAGACATTGTCATATGATGATAAAATGATAATTAAAAATCTCTGAAAATAAAAAAGCAGCATCAGGAAAACATCAACAGGAAAATCAGCACTGTTGCAGTAAGGCCAAGAGAGTGATAAATTAAACCTTTTAATTCAGGTTAATTATTGTATTCCTGAGTGTGCTCTCCATTTTAAAACATTTATATACTTCCTGAATAATACACAGACACTTCTGTGACGATGCAACACGTAGTTTGCATTTCATTCAAAAAACTTGCACACAAAAGAAGAAAAGTTTAATAAGATAGTCAGATTGCTTTTTTTGCACTCCTGTACTTTTGCATAATGACAATATTGAGGAGCTATAATGCACTGTAAATAAAAGAATGAGTGTTAATGTGATGCTTTCCAGTCCATTTTAAATGAAAACATAACCTGCTCCTGGTTAGGTTATGTTTTACCACGGTGATTAAGCCACATAAAACCACAACCACCGATTTTCACAAAGGAAACTTTGACTTTAAACTTAACATAGCTTGCTAAGCCATTAATCTTTCTTCATAATACACCCCTCTGGTAGAGGGAAAGGAAGCGCTGGAATATTTGGCTACAGCACAGGATGAAATTCCAAAAAAGAACTCCCCAAAAAGCCCACTGTGGCTTTGTGCATGGAGATTTGTATTTTTTGCAATAAAAATTGCCTCAAACAAAGCTGAATATGTGCATGCATGTCTGTGTAAATTCACTTGTCTTTGTGTTTTAATGGAGAAGCAGTGGTGCTGTCAGTGGTATTAAATGGAAACTCTGCCTACTTTAATAATTAACAAGCTCTGTCTTTTCCAACTTTTGTTAAATGTACAAAAATGAAAACTTTATGAGCATTTCACGCATGAGAAGCTTGCTAATAATAAATAAGTTGAATCATGTTGCCTGCTGTTGCACTTCTGAGTGAATCATTGGAATTTTCGCATTAAGACTAAAGTATGGTTCACTCTCATCTCTCTTTTCTTCTAATGTGTTTCACTCTAATGGTTGCAGGAGGGTTTTTGTCTTTTCTTTTTTCAGTGAACTGGGGAAGGGGCATGTCAGGGTGGAAACTTGGTTGTTGTACGCACATTTTGAGCTGTTTTTAATTTTAGAATTTTTTTTGTGTTAGCATTTTTATATTTGAAATATTTTTGATACAAATTAGAAAATAATGTAAAACAAAAAAAAGAACTAGACAATTTTTTTCTTGTTCACCTTCAGTATCTCACAGCGATGGAAAGTCTGCAAATATTAATCTTTGGTGGCAAACTTGGAGGACCATTCGTTGTAAGATAAGATAAGATAAGATAATATAACCTTTATTAGTCCCACACGTGGGAAATTTGTTTTGTTACAGCAGTGGACAGTTGCATAGAAAAATTAGAGAAAAACTCTGGAATATGTTATCAATAAGATACTGTACACAATAGAATATAATAAAATAAAATAAAATACTATATACAACCGAATAAAATAGAATACAAATGCTATATACAATATGAGTATAATACAACGATGCCAGAAAAGAGTATTGCACTTAGTGTTATTGCTATTGCACATGTGTGGATGTGTGTGTTTGATCAGTTGGAGTCTATCTTGTGGAGTCTGACAGCAGTGGGGAGGAAAGACCTGCGGAATCTCTCCGTCCCACACTGTGGGTGCTGCAGCCACTGAAGGAGCTGCTCAGTGCTGTCAGAGTCTCCTGCATGGGGTGGGAGATGTTGTCCAACAGGGATGACAGCTTAGCCACCATTCTCCTGTCACTCACCACCTCCACTGGGTCCAGAGGACATCCCAGAACAGAGCTGGCCCTTCTGATCAGCCTGTTCAGTCTCTTCCTGTCCCCGGCTGCGATGCTGCCATCCCAGCAGACCACACCGTAAAGGAAGGCTGAGGCCACCACAGAGTCATTGAAGGTCTTCAGCAGTGGGCCCTTCACTCCAAAAGACCTGAGCCTCTGCAGCAGGCACAGCCTGCTCTGCCCTTTCCTGTAGAGGGCGTCTTATGAGTCCAGTCCAGTTTATTGTTCAGATGAACACTAAGGTACCTGTAGCTGTCCACAGTCTCAATGTCCATACCTTGGATGTTCAGTGGTTGCAGTGGAGAATGCTTGTGCCTGCGGAAGTCTACCACCAGCTCCTTGGTTTTACTAGTGTTGATCTGGCGGTAGTTCTGCTGTTGTATTGGAAATACAAAGATAAAGTTATTTAGATTTACAATACCTACTCAGCCCCCACTAGATTCATATACAGGGAGTGCAGAATTATTAGGCAAGTTGTATTTTTGAGGAATAATTTTATTATTGAACAACAACCATGTTCTCAATCAACCCAAAAACTCATTAATATCAAAGCTGAATGTTTTTGGAAGTAGTTTTTAGTTTGTTTTTAGTTTTAGCTATTTTAGGGGGATATCTGTGTGTGCAGGTGACTATTACTGTACATGATTATTAGGCACCTTAACAAAAAACAAATATATACCCATTTCAATTATTTATTTTATTTTATTTTTACCAGTGAAACCAATATAACATCTCCACATTCACAAATATACATTTCTGACATTCAAAAACAAAACAAAAACATATCAGCGACCAATATAGCCACCTTTCTTTGCAAGGACACTCAAAAGCCTGCCATCCATGGATTCTGTCAGGGTTTTGATCTGTTCACAATCAACATTGCGTGCAGCAGCAACCACAGCCTCCCAGACACTGTTCAGAGAGGTGTACTGTTTTCCCTCCTTGTAAATCTCACATTTGATGATGGACCACAGGTTCTCAATGGGGTTCAGATCAGGTGAACAAGGAGGCCATGTCATTAGTTTTTCTTCTTTTATACCCTTTCTTGCCAGCCACGCTGTGGAGTACTTGGACGCGTGTGATGGAGCATTGTCCTGCATGGAAATCATGTTTTTCTTGAAGGATGCAGACTTCTTCCTGTACCACTGCTTGAAGAAGGTGTCTTCCAGAAACTGGCAGTAGGACTGGGAGTTGAGCTTGACTCCATCCTCAACCCGAAAAGGCCCCACAAGCTCATCTTTGATGATACCAGCCCAAACCAGTACTCCACCTCCACCTTGCTGGCGTCTGAGTCGGACTGGAGCTCTCTGCCCTTTACCAATCCAGCCACGGGCCCATCCATCTGGCCCATCAAGACTCACTCTCATTTCATCAGTCCATAAAACCTTAGAAAAACCAGTCTTGAGATATTTCTTGGCCCAGTCTTGACGTTTCAGCTTGTGTGTCTTGTTCAGTGGTGGTCGTCTTTCAGCCTTTCTTACCTTGGCCATGTCTCTGAGTATTGCACACCTTGTGCTTTTGGGCACTCCAGTGATGTTGCAGCTCTGAAATATGGCCAAACTGGTGGCAAGTGGCATCTTGGCAGCTGCACGCTTGACTTTTCTCAGTTCATGGGCAGTTATTTTGCACCTTGGTTTTTCCACACGCTTCTTGCGACCCTGTTGACTATTTTGAATGAAACGCTTGATTGTTCGATGATCACGCTTCAGAAGCTTTGCAATTTTGAGACTGCTGCATCCCTCTGCAAGATATCTCACTATTTTTGACTTTTCTGAGCCTGTCAAGTCCTTCTTTTGACCCATTTTGCCAAAGGAAAGGACGTTACCTAATAATTATGCACACCTGATATAGGGTGTTGATGTCATTAGACCACACCCCTTCTCATTACAGAGATGCACATCACCTAATATGCTTAATTGGTAGTAGGCTTTCGAGCCTATACAGCTTGGAGTAAGACAACATGCATGGAGAGGATGATGTGGACAAAATACTCATTTGCCTAATAATTCTGCACTCCCTGTATATACACACATACTGTGTACCTGACCTTTTTGGTGTGACGCAGTGGGTTACTGACTGGGCTCAGCCTGTGTGACTGAGGCTTTAAAATTTTCTGCCACTTTAGATCTACAAGACTAAGAGCATCATGTAGTAATTGTCATTCAAATGAAATTCACCTGCTTAAATATATACAAGTTGTCTAATCCATTTTATTGCATCAATTTGTTATAGTTAAGTTATTCGGGCAGCCTGGCAGTGGGACCACCCCCCTATATATATATATATAATATACATATATATACATACAACGGTAAGAACAAGATCCGGGCCATCAACACGTACGCCCTGCCCGTGATCAGGTACCCTGCTGGGATAATAGGCTCCGGGCCATCAACACGTACGCCCTGCCCGTGATCAGGTACCCTGCTGAGATAATAGGCTGGCCAAAGGAGGAGATAGAAGCCACTGACATAAGGACAAGAAAGCTCCTTACCATGCATGGAGGGTTTCACCCCAAGTCCAGCACCCTGAGGCTGTACACTAAGCGGAAGGAAGGGGGCCGGGGACTGGTGAGTGTCAGCACCACAGTCCAGGATGAGACAAGAAACCTCCAAGAATACATCACGAAGATGGCCCCAACTCACCGAGTGCTCAGTGAATACCTCAGGCAGCAGAAACCCAAGAAAGAGGAGGGAGACAAGGAACCATCATGGAAGGACAGGCCCCTGCACGGTATGTACCACCGGCAGATAGAGGAGGTGGCTGATATCCAGAAATCCTACCAGTGGCTGGACAAAGCTGGACTGAAAGACAGCACAGAGGCGCTAATCATGGCAGCACAAGAACAAGCTCTGAGCACAAGATCCATAGAGGCTGGGGTCTATCACACCAGGCAAGACCCCAGGTGCAGGCTGTGTAAAGATGCTCCAGAGACAATCCAGCACATAACAGCAGGGTGCAAGATGCTAGCAGGCAAGGCATACATGGAACGCCATAACCAAGTGGCCGCATAGTGTACAGGAACATCTGTGCCGAGTATAACCTGGAAGTCCCGAGGTCAAAATGGGAGATGCCCCCAAGGGTGGTGGAGAATGACCGAGCTAAGATCCTGTGGGACTTCCAGATACAGACGGACAAAATGGTGGTGGCTAACCAACCGGACATAGTGGTGGTAGACAAACAGAAGAAGACGGCCGTAGTGATCGATGTAGTGGTTCCGAATGACAACAACATCAGGAAGAAGGAACACGAGAAGCTGGAGAAATACCAAGGGCTCAGAGAAGAGCTCGAGAGGATGTGGAGGGTGAAGGTAACGGTGGTCCCCGTGGTAATCGGAGCACTAGATGCGGTGACTCCCAAGCTAGGCGAGTGGCTCCAGCAGATCCCGGGAACAACATCGGAGATCTCTGTCCAGAAGAGCGCAGTCCTGGGAACAGCTAAGATACTGCGCAGGACCCTCAAGCTCCCAGGCCTCTGGTAGAGGACCCGAGCTTGAAGGATAAACCGCCCGCAGGGGCGTGCTGGGTGTTTTATATATATACATATACATATGACCAACACACCAATTTCCTTTGATGTACTGTATGGTACAAAGTTTTGGTACTTTTTAATTGTTATTTTTATTTTAAATATAATGAATCTTTTCATTTTGCACTACTTATTGGAGACCGGGTTGCAGAGCACTGCTGACTGAGTAGAGGTGCAGAGACAGACAGTACCTACAGCCTTTGTGGGGGGGGGGGGATACTGAAACACAAGCCCAGATTGACTGAGTGGTACTGTTACGGCCCTAGCAGGGCCTCTCTCTCTCCTGAGGGTGCCTGTGTGGGCGTGTCCCACTACCTCCTGCCTGAGGTGCCACCTTTCCCTTTTACACAGCTGACTCACGTCAGTAATTAAGGAGATTTAAGCCCAGGGAAAGGTGAGCTCTGGGCGAGAGTGCCATTTTGTGTGGGTACAGCTAGTGAGCTGGGTGTTTGCGTTGTTTCCAGCTAGTGAGCTGTGTTTTGTGGTTTCCAGCTAGTGAGCTGTAGTGATGGCCAAATGAAGCTTTCTGAAGCACTGAAGCTTGTATTGAAAAACGGTTCATTACTCGAAGCTTTTTAACACAGTCCTCTCTGGTGACATCTGGTGGCCAGAAATATGAAGAGCAGCTTGAATCCACAAAATAAAACCAACTGCTTCATTATGACTGCTCACTCTACAGAGTGGAGTTCTGTATGATATTGGGCCGCCGTTGTGTTGCTTTGAACGTGTATTTTGGGGGGTTAAAAAATGTGGTTTATTTGTTTAATAAATAATTATGACCAGCAAATTTTCCTTGTTTAAACATCCACCATGGCGTGGTCTTTCTTTGCTTTTCACTTCTTGATGTTGGTAAATGCAATAATTGAAAAATACCACGTTACATATAATATATATATATAATTATGTACAACACATTATGGAGTATGCTTCTGCTGTGAGGTCCTGCCTCCATGCACTTATGAAATGAATCGCAAGATGGGTGTATTTATCAATAATATTATATTAGGGAAACTTTCCTATACATATTTCTGACCTGGGGGTAGAATTGATTGTGAAAGGGAAAATGCTTATGAACTTGCAAATTAAAAACATGATGCATGTAAGGTAGCCCTTTTTCATTTTTATTTAAGAAGAAAATTCGTTCCACTGTGCGATGGCCGAAACTGTTCCTTTTCGTGGAGATAATTTCTTCTGCATTAAGGAAAATCCCCTCACATGGCACAGAGGAGGCTGCAGTGCAGAAAAACTGGTAGAGATGCAGTTTTACAGTCTACCTGGGCCCCACAAACTATCAGCTAAAGAGAATAAATAAATTAAATTGCTGCACAATTGGCAGACTAACATTTTCAGATTAATTAAACAATAAAATATATATTTTTACACCATTACATGTAAAGAATCAAGTGGAAATTTTTCTAAAGTTATTTGATGATATTTATATTATGAAAAACAGATTTTTGACATTTTGATTTTTTCCCATTGTCAGATAAAATAAACACGTACAAAACAAAAGCAAACAACAAGAACACAAAGCTGGAAAACCCACCCGATTGACCAAAATCTACTCAAAATACTCCCACACAACAGAACCTCCTCTATTCCTCGCTGGCTCCAAATCTCTCAGTAGAAATATCAGTGGTTCGCTATCTGTCACCATCAAAACACTCCACAAATCCCGCGAATGATTCGCTTCCTTATAAACCATTGAATCAGTCACCGAAGCAGTCACGCTCTAAATGAAGCTTCAGACGTCACTGATCACGTGACTCTGGTCAAACGAATCAAGCTTCGACACAGTGCTTCTGAAGCAGTGTGTTGATTTTTTTGACACACGCACCGGAGCTTCAGCTTCAAGCGGACCATCACTAGTGAGCTGTGTATTGTGGTTTCCAGCTAGTGAGCTGTGTATTGTGGTTTCCAGCTAGTGAGCTGCGCTTTCCTTTTGACTTTTTGCTTTATTTGACCAACGCCTGAGTTTTGTTTGTGTTTTGTTTGTGTTTTATGGTGATAACGGCTTGTCCGTCTCTTTTAGTTGAATTACTTCAATAAAACTGTTTTATTTAACTGTTTCGCCTCCTTGACTCCTTTTTCTGACCCGGTCACTTTTGTTACTTCCCCCTCACCGCCTAGACCCCCCCCCCCCAGGGGAACGTAACAAGTGGGGGCTCGTCCGGGATAATTGAAAAGGGAGTTCTGTGTTGGATTTGTTTTTTTGTTTTGTTTTTTGGATTATCTCGCTCTAGGTGCCAACCTTTTAGAGTTTCCTAACTTCCCAGTTAAGGTAGGTGAGTGTCCAGCTGAGCTTTTCAAGTTCCTCCTTCGGGCACTCTTTTGTTATTTTGCCTTTATTATTTTTGGAGTAATCCTGGGTGGGGATTAATTCTCTGTTGGGGGTAGGCAATTCAGGGCTCCGGTCGCTGAAGTTCTGCCTTTAAAGTTGCCTCGAGCCCAGCACGCTCCGGAAGATAGACAGGGCAAGGTTTTGGAACTGGGTAAGTTGTTTTGTTAACGTGTGTGTGTGTGTGTGTGTGTGTGTGTGTGTGTGTGTGTGTGTGTGGCGGGAGGTAAGTTGGTCAGCTAAAGTAAGTTGTGTAGTGGTCTGTTAATTGTGTTAATTAGGTTGTGTTTTTCTAACACCCCCCTCCCCAGGGGAACGTAACAGGTACCAAGTTGTTCTGGAGGAGTGGAAAGTTCTGTGGATTATCTACTAACCTCTGCACTAATTTATAAACAAAAAACAAAATTTATAAACAAAATTAACGTGGTCATTAACTTTTGATAATGACCACGTTTCTACTCGGAGCAGCACAAATTAGCAGGTTAGAACAGACCTGAGTGGTGTACAAGGCTTTAGTTTTAGGCATGTACATGCAAGCACTTCTCTGTGAAGACAGCATGGCAAATTTGATTAACAAGAGAATGTCTAACGAGAATCTTCTGGGGACTCTCCGCGGCCTTTTATCTTTGTGCAATTGCTCTCTTAATAAGTTCAGTTAGGTTCGGCTCTGTTTAATCAAAAATACCAGTAGTTTTGAGGAGCAGACATTTACAGGGCATGACATTTGGGGCCTAGAATGTGTAACAGTACAGAGACAGTTTTACTGTACTCACAGCTTTGAGTAATTCATCTGTGCCAGTGACACTGACACACTTGATCGAATAACTTCTCTCCCTGGCATTCCAAACAGATCGTTTTGCAGCTAGACATAAAGATTGCCTACTTTACCAACTCGATTTGATCAGGAATAAAAATTTGGTACCAAGTCACCAGAAGCACAGGAAATCTTTATTTGAGGAAAAAAACCATGTCTCTTAATTTTGTCTTTTTTTTCCCTTGTGGTACTGAAAATGGTTTTGAATATATCAAGTGTTTGGCTTGGTATCCGTATTAAGTTTCAAATTTTAGTATTGAGACAGCTTACACAGGAGGCAGCCTTTGACCTTTTATACCATTTTTCTTTATTTTTTATTTGCAGTTTTTAGATGTATGATATATGCATATAAGACATACACATTATCTATTCAGTCTTCCTTAACAGTCTAAATCTTTATCACATCCCGCTGTATTGATAATTAATACACCTCACTCTTTTTTTTTTTCTCTATTTCTGCGTCGTTTCTGAGGTCCATGGCAGGCTGTGTTTTGATCTTTACTAACACATTTCCTCCCACTCTCTTATGGAACTCAGCATTCCTTGTGGCTGTAATGCAATTAAGAAACCTCTGAGACCAATTTGTGGAGGAGATTCTGAACACAATGACAAGTGAAAAATGAAGAGAACATATCAATAAGTACTCAATTAATTAGTGCAAGAGGATGGAATGTCTCCCTTCATACACTGGGAGTTATTTGAACAAAGAAAATTATCATGCTTTCCAACAATTAGCTTTCATAAATCCCTTTGAAAATACAGAGTTTGGTACTGCTCAGATAGTTTTGCTAAGTCCATCAGTTCAGTCTACACTGCTATATAAAATATCCAGCTAGCCCTGTTCTTTATATTTTGCGTCTGAGTCACTCTTTGTTTCAATTTTTAAAGTGGACTGTTCTTTCTGTAGGTCTTTTGAGCTTCTTTTCTGTGGACATTGCCCAGTCCTTGTACCTTGCTGTTTTCAGAGGAAGCCATTTACTCTGACATAGAAATCATTCAAGCATAAACAGTATTGCAAGACAGTTATTTGGGCAAATCTCGGCAAAATTGATGTTATTATGATCAGAAGAAAGTACTGATCCACCATTCAATGCTATTTGGAAAGCATCTGATGACCCCAAACATACTGCCAATTATGTAAAAGCATACCTGGATAGAAAAAAAACACTCAGTGGAACACTTTCTTCCTTAGACTGGCCTCCCCAAGTACTGTGTGGCATCACCTTGACAGAGGACATGACAAAAGGCAGCCACTATCCATAGAAGAGGTTTAACAATGTCCTTCGAGAAAAGCCCAAAGAACTATTTGTGAAGACTACTTGAAGAACTTAGTAGAAAGCTTTCTTAAATGAGCTCAGGCTGTCTTAAAGAATAAAGGTGATCATGCCACATAATGACTTTAAGCTGATTAGACTTGCACAATTTTTTTTCATTGATGTTTGCGCGTTTCGATAAATTACTGCATCCATTTCTCATTCCTAGTAAAATATAAAGAAATGAGGAGTCAACACAGTACTCTCTTTTTTAAGTTGGCCTGCCAGTAGATGCCCCAGGCTTTGCAATCTGAGACTGAACATCTCCTCTCCTACTCAGTCCTGTTTTAAATGCCACTTGTAAATGCTTTACAGGGTGATGTCCTTGTTTGCAGTCCATTTGTCTTGCCAGGTTTCCCATGTTTTGTGTATCGATTTTCTGCTGCCTGCTGTCATGCCAGGGACCAGAGGAGACCTTGAGGAGGGACAGCCAGTAATGGAGTCATCTCCTCCTCGTTATCCCCAGTGTCCGAATGACTCCTGCCTGACCTTCACCTTCTCTTTTAAAATAAGAGATGACAGGGTGCCCTGTTGGCTCATTACATGCCATGGATCAGTGACAGACATGTGCTTTGTTTTTCTTGTTCATCCACCTGCAAGTCTCAACTGACAACTGTCTAAGGCATAATTTCTTATAGAAAGAACAGATGTGGGAGGACATCATGCTTCAGATAAAAAGCATCAAGGGACAGGAGAGAAGCCATAATGGAATCGTCCACTGTCCACATGAGGTCATGTCTTCATGTAATTTAAGGGAAGATGGGATTTTATTCATCCCTAGACAGAAACTTTAATGCGTCAGCAGAACAAGAAGAGGGTAGTAAATGGTATTAAAAAGCCATAAACTTTATGTACTGCATAACAGTGCACCAAAATCTACTGCATAGATTAACTCTGTCTGTAAACATATTTATATCTTCTTATAATGCACCTTCTAGTGACAGCCAATTAAAATCAGCAGTAGCTGTAAAGGCTGTGATGCATTGTGTTGGATAGTTGCTGTAAGACCAAACATGGTCTCTCCTGTAAATTGTCACATATGGATCTGCTGGTGTGACCCTTAAAAATTTTCTGTATGCAGAATTCATATTGTAGCTCCATGCCCTCCTGGGTTTTAATTGCACCTTAGAACACACATGCATCAACACTACAATGAGCGGGTGGAGTGAGGTTTGGAGTCTTCTCCCACCCCCGTTCTCTGCGGCCTGCTGGAGCGGGAGGGCTAGGAGGAGTTGGCCGTCCGACTGCGGTCTGGGGTGTGGGGCTTCCCTGCTGCTACGGAGTCGGGGTGGTCTGCCTCTCCCCACCGCAGGGAAAAGGGTAACACCACCTGGGTCTGGGTGCAGTTCCCCCCTCCAGGGGCAAGGGTACCTAGACCCGGTTTGTAGAGTACGCTTGGGGAGTGTGATCGTGTGTACAGCGTCTCTTTATGTCTGTCTCCACGTTGGTTGAGTGTGGAGTGAGTGCATATGAGAGCATGGGGGGGGGGGGGGGAATGGATGTTTGTGTCTGTGTGTGCCTGTATGTCTGTGTCTATATGTCAGGTTGGGTATCAGACGCCACCTCTCTGGGGACACCTCAGGCCCTCCAAGGTTTGGAGGCCTATCTCCGCCCACCACCACTTCCCCTGCCAGTGGCGGACTTCCTCAGGTGTCGGTGCGTTGGTGGTTCTTTGTGTCCGGGGATGGGCGTCCAGGTACACACCGGCTCACTCCTTGGCGGCCGCTTATCGGGGCCTGGAGCCTAGGGCTCGCTTGGGCCCCTTCGGAGGTTGGGTGCCCCCGGCCTCTCGGCCTGGGGCTCGGTCACTCAGGCACAGCTGGGGGCCGGCGGAGCTCATGGGCGCGTCACTGCAACTCCCCCTGGCTTCTGCTCCGCGGCTGCTGAGTGAGCCCTCATCTGGGACTCTCCTCAGCTCTTACTGGAACAGTGGCGCGGCTGCCCCTCTGTTGGTCTTCCATGGTCTCTTGTGTTCTGGGGGCCTCTGGATGTCTGGAGTTTTGATCTCCTCCATACCCGCTTCACACCCCGGAGGACGGGGCTGTGGCCCCCCCACACACTCCCTAGCAGATCATTACATGGAGAAACCTTTGGAATGCAAGCGCGCTGATCCACACAGGTATGCACACGGGTGTTCACTGCTCGTAGACCCAAATTACACCTTTCTTGGCTGCTACTTCGAAGCACATCTGTCCTGCGTGCTGCACAACAACATTGAATATTTAGTATTTACTGCTGTTTACACTTAGCTAGATTAATGCGATTTACAATATAAAAGAATTCATATTGTACTTGTATATTTTAGCCCAAGTCAGACACTAAACCCTTACCTAAGCAGTACGAAAACTAGTGTTAAAACATGAAAATTTGAGAATAACTTTAGGTCTCTTAAGTTTAATAAAAAGGTGTTTAGATAACACATGCTCAGTGATGGCTGTTTATTAACAACACAGTGTAGTGCTCCATTTAAATTGAGGGATTACACAATAGAATCTCAGTAAAGTAAGAGATCATTAGTTGTGGCTTGGTGCCATTTAGCAGCTGATGGATATGAAGAGATCATTTGAGAAAGTAATGAGTCACTTTGTAGTTAGAAGCTTATCAGTAATTGGTGTTTAGCAACAAGCTGCTGTTCATTTGTAAGCTGACATGGTCCAGGGATGTCATTTATTGCTTGAAGGCTGCAAAACTCAATGTGAGTTACCTTAAGGTACATATAAAGCACAATTCAAGAAGGAATGTGTAAAAAGAAAAAAAATAAATAAATAAATACCGCTATCAGTTTGTGATTGCATGAGATCATGTTGGAAATTCAACGTTATTTATATAGTGCCAAATCACAATAACAGTTGCACTTTATATTGTAAGGTAAAGACCCTATGAAAACTCCATCAATCATATAATTGAGTTTATGAGCAAGCACTTTAATGACAGCATAAAGGAAAAACTCACTTTTAACAGGAAGAAACCTCCAGCAGAACCAGGCGCGAAGATGGACTATCTTAGAAGTATATGATAAATCACTGCAAATTGCAGATCTGTTATCATCTGTGTACACAGAATTGCTCATTAAACAAACAAAATCATTTTAATTACTTAAAATAAGAAATCAGCCAGTCCAGGGTGTTGCACAGTCAACCTCAGAGCCACTAGTGGGCCTCTGAAACTGCACTGCAAAATTAAAGGAACATTTTATATTTATCTTGTCAGTTCAGCAGCAGAGGGGGTGTTATTAATCAGTTTCAGCTACAGGGGCAACAATGAGACCCCCCCTCCCCAACTTCTGACTGTTTTTCACAAGTTTTGCATGTGAAACAGTGTCACTACTTGACAGCGTACACTATGTTACTCTGTTTGTGTTGGAAGACCCGATCCTTGGGGTGGACCAATTTTTGACGCAGCGTGTTTTGGGGTTTAAAAGCCACAGAGACAGTGTTTAGAGAAAATGCGTCTCAACTGCTCCGATACGCCTGACACATATGGGATCACTGCAGGTTTTCACTTAGGCAGCGGTTGTCCTTCTCTCCTCGATCGGCTGGAGCTTTCTTTTGGCGTCTTCCCAGCTTTGACAAAAGTCCAGCTGGGATAACCACATTTACTTAGGGCCTTCTTGATGTGCTGTTCTTCTGCCTCCCTGTGTCAGTGGGGATGGTGTTCGCTCTTGTTACGCCCCACTTAAAAATGAAGTGTTGACTGGGGTGGGGGGTAACACAAAGTGAAAAAAGAAAACAAACTACTGGAAAATAGATGTCATTAAACACGATTTATACTAAAGTATAAATGAACACCGGGAAGCTCTTTTCTTCAGGGTCTCCAAGGCCAAAACAACAAACAAAACACCCCCTTTAGCTAACAAATCAAACCAAGAACTCTCTAACCAAAAGCAAAATACAATGGCTGAGCTCCCTGTCTAGCCAAAAACAAAAAAGGCAGAGAACCCCTACCTGCTTCCACAACGATGAACTAATTAACACAGTAAGGGCACACCTTTGCTTACAATAAAAGAGAGAAAACTAAAGTTTCACAGAGTGTAAATTCACAGCTCTGGCAAAATGGGGGAAGTGGCAGGGGTGTGGCAGTTTAGGATGGCAGATTATATGCCGTAGCTGACGAGCTGCAACACACCTCAGCTGTGGCTCATGAGGCAGACCTGCAACACAAGAAAAGGAGAAAAAAAAACCTCTCTCACAGAGGGAGAGCCACTAGAGGTCAGCGACCATAACAGCTCTGTGTTGTAGCGTCCTGATGACACCCAGTTTGTGCTCCAGTGGATGATGAGAGTCAAACCTTACATACTGATCCGTATGTGTAGGTTTACGGTACACGTCAGCATTTAGATGTCCCCCATTACTGATGGAAATCTCACAGTCTAAGAAGGCTAACCTGCCACTTTTCATATCCTCCCTGGTGAATTTGATGTGTTGGTCCACCGAGTTACTGTGATCCGTGAAATGTGGTACGTCCTGGGATTTGATTTTCACCCAGGTGTCATCGACATATCTGAACCAATGGCTTGGTGGTGTTCCAGGGTAGGATAGCATAGCCCTCTTTTCCACTTCTTCCATATATATATATATATATATATATATATATATACAAATTGGCCACGATGGGTGAAACCGGGAACCCATGGCACACCCATGTTTCTGCCTGTAGAACTCACCCTTGTATGTGAAATAGGTGGAATGAAGACACAGTTCCAAAAGCAAACACACTGGGTCGATGCTGAGAGTGGTCCTGTTGCTGAGGTTGGGGTCATCCTGTAATCTCTTACGGACTACCTCCAACGCTTCCGCGACTGGGATGCAAGTGAAGAGAGATGTAACGTCGTACGAGACCATGGTTTCATCTGCCTCCATAATGACATCTCTTACCTTCTCAACAAAATCAGGGTGTTCTGGATGAGGTGTTCAGAGCTGCCTACCAGCGGGTTGAGGATTGAAGCCAGAAACTTGGAGATGTTATAGGTGACCGAGCTGATCATACAGCCAATCGGTCTTGAAGGTGCACCCCGTTTATGTAAACCATACAGACTTGGTGTAGACTCCCCTGGGTACAGCCTGTGCTATGAGATCCAGTCAATAGCATTGTCTTGTTCTAACTGCCTCAGACAGTCTATCACCCTCTTCCTGTAGCCACTTCCTGGGTCTCATTTCAGGGGCTCATAAGTATTTTCATCACTGAGCAGTGACAAAAACCCTTTAGCAAGGATGTTTTTCTCTGTTTGGGTGAGCTGTCTGTCAGACAAATTCTTCACCCACTTGTCCACATCCTCAGTGTCGCATCCTTCTCTCTTCTGGCCACTGAGGAAACTCTCTGTATATTGCTCGGAAGCCTTTAACTGAAGAGCTCATTTGCAGACTTTTAGGAGTAATCCTGTTTTGTCGGCATCTGAGGCTGAATCTCAGGTGGTTTCTGTAATCCGCCATCTTACGTGCTGTTTGCTCCCCTGGGGCCTACGGGTACATCTTTCGCCATCTTACAATGCTGTGATTGCAGCCATTCCCCAACTCTCTGTGAATGGTACTCATGGCCATTGATCAGTGGGTTTTGGTCAGTGGTTGTTGATCAATGGTCATTGATTCTGATTCTGAGAATTTGCATAATTAAGATTAAGGAACTGACCTCCCAGCCCATTGTTCCTTCAGTGGGCTGGTTTCAGTCATTATGCAAATGTACTGTTTATAAAATTGGGGAAACCTGCAGTCAGCTGAGACTGAAGAAGTCACTTGGATGAGTGACGAAACATTTCTCCCACAAAATGCTACGTCCAGATGAACAGAATCAACTTTTGGAGATTTACTTACCTGGATGATTGAGCATGCATTGAAATCCAATACAGACTTCATGATGGTGGCCTGATAGTCCAAAATACCCTAGTAGGCCCTGTGATCACTGCCGGACGTGGAGCCTGATTGGCCTTTGTCATAGAATACCAGAACTGGCAGGTTCACCACTGGCATTTGTGGTCCATAGCAGTAGTGCTGCCGTACCATGCAGTGATGCAGCTGGTCAGTGTGCTCTCCACAATGCAGCTGTAGAACCTGCTGAGGATCTTGGCCGACATACCAAATTTCCTCAGCCTCCTCAGGAAGTACAGCCACTGTTGAGAATTCCTGACCAGCAGTGTGGTGTTCAGTGACCAGGTGAGGTCCTCAGTGATGTAGACGCCCAGCTATCTAAAGCTGCTCACCCTCTCCACTTCAAGCCCTAGGATAAACAGTGGCAGGTGAGGCCTCCTCTTCTTCCTGGTGTCCACTATCATCTCCTTTGTCTTATCAGTGTTGAGGGTAAGGTTGTTGTCCTCACACCATGACACCAGACCGGCCACCTCTCTCCTATAAGCCGCCTCGTCCCCTCCATTGATGCAATCGATCACTGCAGTGTCATCCGCGAACTTCAATATGGTGTTGTCTGTATTGGAGGCGACACAGTCATGGTTGTTTTATTCCTAATACATAATCTAGTTCATATCAGTACAGATACCTAGTGAGGTTTTTTACATTGAGATGTGATGTTTTTTCAAGGTGTTCCTTAATTTGTTAGCAGTTAAATTGCAGTTGAGTATAGAATGTGGAAAAAAACTCAATCAACTCAAACGCAATCAGTGACGTTTTTCCTAGTCTCAAGGAATTTGCTGTCCTGTTTTTGTTCTGGCCTGTGAATGAGCCATACTGCGTAATGTTCATTATGGAGCTCATTTTCAGCTCCATATTTTCATTCTTAGACTCTACTAAACCCACCTTGGATGATTCACTGTTCAAACTACACCTTACTTATCTTATTCTGGACCTTGGTGAAGCTCTTCACACCCCCACTATCTGAAACAAGCTGCTTTAGCTTCCTTCCAACTCCCTTCAGCCCAACGTTCTTCTGACTGGCTGCACCTTGCAGATAACCTGTCTGACTGGGTCAGACACCCCAATACTATGGGCATTTTGTGAACCTTATTCACAAACAGTGTGCATGCATAAATCTGAGGTTAATGCAGAAGAAAAAAAGTTTTATACACAAATCTAAGATTTTTCAATGTTTTCTTTACTTGTTGCCTATACTTTGTGAACCTGCTTGAGACCATGAGTGCACATAAATGAGGCTGTTTTAGGAAATATAAATTCACCCTTGAATGTGCAGTATGTTTACTTTTTCCAAAAGTCAGCCAATAAAAGCTAATGAAAAAACAAATAAGGAATCAAAATTTTCAGCATTGTTTTATCACTACAAAGATCAAAGAAAACAGAAACGTTACAGTTCCAGACATCCTCAACAAATGACTGATGTTATTTAAGGAATAAAATGTTATTAAGACAAATGTCAGTAATGTTAGTAATGTTTTTTGAGTAATTGCAATGAGTTCCTAAGAGATTGTGTGGACTATTTTTCAAATCAGTGACATCCAATCCAGTCTTTATTGGTGCCACATATAAAACACTGTCAAAGGGAAAAGGTGCTTCTTTCCACTTTCCTTCCAAAGAACATAGACCACAGTGTGGTTATTAGGCAACCCATGACCCAACTGTAAAGCCTCTACAGGCTGTTTAGCTGGAGACCTCTGGAGACCCCTCAGAGCATTCTCAGCAGTCCACCGTGTTATCAGTGAACAGCTGATATTCTTTTGCCTCATGCAGTCGTATGGGCTAAATTGAGTCTTCAGGTAGTGTAGTGCCAAAATCGAGGCAGCGACTGGAAGAGGTGAGCAGGTAGAGAACTCTCTCCTTTTAATTTCTTTAAGAATTCCACTCCAGCTGTATTATGTATAGCAACTGTACATATCTTGTGTGCAATTTATAATGATCGATACAAGTCATATATGTCTATATTAACAGAAAAGTATGTGCTCCATGCACTGTCTAGACAGCTATTGCTAAAGAAGGTACAAAAAAAGATGCATTAGGTCACATCAAACAAACACATGGAATCTTTTTACTTTGAAGCCTTCACTCTACAGAGTGGGAGAGTTGGTGAGTGCATGCTTAATTTGGGTCCTAATTAGGTTGACTGAGTGGTTCACTTAGCATTTGGTTTATATTTCTCGCCTGTGCTCTCGCTCTGGATCTCCAGGTGCCTGCAGGATGATTATTGTATGAGTAATTTCTCCACTTGCTTCCATCTGGGTGGGAGGACTGGAGCATAGAGCCATCTCACCCCAACCACCACCTCCACAGCCGTCTGCAGTATGCAGACTCACACAGCTAGACTTTCATGAGCTTTTACAACACAGACATTAAGAGCAGCAGAGAGCCACAAGCTGTAAATGAATAGGAGCATGGTAAATATAGAATTAGTTTATTTGACGGAGTTGTTTATTCATTTTTATTAAAACAGCGTATGTTATTTATTTTCATATATTTTTGCATTATACGTGCATTGGCACGTATAATGCTAACCACCGGGGTGGCACGGTGGTTAGCACTGTTGCCGCACAGCAAGAAGGTCCTGAGTTCAATTCCAACATCAGGCCGGGGTCTTTCTGTGTGGAGTTTCCATGTTCTCCCTGTGTTTGCGTGGGTTCCCTCCGGGTACTCCGGCTTCCTCCCACCGTCCAAAGACATGCAGCTTGTGGGGATAGGTTAATTGGAAAATCCAAATTGCCATTAGGTGTGAATGTGAGTGCGAATGGTTGTCTGTCCCTGTGTGTTGGCCCTGCGACAGACCGGCGACCTGTCCAGGATGTACCCTGCCTCTCGCCCTATGACAGCTGGGATAGGCTCCAGTGCCCCCCGCGACCCTGAAAAGGATAAGCGGAAGCGAATGGATGGATGGATGGATGGACGTGCATTGGCAAAAAGTAAGGATACCAAGTGTAACCCTTTGAAATCCTCTTCAGTTATATATCAATTTGTCTTGAAATATGGTCAGACCTCTATAATAAACAACACACAACACAATCATCATAAAGCTCTTGTCACCGTAGGGAATTTTTGTCAGATACTTGCGACCAGATTTACAGTCCCCATCAGTGCAAATGCCTCTTTTGCTATTACAAAAGGAGAAGTAGCAAAACTGCAGTTGCTCAATGTGCCATGTAGGCATAACAAGGCCCAAGATGATTTTATTGTTCTGATTATTATTAGCATTTTTTATGTATTGGTGTCTCTACATCATTTCAACTATGAAAGTCTAGAGGGTCGACATGACAGCTGCCTTTCACACACAGATCAAGGCTTCTATGACAATATAGTCTCATGAGTTGTCTGTTACTGTAAATGAACTTTGTATAAACAAAACTGAATTGAACTTATGGGTTTGCTACTTGAACTCATTGATACAAGTTCTCCGTGAAATGCTGCTGCAGACATTTGATACACCTAGCCCTAAAGGGTAGTATGCATGTGGGATTGGGGGGGGTTTCGAAATGACTGAAAGATTAATAGGCTCTGTTTTGAGTTTTGTTCAAAAAAGAATGACTTCATATAGGGAAAAATATATATCAAATGATATATGATAAATGTACCAAAGTACACTATTTAGATTCAGAAAAGTTTATATAACTATTTAGGCTCGTTGTGCAAACAAGCCTGCATAACTTAATAAATATAGAGTTTGAAAAATAAAAAACCTAAAGAGAAACACTAGGTATGAGATACATGAGTACCTATGATACGGTGATATTTTGGTAAACAACCATTTGACTAACATATCTGTCTCACCTGCTCTTGTTCCTCTCTCTCTCCCTCTTTGTGCTGACAATCAAGCCAAACACCAACATCATCAAATATACAGTGGAAACCAGATATTTACAAACTCTTCAGATAAAAACAAAAACAATTTTTTAATTGTAACATCAAATCAGACTAAATGTTTAATTTTTTAGTTTGATAAATATAAAAAACATATTTGTTAATTTGTTGAGTAAAGAGAGAAATTGTCTGTATTCCTTAATTGCAAATGGCAAATTGTATTCAAAACTGAGCCACACTTATGGAGCTCCACAATTCTTTTCCTGGTGTTTTGGTTGACATCTCTTGATTTTCCCATGTCAAAGAAACAGGCTCTGTGTTTTGCCTTACAGGGAGTGCAGAATTATTAGGCAAATGAGTATTTTGTCCACCCAAACACCCTATATCAGGTGTGCATAATTGTTAGGCAACGTCCTTTCCTTTGGCAAAATGGGTCAAAAGAAGGACTTGACAGGCTCAGAAAAGTCAAAAATAGTGAGATATCTTGCAGAGGGATGCAGCAGTCTCAAAATTGCAAAGCTTCTGAAGTGTGATCATCGAACAATCAAGCGTTTCATTCAAAATAGTCAACAGGGTCGCAAGAAGCGTGTGGAAAAACCAAGGCGCAAAATAACTGCCCATGAACTGAGAAAAGTCAAGCGTGCAGCTGCCAAGATGCCACTTGCCACCAGTTTGGCCATATTTCAGAGCTGCAACATCACTGGAGTGCCCAAAAGCACAAGGTGTGCAATACTCAGAGACATGGCCAAGGTAAGAAAGGCTGAAAGATGACCACCACTGAACAAGACACACAAGCTGAAACGTCAAGACTGGGCCAAGAAATATCTCAAGACTGGTTTTTCTAAGGTTTTATGGACTAATGAAATGAGAATGAGTCTTGATGGGCCAGATGGATGGGCCCGTGGCTGGATTGGTAAAGGGCAGAGAGCTCCAGTCCGACTCAGACGCCAGCAAGGTGGAGGTGGAGTACTGGTTTGGGCTGGTATCATCAAAGATGAGCTTGTGGGGCCTTTTCGGGTTGAGGATGGAGTCAAGCTCAACTCCCAGTCCTACTGCCAGTTTCTGGAAGACACCTTCTTCAAGCAGTGGTACAGGAAGAAGTCTGCATCCTTCAAGAAAAACATGATTTTCATGCAGGACAATGCTCCATCACACGCGTCCAAGTACTCCACAGCGTGGCTGGCAAGAAAGGGTATAAAAGAAGAAAAACTAATGACATGGCCTCCTTGTTCACCTGATCTGAACCCCATTGAGAACCTGTGGTCCGTCATCAAATGTGAGATTTACAAGGAGGGAAAACAGTACACCTCTCTGAACAGTGTCTGGGAGGCTGTGGTTGCTGCTGCACGCAATGTTGATGGTGAACAGATCAAAACACTGAAAGAATCCATGGATGGCAGGCTTTTGAGTGTCCTTGCAAAGAAAGGTGGCTATATTGGTCACTGATTTGTTTTCTTTTGTTTTTGAATGTCAGAAATGTATATTTGTGAATGTGGAGATGTTATATTGGTGTCACTGGTAAAAATAAATAATTGAAATGGGTATATATTTGTTTTTTGTTAAGTTGCCTAATAATTATGCACAGTAATAGTCACCTGCACACACAGATATCCCCTTAAAATAGCTAAAACTAAAAACAAACTAAAAACTACTTCCAAAAACATTCAGCTTTGATATTAATGAGTGTTTTGGGTTCATTGAGAACATGGTTGTTGTTCAATAATAAAATTATTCCTCAAAAATACAACTTGCCTAATAATTCTGCACTCCCTGTATATGCATCCACAGGTGTGCCACCAATTTACTCACATGGACTCTATTAACCTATCAGAAGTTTTTTCAGCTCAGAATGGAATCATCTGGATTTTTATTATTAATTAACAATAGACTTAGGTCGTGTCCAAATTCATGGGCTGCATCCTCCTGAGGACCCGGCCTTCGCGGTCTACGTGGGCCAGGTCCTCAGAAGGTTGGGTAGGCCGGAAGTAAACGGCTGGGGAAATTGGACAGTCTAGACTTCTGTCTCGGTGGAGTTTAATAAACTCGGCCGTCTGCTCCTTGCTATCTAAAATATAACAGGACACTGGCGTAAATTCTCGACCGTCTCACACTTCTGATAATCAGTTTTCTGTTTGATGTTTATTCAGCTGTGTGAAAATCCCGGAGGATCCCACCCGATGGATTAATAAAGTTTTATTTTATCTAATCTAATAACTTTAATCTCAGCCAAACCGATTTACTCACGAACAAATAAAACACTGAAAAAAGCCAAACAATTACATTTTTAGGTTCTCTAAGTGACTTATATATTACGTTTAACCTGAGTAGCGAAACTCATCTGAACTGATCTGAAAATGATGTGGAGTTGTGCCATTCTCGGTGGCTTCAGTGACCCTCGAGCTCCCGGCTAGCTATCGAGCTGGTGGGTAGCAGATGCTCTGAAAACGTCGAAGCACTTTTGCAAATATGCGATATCTTGATAAACCGAGCAGATATTTGATGTTTACACAGCTACTTTCTCGCCTGAAAATATGTTAAAAGTTTATTTTGTGACCCAGAAAGATTAGTAAGAGTAATTTCAAAACTTAGTAGCGGCCGCCATTATTGGAAACTGGAGTTTGGCTGGGCCGCGCTATGAATTCTGGGATATGGTAGGCCACGAAGGACACACCCAACCCATCCTTCAAATTCGGGGAAAAGGAGGATGCATTTGTCGGCTGCATTTGGAGGAGTCTACGAAATTGGACAGCCTTCGGCACGTCACTGTGACGTAATCGGTCTACAAATGCGGCATCAGGAGGATGCAGCCCATGAATTTGGACACGACCTTAGTGTATGTGAGTGAAGTTGGCCCCCCCCACCTTCTTCAAATCCAACAAAAGTGGTATCAAACGTTTGTGCTACGTTTGTGCTGGTTTGTGCTGCAAAAATTTTCGTTTGTGCTACTATCATTTTAAAGATATTAATAAAAATTTCTAGAGGTCATCAGAGGTCAACCAGCCCCCCCACATTAATTAAATCAAACAAAATGGGTGTCAATCATCTGTGCTACGTTTGTGCTGGTTTGTGCTGCTAAAATTTTTGTTTATGCTGCTTCTGTTTTAAAGATATTAATGAAAATGTAAAGGTCAAAAGGTCAACCAGCCCCCCCACATTACCCAAATCAAACAAAATTGATGTCAAACGTTTGTGCTACGTTTGTGCTGGTTTGTGCTGCTATCATTTTAAAGATATTAATAGAAATTTCTAGAGGTCATCAGAGGTCAACCAGCCCCCCATATTAATGGAATCAAACAAAATTGGTGTCAATCAGTTGTGCTATGTTTGTGCTGGTTTGTGCTGCTAAAATTTTCATTTGTGCTGCCTCTGTTTTAAAGATATTAATGAAAAGGTAAAGGTCAAAAGGTCAACCAGCCCCCCCACATTACCCAAATCAAACAAAATTGATGTCAAACGTTTGTGCTACGTTTGTGCTTGTTACGAAATTAGTTTTACCCCGGTTCTTTTATTCCTCGAGCATCCAGAGATGGCACCGGACTCAGTAGTCATTTTCACAAAACTTTTATTCATCTTTACTCATCTTCATTTACTCATCTTTTAGTCATTTTCATTTAAGCATGCACTTCTACAAGGGAAGACGAGGCCGGTGTCCCTCTGCAAAAATCTTCACCCCTTTGTTAGTTACAGCCAGCTTTATAGAAGTGACCCCATCATAAAACCCCCTACGGTGTGCTGCAAACTCTGTCTGTGTCTATGTGCACGAGCACATGAATGCCTACATGTGCGTTCCCTCGTGTCTATGTGAGTGCTCGTGTGTGACTGGGTGCGCATACCTGTGTGTATGTGTGTGCACATGAGTGAGTGTGCGTGTGGATGTGTGTGCGTGACAGTTAAAACACTGTGGGTGTAGGTAACTCCCTAGAGGTCATAAAACCCCTCTCCCTTCCAGACCACAGTTATAAATGTTGAGACCCCCACCCTAAAACATCCTCTGGGGAATTTCCACTCAGTGGGGGAGAGGTCTCCTACAATCTACTCCTAAGTTCACAACACAGTGAGGCCTTTATTATATTAAGGGCAGTGTCTATGTCTCTACAATAGTTCTACATTCTATGATAACACATTTCTAAACTCTAAAATAAGCTAAACATTCTACATGCTACAGGCAGAAATCTAGGTGTGCCACGGGTTCCCACAGGCCCCTGGTCAAAGTCACCAAACCAGTTCATAAGCAGGTACAGGTGTGGCCAGAAGGGTCCTCAGAGGCACTGCTTTTCCACCACAGGCTGCCACACACGACAACACCACAGACTTTCAGGAATATACAGAAACTGTCACTGCCTACATCCCAAAATGCATCGATGATGTCACAGAGACCAGGAATATCACTGTCCGGACCAATCAGAAACCATGGCTCACAGGTCAGGTTTAAATGCTCCTAAGGCTGAAAAATGCAAGCCTTCAGAGCCGGGAATTAGGTGAGTCTAAGAACACCAAGGGCAAACCTGTCACGTGGCATCAGCTACAGCAAAGCTTCAGCGACAGCAGAAATACTTGGAGGCAGTGGCAAGGAATACAAACCATCACAGACTACAAGCCCACTCTACAGACCGTGGTGACACAATCCCCAGACAGTGTGTGGAGATCCCTTGCCAAAATCCGTACACGCAAAGCTCCAGGTCCTGGACAAGCACTGACGGACTATGCTGTGGAACTCACAAATGTCTTCACAGACATCTTTAACACATCACTAGGGTCAGGCCATCGTTCCCACATGCCTCAAAGCCTCCACCATCATTACTGTACCCAAGAAGTCATCTATCTCCTGCTTTAAGGACTACCGTCCTGTCAAACTCACCTCCATCATTATTAAGTTAAGTGCTTTGAACGGTTAGTCGTGCATCAAATCAAATTATCGCTTTCCCCCAACCTGGATCCATTTCAGTTCGCATACCGGTCAAAACGCTCAACCGATGATGGAATTTCAACTGCCCCTCACTCAGCCCTCACACATCTGAACACTAGAGACTCATATGTCAGAGTGCCTTTCATAGACTTCAGTTCAGCATTCAACACCATCATTCCCCAGGAACTCATTCACAAACTGGATCTGCTGGGGATCAGCACCTTGCTTTATAACGGGCTGCTAGATTTCTTGACAGGAAGACAGCAGACAGTACGGGTCGACAGCAACACCTCCAGCCCAAGAACACTGAATACGGGGGCTCCCCAAGGATGTGTGTTGAGCCCCCTTCTCTTCACTCTGCTGACCAGCGACGAGATCTACTACAGGGGTGAAGTTAACCATCTGGCAGAGTGGTACAGCAACAACAAACTGTCCCTGAATGTGGAGAAGACCACGACTCTACTTCCTCTGCAAACTGAGAAGCACAAGAGATTCAACCCCCATTATGAGCACCTTTTACAGAGGCACAGTTGAGAGTATCCTCACCAGCTGCATCACTGTGTGGTATGACTCCTGCATTGGGTTCTGCAGGAAAAAATGACAACGGGTAGTGAGAACAGCCGAGAGCATTGTGGGGACCTATCTTGCCTCCCTCCCCAGGAGATCTACTGCACCTGCCTCATCTGGAAGGTCCTCTCCATTACAGGTGACTCCACTCATCCCTTCAACAGCGTCTTCAGTTTGCTGCCATCAGGAAGGATACTGAAGAGCCTCCGGGCCAGAACCAGCAGACTGAGAGACAGCTTCGTCCATTGGGCTGTCAGGATGCTGACCATCTCTGAATCGAGAAGGGGGGCCCAAGGGTACATCTTTTGCCATCTTACAATGCTGTGATTGTAGCCATTCCCCACTTTCTGTGAATGGTACTCATGGCCATTGATCAGTAGGCTTTGATTAGTTGTCACTGATCAATGGTCATAAGAATTTGCATACTAACAATCATGGAACTAACCCCCCAGCACATTGTTCATTCAGTGGCGCTAGTTTCCTTCACTATGCAAAAATGTACTGTTTATAAGGTTGGGGAAACCTGCAGTCAGCTGAGACTGAAGAAGTCACTTGGATGAGTGACGAAACGTTTCTCCAACTGAAAATGTCCAGATGAACAGAATCAACCTTTGTGATTTACTTACCTGGATGATTAAGCACGCATCAAGACGTTATTTTATTAAAAATTTTAAAATGTTAGCAGCACAAACAAAAATGTTTGCAGCACAAACCAGCACAAACGTTTGACATCAATTTTGTTTGATTCCATTAATATGGGGGGGCTGGTTGACCTCTGTTGACCTCTAGAAATCTTTGTTAAAATCTTTAAAATGATAGCGGCACAAACAAAAAATTTTGCAGCACAAACGTAGCACAAACGTAGCACAAACGTTTGATACCACTTTTGTTGGATTTGGGTAATGTGGGGGGGCTGGTTGACCTTTTGACCTTTACATTTTCATTAATATCTTTAAAACAGAGGCAGCATAAATGAAAATTTTAGCAGCGCAAACCAGCACAAACGTAGCACAGATGATTGACACTAATTTTGTTTGATTTGGGTAATGTGGGGGGGCTGGTTGACCTCTGATGACCTCTAGAAATCTTTGTTAAAATCTTTAAAATGATAGCGGCACAAACAAAAAATTTTGCAGCACAAACGTAGCACAAACGTTTGACATCAATTTTGTTTGATTTGGGTAATGTGGGGGGGCTGGTTGACCTTTTGACCTTTACATTTTCATTAATATCTTTAAAACAGAGGCAGCATAAATGAAAATTTTAGCAGCGCAAACCAGCACAAACGTAGCACAACTGATTGACACCAATTTTGTTTGATTCCATTAATATGGGGGGGGCTGGTTGACCTTTGATGACCTATAGAAATTTCTATTAATATCTTTAAAACAGAAGCAGCACAAACAAAAATTTTTGCAGCACAAACCAGCACAAACGTAGCACAGTTGATTGACACCCATTTTGTTTGATTTAATTAATGTGGGGGGGCTGGTTGACCTCTGATGTCCTCTAGAAACTTTTATTAATATCTTTAAAATGATAGTAGCACAAACGAAAATTTTTGCAGCACAAACCAGCACAAACGTAGCACAAACGTTTGATACCACTTTTGTTGGATTTGAAGAAGGTGGGAGGGCCAACTTCACTCACATCCTTAGTGTATATGTACTCCTAAATTTGATGAAAGTGATAAAAATAGACAGCTCGCTCTCTCTCGTTATTCTGACATTTAACTAATTCAAAAGATATTTCAATATTTATTTATCCAAAACAAAACAAGTTTACTCTAAATTGATGTTGTACAGTAAAAAAAATGTTCTTGTGTTTTCCATAGAGTGTATGTAAATATCTGGTTTAAACTGTGAATATACTGCTGTGTGTTGAAATTCCTCTTGTTTTCCATAGAAGTATACTGAACAACATACAAAGCATAATATATAAAATAACATCTACCTGAGTTTTTTCTTTGAAAGAAGCCCCTTATGTCCATTCTTGTATAGCAGTACATCAGTACATTACTGAAACCGATTTATTTAGCCGTGGAGGGAAACAACTGAAAATATGAAATAAACACACATGTAAGCTAAGACCCTCTTAAAGAAACAGCATTGTTGTTGTTTGGCTTTTCATTTCGCCATTTGTTGATTCACTTGAAGAGCAAGTAACGTAACATGGGTCAAGTGATCAGTTTGACATCAATCTTTCGTGATACACAGTCATATTTACATTATTTGTACAGTACGAATGATTTGCTTTGGTACCTGGTCAAACTTCAGTTCTCCTCTGTCTGCCTGGCTGCGCTTCTCCAACAGCAAACTCGCAGGCAGCAGCTCCTCCCGCCCCCTCGCTCAGTCGCTTAGTGTCTGAGCTCGGATCGTACCAATATTAGGGGGGATTTACGCACAGTCGAAATTCCCACAGTGTGCACTATGTGCTTCGAATATTGTGTTTAGTTTTTGTTTTATACAGTTGTCAGCCAGGCAGCTAACTATGAAACAAATTACACTCCAAAAGACACCGGGCTTCTGAAAAACAACCCGGGCTTAAGCCCAGTAAGCCACCCCCCCGCTCCACCACTGGTTTCCAGATGAGTTGAATTCAATTCAGTGTATATTACACCCATTCGCTACAACATCTGCCTTAAGCTGCAAAACCTGAATAATAAAATCGCTTGCCAGGAAGACAGGAGGATATATTCAATTGTTTAGAGGTGAGGGGTAAGAGAACAGGGAAGTGCAGGGGAAGAATGACAGAACAGAAAAGAGCAGGACAAAGTTGATCACATACATTGTGCTATGTAAATGCATGGTCAGTGAAAAGAAGTGAATCGAGAAGAGATGCTGAGTGTATCATGTGCACTGCGGCACATTCTGAACAGCCTAACTAAACGATAGTTCATGGTCATCTGATCCAGGCCTAACTATAAGCATTATCAAAAATATAGCGTGCATCTGTCGTAAGTTGAGGAACATTACTCTGAAATTGTTTCTGAATTTGTAGATGATGTTTTGTGGATTGAACCTGCTTCCGAGAAACTCTGCCTTTCAAAGTATTATGTTCTATTATGAATAAAACAAGGATTTATGTGTTTCCAAAACATTACTTAGAACTAGAAAAAGTACTTGTGTGAATGAAGCATGTTTTATAAAGTGCTTTGAGTGCTCCAGTAAATTTGAAAATGTACGGTCCATTTACCATACACACTGTGTTTTGCCAGGTATATTTTGTTTGGTATGTGACATAGAAATGCAAGACAGCTTTCAGAGAAATCTGACACTTAAGTCATCAAATATGCTTAATTAATACTAATCTACAGAACTCATTCACCTATTCATATTAGATAAGAACTATTTCCTAAACAAGGAGGCCTCTTACACTGTTAAAATAACATTAAAATGACCAGTTAGCTTTAAAATATCTGAACGGTACTACAGTGACACAGAAGTTTAATGTACTGTGGTCCCTCGCTATAACAGGGATCACATTTCGCGGCCTTGCTGTTTTGCGCAGGGTTTTTTTGTGTGTGTGCAATTTTGCATGCTTTATTTATTTACTTATTTATTTATTTTACAGTGCATTGTGTTCTGCGTCCTGATCTATAATAATTATAAAAAAACATAAAGTTGGCTACTTCACGGATTTCACCTATTTCACGGGTTATTTTTAGAACGTAACTCCCACAATAAACGAGGGACCTCTGTACTGCATTTGGGTATTCATAAATACTGATGCATGCTTCATTTCAGCTCTTAAACCTTTAAGATCTACCATAGAACCAAGTCCGCCAGAGCTTATATTATATTTTTACATGCTCTAGTGCTATTTTTGGGAGCATTTCAAGTTGCTATACATCAATACAACCATTATAGCCCAAATTTTAATAATATGTATGCCTTAAGTGCATAGTAATTACATAAATTGCAAAAAAAGTGCAATAAACTACAAAAAAATTGAAAATCATTTTTGTTTTTTTAACATATATTTCTAGTTAGAGAAATTTAAGAGGTTTATCCCTCTAAACTGTAAACACAAAAAAGTTGCACAAAATAGTTTCCCACCACAGGAAATTTATTTTGAGTGTCTTCATAGTTTTATTTTTGAAATACACCAAGTTTTATATACTGCAGGAAAAACGAAAATAAATATTATAATGCAAATTTGCAAAAAAAAAAACCAGCATATGCATCAAAATAAACGATTTCCAGCAGTGCAATTTGAGTTCTAAGCATCCCAGAAACGATACAAAAAGTCAAAAAGTCAAACATAACTTTTAAAAACACCAGTATATGCTTATAAGGCCGTGAAGGTAAAAAACTACATTTCCGCAAAAATGACGTCACTTCCGGTTTCAGGCAGGTAATGGCGGACATGCGATAGTTCGTGCTGTCGTCTATTCCAACGTAGGAAGTGTTACGAACAGCTGATCAGATCGTCAAAGTGTGTTTCTTGAATAAAATGGCTCTGTCCGAATTTAGGGGAAGGATGCTTAAAATGCCATATTTGGATGCAATGACGTCACAGCGACTCGACAAAGGCTGTCCGAATTCAAAGAGTACTCAAAATGTGGTGACAAATTCCTCCTACTTTTCCCCAAATTTTAAGGATGGGTCCGATGTATCATTCGTGTCCTACCATATCCCAGGATTCATTGCGGGTCATACAGAAGATTTTTCTCTGATAACGATGGTGGTCGGGAGAGGAAAACTCTTTCAAATGTAAGTATACAAAAGTTAAATTGTTATAGCGGTTGTATTGTTAAGCTTTGGGCATCTGCATAGACATGTTTTATTTATTTAAATAACCGTAAGCCAGCTTGTATGGTGGGTCCCGCGGTTTTTCATGTATTGCCGCTTACATAAAGCTAATTTTGATTTTTTTGAATTGGTGATATGTTGTGGGGAACAAAGACCAAATGGCTTAATTTATGAAAACGAGGAGAAAACGATCACCTCTTCACTGGGGTGAAGAATTGGGCCGCTACGACGTGGATGTGCAAGAATAAATCAATTTACACATCATATTCATATGAGTACGGTTCTATTAACGCCCATGCTGTACAGTAGCGGTCCCCAGCCTTTTTTGCGCCACAGACCAGTTTATATCAGACACGTAGCGGCCTTTAAGGTGTCGCGGATAAATACAACCACATAAAATGATCCGACCAAGACAAAAACTGTGGTACTTTGTAAATATAATAATAAACGTGAATGTACTGCTCATGCTGTACAGCAGCGGTCCCTTTTTTTGCACCACAGACCGGTTTATGTCAGACACGGTGTTCTGGGAATCCATCCAACCCAATGACTGTAGAAAACATGGACAACGTGACAGCGCCGCCTCCCATTGTGCAAAAATGAAGCCAAAATATCCCGCTTGTGGAGGCTGCCATCTTGCATTTTTGGAGCCAGAGTTTGCGCAGTAGTGACTTGAGGTGGAGCGACTGCGTCACACTCCCGCCCACATACCCACTGGACGTGACCGCAAACACGTCCCCCTACACTTTTTACGTAGCCCGGCTGCTCCATTTTTTTGCTGATGGGTTTACCGCGACTGACGACTCGTTAAATTAAGGTAAATACAACCACGTCACTGTTATGAAAAAGACACACAGTTTATCATCTTATAGTTCTTCAACATCTAAAATCACTCTGTTATTAATTTGCTAGATTAGCCGCTAGCATACGCAATGTGTTGGGGGCTTGTTGCTAGCCAGTTAGCGATGCTACACACCTGTTACTCTAATAGTCTGTATTATTGAATGATTCAGGACTCCTTAGGTTTTGTTTCCATTTTTAGACAGTGATGAGATCAGCTGCTCACTCCACAGAGGCCCAGAGTTACTGTTAATATCAAAAATGTAATGCTGTCCTTCAAGGGCGTAGATTTCGTTTTGGCATTGGTGGGGACCAATGACCAATGATTCAGTTTTTTATTTCCTTTTTGTCTGTGCTTCTTGATAACAAAAGGAGAAATGTACTTGCCTAAATATGCTCTTCTACATGGTTTTAAACCATTTAAAATTACAACTGATAGTTTTATATGTGTTATATAATGCTAAATTACAATTAAACAGTATTTTAGACTTTAGTTTACTTCACCCATATTCAATATAAATCAGGTACCATACAAAAATAAAAATGGCTTCAAATACAGCAGGGTTGGACTGGGACACAATATGAGCCCGGGCATTTTGACTAGTGACCAGCCCACCATGGTATTATAGGAAAAGTCATAAATCCTTTAAAGCCTTTATAATAAGCTTAAAACTACACAGCCTTCCCTATTCTGGTATTCTAAACAGTAACACCTAATTTATAATTACATATACCTAACTAATAGGGTTGCCAACTTCCAGCAAAAAAAGAAAAGAAAAAAGTAGGGAACCACTCTCCCACCCTCTACCTCAAGATGCTTAACTAACAAAACCGATTTTAATTTAATGCACGTATAAAACAAATGCACATAAATCTATTATTTTTCTCCAGTAATTAAATAGATTCAACATCTTTCTTCAACAGAATTGCAGACTGGTACCTTAACAAAGTAAAGAATACTATAACTTACTAGGGTATATACTAACTAGACTTAATATTTACTGAATACAATAATGGATTTCTACACATATTTTATATCACATGAAAACTTTGATTGTAAGATTCAGATAATTATTTATTAAAAGACATTTTACCTCTGAGCATATATTGGATTACATCAGGGAAGAATCCACTGGGAACAACACCTCTGGGTGGAAGCTGGTTTACATCGCGGATCAGTTGGCTGCGGTCGTGAGGTCTCAGAATCTGCTCTGTGAGCAAAAGAGTGAAAAGACCACGGAATTGAAGGTAAATAACATCATGGAGAAACTCACAGCTATCCAACGGGAGATTGAGAGACCAGTGTCGGTCTCGGAGTGTTAAAAACAGCTTGAAATTCTCATGAGTTGTTGTAAAAGAAAAATCACCATTATAATGCGGCTACCCCTTCGGCGCCAGCTGTGGGCTCAAGGCCGGAGCTGCGCAACACCCTGATAACGACTGTGTTGAGTCTGTTCCTTCCCATTCCATGCAAGGCCACCTGGGTAGGCTGGAAGACTGTTTACTTAGCCTGGCAGGGCAAAGCACACTGTCTCAGCTGAACTATGGACACGCACACACATACATATACTGATACTGATAAGCACTCACTGACGCATCACCCTCCCTACCCCGGATCCAACGCCACCTCCAACGCTTACCTCCCCTCTGATGTGGACATCGGGGCAGTTGGAGGCGCAGTCAAAGATTGCAGCGGTCCCAGATCAGATGTACACACTGGAACACTTCCCCATGTTGCTGTCTGTGTTTATTGTGCTATGGTGTGTTGATATCTGTGCATTCTTGTATTATCCTTCTGTGTTACATATTTCGATGTTTTTTTTTTCCTCGCTACCTAGCCTGACCTGTCTCCCCAATGTGATGTTTGTGTATTGTATGTACGGTCGGCAAGGTCTGTCATCTCGGTTGTGGGCAAAAGACCTGCAACTGACAAATAAAGGCTATCTCATCCATCCATCCATTCACTTCCGCTTATCCTTTTCAGGGTCGCGGGGGGCACTGGAGCCTATCCCAGCTGTCATAGGGCGACACCCTGGACAGGTCGCCAGTCTGTCGCAAGGCTAACACACAGGGACAAACAACCATTCGCACTCACATTCATTTGCACATTCACACCTAGTGACAATTTGGGTTATCCAATTAACCTATCCCCACAAGCTATCTCATCATCATCATCATTTTAAATGAGAATAAGAAAGAAAAGTATTTCTTTGTGCCCGCCTCTCCCTGTTAATGCCCTACCTGGCCCCTTGGCAAAACTTTGCTAGATCCGCCCCTGCACGGTTACCAGCAGTCAGCTCCATAAAAAAAGATCTTGGTGTTATTTGTCTCTCAGAAACAGTTCCCTTCAATTCATCCATGTCACCTAAAAGGTAAACCTGTTTCTCCATCACCTGTTCAGCTCTGATGATTCAGTAAGGACATCTCCTGGTTTCATCATGTTTCCCTCTCACCAGATAACCAAACCGATATCATGATCATGACCAGCAGCTTTTACAGCTGTGGCTTCAGCAAACATCAGCTTAGAAATTAATATTAAATAAATTCTAACAACAGCTGATCAAGCTTAAACGTGCTGCTGTTGTTTTGTGCGACCTCCGCTGGTTTCCTCTTTCTGGCAAAGAGAGAAAAGTCGATCAGCTGATCACTGATTCAATTCAATTCAATTCAATTCAATTTTATTTATATAGCGCCAAATCACAACATAAGTCGCCTCAAGGCACTTCATAGATACAGAGAAAAACCCAACAATCATATGACCCCCTATGAGCAGCACTTTGGCGACAGTGGGAAGGAAAAACTACCTTTTAACAGGAAGAACCCTCCGGCAGAACCAGGCTCAGGGAAGGGCGGGGCCATCTGCTGCGACTGGTTGGGGTGAGAGAAGGAAGACAGGATAAAAGACATGCTGTGGAAGAGAGACAGAGATTAATAACAGATATGATTCAATGCAGAGAGGTCTGTTAATACATAGTGAGCGAGAAAGGTGACTGGAAAGGAAAAACTCAATGCATCATGGGAATCCCCCGGCAGCCTATGTCTATTGCATAACTAAGGGAGGATTCAGGGTCACCTGGTCCAGCCCTAACTATATGCTTTAGCAAAAAGGAAAGTTTTAAGCCTAATCTTGAAAGTAGAGATAGTGTTTGTCTCCTGAATCCAAACTGGAAGCTGGTTCCACAGAAGAGGGGCCTGAAAACTGAAGGCTCTCCCTCCCATTCTACTTTTAAATACTCTAGGAACAACAAGTAGGCCTGCAGAGCGAGAGTGAAGTGCTCTAATAGGGTGATATGGTACTACAAGGTCATTAAGATAAGATGGGGCCTGATTATTTAAGACCTTGTATGTGAGGAGCAGGATTTTGAATTCAATTCTGGATTTAACAGGAAGCCAATGAAGGGAAGCCAAAACAGGAGAAATATGCTCTCTCTTTCTAGTCCCTGTCAGGACTCTTGCTGCAGCATTTTGGATTAGCTGAAGGCTTTTCAGTGAGTTTTTTGGACATCCTGATAATAATGAATTACAGTAGTCCAGCCTGGAAGTAATAAATGCATGAACTAGTTTTTCAGCGTCACTCTGAGACAGGATATTTCTAATTTTAGAGATGTTGCGCAAATGGAAGAACGCAGTCTTACATATTTGTTTAATATGTGCATTGAAGGACATGTCCTGGTCAAAAATGACTCCAAGGTTCCTCACAGTGTTACTGGAGGCCAAGGTAATGCCATCCAGAGTATCAGTTTCATGATTGAATTAGCAACTTTCTAGCTGAAGTATTATGGGACTCTCTGAGCTTTGTATTGGTTCTTCTGTCACCTGACAAATAGGACATACATGACAATAGAATAAAAATGTGGAGCTGCTTCAGTGTTTCTGTCAATTTGTGCAGATCTTGACTGATCAGTAATGTTTGCAGGGTGAGTGCATTTTTAAAACAATTTGTGCAAACTGCACTACAAGGTGGAATATTTGCAAAATCATGACTATTCATGACAATGACCTATGAATATGTCAGTGCCATTAGGATGAAATTTCTGGGTCACCAACATTTAACATTAGACATATAATTCTAACAGCCTCTGTAAACTAATATCCTGGCTCGCTCGAAGCTGCCGTTTTCTCTGAGAGTTTCAATCAAAATTAGAAATGCTGCTCTGAGACTGAGAGAACTAATAGTGCTGCTTGTTGTGCAGTTAGTTTCCAAAACACGTTATTCATGGTTACATACAGTTTTAGACTGATGTGGGCCAAAGCCTAGCATAGCCTGTAACGTTATTATGATGGACACATTTTATGAGTGAACTTGACTTTAAAATACTTTCTTATATCCAGGTTCTTCCTTTTTGCTGCCGTCCTCCTCTCCTACTCGCAGGGCAGGGTTGCTGCTGCTAAAACTAAACAGAGCTCCCTGAAAGGCACAGCCAATCACATTGGCCATATTTGTCACATGACATAAAACTCCAGTAGAGAACGGAATTTAACTCTTTCTGCGCCGCTGGGTGAATGAGACGTTGACAGATTGTTTTTTTCTTTCTATCGGGTTTGTTTTTCTTTACTCGAAGAGATCAAATTATTGGTGGGGACAATTCAATAATCGCAGGATATTGGTGGGGTGTCCCTTCCGTCCATGCCAAATCTACGCCCTTGCTGTCCTTTGAGATTTTAACATTTAAGACTGTGAGTGAAATTTGTTCTTTTCATTTAATAATTGTCCATGTTATATGAACAGCTACATTCACCCTGGTGAGAAACTAGTGAGGGAGACCATCAGGACTAAGCTGCGTTTCTGGGTCCAGAGGTTTGGAGGAACTTCCTCACTTTCTTTCATCACAGCTGTCCTGTGCCAGAAGTTCTGTTGACCCACTGAGAGAGGCTTCATCTAAGAAACAACAGGAAGACTGAAGCTCATTGCATTGATCAAGCAGGACTCATGATCTTCACCAGCAGCTCCCTCACAGGGAAATCTTCAGCACTCTTCAGCAGGCCCGCCCCAGAAGATGGACCCAGCATTTCATGAACACTGTGATGGAGACCTTTGGTTTGTGTAATGTTATAAATACTCGGATACTCCCCAGAGGCTCCGGACTTTTACATAACGATATTATATTCAGTCCTGTAGAAAGTTATATATTTAAAAATATATGATCCTCTCTGGTTACTCTGGTATGAATAACTCTGAATCACTTTATGGTAAATAACACACCATCTGCAAAAAACAGTGAAAGAATTCCAGATCACAATTATAGTTAAGTGACGACCTTTGACCTTCATCAGGTTTTATTTAATTGTGTCAGAAAAACTCAAACGTGCTCTTCACGCAGCTGAGTACATAAAGTGTTTAAAACTGAAGCTGTGCAGGTCTGAGATCAGCAACTCTCTGAAACACCAAACTGAGGTCCTGTTAATGCTGATATACAGTGACACAGTTACAGGGGTGATTAATCAGTTAATCAGTTTGTTTTTTTGTCTTTAACTTTATCAATAAAACAGCTGCAGCTTTCACTACAGCACATGTGGTACTTTATCCTTTCTACTGTTTTCATCAGTTCATTTTGCAGTTATCATGTGAACATGTTGGATGATCTGTCTGCTGTCACTGGTTGGTGCTGAGGTCTGAATCTGAGGGCAGCTCCTGTATTCACAAAGAGAACAGAATCGTCACAAACTGAAATATAAAGTTTATCTCTTAAATCTGAAAAAAGCCAATCCTTCTCTGTCCTCACACACTCAGGATCTGAAGCTCTTCTCTTACATTTTTTCAGTTCTACAGTTTAATCCATAGTTACAGATTAATGAGGAGTTACTGAAGTAAAAGCTTAAAAAAAAAAATTGGTGTTACTGTCTTTACACATGTGGAGACTGAAAACATGCTGTTTTTTTGCACATATTTAATAATCAGATCTGCACAGGAGCTGAAGCAGAGTGCAGCCTGTTGCTTTTACAGTATAACACTTGTAATAAAAGTACAGTAACGATAATTAGTGACTGAGCAGCCCAGGGCATTTCTCTTGATTTCTTCAAATTCAAATTCAAATTTTTTTTATTTGTCACGTACACAGTCATACACAGTATGTAGTATGTAGTGAAATGCTTGGACAACTGCTCGTGACCTAAAGAAAACAAAAAAGGAAAAGGCTATGAATAAGATAGGAAATAAATATGAAAAATTAAAAAGGGTAAATTTAACTAAGAAGGAATAAAATATAAAGTTGAAAATAAAATAACTGTACAACAAAATACACAATATAGAACTATATAAGAATGTATGAAGAAATCTAAATATAAATAAATATATACACAATAACAGCAGCTGTACAAGTATTAACCGGAAATGAAGAATATAGTGACCAGTGTTGTGCAAAAAAACAATGTGTGCAAAAACAATGTCCAGAAAGTCCAGTGTGTGTGTAAGAACCATATGTGTGGGTCAGTACTGTGTGGTGGTGTGATTGAGAGACCGTATCGCCTGCGGGAAGAAGCTCCTCCTCAGTCTCTCTGTGTTGGTCTAGTCTCTGTGTTGGTTTAGTCGGGGTAAATTCATTCACCTGCACGGATTAGCTAAACGAACTTTATGAAACAAGTTTCATGACAGCCGAGTGCTCATCTTAGCTAGCTAGGTCTCAGGACCTAGCTAAGGATGTAGTTAGGGATTCGCTTACAAAATTTAACTTACCGAAAAAGTGCAGCGGGGCCTCGGGTCCTTCTGTCGGGTAGTCCAGTTTACTAGTTTACTGAAGAACACCTCAGGCTGTCAGGTTAAGACGGTTGTGTTTTTGTAACGTAAACGCTGGCCCTCCTCTCACAGCCTACGCTCTATCTGCTATTCCCGAACAGAGATACGCAAGTTTCTCCGTGACTGCCAGTCAAGGCTGCTATGATGACGTTTCACCCCAATTTAACATCACCGCAGTAGGAATTAGAATCAAACTTATGGGACAAACATTATGGACATAAATGAGCGTGATGAGAACTATTGATAACAAAAGAAAGAATCTTTGGAAAAAAATTATCTGAGGAGAATTAATTTATTTTAGTCTGACCCCAGTCCCCTCCGCTAACATGGAGGAGGCGGGGTTTATGACCTATACTGCAGCCAGACACCAGGGGGCGATAGAGACGTTTTGGCTTCACTTTTGTACAGTCATTGCTCCAGCCTTAAAAACCATCCTACCCGTTGTTTCTACGTTTGCGCACAACACGAAATTCAGTGGCGAACCATCCTACCTTTGTGAATATAAGCTACAAACATGCTCTGATTGGTAAAATTAAGTGCCAAACCGTCCTACCTTTGTAAATGTGACGTACAAGCATACTTTAACAGCTATAATTAAGTGGCAAATCGTCCTACCTTTGTTAATAAGAGCTAGAAACATACTCTGATGGGCAAAGTCAAGTGGCAAACCGTCATACCTACTTACATTTGTGCTAGAATTACTCTGTGACAGCAGAAATGTGCAAAAACTACTTACGGTAGGAGGTTTTGCCAGAACAACGGACCGGCCTTTAAGGTGTCGCGGATAAATACAACCATATAAAATGATCCGACCAAGACAAAAACTGTGGTATTTTGTAAATATAATAATAAACGTGAATGTACTGTATAATTGTGTAACTTATTAGCAGCGTCCTCCTGAAAATGCGCCAACAACATCCTCCTCTCTGCCGCTTAATGTTCTCCAGTCGCTATGGTAACGTGTAAATAGTTCTTTCAAAATTAGACACACAACAACAACAAGGGAAAAGACCCAGGGAAGCCGAGTTAACGATAAAAACCCTGAAAACCATAAATTTCACACCGGAGTCTTAACTCTCGTGGCCTGGTACCAAACAACTCACGGACTGGTACCGGGCCCGGGTGTTGGGGACCGCTGCTGTACAGGAGACACGGCACTAGACTGATTGACAATGGTCTACAGTAATCACAACGCACAACACAATGTGCTGTAAAAAAAAAAAATCAGAAAAACAGCGAGTCCGCAAAAGGTGAACCACGTTATAGCGAGGGACCACTGTACAATAGTTTAAAGTAGCACTGCTGATATATGAAATGGTGAGCTTTGAGTTTGTCTTCAAACAAGTGCATTGTACCAGAAAAGGGTGTTTGAAGGATTAAAAATGTAAAAAGTAATGACTATTTTATGTAAAAACCTTTATGCAGAAAAAGTAGCAAAGAAACAAAAGCAAAAAACATAACACATGGAAACTTTTGGCCATGAACAAGCTGAAGAGGTGATTTTTTTAACAAACCCAGAGTGTTAAAAACACTTAGAAGCATGTTTATTTCTCAGCAGCATCAATAGTAACAAAAACGCATGTAGTTTTCGCTGTCAAAGTCGATTTACCTGAAGTTACCTGTTTCCGGTTACTGTGGAGGTCTCAATATGGCGCTCCCCAGTGGCTGCAGCCAGGTGCTCTTGTTTATGTTGGATACTCATTGTTTGTTCAATAAAGTTTCTTGGAGAAAAAAAGGGGGCTGTCCACAGGCGCTCTCTTCCTGACTACCCGTCCGTCTAAGGACACTACCTACGTGACGTAGGTAGGTACTGTCCTTATGAGCATCCTTCCCCTGAATTTGGACACAGCAAATGTTTTTGTTGCTGCAAGTGGTTTTTATGCAATCTTTGCAAAGCTATATCCGGATGGAAACCGTGACCTAGGACAAGCTGATGGCATAAGATGGAAGTACAACTCCTCTGGTTTCATATGCAAAACAAATTATTGCGCAAGCTTACATGGATGTAGTTCTACAGGGATTTAAAAATAGTTGCGCAAAATGGAGCATGCCCACTCTGACTGGTTTTAAAGGGTTAAATAAGCCATTTCCATGAGGACAAATTACCTGTGTGACATTGTCAAGTTAATAAGATTGATGTTTAATGTGATGTTGAAAAACTACCCCGCATTGTTAAGAGCTGAACTCTTGCAACTCCTCATCATCCTGAAAATCCTTCAATGAATCCAAAACACAGTAACAAGTCTAGGGACTAGAAATGCCATGTTAGCTTCTCCTCACTGACCAGAATGAAATTTTAAATAATTACCATCTCATTTAAGCTCCCCACAAGATGAGGAGTTCATGTTTCCACATTGTCCCGATAAAACTTAAAAGTCTACGTTCTCACGTACACTCGGAATCTTTTAATCATCCTGCTAAGAACTGAGGTCTCAGACTTGAATTTGCTAAATGTCAGTCCTTCAGTTACTGCCAGAGTCATACTCAACTTGGCCTCCCAGGACCTGTCAGTTGTCTCCCTCTGGACTTCCAAAAGCTAATTAAACCCAAAGTACCTTGAAGGCTCCCTTTATCTCTGGTGTCCTCCATCTATTTTGGGGATTACCACCATGACAGGTAACATCAACCTTGTAGCCTCAGCTCCCTGCAACAATGCTCTGTTGCTAGCTAAAGGTCCAGGTGCTGTATTTCACAGGGAGGGAAAAGAATCAGAGCTAACTTTTCTCAGCGATGGAGAAAGATAAGAAAGACCGAACGGGAGAGCAAGAAGAGAGGTTATTTTTTAAGGTAAGGGACTGCTCAGTGGTGTTTGATAAACTGGAATTTTAAAACGTACATAAACGTCCTCATTTTTAAAAATCATATATTGGGTCTGTACCTGTGGCATTATGTTTTCTTTATATTGTGAATCGTGCTGCAAAACAAACTAAGGTAGACTAACTGTGTTATCTAAAGGTTGCATGTAAATGCACCAGATAAACAGGTTACTTTTCAAATTTAGTTTTCAATTTAAGTTAAGCTGATGATGCTTTTAGTGGATTATTTGTTAACACTATTATCTGTACTTCTACTTAAGTACAGGGTGTCTGTACTTTAGCCACCTCTGCCCTGGAGGTAGTGGGCCAACATGAAGGAGGCACCATGTCATCTCTTCTGGTTTCGTACTTGGCCCTTGTTTTTTGTATTGATTAGATAGATGGTAACTTACAATAGTAAATTATAGTTTGTAGTTACAAAACATAAAAAATAGCCATAACCGTACTCCCAGTAGAGTACTGTAAAATGAAGCAAGTGTCTAGTCTTTTGTATCACTTCTGTTATAATACAGTGGCTAAAACTGTGACGGAGAACTGAGGAAAAAATGAAAATAAAGCACATTGGTTACATATGGGACACAAACCAGAGTCTCCCGGATCAATGCCTCATGTCTGACCCATCCTAGAAAAACATTTTCTGCCAGACACGGCTTCTTCAGATCTATTTTACCAGCATGGAGAGTGCCATTAGATCACTTATGATTGGGTGCCATACGAATAAAATCAGACTCAACTGCAGCTGAGGGATATTGTTTGGTATGGACCCAACAGTCCAATGAACTGCATGAGCAAAGTGAGCTTTGCATGAATCGATGTGTGTGTGTGCATGAGTGTGTGTGTGTTTGTGTGTGTGTGGTGACACTGAAGAGGCCTGACAGACTTGTCCTCTGTCAGCAGATGGAGGCATGCATAATTCAATCGGGAGGCAGTTTCATGCTGTTTCTCTTCCCATCTCATCACTGCTCCCAAAGACAGACAAAGTAGGATTTGGCTACAGAGAAGAAGGAGGGCGGCAAGTCGTCTTCCCTCCCTGTCCCAGCATTTGTCTGGTACATTGCAACCAAATCCCATTCATAATGAGGAAGGTAGTCAAAATGAAGACTGTACCTAAAATTACACATGGTAGGTAATGAGCCTCTATGTTTTAAACTACTAAAAGCAAACATTATACGAATAAAATGAGAAGGAGCTGGCCAAAACATTTTTTGAAGGTCATTGTGATAGACCCCAAAATCACACTTTTGTGCCACTTGTCACAATTTGTTTTTTTCAAAGCCTTTCCTTCAGTCCACCTTGGAGCTCCTTGGATGTCCTGTAGTAATGTCTGGAGCATCTGTCCTCTTAAATGTCCGTCTGTTCCTCTCTCTGTGCTCCCGCTCCCTACCGCTACTCTTCTCTGTTCATGTAATTTGCAAGTGGAATATGCCATCATGACTCTCCAGATCTTTTTCTTAGTCATCATAAAGTGTGACAAATGGGAGCTTGTCCATCTAAATTGATTTGTTTGTGGCTGTTTTGTTTTATTCTTGCTCTGGAGTTGTTGCTAGCACATTAGGTTTTGTGTGAAGCATGCAATAGGAATTGTGTTTGATGCATCTTGTGTTTAGCAGATGTATCTTCCGTTGGAATTAAGTTGTTGAGTTATTTGTTTTGTTAATTTAACTGCTAAATTGTGTCTCAGTCTGGTGAGGTTTTGGCCCTGCAGCCAGTTTGTCTGGACACCTGGGTAGGTCTGAGCCAATAGCAATCATGTGGACGACCCCTCTACAGGTAAAGAAACAGATCCATCTAGGCTTGTGGTTTTGCTTTTACTTTGTTTTTGTGTGTGGTGTGCAGTCTGAGCATACAGCTCAAGGATTCTTCCAGAGCTGTCACCCAAGTTTGTTACTTACATGTTACTTATGCTCAAAAACCTATGCTGAAAAACTCAAAAACTGTTTATGCTCAAAAACCCTCCACTGTAGCTGAAACAAAAGAATTCTGCAAAAAACAGTGGTCCAATATTCCACAGCAATACTGCAAATGCTTGCTTGCAGTTCTTGCTGCCTTGGGTGACTTTTTCAAATTCAAATTGTATTTGTCACAAACACAATCATACACAGTACGACATCCAGTGAAGTGCTAATTGCTGTGCATTGCAATGCAAGAATAAACTAAAATTTTAAATCAAGTATAAAATTGAAACACTTTTTCTTCTTGGCTCTGGTGGTGTCCAATAAACGGCCAACTTTCTCATTTGAGAAGGGAATAGTGTGCTCAATGAAAGGTACTATGGCAGGGAGTGATTTGTTCACAGGGGAGGCTGGAGCTGAAATGGGACAAACTGGCAGGTGTTACAACCAATGTTCCCTCTAAGCTGCGCACGTGCGCAATTGCGCACTGCTGGCACGGTCTCTGCGTACAGAAAATCTGCTTTGCGCACAAAAAAAAATCTAACCTGAATTGAAATTAAAATTAATACTTTAACAAGTCTCAGTCAGTAAGTGACTGGCTGCTCCAGTATGGGATTAGAATGATACCACCTTATCCCATAGTCCAGCAAATAATGCGATTCACCTTCGTATATACGCAACTAATCAACGTCGTTGACAGGCTATGACAGCGTCCTTATGTGCTGACTGACTGACTGACTTATGTGTTTTAGCTAGCAAAGCGGCGTGGCTGATGTGGAGTGAAGCCACGTTAATGACAACGTGTACAACCATTGGAGACGGTTGTACACATTGTACAATTGACGGAAAAAGTGTGGACTTTATACCAGTTTTTAAATTGTGTTGATCGGCCACGTAAAACCAGAGTTATGATAAAAATATCAGCAATGTTTGGTTTTCTTCTTGAATACTGTCGTCGTTTATATTTACTGCGGGAAGAAACGGTAAAAACTGCGTTTTATAGGGAAAACGCTCAGAAGCCTGTGAGCAAAAACTGAATAAAAAAAAACTCCACCTTTCCTATTGGTTGAAAAATGTACCATGTGCACCAATCAAAAAATGATATGGCAACATGGCATTTAGTTGTTTAGGAAGGAGGAAGTTTTTGGAGTGACGGCGGTGTTTTGAGATGTGAGAGATTTGCGACGTTTAACGCAAATCTTGTGTAGTTAGTGTGTAGTGTAGTCAATAGTTTTGTTGTGTGCGTCAGAACTAGGGTTGCCAACTCCCTGAAAAATAAATAAGGGACACGTCGTGGCCCAGTTCACCCTTCCCATTGTGGTGAATTTTGTAGCTCTTTTTTTTGTGTGTGAAATTATTTTTTAAGCATTTGACTTGAATTTGATTTAAGCAGATGCATATTCTTTGTGATATGACCATATGGGAAACAAATGATCATTTAGCCATTTATTTTTAGCTCAAAATGACAACATTAACACAGTAAAACAGGTCTCTTTCTTAAACAAAAGCCTGTCATGCTTAACTTAAAATTATATAAATTAATAGAAAGCAATAGAACGAAAAATATTCTTGTAACTGTGCACATATAGTGCATTTAGTACAATTGGCTTCAGTTGAGGTATTATTTCAGCTTTTCTAATGCTAATCACTGCTCCTGTTTGTAAACCCGCTTGTTCCCATGATTACGCATCTTAACTCATCATCATTATTCATCTATGTATTACTTTTATGTATTAGTGATCTATTTGTTGTAATCATCTATCCTTGCAGTTGTTTATTACACAAAATAAATTATATTATCACACTTCTGGCCACATAGCGCTGATATTCACTGCACATGTCCATATTAACCTTAACCAGAGGGTTTAAAAAAACAAACCAGTGTTTACATACCATATCTGCTTCTGCCGTGGCCTGGTGGACAAAAAGTTGGATAAGGGTTCCCCGAGCTTTCACGCCCCTCATGTTCTTCATGTGCCCACCACTAGAAGCATGCCTATGGAAAAAGTGCGCCGGCACACAGTGCAGTGCGCTTTAAAGGCGTTATCGTGCATTTTCCCAGCCAGGTGTTTCCCTTTTCCCATTCCTCCCTGTACTTTTGCAGGGCTTACACTGTGTGATTTTTGGCCCATTTTGAGCCAATTTTTTGAGTCATGCGACCGTTTTGGTCGATCGGCCCGATTTTGGCCTTCATCGTGCGTCGTGCATCGTATAGTATACGTGGGGTAAGGAGAAGTGATTAACACCTCACGGCCAGCTCCTGATTATCAATCGCTTGGCCGTGAGGGTGTCACTGCAGCCGCTCGCACTGAATTTGAATATTTTAAATTTGAATTGCTTGGATTGAATCTTAATTGTAACTTAAATAAATGCTTTTAAAAACTGAATATGAATTAGCCTAATTTGAAATTCAATTTATTGGTTTGAAAATGATCATCACTAAATTGAAATTGAATTTTATTTTTTGAAAATAAATTCATTTGCTTTGAAACCGTATTTTATCCTTTAAAAGTTTAGCTCTTGGATAAGTTCAGATTCACTTCTCACCATTCAGTTTCAGTTCCAAAATTCAGTTTTTTGGGACTTACATCCGGTTCCGGTTCAAGAGTAATCGAGCGCATATTACAGCGTCTTGAGCTGAATTAAGACTTCAGAAGTCATTTGTCATGTCGAATGACCAGCGGATAAACTCTCAGGTTGGTAATAAATGTATTACATGTATAAGAACAAGCGTCATGTTAACAAATGATAGCCGTACAGTAACTTTTATGCTTCTTGTAGCTGTTAGCTAAAGACGCCAATTTAGCGTAGTTTGCCCTGGATTCAGCTTTGACAAACAAATATGATCGACTGTTTCTAGTAGAATTCCAAAGTTGTCATCTTTTACCCACACATATGGAAAAGAAATAGTAAAAACCTATATGATTTACTCATGAAAGCGGCCACTTTCTCATTATTTTCATATATTGTTTTAGTAAGTATCCAAAACATACAAGATTCATTTATATAATTTTTCAAGGGATCTTATATCTGTTTTAACTCTTGTATGCTTTTCATACAAGTTTCACACAAGACAGATACAAACTTTATAAGATTTATATATATCTTTTCCATATGGGGAGCTCAGACAAGGAGGAGACGGAGGTATCATTTGGTCTTGCTTCCCATGAGCTAGCCAGGGAGCACAGCCATTTACTCTGCAAGCAGTGACCCCTACAGTAGGGAAACATGCAAAACGGTGTCCAAACCTTTGTGTTTTAGCTTTATTTATGTCTTACACAGTATCCCAACTCTTTAGCTAACTTAATAACTTTAGCTAAAGTGAATAGTTGGTCTAATTCATTAGTGCAGCATTACTGGATCACCTCTTTTTGAAGTGATATGATATGTGACTATCACTCTGTTTAAATACCATAATAATTCGTAGGGTACTGAGTGCATGCTTAATTAGTTGGGGGTTTTTAAACATACTGCTCCATTGCTATGTTTGAGAGGCTGAAGTTGTCGGGTCACCTCCTAAATCGACCATCTTTTACAGGTGTTTTGTGCCAGAAATGGAGTGTCCACTGAAGACTGAAGATACTGAATCTCTACGCCTTGCCATCGATCCCTCTTGTGCCTTCATCTAGACAAGAGACATTAACTTAACCACTCTCACATGCTCTGTACCTACATCATCTTCCCTGACAGTCGTAGCTTGGGTCATCTGAGGGTGAAATTATAAGAATGTGTTATTTTGCAAATTATTATTATTATTATTATTATTATTATTAAAATAGTTATTTTTTAATTCTTTTGAATTAATCCCATCTTCTGAAATATAAGAACCTCTCCTGGTTTTAATGGCACTTTGGATTTCTTTACTTTCTGTTCCACTCCCAACCCCAAATACATGCTGACAAGCTGACACAGTAACATGGAAGAGGGAAAGAAGTTGGAAAGGACTACTACAAATAAATCTAATGCCTAACAATGAAAAATGTAAAATAAGAACAATAATAATAATAAAGATAAAAGATGAAGTAACAAGTTTTTAGTTTCTTGTTTATTCCAAATGATCATCCAGATGTCTGTGACAAACACCATAATGGAAGGCCTTTGTCATCACATGCTTAAACTAATCATATATTTTTGCATATGCTGAACAGGTAGTCAGACATGCTGTAACTGTGGGGTAGAAAACTGTATGAACACCATATGGCAGGGGTCTAAAACTCCAGTCCCCAAGGGCTGCTGTCCTGCAACTTTTCCATGTGTCCCCGTTGCAACACACTTAGTAGGTCATTAGCAAGACTATAGAACTTGACTGCATGCTGAGTTGGCAATTCAGCCATTTGATACATGTTACAGCAGCTCATGAGTGAATGAACATGGTGCAATAAATGTATTTTAGAAGTATATGTTTCCAAATACATACATTTACTTAAATTTACTTGAGTAGGTATGGGTTAGGGGTTGCCACCTCAGCATGCAGTCAAGTTCTATACTCTTGCTAATGACCTACTAATTGTATTCAGGTGTGTTGCACCAGGGACAAATGGAAAAGTTGCATGACACCGGCCCTCGAGGACTGGAGTTTGAGACCCCTGTCATATGGAATATGACAGGTGTGGTTGAACTGCATGAAGACTGAAGTTTCTCTTCTCTTCTGGCAGGACAGGAATGTGGCCTTGTCCTGTGAGCCACTGTAAGGATGTACTTAGAGTATAACTGGACTGTCACCGGCCTCAGGCTCTTCACCTTTTCAAAGACAAAGGAGTCATTTAGATAAAATATTAGATATTGTTTACCTGTAAATGCACAAAGAGAATTTAGAAATGTAATTATTGTCAAGAGTGACATTCATTTTCAAAATATAAAATTCAATTTCAATTTATTGATGATCATTTTCAAACCAATAAATTGAATTTTTAAATTAGGCTAATTCATATTCAGTTTTTAAAAGCATTTATTCAAGTTACAATTCAGATTCAATCCGAGCAATTCAAATTCAAATTTAACTTATTCAAATTCAGTTTCTGACAGACGCCAAGTGGTCAGACTGGGCAGCATCACCTCATCCCCCGTCACACTGAACACTGGTGCTCCACAGGGGTGTGTACTGAGCCCTCTCCTGTACTCACTCTACACCTACGACTGCACAGCCACTAACAACTCCAACATCATTGTGAAGTTTGCGGACGACACTACAGTGGTGGGTCTTATCACCAACGGTGATGAGACGGCTTACAGGGAGGAGGTCAGCGCCCTGACCCACTGGTGTCAAGACAACCATCTCACCCTCAATGTCGCAAAGACAAAGGAGTTGATAGTGGACTTCCGGAGGTGCAGAGAAGTACACACCCCCATCACCATCAACGGCGCTGCTGTGGAGAGAGTGAGCAGCTTCCGGTTCCTTAGTGTACATCTGGCTGAGGATCTTACGTGGTCAGTACACACAAACAAAACAGTGAAGAAGGCGCAGCAGCGCCTCTTCTTTCTCAGGAGACTGAAAAGATTCGGCATGAGCCCCCGCATCCTCAGGACCTTCTATCACTGTGCCATTGAGAGCATCCTCACTGGATGCATCACCACCTGGTATGGCAACAGCACCACCTACTACCGCAAAGCTCTCCAGCGAGTAGTGCGGTGCTCTGAACGGATAATTGGAGGTGAGCTTCCCTCCCTCCAAGACATCTACAGGAAGCGGTGCCTGAGGAAAGCGGGGAGGATCATCAAGGACTCCAGTCACCCCAGCCATAAACTGTTCAGACTGCTTCCATCAGGAAGGAGGTTCTGCAGCATCCGGTCCCGTACCAGCAGACTGAGAGACAGCTTCTTCCACCAGGCCATCAGACTGCTGAACACTTCATAGACACCTCAGCTTCACTACTGGAACTTTAACATTATGCACTCCATACTGTACAGTAATGCCACTGTTTTGCACATATTCAACTCTGTATATTTTTATATATTTTATTCATTGTTGACTCTATTTAATTTGTAAAATATGTGTATACACACACACACACACGTAGAAAAACATTTAGTATACACATCCAGAAATTATTATTATTTTTGCATATACTATTATATATTGTACATATATTTATTAGTTTCAGATTTAGCCATTCGTATATTTTGCCTGTTTATGTTATTGTATTTTGCACAACTCTGTTGCTTGTGAAGCTCGCACACAAGAATTTCACTCACATGTGCTGTACCAATGTACCTGCACATGTGATGTGACAATAAAAGTGATTTGATTTGATTTGATTTGATGGCACAGATTTCTGCCCATAGAGAGCGAGCGACAGATTTTCTGTTATAACCTTCATTTTATGGACGCACACTGTGAGCACTCGGGTAGCATCAGAGCATCGGGCCGTATAGTGTGAGACCCTGCATCGTGACCTACGAACTTATAACCCCTGCGAGTCAATCGTGCAGTTTGTGCAGAAGCTGAATAACGCGACTGAAAAAATCGCACAGTGTATGCACAGCTTAACATAAATGTAAATGCTGTAATTTGATTACTTTAATAAACCATGTAACTTGGATGGATTTGATGCTGGCGTGACCACAGTGCACACGTCTACTGTTGCTCACAGTGGTCCAAGGGATTGCTCAGGGAGTTTGTGTGTTCGCTCAGACACACGAAAAATTAGAGGGAACATTGGTTACAACCGATGGCTGTTCATCAGTGAAAAATATCAGACTTTTGAAGCAGATGGAGGATAAAGTGAATGAAATAAACCCAGAACTGAATGTGGTATTTTTTTATTTTATCATACACCAGCGGTGTTGTGTAAGTGCGTGCTTAAAATTTGCCATATTGTTGACGCTGTAACTGAAATAGTTAACTTAATTAGACCAAGATCACTGAATCAGTTTGCTTCATTTTTGATTCAATACTGGCCGAGCACTTCAAGTCAGTCAGATATGGGTTCTCTTTGACTCTACCATTATATGTGAACAAACATTGTCGGTAAATTACAGATGCAGATCCTCTCTTAGTGATATATACTATACTCTGTATTTGTACCTTACATTTTATCTGACTGTGATGCACTCGTTCAAGCTCAAAACAGACTACATTTCTGTCACTAAGCAAAGGAAAATAATTTTAAAAACTGCTGATGACAGAAGTTTTTCTCAAAAATTTTCCAACCGCTTTTATTTTTAACAGAGCAAGTAATTTTTATAATATTGCAAAATGTATTCACTCACCTGTTCAAATCCACTTCCTATCAATGTGGTACCGTAATAGGACGCTACTTGTCCAACATGTCCAGTTGTGAAATTTCCTCGCTTACTAAATATTCCACAGTCAACTGTAATTGGTAATATAAAAGTTGAAGTGATTGAGAATCACTGCAATTCTGCCATGAAGTGGTAGGCCATGAAAAATCCCAGAGCAGGATAAGTTGATGCTGTTCCTGCTGCATAGTGTGCCGAGGTTGCCAATTTTCTGCAAAGTAAATCGCTACAGACCTCGAAGCTTCATGTGGCCTTCAGATTAGCTGAAGAACAGTGTGTAGAGAGCTTCATGGAAAGTGTTTCCATGGGTGATCAGCTGTGTCCAAGGCTAACATCACCAAGCACAATGCAAAGCGGTGGATGTGCTGGGTTATGGGACAGTGGAGATGTGTTATCTGAAGTGACGAACAACATTTTGCCTGGCAATCCGATAGATCAGTCTGGGTTTGGCGGTTGCCAGGAGTACAGTAGTGTTTCCAATGTAGCGTTTCTATGTTGAAAATACAAATTTACTTAGAAAGCATAACTTATTTCTATTTGCACACAATAATAAAATTAAAAAATTCCCAGGATTAATATTATTAGCTCATGTAAAACAGACCCTTTAAATTGATCCATAACATAAACTGTTATTGTGCAAAGATGTGCTTAAAGCCTTTACAAGCTTCAAGAATTACAAAGTTAAAGTTAAAACTTCCAATTAACTCGTAGTATAAAAACATCAGCAAGGGTCTGAGCTGTTGTTTGAGAAGCCAACGAAAGAAAACCAAAGAAAATAGTTTAGACTTGAGAAAAACATTGCTTATCTTCACAATGCAGAAGATGGATACGAAGTTACCAGATTATTTCCAAGTGTCAAGAACTGCAGGGAGAAGTATCATCAAGAAATTCAAGGACAGCCACAGAGTACAGAGCAGAGGTGTGAAAAGAAGAGTCAGAACCGTCAAAACGGTCTCAGGCCAAGAAAGATTAAGCTTACTTAGGAAGTGTGTACTTTGGTCAGATGAGACAAAACTAGAACTCTCTGGCCACAGAGGTGCTGCTTATGTTTGGAGGAAGAATGGAGAGGCGTACAACTCAAAGAACACATCCACAAATGAAACATGGTTTTGGGATTACTTTGCTGTGGGGGTGCTTCAGTGTCTGTAACTGGATATCTCGTAAAAGTGGAAGGAATCATGCAGAGAGAAGGATATGTGAGTATTCTTGAAGAAAACCTCAAACAGTCAGCAGCAAATCTGGATCTGGGTGATCGCTCTGTCTTCCAACATGACAACAACCCAAAAAATATCAAAATTTCAAATTCAAATTCAAATTCAAATTCAAATTTTATTTGTCACGTACACAGTCATACACAGTACGATATGTAGTGAAATGCTTGGACAACTGCTTGTGACCTAAAGAAAACAAAAAAAGGAAAAGGCTATGAATAAGATAGGAAATAAATATGAAAAATTAAAAAGGGTAAATTTAACTAGGAAGGAATAAAATATAAATTAAGGTTAAAAATGAAATAACTGTACAACACAAATTAGAATGAAGGGTAAATTTAACTGGGAAGAATAAGATAAAATATATAAATTAAAGTTGAAAATAAAATAACTGTACAACAAAATACACAATACACAATATAGAACTATATAAGAATGTATGAAGAAATCTAAATCTAAATAAATATATACACAATAACAGCAGCTGTACAAGTATTAACTGGAAATGAAATCAGTCCTGGTAAACAGTCCTGGTAAACAACTACCATCAGAAGTCTAAAGTCAACATTACTGATTGGTCTGCTAAACTGAAGATCAACATCCGTGCCAGAAGATCATCAAATCTGGAGAAGCTTGAGAGATCGCCAAAGAAGAATGGGGTTGGATTATTCAGGAGACATTTGTGAGACTTGTCGAAAACTTCAACAAATGGCTGCATACTGTTATCCAGCAAAAATGATACACCGCCTTTAGCAAAGGAAAGCTGATAATAATTTAGTTTTTCTGAAATAATTTTGCTTCTGTGTGCAAAATAAAATACTGTAAGCAGCCAAAATAAAACAAGAATGTTTGGAAAAGCTGCGTTAAAAGTCCCTTGCTATGTTTGACAGAATTTGGAAATTTTCATAGGAAGGCTAAAGGATTCTTTTCACATATGGGTTTCACGTTTTCATTATAAAATGTTTGTTTAACTAGAATGTAACTTGAAACATTACTTTTTTTAACTGCCAATGATAAAACCACCTTTTTTGGCCAGTGAAGTGGGAAAGAATAAATAATTGAGGGCCTCAAGCCATAGTGTATTATCACCAACCAAAGATTATAGCATAAAATCATTAAGCAGTTTCAATTTGGTGGGGAAAGTTTGAGATCATATGTTAGTCCAGATCTAACTCTTCATGATCATGGTCCTAGGTTTTTTGATACAGTATTTGAACTTATGGACTTTCCGTTATTTCGATATTTTCTTTTTATTCTGAGCGTACTTTTATTATTTGCTTTGTGTTTTCAAAATAACCATCTTCCAGTTGCTGGTTTTAGCAGGATAAAGCACCATGTAACAAAGATCAATCTATTCAGATGACCTCCACAGTCATCAAATGCCAGTCCATAAGAGCAAATTTTTGAGGAAAGGGAGATTTGTATCATGGATGTGAAGCTGACAAATCTGCAGCAAATGTGTGGCACTATCATAGCAATGTGGACCAAAAGGTCTAGAGAATTGTGGGTGACTCTACAATTGGTTACTGTACATTGAAAACATGCATCCATGCTAACTGGTGTGGTTTTCCTTTTTGTTTATATGTTTATATTTTGGTTAATACATATAATGAATTAAGTTTTTATCACCATAATTGCTGTTGTGGGGCAGCTTGCTTCAACCACTGATAGCATGAAGATTAAGCAGAGAGGAGAATCTTCCATCAACAGAGACGTGGACAACACGGACTGGCCGAGATCCAGTGTTGTCATTAACAGCACCATTACCACATAGATCAGTCTCACTCTGGACAGGACAGCTGGACTCACTCTCTGCCTCTCTTTGCCTTGCCATATGTATCACATCGTGGTCAGACTGTTGGTGGGTGTGAAGGTCACTTTGGTGTCAGTGAAGCAGATGTCTCTGTGGATGCAAAATGCCCCTGGGGAGAGCCCAGTTTGTGGTTCAAAAAGAAGAACAGCGTTCAGCTGCTTGACATTGAAATGAAAAGAATTTTAATACCAGAGGCTCAAAACATGGAGCTTTAGCTAAAACTACATATATATCTACAGGGAGTGCAGAATTATTAGGCAAGTTGTATTTTTGAGGAATAATTTTATTATTGAACAACAACCATGTTTTCAATGAACCCAAAAAACTCATTAATATCAAAGCTGAATGTTTTTGGAAGTAGTTTTTAGTTTGTTTTTAGTTTTAGCTATTTTAGGGGGATATCTGTATGTGCAGGTGACTATTACTGTGCATAATTATTAGGTAACTTAACAAAAAACAAATATATACCCCTTTCAATTATTTATTTTTACCAGTGAAACCAATATAACATCTCCACATTCACAAATATACATTTCTGACATTCAAAAACAAAACAAAAACAAATCAGCGACCAATATAGCCACCTTTCTTTGCAAGGACACTCAAAAGCCTGCCATCCATGGATTCTGTCAGTGTTTTGATCTGGTCACCATCAACATTGCGTGCAGCAGCAACCACAGCCTCCCAGACACTGTTCAGAGAGGTGTACTGTTTTCCCTCCTTGTAAATCTCACATTTGATGATGGACCACAGGTTCTCAATGGGGTTCAGATCAGGTGAACAAGGAGGCCATGTCATTAGTTTGTCTTCTTTTATACCCTTTCTTGCCAGCCACGCTGTGGAGTACTTGGACGCGTGTGATGGAGCATTGTCCTGCATGAAAATCATGTTTTTCTTGAAGGATGCAGACTTCTTCCTGTACCACTGCTTGAAGAAGGTGTCTTCCAGAAACTGGCAGTAGGACTGGGAGTTGAGCTTGACTCCATCCTCAACCCGAAAAGGCCCCACAAGCTCATCTTTGATGATACCAGCCCAAACCAGTACTCCACCTCCACCTTGCTGGTGTCTGAGTCGGACTGGAGCTCTCTGCCCTTTACCAATCCAGCCACGGGCCCATCCATCTGGGCCTATATATATATATATATATATATATATATATATATATATATATACATATATATATATATATATATATATATATATATATATATATATATATATATTAGGCGTGCAACGATACTCGTATCGATATTGAACCGTTCGATACAGTGCTTTCGGTTCGGTACGCATATATATCGAACAATATCGAATAATCGAACAATACAAAATTTTAAATTTATTTTATCAACTTTTCTTCTGACGATGCTGTCTGTGTTGAGCGCTCAGTGGATCTGCGCTCGACAGTGCAGCCTAGGCGGAGTAGTCGAATGCAGATTCACTGAGCGCAGGGCAAGCTAGCGAGACAGAAGTCAAGCTCCCCTTGCAACATGGTAAATTGAACCTCCCCCATCATCATTCAGATCTGGCGTTTGGAATTATTTTGGTTTTCATGTGACGTATGACCCTGAAGGTAAGCGAGTCATGGACTAAAGTAAAACAGTATGTTGGATGTGCCACGCAATGCTCAATTACATGGGTGGGAACTAGTGTGTTAGCGCAGTTAGCTCGTTAACGTGTTGGCCATCTAGCCCCATGCATGGGGCGATCCGCGGTAGCTCGTTAACGGAGATTTGCCGTGTTGTGGCGTTAACGTTATTTCAACGAGATTTACCCTGACAGCACTAGTGGGAACACGACGAATATGACTGCACATTTACGCCGACATCATCCTAGTGCAAAGACAAGTGGAAGCAGACAAAAACAACAAGCACACATGCTACAAACTTTACCCGAGTCATTTAGACAGCCGTTAGCACATGATTCTCCTTATGGGGACCTGATATGTTTAATATGCTGCTGAGAATATAGCCCAGAAGAATCGTATAGTATAGTTTAGGAAAGAGCCCTTTCTCTGTAATATGTAATAAACTCTCTTTTCCAAAGATGAGTGATTCCTCAATCAGATACAGGGCTCGCAAAATCGCTACCCCGACGTCCCAGGGCTAACGATTTTTCCAGTCGGGCTACCAAAATCTATCTCTGCCCTGCCCGTCGGCCTATCGTAGGAAGGAAAAATATATGTCAATGCTTTTGCATTCTTTCGCAAATGTAGCTGGGTAATTATGTCATTGGCATCGGTGAGCCACTGTCAATATGTGACATATTGAAATCGCATTTGAATTTGCGCTTGTTTGCGCAAACTGTGTATAGAGAGCGACAGCACTGATTGGTGAGTGATGATAATTTGCGCACCAATTCCTCTGACATCGTCTTATCAATCGTTAGCTTACTATGCAAACATGACAAGTGAAATCTCCCGCAGCAAGCTTAAACATGTGAGAGGTTGATCGCGCAGAGAATCGCTGAGCGTTATGTGAGTGCGTGTGTAAAAGCAGCAGGATATATATTTTAGTTCTGCTGAGGCAAATAAGACAGGTCAGGGTGAAGAAGTGACAGCCAAAGAAAAGCTTACCACAAAACGGAAAAGTTATGACAAATCAGACTATAAGGCAAAAAGAAAGTGCAGCTTTATCATGGACAAAAGAATTTCTGTGGCTGCAATATGACAAGCTAAATAACCAGGGCTGCACATAAGTGGTCCGCAGGTGCGCATCCGCTGTCAAAATAAAAAACGCGCACAAGATAAGAAGTTGCAAGGCGTGTTTGCGTACATACGATTTTCAGGAGGAGGACAGACATTTGTTTAGAACTCTTAAAGATGTCGAAGAAGCTCCTTTAAGCAATTACTGTGATGTTCCTCCACCTCCAAAGAAATGTCAGGAGTCCGAACCACAAAAGAACCATGTATTCTCGGAAAAGTTGTTGCAGAAGAAGATACGACCTCTCCTAGGAGGTGTGTGATCTATGCCAGAACACTCTGTAGAGGAGTGAACGCACCCCCCTCTTCATGCTACACAGAGTTGTTACAGACCTCCTAGGATGAGACATTCTTTCAATCTACAAATGATTATATACTTCTAAGCATATATGAGTAAATATTTCTAAGCATAAATGACAATGAACAATACAAAACCTAACAGCTGTGGTAGCTGTTTTGGTTCAGAGTGCCTCTCATTCTGTACAAGTCACCGACCCTGGATCCGGCAAAGGAGCCCCAGACCATCACACTTCCTCCTCCGTGTTTGATAGTTGATGCCACACACTCTGGAACCATCCTTTCACCTACTCGATGGCATACATAGATCCTTCGTGATGAACTGAAGATTTCACAGTTTGATTCTTCAGTCCATAATACCTTTTTCCAGTTGTCAGTAGTCCAGTGGCGGTGTTTCATGGCCCAGGCAAGTCTCTTTGTCCTATTTTGATATCTTAGCAATGGCATTCTTGCTGCAACTTGTCCTGTCAGACCTGCAGCTTGAAGTCTTCTCTTCACAGTTGAAACTGAAACTTGCTTACTGTGACCACTATTAAGCTGTGCTTGAAGCTGTTGTCCTGTGAGCCGCCTGTCACGCAGTGATAGGTGGCTCAAAGGACTTACAGGACTTATGGCTCACAGGACTTAGCTGTGAACTCTGGCAGACCCAAAGTCACAACTGAATGAGAGTTTGCCCCAACTTCAGAGGGCCTTTTGATGGTGAAGCAACTGTACTCACCTTGACTTTCTTTGCAGTTTCTCTGTAGGAAAGACCTACATTTTTAAGTATTATGATGGTCTGTCTCTCTTTCATCGTTAATTGCCTTTTTCTCACCATTTTTGTAGCAATAGACTACTTTCTGCAGTACAATACAGTTCAACTGATGCTCACAAGGGTATGGTACCACAGTGTGTTCCAATAAGTAATCCAGAAAAAAGTTGGAACACCTGTAGAAACTATTAGCACCAGTTTTCAAGGCTTGATCAACCTCCATTGCTGCAGAACAGCTTTCAATTGTTAAGCCATTTTTTTCCACAAAAAAGGCGTTTTTGTATAATTCTGAAATGTACAGTATTTTTTTAGTTTTGGGTAACCTTAACTTTTTTAACCTCTGGCAGTTCACCACTTACCTTTATACCATTTCAAGCTATTCATTGGACTTGGATGACTTAAACTGCAATAAGTAACTGGAAAATAGAATGGGTATCATTAGGAATTTGTTCATACTAATGCCGCTGCTGATATTTGATATTCTTATTGACACTATGCTTGTATTGGTTTGAACTTATAGTCAGAATTAGTGATGGGATTTCCGGCTCTTTTTAGAGAACCGGCTCTTTCGGCTCGGCTCACTAAAAAGAGCCGGCTCTTTCGGCTCCCAACCGGCTCTTCGGGTTGTTTTGTTGCTTTAATTAATTAATTGTCAACAACAATATAAAATTATGCACAAAAGGAATTAGTAATGTAAAAAAAAAAACCCCGTGGTTTTCTTTATGTATGTTTATATATAAATATTTATGGGGGCCCTAGAGACGAAACACGTACAAACTCCAAAACACATTTCTAGAGTTAACTGAACTTCCAAAACAGAGCTACCTAGATCACTTAAATTACACAATCGAATTCATATGTCTATTGTTTTTGTGTTAATACACAAAAACTCATATATATATATATATATATATATATATATATATATATATATATATATATATATATATATATATTCAAAGAATTAAAAAAAAAAAAACTTCATTTACCTGTTACTACCACACACCCAATCCGGTCCTTGGTACTTCCTGGCTTGTATAGCCACTAGGTAACAAAAGCTCAACACGGCCCCTAGCATCCTGGAGCACTTCCGTTGTGTTTTGGAGTTTGCACATGCTTTGTCTCTAGGGGCCACTGTAAATATACTTTTATTTATTCACTCCACATAAAATGTAATAAATAAATTATAAAATACAGAAACCAACTATTTACATTTCATACATTTTAACTTTTAAATACTTAAATTTTCAGCTTTCTCCTTTTAAACAAATTTAAAGTGAAACAACACAAAACACTGCAAACCACAACACAATAAAATATAAATTAAAATATGGAAAAAAAAGGGAAAAAAAAGAACACCCAGATCTTTAATTAAGGGAAAGGTTGTCATTTAGAAATATTAATATCACACTCGACTGACTGCGTTTTATCTTCCCATTGCACTGATGGGTGGACAGTTCTTAGGTGCCCGTGCATGTTGTTTGTGGAGCCGGCTCTACACCAAGGGCGTAGATTTGGCATGGACGAAAGGGACATGTCCCCACCAATATCCAGCGATTATTGAATTGTCCCCACCAATAATTTGATCTCTTTGAGTAAAGAAAAACTGACCCGATAGAAAGAAAAAAAACACCTGTCGACGTCTCATTCACCCGGCGGTGCAGAAAGAGTTAAATTACGTTCTCTACTGGAGTCCTACGTCATGTGACAAATATGGCCAATGTGATTGGCTGTGCCTTTTAGGGAGCTCTGTTTAGCTTTAGCAGCGGCAAGCCTGCTGCCAGGAGGAGAGGACGGCAGCAAAAAGGAAGAACCTGGATATAAGCAGAGGTGGGTAGTAACGAGTTACATTTACTCCGTTACATTTACTTGAGTAAGTTTTTGAAAAAAATGTACTTTTAAAGTTCCTTTTTTGCACGATACTTTTTACTTTTACTTGAGTACATTTGTGAAGAAGAAACTGTACTTTTACTCCGCTACATTTGCAAAATTTGACTCGTTACTTTTTAATAAATAATTAGTTTAACACATTAGATAACATGCCGCCAGTGGAGTTTCCGGTAACTTTTTTACCAATCAGATCTGGCCATACAGTCACATGACCAGTTTGAAACTGTGGCGGGCAGAGCGGCCCAAGCGTTTCAAAGTAGCGGACACACGGAAAGAAGAAACCCATGAAAACATTGCAGAGCCAGTTGTCTACACTAGAGCTGAAGAGGATGAACACCCTTGGCCTCATATACAAAGAATGTTTCCCTTAAAAGCAGTACAAAAGAACAGCTATGTCTTCAGCGTCGGTGTCTTCAGTGAGAGCCAAAACAACAACTTTTCAGCGTGAAACAACTCAGCTCGTGTAACCTGAGGAAACGCTAAGTTTTCTCTAAATATCTTTTTAGCTGTGGTTAGCTGGATGTCAGTCTTATGTTACAGCAGCTGTGTCGAGCTCGAGCTGCGAGTCATATTTTCAGCGCGTTGTAGTGAGATAAGTTTGTGGGTGTTTTGTGCAGCTTCAGCTGTCTTTTTAACTGCTCGCTGGTTAGCTAGCGTGAGCTATAAGCTAACAGCTAGCCTGGTTAATGACGCTAGAGTTCCACGCACATGTAAACAGCTCGTCTCTTGTATAAAAGGCCCCAAAGTTCATATAATAGTTTTACTGGTGTTTATAAGTTTATATAAGTTCATGTAATGTTCCGTCTTCTGTCAGTTTGGGCCAGCCCACCTTCTAGTGACATCATCCGGTTAGTAAGGTGGGCAGTTTAATGGCGGCTGGGCAGTGTTGGTCCGGAGGGGGTGCACTGATTCCTGGGGCATGTTAGGTGTGCGTAAATGACAAGAAACCACACACACCACACACACCCACACACCCAGACACACACTGATGTACACCCGCTGTGTTTACAGCCCCAGAATTAAGTGGTGACAATAAAGTGCCTCAAACGGAACCTCAAGCTCCCTCCTTCTTTCGTACTCTGGGACAATTTGGCCTTAAGTGGTGTTCTGGCCGACACACCGGGGTGACCGTAGTGCTCAAAGACTGAACCAGTGCCACAGCCGTGCCTATCTTTGACATCTCCACTACATCTTGTGGAGCAGGGAAATTATTTTACTGCTATTGTTAAATAATTGTCATTATTACCATTGCATTAATAATATAATCTGGAGTTTATATTGCATTCAGGGGTTGAACAGTGTGTGTCTTTCAGAAAGACTAAGTTGCAGGCTGACAGGAAGTTGCAGGTTTGCAGAGTGTGCCTTTTGCAGAACTGAAACCGAAAGCAGAGTCTAAGTGCAGGTTATTTTGAGGAGCATTTGAGGACGAGACACAGACAGTAGGTGAAGAGGTGACACAAAGAGCATGTGAGGTCAACACATACACACACATTAGTTAAATTTATTTAGAGGAACCGTCCTTGTTGTCTCGGCAAGAAAGAGGAACAATTCATTTTAAGATAAGAACGGAAAGTACCAAGCCATGAAAATAGAAGATGATTTTCTGGGTGAAAAGTCATGATGATGTTGATCTGATCTATGTATAAAATGTACCGGTGACGCATGAAGGGGCGTCAGTAAAACAAACCCTGATGCTATAAAATATCTGTTCATGCTTTGATTAAGTCGAGGACTACTGGCTGTCTGCGTACAGAGTGTCTTCCCATGCGTGTATTCATTAAAATCATTGTTTGACCAAAGACCTACTGGACCAAGAGTGGTTTGTACTCTCCCTCCTCAATTTTGAACCTTAACAATCTCTACTGCTTTAACTGTTAAAACAGAAGGCAAGACTGCGGCTGACAGGGTTTATTACGTGAAACAACAGCTTGTTTAGTTTAAACAGTCTGCATTAAGCTGGGCAAACACTGTGCGATTTTTTTCAGTCCCGTTATTCAGCTCCTGCTCAAACTGTACAATTAAATCGCAGGGGTTAGAAGTTCATAGGTCACAATACAGGTCTCACACTATACGGCCTGATGCTCTGATGCGACCTGAGTGCTCAAACTGTGCGACCATAACATGAAGCTTATCATACAAAATCTGTCCCTCGCTCTCCCTCTCTGTCTTTCACTCACTCACACAAACACACACACCATCAACTTTGCTAAATTACTAATGAAAAACATTGACCAGGCAGCTGTGATTGAGCAGCAATGTCCGTCCAACTCTTTTCATGGTTGTTGTAGTCGTGATAATTTTGTGAGGCCACATTGAAAATACTTGGATACGGAAGCGTAGAGCTGCCACCCAGGCAAAAGAAAAATCGAAAAGTGAAAAGTATATTGTTCTAACAATAGTCCTTTCACGTTTGAACAATATAATATCACGTTATTACAATATACAGAATTATCACGTTATTACAATATACAGAATTATCACGTTATTACAATATAAATATTATATAGGCTACATCGCAGCTCCAGTCATGCTTCCATCACCGTCTTTCTCGTCTTTTCCCAGAGTAACAGCCAAACAGGAGGATCTATTGGCTAGCACTGCTTAGCCTTGCACGCATTCTTATTTTAAACTTAATCTGGAATTCATTGCAAACTGTTTGTGCGGGATATGAATGACAAGATTTTGTTTTTACAAGATTTTTGTTCTACAAGAGTTAGTAAAAAACATCTCCAGTGTGATCAAATCTTCTTGCCAAACATCTGCAGCTTTGCAGTGTATACAGCACTATAATGACCAGACCTAATTCTTTTGAAAACCATACATCTTTCCACAGGTCTCAATTTCATCAGACATCACCTAGACACAGAGCTGGATGAGGCCAGCGCAAACAGCAGCCTAACCGACTAAAATGATGGATCCATGGGGTCAGGAAAGCCAGAAGCAGGGCTGGAGAGGTACCTTTCATGTCCATTCACTGGAGGTGTGGATCTATTGCATGGCGTTCCTCACATCAAGAAGCTGTCGATCAAAATCAATACAGCTCTTCCTGCATCTGGAGCTTGTGAAGGACTTCTTAGTCATGCAGGACTCCTGTTCACTGCTAAACAGTTACAGCTTCACAGAAAGAACCTTGAGAGCAAATTGCTGCTGAAGCTTAACCATCACCTCACAGAGTTAAGAAATGGCACATTTTTGCTAAATATGCAGAAATAAATGCACACCCATAAAATTTATGGTAAACTGAGCTGCCTTGTATGTACATACGTTGAAGATACCTCGTTCTGTTTTCTCTGAGGCTGCTGTGCCATTTGGAGCAAAAATGAATATAAAGTTTACAGCATATCTTGTCACTGGAAATAGTTTGCACTGTTTATATATTTATATTATTTACTGCAGGTATTGGTAAAAAAAAAAGCTTGTTTAAAAATGTTGTGAAAATCTGAAATCTGGAAATTAGAATTGTTTTGCCTTATTTTGTTGATCTTTTTACATATATTCCTTTTGAAAATACTAAAATTTGTATATTTATTTGTTTTTGTTTGTCTGATAGCATTTATTTATAAAATAAATCTGACATTTTAAACAGTTACTCGCTACTTGAGTAGTCTTTTCACCAAGTACTTTTTTACTCTTACTCGAGTAACTTTTTTGAAGACTACTTTTCACTTTTACTTGAGTAATAATATTTTAAAGTAATGCTACTCTTACTTGAGTACAATTTTTGGATACTCGACCCACCTCATCGTTGTATTTTTACTCAGTTGTATATAGTATTTGTATTTGTATTCTATTTTTATCTTATTGTATATTTATTTTATTTTATTCTACTGTATATAGTATTTTATTCTATTCTGTACAGTTGTGTACTGTATTTATTCTTATTGTATTCTAATTTTTGCCTCATAACTTTTGCACTGTCCACTTCCTGCTGTGACAAAACAAATTTCCCACGTGTGGGACTAATAAAGGTTATCTTATCTTATCTTATCTTACCTCTGGATATAAGAAAGTATTTTTCAAAGAAACCCTGTAAGTCACTTAAAGCCAAGTTCACTCATAAAATGTGTCCGTCATAATAACGTTACAGGCTATGCTAGGCTTTGGCCCACATCAGTATGTAACCATGAATAACGTGTTTTGGAAACTAACTGCACAACATGCAGCACTATTAGTTCTCTCAGTCTCAGAGCAGCATTTCTAATTTTGATTGAAACTCTCAGAGAAAACGGCAGCCTCGAGCAAGCCAGGATATTAGTTTACAGAGGCTGTTAGAATTATATGTCTAACGTTAAATGTTGGTGACACAATAATTTCATCCTAATGGTACTGACATATTCATAAGGTTAATTTTTGAGACAAAATATCATGAGGTAGTCATGATTTTGCAAATATTCCACCTTGTAGTGCAGTTTGCACAAATTGTTTTAAAAATGCACTCACCCTGCAAACATTACTGATGAGTCAAGATCTGCACAAATTGACGGAAACACTGAAGCAGCTCCACATTTTATTCTATTGTCATGTATGTCCTATTTGTCAGGTGACAGAAGAACCAACACAAAGCTCAGAGAGCAATGGTGATACAAGATCACAGGTGAAATTGGAGGATGACTTGATGGTTCATGACTGTATTTGAAGCACATGTGTGACTGCATGTATTTGGAATGTCTCACTGTTATTCATCAGGTGACAGAGGCAGCTCTGCCATGTTGTAGCTCAGACAGAGGTGAAGAGCCGAGGTCACAGGTGACTGACTGATGATTTGGTGCTATAGATTAACTAGTATTTATTATCATGACAATTGTTAGGCTGCTGATGTAAATTGATTCATTAGTGTATATTTGACAAAGAATCTGAATTGACACGTCTCACTTTTTATATGGCACGGATCAATATGTTATTTTATCAGGTGGCAATATGTCCTAGTGCAGTTAGAGGGGAAGAGCCGGGGCCAAATGTGAGGCACATATCAAGCACAGAATAATAATTGTAATCCGAGGATAAAACGCATGTACTGAGGCTAAAAGATGCTTCAGTGCTCTCAGAAGACTAAAAAGATGGGTAAGGTTAACAGTGACTCGAATGAGATTAAACAATGCTGCTGTATGCCATGTCCACCAGGAGAGACTGGACAGTATAGATGTAAAACCAATATGCCAGCAGTTTATCTCAGTTAACGAGAGGAGAAGGCATGTGTTTGGCTCCTTCACATAGTGGACATTGAGTTGTTGTGTGGGGAACCAGTAGTCCATGTCTGTTGCTGTAACAGTGGTTCATGTTTGGAATAAATAATCCCAGCTCACTGATTTGATCGGGGCAATAGTGCCTAAAATGTTGCATAATTTTGCTGAGAGATCTTTTACTTTGTGGTAATCTTAAATGAGTAGTAATGTTGTTAAGTCCTTAAAGTCATATTCTTTTATTGTCATGACTGTATTTGAAGCTATTTTTATGTTTGTATGATACCTGATTTATATGAAATATGGCTGAAGTAAACTAAACTCTAAAATACTTACGGTGTGTTCACACCGAATGCGATAGAAGCAGGCGGAGCGTCAGGCTTACATGTAAAGTCAATGGAAAGGCGCGCTGACCCGCGATTGCGGCTCCCGCGAAAATTCGGAAGCAGATTTGCGTCGCGAAAACGCCAAAACGCCTGAAACGCGCGTGAGTGTAGCGCGTTTCAGACGTTTGACTCGCGAAAAAAACCACGCGCGTGAGTTTATGTGTTGCATTTTGTGCATACACGCGTTTCGCGTCCCCCGCTCGAGTTGGAAAAATCTGAACTCCAGCGTCAAATCGCGCCGCGACAACCAATCAGGAGCCTGGTGACGTGGCTGTTACCTAGTTCAAAGGGGCAGATCCAGCCAAAGCCCTTTATTCTTCAATAGGAGGAAGGCTAATCAATGCCGTAGCAAACAACCCGGAGCCGTATGACACCAGCTGCTTTCTGGACCGAGACAGGAACATAAAGGACGAGCTTGGAGGAAGATATGTGAAGAGATCGGGCAACCTGGTAAGTTCATTCATTTCTCTTAAGTTTTCTCTAAAGTTTTCACTGACCCGGGGAAGCCGCACAAAAGCTAGCAAGCCACCGCTATTTTCCCACTGACGTACAAATACCGTTCTGCTTTTAGGCATGTTGTCATTTAGGAATATATTTTATTGTTTATTAATAAACAGCTCACAGTGGTCCCGCTGTTCATCCGTCACTGCCTCTTTTTTTTTTGATTTTCGTTTTCTTTTTTTTTGCACCGTACAGCATTGCATTCTGCAGCCTGATTGACAAATCTGCTCCGTGTCGTGTCTCCTGCGCTTGCCAATTTTATCATGTTTGGTTTTGATAACCATCACGTCCAATAGAAAAAACAGCACAAAAACACCCATAACTATGAGCCTCATTCGGAAATAGACACCTGCACCGCGAGGGAAAAAGGCGCACGAAAGTGGAGGGCAGATGAAGACAAACCGCGGCATATTAATACTTTTACGTTTTGCAATCTACAAAGGTTTGCACTTTGAGAATCAATTGTGAGAACTGTGACCAATGTTCATGTGTGTGTGTGGAAAACAGTGTATAAAGTGCGTGACCAGGGGCTAGTTATTCTGAGAACCCCTGCTGCAATAAATGAGGGACCACTGTCTACTCTATGATTATTATATCGAACCTGTTAACATTTAATACTGTATTGATAGAGCCAACTGATTCTGAAGCAGAGCATCCCCTGTTGCTTCTCCTGGCTGCCCAGTCCCTGAGCAAGCACTGATACCTTTTTAGTCGGTGGGATTGCCTTGTGATCACCTTTACTAAAGATCTACAACCAATCTGATTATATCCTGTTTTTGGTTTGTTTTTTTCAATGTTGAAATTAAAATCTAGTAGCAGCCTTCTCATTTCTTTGTGTTTTGTGCTGTTTTACAGGCCCACAGGGGAGGACGGCTCCGAGGCAGATGAGGGACGGGTCCCAGGACGGTCCATCGGTGGTGGAGCTGGAGCCACACCAGTCTCCAATGGAGCATTTCCTCCTCATCATGGTTCCTACTCTGGAGAGCAGCTGGTCCTTTTTATTCCTGTCTCTCTGTAAATACTTATATTTTATATATTTATGTTTAATGTTTTTCTGTTTGAGAATTCTAATATTATTTCAAATAAATGTTTATAATGACTAATGTCTCAGTTCTACTACACAGCAAATGTTGGCACACGACTTGACACATGTAGAATTTATTTCATATTATACTAATGACAAAATATACTGATACAGTGGGATGCAACAGTTTGGGCAACCTTGTTAATAGACATCATTTTCCTGTATAAATCGTTGGTTGTTACAATAAAAAATGTCAGTTAAATATCATACAGGAGACACACACAGTGATATTTGAGAAGTGAAAAGAAGTTTACTGGATTTACAAAAAGTGTGCAATAATTATTTAAACAAAATCAAGCAGGTGCATAAATTTGGGCACCACAAAAAAGAAATGAAATAAATATTTAGTGTATATCAATGTGTGTGTCTCCTATATGATATATGGGGTGCCTTTGTCTGGACGTGCTTCCCATCCAGAGCTGCACAGCACAGAGGGAAGTTCCAGCGCTCCTGGAGTCCCTCTGTGATGGACCGCCAGTCTCCAGGTGAAGGCACAGCCATGAAGTCATCCACTAGACAGTCCCAGATGGCCGTCGCTGCCTGGGGGGTGATCTGACACACCGACTCTGTAACTGAACGCTTGGTGCTGAAGCAGTCCGCGGTGACAAGGAACCTGGACAAAATTGTTCAAAATCAGTATTATGTGTACTGCAGTTAGAAAATACATTATTCAAATTCCAAAATACTTTGGTGATGTCAGATTTAAATCACAAAACTTAAATCTTACATAAAACATTTTGTAATTATAAGGATAATTACAAAATGTATATTAGATGATATCTAAAACAGTTGTGTTTTATTTTAACTTTAACATATCATAATTTGATTGGTAGCAACTTTTGCCACTACAGTGAGCCAATCACTCATAATTCCTAAACATGTCAATCAGGTAGGAATGAAGTGAGACATTAATAGAAATAAAGAGTTGTGTGTTGACATGTAGCCCTTTCCTTGCTTAAATCATTAATATTTTTGAAAAATTAATCTGTGATAAGACAGCTTATCAAGATAGAACCATGTAACTAGAGATGAACCAAACTGTTCACAGTTTTATCTAACTCAGTTTTAATAAAGGCTGTGACCCCTGCTATAGAGTCTGACAGCTGCAGGGATTATATACAAATATTCAACTATCCCAGAATCAAACCAGGTCTAAATAAAAAGGAGTGAGTATCACTACAAAGGTTAACTCAGTGGTCCTAATGCTACAGTTTGATATCAGCAAACACCGAGCGCATACATTGATGTGACACCACAGCCATGCTATCATCACAAACACTGATAACAGCATAAATCGAATTAAATCGGGGCTTGATGAGAGCTTCTGAGTATCACTAGAAATACTATAAACAGTCGTCTCTGTACCACAGTTTGCTTTCAGTAAACACCGACAGCATTCACTGTTAGCATAGCACATCCATGTTAGCAGTGTATAAATGGATGGTTTAGCATATTAGCACAGGTATCAATAAAGGACTACCGTATTAAATACTTTTACTAACCTCAGGCAGACAGACAGGCGCTCTGCAGGTGGGATTGAGCGCCTGTAATTGGTGTCTAGGCGGGCGATTCTGGGACCGACGCGGGACAGCAGGTCCTCAAACTGGCCGAGTGAATGACGGTGATATCGCTGGAATCGGCCGTCATCCAGGCGCAGCTCCTGGAGCAAGTGGTGAAACTCACCAAACTGCTCACGCCTCTGGAGGACCTGATGGACCCAGGTACGGCGAGGATGTCCTTTACGCCGCTACTCTGCTCTCCACAGTAAATAGCAGAGGTGTGGACTCGAGTCACATGACTTGGACTCGAGTCAGACTCGAGTCATTAATTTTATGACTTTAGACTTGACTTTAAAAAATGTTCTAAGACTTGTGACTTGACTTGGACTTTTACACCAATGACCTGGGACTTGAATTGGACTTGAACCGGTTTACTTGAAAAGACTTGATATTTTACCCCAAATATAAAATTTAACATGCATATTATATAGAGATTGAAAATGTGACGTCATTCACGGGTAGAACCGCAAAGGATTCTGGGAACTCGTGGCAAGAGGTACTAGCGCACGCAGGCTTTCAATTGAAATCAGTTATACAGCGATAAAAAGAAACACAAAAATGGCAAGAAGCTGTTGTATCATTAACTGCAATAGCCGGTCGCATGACAGCCACGGGAAGCCGACGGGTAAAGAGATCGGTTGTTATCGGATTACGTCGTTGAAGAGAAATTGTTCAGCCATGTTTCCGAAGTAACAAAGACGCGACTGGATTGCAGCCATTCTAAGACCAAATATAACGTCCCAGAACACTCCAGCTCACAGGTTAGTCTGCTCCAAGCATTTACACGAAGGTCAGTGTTTTTTAGTAGTTAATACGTCATTTTCATAACATAATTAGTGATATAGGTTACAAGCAAGTCTGGCGCTGAACAGAAATTGTCGCGCTATGCTCCTTTATTTATTGTGCATAAATAGTGAATTGTCCTGACACAATATTGCGTTTCGCTTCTGTTATTATGGTACATTGACAAAAACATATACTTTTATTCACAGGATAAAACAGGTTTTTTGTATCACTAATTGCCCAGTACGATTACAGCATACAATATTATTGTCACTGCTACATTTCTGTGATGGGTACCAGAAATTATTTCCACTACTAATTAATTACCGTTGAGCTCAAAGGTCCTATTAATAAACGGTTAAGGAATGTGTATTTATGACGACAATTTGTGAGACTGGTAAACTTATGATACGTACGATGGTCTTTCGTTCTACACGGTGCATTTCAAGGTCCTGTACCCATCCGTCGGTAAACTGTACCTGGGCTTGTTGCAGTGACCTGAAGTTACTAAACTTCATGAGTGTATGCACTCACTCCAAGAACCGTATGATTATAAATATGCATATAAATATGCTACAATGAGATAGCTGACTTCATCTAACTAGCAAATGTTGTCCAGGCTACGTTGGTGATACAGTTTTTTTTAATATGTATGATATTTTTGTCATGCGATTTTAAAGCTGGTCCTACAACCGCATCCAAGAATAACATGCAGCTTATCTCAGAACTGTCGGTGAAAATTATTCTTGGAGCTAGGTTTAATTGAGCTGCATTTTAAAGAGGTGCAATTTCACAATTTGTGTATATTTTCTACGTTCACTTTTGTCATGTGTTGAGAAAAACACAGATTTAAAATTACATGGTCTAATATTTACATTTAGCATATAACTGCAACATTATTTTTTCGTTGTTTTTTTTTTTAAAGACTCGAAAGGACTTGAAATTCAAAGTTTCAGACTTGTGACTTGACTCGGACTTTTACACCAGTGACTTGAGACTCGACTCTGACTTGCCTGACATTACTTGAGACTTGACTTGAGACTTGAGGATAAAGACTTGAGACTTACTTGAGACTTGCAAAACAATGACTTGGTCCCACCTCTGGTAAATAGAGAAGGGAGACTCTCTCTTCAAGCGCTAGCTCGACACCTGCCATCTTGCAAAGATACCGGTCTTGCAAAACTTCCTCCCACATCCCTCCCACATTTCCGGTTCACGCGCGTTAAAATATGATATTTTGGGGCGCGATGGATTTTTCTTGGACACGCGTAGAGGTGCGAATGTGCACGCGTCAAGTTAGGGGCGTTTGGGGCTTTTTTCACGCGCCCATCGCGTTCGGTGTGAACACACCGTTAGTCATTTGTTATATGATTCAAATGTAAAAATATGAATTGTAATTTTAAATGGTTTAAAAGCATGTAGAATTTTGCTACCGGCTCTCTTTCTTTCCCTCTCCCTCCTGCTCTTGTTGTGTGCTACTGCTGTTGCGAGTGTAACTACCGCCCTGCCCCCTCAGCTCAGCGCTGAGCAGAGGGGGGAGGGGCGCAAACGCAAGGCTCTGTTTGCCGTCTCTGCTCAGCGCAAACACAAGGGTGACTTGCAGCGTGAAGTGAAAAAAAGTGAAAGTGAGGGCAGGAGAAAGAAAAAAAACAAACAAACCCCACAGCTCCCAATAAGGAGCCGGCTCGCATTGTTCACTTCAAAGATCCGGCTCTAAGAGCCATTTCGTTCATGACCGACCCATCACTAGTCAGAATGACTATTGACTATTTTTTTCCCAACTTCACACTAAGATATGAAAGTGTAATCTGATTAACCTTGAGCTGTACAAAATTCATTATAGTTGTCATGACAGAGTAAAATAAGCATATTTTCTACGTAACTTGGAGAAGGGTGGGGGGCATAGCTGTTCTTCATAATAAGTTTATTTGTTGGACTGCAGCAATTATTATTCAGGGACCTGTCAAGGCAAAATTGGCAGCAGAAGATGCCCAGACTGAGGGTGTATTCTGATACAATGATAAAAGATCACACAGTCAGGAAAAAATTATTCGAACCCCTACTGATTTTGTAAGTTTGCCCACTAACAAACAAATTATCAGTCTATAAAAAAAATCCAGAAAAATGTATTTCAAAAAAGTTATAAATTAATTCCCATTTTCATAAACAAAAATAAGTATTTGATCCCTTTGCAAAATGTGCTTTAGCACTTGGTCGCAAAACATTTGTTGGGAACCACAGAGGTCAGCTGTGTCTTGTATTTGGCTAAATATTTTGCACACATCTCAGGGGGGATGTTGTCCCACGCCATTTTGCAGATCCTCTCTATGTTTTGTGGTGGAAGCCAGAAATCTCGCTGATTGATCAAATACTTATTTGCATTTTCAAAAAAAAAAATCAGATTATTAAATGAAATAAGTTTATAACCTTTTTGAAATGCATTTTTCTGGATTTTTTTTATAGACTGATAATTTGTTTGTTAGTGGGCAAACTTACAAAATCAGTTCACTTATAGACTAAATTAAAAATCAGCAGGGGTTCAAATAATTTTTTCCAAGACTGTACAAGCAAAAGATGATCTAGGCGTTGTCACACCTTTTCATACTTGCCAAAAAGCAACAGTTGCTATCCGTCAGTGTAGTCCCAAATTACTCTTTTTATGGACCATTCATTATTTTCAGTGTTGCATGTAACATGTTCCAAAGAGATGTTACTGTAATTGAGCTAATTTTTTATAATGTAGTAATGTAACATTGGTTACATTGATGGTATGAATTATTATACTACCTGCATTAAAAAGTTACAACAGGCGTCTGTTGTAAGAAAAAAGAAAGAAAATTTTTTTTTGTTAATGGACATTTGTGCTATACTCAAAACAAAAAGCTAACAACAAGCTAGCCAAGAAGAACAGTGATTTAACTGACCATAGAACAGGTAACAATGGCAGTGTTGCATAGTCAAACTTGCAGTATTGTAAAATCCCATTTCTAATGTTTCTAAAGTAGAATCACAGTGGCATATTCATTTTGAACAAGCCATAAAAAGGGCTTGTTTCAGCAGCAATGATTTTATTTGACATTACATTGTGTTTCATGTTCACAGCAACAGCTTCCAAATGCAAGTGCCAAACTTGGAATCAACTCCAGACCTTTCACCTGCTTAACTGATTGAGAAATAATTAAGAAACAGCCCCAGCCTCTCCATGAAACACCTTTGGAGAAAATTCTCTAATTACATTTGAGCCCCTGAAAATTGGGCACTTTCACTGAAAATGTTGGTCAATCCTCAAAGGTCATGCAGCATTGCTGTGCATTGCTTTGAATCAGAGCGAAGAGTCTGCATTTTAATTGCGTCTCTATTGTTTCTTTCGAAATCTATTGTGGTGTCTCATGTGAAGCCAAAATTCTGAATATTCTATCACTCTGAAAACATTTCTGAACCTAAGTGTATGGCTACTGTAATGCTTACAATGAAAACTGAGAACTTTCTGTAGGCAAAAACGGTTGACCTACTATGACAGTTGCAGGGAAGTGAATATCAAATTACAAAACCCTACCCTTTGTTAACAACAAATGTTAGGGTTAAATTCTTTATACGAAAATAAAAGTTGTGCAAGGGATTTGATTTGAAAGGTAACAAATCCAGCGCATGTCAGTAGACTGCAGACTGCTGTCAACTGGGTTTTGTTTTCTTGCCCCTCCAAGTTTGAACGAGTACTGTAGAACAAACATGTTTTAATGAGTCAAGCGAGATCAAAAAAATGAAAATGGCTGTGGGGTTTCTACTACTGTTTGGGCCACATTCAGATCCACTCCCAAGTTTTTCCCTTTATTTACCTAAGGTATCAATGCCAGATGAGAAGCATCCTTTTACTCTGGAAGAGGCTGTTAAAGTTGGGTCAGTGAGTCAGAGAATGGTCACTTCTGATCAATAACAGTCATACTGAGGTGAGTTATTGAAGATATGCTGAGCTTTTCATCAGGGTGCTGTTTTTGCTGCTCTTAGTCTCTGTTCACCATGGTTAGTGAAACTCTGAGGCTTAGTGAATAAACTCTCATATGATGTGAGAATGTAATCAAACTTATTACCAGAGAAAAAAGTGTTATTTTTAGACACTTGAGCCTAACATTAATTGGTATAATATTAAGTTATAAACAGCTATTGTTGTTGTTTAGTGTCCTTTTGTCATCTGTCTGGGAACGGGATGTGGCAGTCTAATCTGCTAACAGTAAGTAACTGTGACAATGTTGGGAATGAATAAGCATTTGTATGCATGTTTTCATGTGTTAGAGCCCTGACTTCAAGTTCAGGAGATGATGGTTGAGGTGAGGAAGACGAGGATGACATTTTATTAAGATGCCAGTGGTGATGTCTCTTTCCTTCCCATTGTCATTTCTTTGGTGAAGTGTAACCCCTCTCTCAGAGGATAAAACATATTTATCCATATGGCTTGTAGGTGCAGACAGGAATCGAAATGTCCCTTCAGGGAATTTGAACAGCTACGACTTCTCTTGCCTTCTACCTCTGGCATAGTGCGCACATGCATACATAAAACGCCATTAGTCAGAAGGGAGATGCCTGTCCTGCCCACTGTATTCACAAACAGCGAACCTGCTCGTGCATTTATATATGTATTTTTAATGGATAAATTATTAGTTTATGAGAATGCATCCATTTGTTGACAGAATAATCTATGTACAGTGGGGCAAAAAAGTATTTAGTCAGCCACCGATTGTGCAAGTTCCCCCACCTAAAATGATGACAGAGGTCAGTAATTTGCACCAGAGGTACACTTCAACTGTGAGAGACAGAATGTGAAAAAAAAAATCCATGAATCCACATGGTAGGATTTGTAAAGAATTTATTCGTAAATCAGGGTGGAAAATAAGTATTTGGTCAATAACAAAAATACAACTCAATACTTAACATAACCTTTGTTGGCAATAACAGAGGTCAAACGTTTACTATAGGTCTTTACCAGGTTTGCACACACAGTAGCTGGTATTTTGGCCCATTCCTCCATGCAGATCTTCTCGAGAGCAGTGATGTTTTGGGGCTGTCGCCAAGCAACACGGACTTTCAACTCCCGCCACAGATTTTCTATGGGGTTGAGGTCTGGAGACTGGCTAGGCCACTCCAGGACTTTCAAATGCTTCTTACGGAGCCACTCCTTTGTTGCCCGGGCGGTGTGTTTTGGATCATTGTCATGTTGGAAGACCCAGCCTCGTTTCATCTTCAAAGTTCTCACTGATGGAAGGAGGTTTTGGCTCAAAATCTCACGATACATGGCCCCATTTATTCTGTCCTTAACACGGATCAGTCGTCCTGTCCCCTTGGCAGAAAAACAGCCCCATAGCATGATGTTTCCACCCCCATGCTTCACAGTAGGTATGGTGTTCTTGGGATGCAACTCAGTATTCGTCTTCCTCCAAACACGACGAGTTGAGTTTATACCAAAAAGTTCTACTTTGGTTTCATCTGACCACATGACATTCTCCCAATCCTCTGCTGTATCATCCATGTGCTCTCTGGCAAACTTCAGACGGGCCTGGACATGCACTGGCTTCAGCAGCGGAACACGTCTGGCACTGCGGGATTTGATTCCCTGCCGTTGTAGTGTGTTACTGATGGTGACCTTTGTTACTTTGGTCCCAGCTCTCTGCAGGTCATTCACCAGGTTCCCCCGTGTGGTTCTGGGATCTTTGCTCACCGTTCTCATGATCATTTTGACCCCACAGGATGAGATCTTGCGCAGAGCCCCAGATCGAGGGAGATTATCAGTGGTCTTGTATGTCTTCCATTTTCTGATGATTGCTCCCGCAGTTGATTTTTTCACACCAAGCTGCTTGCCTATTGTAGATTCACTCTTCCCAGTCTGGTGCAGGTCTACAATACTTTTCCTGGTGTCCTTCGAAAGCTCTTTGGTCTTGGCCATGGCGGAGTTTGGAGTCTGACTGTTTGAGGCTGTGGACAGGTGTGTTTTATACAGATGATGAGTTCAAACAGGTGCCATTCATACAGGTAACGAGTGGGGGACAGAAAAGCTTCTTACAGAAGACGTTACAGGTCTGTGAGAGCCAGAGATTTTCCTTGTTTGAGGTGACCAAATTTTTTTTTCACATTCTGTCTCTCACAGTTGAAGTGTACCTCTGGTGCAAATTACTGACCTCTGTCATCATTTTAAGTGGGGGAACTTGCACAATCGGTGGCTGACTAAATACTTTTTTGCCCCACTGTATGCTTATGGTTACAGTATTTTTTTCTAATAAAAAAATGAAAATTACTGAGTGTAACTTTAAAACAGTAATAAGATACCAAATCGCATACATACATACTATTTCACATGCTGCACATATGATATTTTCTCTTAGTACATTTCCAAAATCACTGCAGAGGTCTGATACCCCAAAGGTTGAGGCAGCCATGAATCACATCTTATTACCTAGTCATGGCCATTATCACACCAGGTGTTGTTTTGGACTGAACTTTAGGTGAACTCCATCTCAATGCTTTTTTTTCTATCAAATTGGAACCTGTGCAGAGGCATAGGAAGCGGGCACTTAGATCATCTACACCTACAGATCTCTGTCTGGGGCTGGAGTTAGCTCATCTGGCAAATGCAATTGCTTCTTCACATTTTTCCATTTGCCGTTTTCTGCTGTATGACACGATCCATACTGAGACATCCGCAAAGTTAAACAAAAGAACCACGACATTCACACATATCAAACTGTCCTTGTTAGGAACCTGATAAAGTAGATTTGGAGTCATGGAAAGCCTTCAGGGAGACTTCTCTTTCTTGATCAGATATGTCATGTAGGTCCTGCTTTTTTGTTGCCTTTACTGTGGAAGAGTGGTTCACCACTCTAAAAGATTCTGGCAGTGTGCATATCAGGCTTTGAATCAACTAATCTGGATGAACCAAAGAAGACAATTGCTTGATGGGAAGGAACGAAACCACCCCTACTGTCTGATTTGAAACCACAACTAGGACAGGTCTGGTATATCTCCACAGCAGTCACAAGAGCTGGCTGGATTTACTTAGGATGGGTCAATAGAACAGGTGAAAATTTCAATTGTTGTTGTTTTTCTCCTAAGCTGCTTTAAGAAAAAATATTTTAAACTCTCACTTTTAAAATGTATGACCTGATCTTCAGATTTCTTTTGGTCTCTGTAGATAATATCTCTGTTCTGTAGCGGTTACCAATTATCTGCATATAAATGAATGCAAGAACCCATCAATGATATTCACTTCATCTGTGCTGTATATGTTTAAAACTGTAATGAAAACTGTAATTCATATACAACTCTTTTAGATTTTCAATTGCTGAAGATTTCAGAACATATAGCTATTGTATAGGTACATAATACAGGGTATTAACCGACACAGTAGGTCTCAACTACAAATCCCACAGTTCTTTGCTAAGACTTAACCAGATCATATGACCAGGGAGCCGAAGCAGGTGGTTGGATCATATGATGTTGTCAGGCGAAGCTGAGGAAGAGCAGGATCTCTGAATCACTGAATCACAGCCCACATCAATCCCTACATTCAAAGGTAAAACTGGAGGAATCCCTCCTTTTCACCCTGCATTTTTCAGCCTGTAGTGACTGTTTTAATGCTCCAGCCTCACACCGAGGCAGGAGGAAGAGGGGAGGAGATTAGTAGGGAGGAGAGTAGAAACAAAGATGAGGGGGATGGGAGGCCATCAGAGATGCCTTTTCGTTGCTTTCTGCAGACAACAAGAGAGCAGATGTTTGTTGAAATCTTTCTGCTGTAAACATATTGTGCCTGTAGGCTAAGTGAGGAGCGTGTGCTTGTAACGTTGTATGGATGCCATATTCTTTGAGATGTTCAGAGAAAGGATGGATGTGTGATAGTTATACTCACTTTCTCTTTTAAGAGCTCTCTCTGATAAAAGCTATCTGTTGTGTCTGTGATCATGTCATCCCTGGATAGTTCCTGTTTCCTGCTCTTATTTTTATTATTCTTGCGAAAGTAGGTTTGGGAATTAACCGGTTGCTTTTTGGACAGTGTTTTAGCATTCAATTTCGTATCATTTAACAATGTTAAGGAGCCAGACAGCCCCTTTAATGGGCCTGTTTTTCAGGCTGGAACATGTTTTTATATTGTGTTTATACTTTAGACTTAAATATGAAAACACTGAAGGGCAGGCGCCCTGGAGATAGGTCACTTTGCTCAGTTTGCCATAGCAATTTAGCATGTCACATGTGTTTATGGGAGTAGATTAACTTTAGGTTTATGTTGCAAATAGATATATCTATCTTCTTCTTAAGTGTTTGATCTTTTAGGGTGGTATGACATGCCCAATATGAAGCTACACTCTATATCTGGCTAGCTTAGCTTAGCATGTAGACACACATAAAGAGTTAGAAACAGCAGATACACCTAAATGACAGAAATGGCTAATAGCTTTAGCAAATTTACTGGGCGAGCATCTCCTGGCTGGAATTTCACAACAGCATAATAAAAAGCCTGTTATTAAGAGGAATTTTGAATCTCTCTAAGAATCCATTAAAAATGGCAAAACCTGCTGGCACCATGGGACTTACATGCTGACAGCTGTGTGTGTAGTACACATGATGCCAGCTAAAGTATCATGTAGTACATTTGCTAACTCTTTCCTAGCAAAAGAGCAAAGACACATTAATCCAGCTAGTAATTTGAAATACTGTAGATGATAAAAGTCTCATATGTGTATCCCCAAAAAAAAGGAGATATTGAACATAAAGACTATTAGAGATCATTTTCTTGTCTTTTCACCATATGAATAGAATAGAATAGCCTTTATTGTCATTGTACAGAGTACAATGAAATTGGACTCCCTCGGTGCAAGATTCAATAATAAATATAAATGTAAAATATAAAAAGTACAATAAAACAATCGCAAGTACTCAAACAATAGTAAGTACGATATATACAGGATAGCAGCATTAATATAATAACAGTATGAATAGCAGCATAATATAATGGCAGTGACGGTATGGTATAGCTAAGCAGGTTCAATTGTTTTTGTGCTTATTTACTACGGTGATAGCTCTGGGAAAGAAGCTATCCCTGAATCTGTTTGTCCTGGTTTTATGTGACCTGTACCGTTGGCCTGACGGTAATAGTTCAAACAGTTGGTTGCTGGGGTGAGAGTAGTCCTTGATGATATTGCCAGCTCTGCTGAGGTACCGGGAGTTTGCAGTGACCTCCAGGCTGGGCAGAGAGCAGCCAGTGATCTTCTGGGCTGTGTTGATGCCCCTCTGCAGTACTTTCCTGTCTGCAGCTGAGCACCCTGCATACCATGTTGTTATGCCGTACGTTAGGATGCTCTCTATGGTGGCTCTGTAAAATGTCACCAGCAGCCTCTCCTATATGGTAGGCTATATGGTAGGTCTAGATCATAGTTGTGTTATGGGTTCAGTGCTCTTATCATGGAGTTATATTTTGAGAAACTGACTTTCAGTTTTCTTTTTAGAGTTGCTGCTGTATAAGCTGCTGTAGAGCATGCATGGTCTAAAAAAAAAAAGTAGCTGAGAAAACAATCTGCCCTCAAGGTTCTGGAACTTTTAATTATGTCACATAAGCCTTTGAGAATATGACAACGATGCACCACTGAACAATTGACATCCTGCTACACATCGTTGGGCTGACTCAGTCTCATCTACTGTCATCTACTCTCCCGTTTCTTCCTGTATTTTAATCTGTCTGCTATTTTTTAATGAAGTGATGAAGATGAAGAAAACTTGTTTTGGGATTTAGGCCCCTGTGTGGATTTCTGTTGTTCTTCCAATGGCTTGACAACACTTTTGGTAGTTAATGCATCAAAACAAATTATTACATTTAGTCTTTCTCTGAGTTGCTCGTGGAGGTGGAAGTATTTCAGTAAACTGAATGAGTTACCTATCCTGTCTCTCTTGAGTAAGTGAAAATAAACATAGATTATGCAGTTCCCTTTAGGGTTTATGCATTGTAATGGTTCTTGTTTTGGATTTTCAGTCTGAAACATTGCAGTTTAGTCCAGTCTCAGTCTCAGTGCTTTTCCAGCCTCATATCTAAAAGCAGTAGGTAGCAGTTTTCAGCTCTGATAAAACCTACTGTGCACCACCTGTCCAGCACCAAACACAAATTTGACACAGCTAGAGTCAAATGCAAAATGTGTGAAAAAAAACAGTCAGAAAAGACTGTGGTGTCCTCCACCTGTAAAACCATTCTTGTTTTGGGTGTTGTCTCATTGTTGCCCCTGTATTGAATCTGTTGTTAATTTAATCAAAGCAGCTTAAACTGGTAACACCCCCTCTGCTACTGAAGTGAGCAGACTGATATTTCTGAAGTTGAATTTACTTTTTTGTTTGTGTTCCTTCTGTAGTTCTTTACCCATAAAGTCCGAAAGTCTCAGTTTAGTTTTCTGATTACTTTTAGGATATAACTGGTTAGTTCTGTTTGTGTCCATTTACCCTTAACCCCCGATCCCCACCCCCCACCTTTTTCCTGTTCCATGACTGACTTGTTGTGTCATTGACTTACTTGTGTATCTCCTCGCCCTATGTTCCCTGTGCTTTTTGTATTTGCATTCCTAGTGATTTTTGGTATTTGGATTGCCTTGCATTGTTCTTTGATGATTTTGGATTTCTGGACAACATTTATCTCTGAACTATCAATATCAAAAGCTCACTTTAAGTTTCATGCCTGTCTCCTGTTCAAATTAATCTACTGTAAAATTCGGGCAGTGTAATATCATAATACAAGTAACTAAAGGTCAAGGTCACTATACTAGTTTGGAAGAATACTCTACTAGTCTAGAACAAATGTTCTGTTGGACTCAATAATTATGTGAGCTTGAGTTGAATTATATGCAAAATAAGCAAGGGGGTTAAAAATACCCAATGACTGCAGTAACTATCGCAATTCCTGTCAAAATGAATACAGTATATTGACTCATCTGATGTAAAGGATGAAATCTGAACTAAAACACACCCAGAAATTCAGCTGTGTCAGCATGACATGACAGCTTAAATCTCCATTTCATTTGTAATGTTTACATATGGCTCCTATTCAGAACTGCCATCTGCTGTGGTATCTGCACAAATACATGATCATGCCTTGACATAACAGTTACAGCCCCAGTGCGTAAATAATTAGCTGTTGTTTGTCATTGCGAGATTATCCCAACAGTGAAAGGGTAGATCTATTGTCCACTGGCTATCATGCAGGTAACAGTAAACAACTGTTTATTTATATTTTCCTCCATATTTACTGACAAGTTCTGCCAAAAAAAACAAACAAAAAAATGGACAGAATGGTTTGCTGACTAAAATCTGATGTATTTCTAAACAGAAAATCACTCTCTCTCCCCCACCAGCCTGAGCATTGGATTATTCTGTGTTTTTTAATACATTTTTAATAGGTTTTAGGAAACAGCCTGTAACCATAGACTGTATATAAAACAAGGATCTAGTGACCCTGACATCAGCTTTTGGTTTTGTAATGTGCCGAAAAGACTGTTTGAATCAAAAGTTGGAGTACTAGTTATCAGCTAATGCTAGATAACTAGATTAAGAGTTTGCATCCAGTCTATGGGTACAATACAGAGACGACCATACCTGCTAGCCACAGACCTTTAAACATAACATTTTTACTTACCAAAACTCAAAAACTCAAGTAAACCCTGCTTGGAACATTTGTACCACATCATATTTTTCAGATATATGCACATTTTTCACATTTCTTTCATCTAAGAAATATTGTAAAATACAAAAAACAAACAAACCTCTACACCTTGGACCTTTTAGTACATTTTCATTTTCTCCCATGCAGTATTGTAACTCACTTTTCATGATTACCACTCAAGCCTCCTTGCACCTGAACTGGTTCAGAATGCAACAGTTATAATGTTTTAGCAAAAACTAGCAAGCAATAACCTATCCCCCTTGCTTATGGTACCCTTCACTGGGTTTCAGTGAAATTCAGAATTTACTTTGCAGTTTTATTAATCCCATAGCAAGCATTTCATGAGAGGCAGGAATGGTATTTCAGCAGTCTAATCCTTCTAATCACCTGACCACGGCCGTTTAACTGTAAGACACATTTTAATTCCAGAGGCGATCACACTTTTGAGGTTGTAGCTCCTAAACAGGTCATCACTTCATTCACTTTAATTAACTGCTAGAAAGTTGTTCTTATAGATTTACTTAAACATTTTTCTGTGGTTCACATTGTTGCTTGTATGTCAGTATGTATGTTTGAATGTATATAACAACATGTGCACATATATATGTACTGTATGTTGGATAAGGGATGAGTGCATTTCTTAAATGTCTTAATGTTCTTAGAGAATTCAGTGGCCTAAGACCTGCCTATATGGTCATGATATTGTGTGTTTTTTGACTCAAGAAGTGACAATAAGCTTAAATAAAATTCTGTCATCACAAGCTCTGGTACTTTAGGTATCTGATGAAAATCCCACTCTCTCACATCCATCTGGGAAAACATGGCACTCTGATGCTGGCAATGCTTCAGGTTGGGTGGAAGTTATGTGGGAGGAGATTGTGCAGGCTATGCTTGCTACGATCATAATCCAGGTCTGGATAAGTGATGCAAAACTAAGAGCTGAATTAAGTAACGAGATGTATGTGGTAGAGCCTTTAAGACTTGTAAGATCCAGGTAGGATGTACTACAGATCAGACTGTTACTGCATATCCCAACACCCACAGTGCAATCTGTTTCTGGACCACCTGCTGAACAGGAGTATGCTTTCAGTCCCCAGTCCTCAGTTACAGCAATATTCTAACCGTGTCATGTGTCCATAACAATTTGTCCCTTGCATTTTTTTCACAACAGTCATCCAGGTTTTATCCCCAGGGGGTCAGTTAATATTACTGGTACTATTTCACTTACACACAAGGATTAGTCTTTATTTGTTTCTTGTACTAAAGTAGTTTTTAGTGACTAAAATTATCTAGCAAGTAAAGGCAAGATTGAAAAGGAAGTGAAGAAAAGCCAAACAACAAGGTTCCAGCAAGATACAAACTAGTTTGTCTAAACTGCAACCAACACCTAATCTAGACTTTCTGGGTCTCTAAAAGGGTATTGGCTGGTGCATCACCCAAGTGTGACACCATAGGTGTAGTGGATAGATACAGAGGTGGTATCTCATAAATCAGCATTAAGAATGTCTGGTGTCTCTGTGATACAGATTATACCATGATAGTGTATTTCCACTGATACAACATGACAGCAGTCAATTTTCCACTGCAACATGGAGCATTTTTACTCAACATCAATTTTACAAGGAAATTACCAAAAAGGTTTTTGAATTGTGAAACTGAAAGAACATTTTTCGAGCTTACTGCAGCATAAGCTTATTTTGGACACACTGTACTTTTGTTAGTTATATAACCACAATCCCCAAAATGATGCTCTATAAAATGTAAATAAAAAATGATTCACAAATTTCACACACCCACATTTGTTTCACATTAGAACATAAAAGATGTATCACCTGTTTAAACTGAGACATTTTACTAGATGATAAAAAAAAATACAAATTTATTTTAAATTTGATGTCAGCAACATGTCTCAAAAAAGTTGGGTGGGGAAACAAAATGCTGGAAAATTAAAACAGCTCAACAAATATTGTATAAGTTATTAGGTTACCTGGCAACAGGTGAATAGCATGGTTGGTTATAAAAACTACATCTTAGAGAGGCAGAATTTTTAAAAAGTAAGTAAAGGCAGAGGTTCTAAAAAAAGTACATGATAGCATCAAAACAATACAGAGAATATGGAGAAATGGCCAATATTGACAGCCCCTGATCTTCAGTACTGCATTTTAAAAAAAGGCATGTCAGAAAGGATTCTGTCAACGAAAAAATTGCATAGGGTCAGGAACACCTGCAGAAATCTTGGTCATAGTTCACCATGCTATGCACAAATGCTTAACATTTAAGCTCTTTAAGGAATGAAGAAGCCATATGCAAACATGACCTGGAAATGCCACCATTGCCTCTGGGCCAAAGCTCATTTAAAACAGACTAAGGCAATGTGGAAAACTGTTGCGGGGTCACTTAAATCGAAATTTGAAATTCTATTTGGAAAACATGGGCGCCACATATTCTGGACTAAAGAGAAGAGGATATTTAATCATCACTTTTATCATCGTGCACCTCTGGTGATTTGGGGATACATCAGTGCCCATGGAACTGGCAGCTTGTACATGCGGAAAGGCACCAGCTGTACTGAAAGTTATACACCAGTTTTAGAGCAGCATATACTCACATTCAAATTGGGGAAGCTCATTGCTTATTTCAGCAGGAATGCTGAACCACACACTGCGTCTATTACAACAAAATGGCTTCATAGTACACACAATAGAAAGTTAATAATGTATTGAAAAATGTGACAAAGAACAGTCACGAGTGTTGAACTGCTGTATTTCTGTAGCAAAATTCTATTTCCAGTTCCCAGAAATTACAGACTGCTCTTAAAAGAAGAGGGGATGACACTGTCCTAAACATGGTACTGTTCCAACTGTTTTGCAATGTGTTGCTGCCATCAAATTCAAATTAATTTAATATTTTTCTTAAAATGCAACTTTCTCTCACATTAAATTTTTATGTTTTCTGTTGGGAATAAAATATTAGTTTTTTTAGTCCACTCAGACTTGCATGTTTCTTATGTACAACACTGTAAAGTTTAATTATAGCCAACAGGATGTAATCTCACCTTTACCCTTGTTGTAACACGGTGCATCATATTGGTATGCAAACATTTTCTTTCTGCGACTCAGAGAATGAGCATTGTAGCTCACCTAATAATGTAAGTAGCTGACTTGAATGCTAAATGGCAACAGAGACCCCTTGCTAAGGACAGGGTAGAAAAGGAAAGGAGGCCTTTTCTGGATTTAATTTGTGGATTCAGGGAGACAAGAGGCCCTGCCCTCAGAGATAACAAGGCCGGGCTCTGTGATGTGTGAATAATGGCTGGACAGAGGTTTAGAAATCATTAGAATAATCAGTCCTGATGTGGATGGAGATGGACCAATACAAGGGATGCCTAGTGATGGCTGATGTACTAATTAAAATGCTGCTGGTGCACTGTTCTCGTTTTCCACAACGCAGACATACTCTGTACCAACCTCTGCCTGGGAGTTTTGTTTTAATATGCTCCTGCTCATTGTTCCATCCTGATTTGCCTATTAAATTTTATTCATTCATTCATTCATTCATTAGAATTACATGTTTTTTCTTGTTCTCCGTTGTAGCGGAGCGCTGCTGGAGAGTTTTGATTGAGCAGCATTTTACCTTTTCTTTCAGTCGTACAGTTAATCTTTCAGCAGCATTTAAGCTGTAAGTCATTGCTGCTGTTGAGTATTCAGCATTTTTGAGGTTTTATTGCAGTCGGCTACTCATCTTGCTGTCTGCCAGATTGGAAACTCCATTGATCATATCAGATTTGTTAAGTAATTGATTGTTACTGGTTATTAACCTTCCAGAACTTTGGACCCACTTGCCAGCCACTGAGAACAGCCTGTAATCAGTCACAACTGGCAGCCGCTAATGAAATTAGTTCCTGGTTCTGCCTCACAACTTTGTTTGTTCCACAAAGTATTGGCAAGGGCATAGAGATGCCATGGTTTACTCTCCCCAGAGAATGAAGTGATAGAACAACAGAATGCAGATAATGAGCTGCTGCGTCATTGTTGTCACTTTGTAATTACTCATGTGTCTGACCAAAATATAGAGAACATTAAAAGTTATACTTTTTTAACTACCATCGACAGAGAGGATGAAGACATGGACATGATCACTGCACAAAAAACCAGCTTTACGGGCCATTATGGGCCATTCAGCATCCATCCATGCACCCAACTAACTTGCCTAGATTTGGCATTTTGTAATTCTATCATTGATAAAACAATGTCTTAAAACTTCAATACTTTAGAACAAGCGATAACTGTAAATATTGAAATCGTGGCCCTTGCCCTTTCTCGAATTGCACATTATACCTTACGTGTAAAGCTTCTCTTTGACCTGGGAGCTTGAAGGGTGAGCTTTCATGTTTGCTTCAGCATGCAACAGTTCCTGGAATTTGTCTGTACGTATTTATATAGTTAAAGCCAAGAAATCACTAGTGACCAAGGAATGTATGAAGTACATTCCAGGGGCCAGAAACAATTAAGCTAGGTGTCTTATATGCATTTATGTGTAAATGTGTTAGTGAAGCCTCTTTAATCCTCTAAAGCCTGACCTGTCGCTGGCATCAGACATTTTTCAATGGGGCGATCGTGGCTCAAGAGTTGGCAGTTTGTCTTGTAATTGGAAGGTTGCCGGTTCGAGCCCCGGCTCCGACAGTCTCGGTTGTTGTGTCCTTGGGCAAGACACTTCACCCGTTGCCTACTGGTGGTGGTCAGAGGGCCCGGTGGCGCCAGTGTCCGGCAGCCTCACCTCTGTCAGTGCGCCCCAGGGCAGCTGTTACTCCCGTAACTCCTGAACCATTTCTTCACTTGGAAAGAATTCCAACTTCTGAAAGCACTGAACTGTGCTTTCAGTGATATTAGGGTTATTATGGTAATCCCAGACACAAGAGAGAGTGACTGAGCATGATGGAGGTCTCCTCGCTGCATATGACCCTGATACTGTGGCTTCTCTGAAAAACAAAGCCTTAAATCAAAAGTGCTTAACTCCCTGGTATAACTCAAAAACATACGCCTTAAAGGAAATAACCCACAAACCTAAGGGGAAATTTTTACCTAAATAAAAATTTTACTATTAGTGGAAAAAAAAATTCATAACCCTCCCACAGAGTCATCATTTTTAAAGCTACTTTCAGTACCGATATTTATTTAGTCTCTAAAATAAACCGGATAGGGAACATCTTTTGGAAGAATTGTGTTGGACAATGGTGATTATTTTTCTGCTGGCATGTTGAATTTATCAGCTATCTGTACTTTTTTACCTCTTAACACCCACTATTTCAGCAACAACTAGTTTGTGTAGCGCTACAATGTTAATAATGACACAAGAAAAATAATTTTGAAATCTGTTCTGTCCTTTCCTTTTTATCAAAACATACCAAACACAACAACCAAGGCTGGACTGGGACAAAAAATCGGCCCGGGCATTTTGACTAGACCACCAGGATAAAGATTGAAAATGTGACGTCATTCAGGGGTAAAACCGCAAAGGATTCTGGGAACTTGTGGCAAGAGGTACTAGCGCACGCAGGCTTTCAATTGAACTCAGTTACACAGCGATAAAAAGAAACACAAAAATGTCAAGAAGCTGTTGTATTATTAACTGCAACAGCCGGTCGCATGACAGCCACGGGAAGCCGATCGTTTTTTTTTTATCGGATTACGTCGTTGAAGAGAAATTTTTTTAAGCCATGTTTCCGAAGTAAGAGCCGACGGATGGTCTGGATATACCAAATATAACGTCCCAGAACACTCCAGCTCACAGGGTAGTCTGCTCCAAGCATTCCCACAAAGGTCAGAGTTTTTTAGTAGTTAATTAGTAGTTAAGTCATTTTTCTTAACATAATTGGTGATATAGGTTACAAGCAAGTCTGGCGCTGAACAGAAATTGTCGCGCTATGCTCCTTTGTTTATTGTGCATAAATAGTGAATTGTCCTGACACAATATTGTGTTTCACTTCTGTTATTATGGTACATTGACAAAAACATATACTTTTATTCACAGGATAAAACAGTTGTTTTGTATCACTAATTGTCCAGTACGATTACAGCATACAATATTATTGTCACTGCTACATTTCTGTAATGAACCAGAAATCATTTCCACTACTAATTAATTACCGTTGAGCTCAAAGGTCCTATTAATAAACTGTTAAGGAATGTGTATTTATGACGACAATTTGTGAGACTGGTAAACTTATGATACGTACGATGGTCTTTCGTTCTACACGGTGCATTTCAAGGTCCTGCACCCATCCGTCGGTAAACTGTACCTGGGCTTGTTGCAGTGACCTGAAGTTACTAAACTTCATGAGTGTATGCACTCACTCCAAGAACCGTATGATTATAAATATGAGCGTGGTGAAAGTTGGGCAGCACGCTAACGTCTGTGTGCTCGTAAGGGTAACCCTTTCACTCCTTTGATTTTTTCCTCGTATCTTTTCTTTGTCTTTTCGTCGAGTCTGTCTTTGTACGGACCGGCATTGTTCTCCTTTTGTTTTGTACATTCCTTTTTTGTGCGGCAAAGAAAAAACAAGAATTTATTGGAACCGGAGAATGAACGTTTTGCGGTGCTGCAAATGCTTGCATTTGATGCGGTACTTGGATTGTTTTGCCACGAGTTCCCGGCATGCAATGCGCGAAAATCACGTGATTGCTAAACAAGGGGGCGGGTGCATTCAGCCTCCTCGGCTGTAATTGGTCCAGCCCAGAGTCGATCATGACCAATTGGCCAATCCAACACCTTTCATTATATATACCCTTCCTAAAAAAAAAAAAATCCATCGGCCCATAAAAACAAAAAATCGCCAGCGGCCCACCGGGCAAATGCCCGGTATGCCCAATGGCCAGTCCAGCTATGACAACAACGAAGAAGACCGTTCGTTTAAAGCTTGCATTGTTAGCTTACTGTCAATTGATTATCAGCCTAAAAACTGGTTTCCGTAGCTGTTTTTGTAATTCTCATTTCAAAGCTCTTCTTTAAGTGCAATTTCCACCATTATGCTCACCTGTCTGTGTATTTCATCTGCTGTATTCTCCAGAACCAATTTCATTGCAATAATTGCAATAATAGATCATGTTTGCTTTCAACATTTTCCACAGATTAGTCTGAGCTTATCAGTAGGCAAAGCAGGCCCATTGTTTCCAAAAGCATGACCGCATGACTGATTGGCATTGTGTCGGGTGATGCCTCTCATCACCCGACACAATGAAACGAGATCATCATAACCAGAGAGTCAGCTTTTGTTGAGACTTGACCGAGTTGCATGTTATCACCTAGTTCCAACAATTTGACTACATGACATGTGAAATCTGGATGTTACAGAATATTAAAAGGGAAGTGATGGCCGTTATACAGTGGCCAGTATTACCAGAATGTGCTAGGCTGATAAAAGACTGCCTGATAGTGGGTTTGGAATGTCTTGCTGTGCATGTGGTGATTTCGGGCTTGAAAAGGGTTTTCATACTGGTGTCTGTTTGTGTTTGTAAGTGCTGAGGTCTGTTCCCCACAATTGGGATTGTGTAGCCATGGTGACGGCTGTGAGGGACTGTGAGAAAGCAATCTCCAGGAAGTCATAGCTGCAGGGTGAAGCATATGTAGCATGAGGATGGCACCAGAAGGACGCATCGTAGATGTCCAGTTGGCCATCTGTTGTGGTCCTGCAGACAGGGCCAGGAAGCTCTCCCCACACCCCCTCCCTTCCTCTGAAAACACACAGAAAGATTGACATTTTCAAATACCAGGGCCCGGGACAGCACTTGCTGCCCCGCGGGAGTTCCTCAGCACATCCCAGACACTGAGCTTCAGACACTCTCAGTGGGAGTTCCAGAAAACATCCTCAAGTGGAGTGATGACTCCATGTGGTGCATTTATTGGTGTGCAGAATGAGAGTGGAAGTGGCCACAGCATGGCTCACTCATCGGCCAAAGATCATTACTCTTCCTTATCGCTGGCCAAGTCCTTAGGCTTTTCCACTCTGCTCCAAACAGGGAAACCATTACCAGACCAAGTCACTGGAGGCCTGTCCTAAAGGAAGAAAGCTAGCATTACACTGCTGGTAGGATGTTGGTGTCACTTCTATAAGATCTAGTATACTATAAATAAATTACAAACACTGTGGAATTTCTTATGATATCAAACTAATCATTTAACAGCGTCATAAGTTATTATAGGTGATAAACTTAACAGTATATTTAATAGTAAGCCAAAACATATTTTCTTTTGTGTCATTGTTTTCTGTTTAACCCCCTTCCACCAATACACACACACGCACACATATACACACCTTGTTAAAACATCAATTAACTATGACTAATAATTTAAAAAATGGAATAAATACATGGAATTAATCGCGTGTTTTTGGAAAGCTGATTTCAAATTCACACCACATTCAGACCTGATTACTGCTACACTTGCTGAATTAAAAAAAAACAAAACACTTTACTTTGCCAAACAGGTTCTTTTAAAGTAGGCCAGAAATCTCAAAAAAGCAACACATCATGCTACGATCTAAAGAAACTCAACAACGGATGCGAAACAAAGTTACTGAAATCTGGTTTTGTAACCCTTTCCACACTGATATTTCTGAGGCTTTTGAGACTTCAGCAAGCCACAGTGAGAGCGACTGTCCACAAATGGAGAAAACCTGAAACAGCCTAACAAAATTGCTCCAAGACTACATCTGCGACTATATCAAACCCAGAACAGCATCTAAAGGACTGTTGGCTTCACTTGCCTCATTTAAGCTCAGCTTTCATGATTCAGCAATAATAAGAAAGAAACTGAACAAAATGCCAACTGTGGTCGTTCCAAGGTGAAAATAACTGCAGACCAAAAAGAGCACAAAGGTTCATCTCATGTTTAATAAAAACATCCCCAAAACTATAGGGAAAATATTTTCTTGACTGATCTGCCCAATATGTTATAAAAACAAAAACAAAAACAAAACACTACCACAAAACTACCACAACAGTCAATCATTGTGGTGGTAGGGCTGCTTTGCTGCTTCAGGACCTGGATGCTCTCTAGAAGAAAGTCCACAAGTAGAGTGTCTGGGCATTATTCGCCCAGACTTAAATCAGACCTTAAACAGGATTTTAATGCCCCCCAAAAACCCTTGAGTGTCATTGAAATAAAGCAGTTTTGCCAGTTATTACAAATGCTTTAGTGCAGTTCTTGCTGACAACAGTGGTACAAACAGTTATTAGGTGAAGGAGGCAATTACTTTCTCACACAGGGCCAGCTGGATTTAGGAAGCTTTTCCACCTTAACAAACGAAATAATCATCACAGTCAACACAGCATTTTGGATTAACTCTGATTAGCTTTGTGTAGCATTAAAAATGTTTGGCTAACCTGTGATATTTAACTATCATAAAATAAAGCAGGCATAACATCAGAACACTCACTGTGAAACAATTTGAACCATTTATTGCTTCAATAATATAAATGCAAAAAAAAGTAGAACAGTGAAAATGTATCACACTTTCCACATTTGCCTACTCTTCGCTAGACTTCTCTGTCCTTCTGTGTTTTGTCCACAATACTCTGCAGCATTGTGGGTGAGTCTGCAGCCCCTGAGCTCTCCTACTCAAGCCTGACACTCATTCAATTCAGCTGCTCTACTCTGGATTTCAGTTTTTACTTGCTTGGAATACTTCTCCGTTTGGGCTGTGCTCATCGACGGTTTTCGCAATGCTCTCCACTGCCAGCAACAGGTCTGGTTCTCCAGGTGTCATCCACTCTGGCCTGTTCTGTTCTAGCTCAATATCCCATAACTGACGTATTCAGGCCTACAGTAATTATTTTTCTCTTATCTAACTCATCTAATCTAGCAAGTTCCGGCTGATGATATAGCAGGCAATAAGCAACAATAAGTCACTAGGCAGTCAGTCATGATTGTTATTTTAAATGAATTTCCATGGAGTCAAAATGACCCCTGATGTTCTTCTAGGTATAAACAGCCTTTATTATTCTATTCAAAATTCCATGATGAATAGACTCTCAAAACTATCATTTGGTTTTGTTTTAACAGAGTTCCATGATTTTAACATGCCAAAAGAGTCAACATGACCAATTTGGCAGTTCTAGTGTTAATAAGCTCACACTTAGAGTAGTCAGTACTGCTGTGCAAAACTTTGTGATCGATCCAAAAACCAAGTAAACACAGAGCAAGTATTGCTGATAGCAATACTGATAGCAATACATTTATCCTATGAGGCCAGTTTATATAGAGGGAGCAATGTGACATGATATTTGACACAAATCATCATCAGTTTACAAATTCTGAACATAATTTAAGTCACCGTGAATTTTCTTATTTTGAAACTGGGTTTTTGGAGACCTGGAGTGTAAACGTGCCTGTGTCTAAAGCACTTTGAATCAGCTTCTGTTGTTTAAATCTGCTATAGGCTATAAATTAAATCATTTTCAATAAATATAATACATTTCAGACATGTTCAAGGTATATTTTGTCAGTGTGCTACATACTGAACTGAGATTCAATTCTATCTATCATAGTATCAATTTAATATCAATATCAGCATTGTTATAGATAGTATTGATATTTATCCATCATCCATTTCTATCAGCAAGTGTCGGCAGACAGCTGTGCTTTAGTGTCTGCTCTTTAACTTCCAGTTTGAACGTTGGCGGGTCAAAGCCACAGCAGTCTGAATGTATCAACTTGATGGGGTTTTTTTTCGTTGTGTTGTCCCTCACTGCAGCACATTATGAAAAAGCTGCCTAGCCCCAAGGAACTGTAAGAGAAGGGTTTGTGTATTTGATTTCACTCAGACAACTGAAGCCTCATTAACTATCAGAAGCTGTGCTTTATCTTATAATGCAGACTTTTTGGTTGAATATTGAGTTTGAAATTGATATGTGGCTGTTTACCAAGCAGCAAAAGTATAACTATAAGCAGTATAACATGAAAGGAAACATGTGATTTTTAACTTTATCACAGTGCAGCATGAATGTGCTCGGGTCTGTTGAAAGGGCTTTGTTGGCTTTGCTGATGAAATCATCCAAGCGTAGACTAAAAGACCTTTGTTTCATTTTGATTCTCTTCCCTTTTTTTGGTGGTGAGGTATGACGATAGTAACGTGCCAGCTCACGTGCATGCAGTGGAAGAAAAACATGTTCATGACTTCACATCCTGTGTCTGATGTCCTTGTGCTTCTGTTGAACCAAAAAAGTGTCCCTCTGACATATGAGTTGTGTTATTATGCTTCAGCCTCAACTTTAATCCAATGCCCTGTGGTTATTTCCTTGTTTTCTTTCTTCTTCTTTTTTTCCAAGGACCATCATTCTAAAAATACAATCAGCTGAGATGGCTTTTGAAGAGCCTGACTTGAAATATTACTGTAGGTATGTGGGTGTATGTTACACAACCCTGAGGAAACATAATGGCTGCTTTTTTTCAAAGGTCAGATGAAAAGGAGGCTAGATAAAGTCTACCGCACGCTTGGCTGTCCTTTAAAGAAAGGCCACGGCCAGATTGGGAGTGAGAGTGAGAGAAGCTTAAGGAAAAGAGAACAGTTCTTAAGCACAGATTAGTAAGAGAAGTTTGTGGAATAATGAACAGTTTCCCCTTAGGACCATCACCTGCTCCACGTTACATTCGCATGCATGAGAGCCAGCAAAGTGCGGTCGAAAACTCTCATCCTGCTATTGACAATCCAATCAAATAAGTGCAGAGAGGACAACCTTTCTGGTCCTTTCAGACAAATGAAAGTAGTGTGACACTTTAGCCTTCTGACTCAAGGTCACCTTTCACTAAAGCAGTTTGGTCTCACTGCGACTAAAGTGTTATTGGTGCATGTCTGACTGAGCAATTTTTCCCCACTAATAAAGATTCAGCTGGTTCCTTTCAGACACCGAATAACCACTTAAAGTATCGATGATTTAACATCAAGCTTAATGGAACATTTCCATTTCAAGCAACTCAGGGCCCATATAAGGGTTCCTCCGAATCTGACTGGACCAAATTCTGACTTTGCTTGAACACAGTCATGGGAAAAGGTGCAGTTTGGGCCAGATGTGTCAGATAATGAATGGCGAAGCTCTGGGAATGATGTTTAGACACTTTGGAATTTCAGGAGCTGTCCAACAACTTTAGCAAACAGATTATTTGCCTTTACTGTAGTATCAAATGAAGGCAGGATGTGCACTGCTGTCTTACTGCTTTGCAGAAAGACTAAGAGGCAGATGTAATGCGTGACCTTTGCATTGCTCAAGTCTAAATAAGGACGTAATAAAGTTCAACCTGAGCTTTGTAGAACAGTTCAGTGTGACTGTAGAGTAGAAGTGAACCCAAATGAAACAGTTATCTCCTGTTGTTTCTAACTAATGCATGTCTTGTGTAAGTACAAATTCAGATCCTTTAATTCAGATATGTTTTAAGAGTATGCAACCTGTAAATCTTTACAGCTGAGGTCACTGATTAAGATACTGGTTTTAATTAAAATGTGATAATTTAATTGTAACAGCTTAATTTTTACAGGCTTTTACAATGGCTGTCAGGGAATGCTGTGTGGCAGGCAGGAGTAGGACCCAAGATGCAGGCACAGACTCGAGGGATGAACTCAAAAAACTCAGCTTTATTTGCTGACAGGGGAAAAGCATACAAAACTAAACTGGGAAATATAAACTTACACTTGACGGAGAGGCACACGCGGAAACACACAGCTTGCGGGACGACGCGACACTGACTCAGAGAAACACAGGGTTTAAATACACTGGGAAGCAACGAGGGGAATGAGACACAGAAGGCGAGCACAGCTGGGGGAAATCAGAACTGACGAGACAAGGAAGCGTAAACTGAACACACTGAGATAAGACAGAGACCTTCAAAGTAAAACAGGAAACACATAACACAGATTGAACAAAACAGAAAACAAAAGCAGGACACAGGAAACACCAGAGCCCAAGAAAGTAGCCCAAACACAGTCCAGTTCAGTTGGCCGACCACACGGAAGGCAGTGGCGGCGACGTGGAAACTGTTCCGAAAAAGTTCAGGGGGCCGGGCAGGCGGGAGGCACCGGCAGCGACAGAGCAGGTCAGGAGGCCGGCTGGGCGGAGGCACTGGCAGCGACGTAGTCCATGACGGCAATGACGTCCAGTCATTGGCCTGGAAAGTGGCCGGACAGGACGTGCAGGACGAGCAGGCCGGACAGGACGTGCAGGACCAGACGGCACGGAGACCTCAGGCGCAGACGAAGCTAGATGGAGTGAGGCAGGACCAGACGACGCTGAAGGCGAAGACTCGGAGGCGAAGACTCAGAGGCTGGACCAGACGAGCGCGAAGACTCGGAGGCTGGACCAGACCAGGGTGGCCGCAGGTGGTGGGGCTGCAGGCGACGGCGTGGGAGCCGCAGGTGGTGGGGCTGAAGGCGATGGCGTGGGAGCCGCAGGTCGTGGCGCTGACGGCGAGGCAGATTGCTGGACGGGCCACTCGGACCCTCCAGCGGAGGCAGGAGGCTGGACGGGCCCCTCGGACCCTCCAGCGAGAACAGGCGGCTGAGCAGCTAAGTGAGCTTGTGGCTGAGCAGCTGATGCAAAAAATATAGCCCCAGAATAAATAGTCCCATGGCCCGAAGAAGTGTCCCTCGGGGTGTCCTGTGGGAGGTGTTGCGGGAATATGGGGTGTCTGGCCCATTGCTACGGGCCATTTGATCCCTATACAACCGTTGCAAGAGCTTGGTTCGCATTGCCGGCAATAAGTCGGACTCGTTCCCGGTGGGTGATGGGCTCCACCAGGGCTGCCCTTTGTCTCCGGTTCTGTTCATAATTTTTATGGACAGGATTTCTAGGCGCAGCCAAGTGGCAGAGGGCTTTCGCTTTGGTGGCCTCAGAATCTCATCTCTGATTTTTGCAGATGATGTGGTTCTGTTGGCTTCATCGGGTGAGGGCCTCCAGCTCGCACTGGAGCGGTTCGCAGCCGAGTGTGAAGCAGCGGGAATGAGGATCAGCACCTCCAAATCTGAGGCCATGGTTCTCAGCCGGAAAAGGGTGGAGTGCCCACTCCGGGTCGGGGATGAGTTCCTGCCCCAAGTGGAGGAGTTCAAGTAGCTGTGGGTAGTGACCGAAAGAACGAGATCGCGGATACAAGCGGCAGAAATGAGCTTCCTCCGAAGGGTGGCTGGCCTCTCCCTTAGAGATAGGGTGAGAAGTTCGGCCATCCGGGAGGGGCTCAGAATAGAGCAGCTGCTGCTCCACATCGAAAGGAGCCAGCTGAGGTGGTTCGGGCATCTGACAAGGATGACCCCTGGGCGCCTCCTGGGTGAGGTGTTCCAGGCATGTCCCACCGGGAGGAGGCCCCGGGGCAGACCCAGGACACGCTGGAGAGATTATATCTCTCGGCTGGCATGGGAACGCCTTGGTATTCCCCCGGATAAGCTGGAGGAGGTGGCTGGGGAGAGGGAGGTCTGGGCCTCTTTGCTTAGGCTGCTGCCCCCGCGACCCGGCCCCGGACAAAGCGGATGAAAATGGATGGATGGATGGCCCGAAGAAAGAGAAAAAGTGTCCAATTCGCTCACCACAGCCGGCTGTTTTGACATCCCGGGATCCGGCTGCGGGGTGACATGACTTCCTCCTCGGTGATGGCTCCAATGGGCCGGGCAACTCCAAGTCCGGCGGGCTGGGCAGCACATCTTTCTCCGAGTTGGGTAGGTGAGCGGTAGCAACAGGGGGATGCAGATGAAGCTCATTAAGGAAAAACTCCTGTATGAGTGGGTGAAGTGAGTCCCAAAGCCAGTGGAGACCAGAAACCAGTCGCTGTAGCCGGTTCGCTACAGCACGCTGAATTTCCTCCCCTGGATGATTCAGCCACAGGTCACATAATTTATCCACTGAATAAATTATATCCTCCCTGAGCTCATCAGACGGGGCAAGTGCTGTTGGGTCCATGTACTGGTCGCGTCGTTCTGTCGGGGAATGCTGTGTGGCAGGCAGGAGTAGGACCCAAGATGCAGGTACTCAGACTCGAGGGATGAACTCAAAAAACTCAGCTTTATTTGCTGACAGTGGAAAAGCATACAAAACTAACAATGGCTTGTACAATCTCACCACAATGTGCATGTGGGACCACTGGGAGATATCCTACAGTTTTTGGCACTGGGACAGCAGATTCTCTGGGTACTGTGGATTGCAGGGCATGTATGGATTGGGATTGTTCCAAAACATCCACTATGTGCTTGATTGGATTATGACATGTGGAATTTGGAGGCCAATGCAACTATGTGGCATTTTTGACCAATTTTGTGGTATGCTTAGAAAGGCTTCTTCTGTGGGGAGTGGCACTGGAGTCTTAGCCTATAAAATCATTCATGTCATTCCTGTGCTTTCCAATTCATCTATTACTGGTTTTAATATTGATTTGTGTATGGTATGTAAATAAACTTTGGACATAAAGTAGAAGAAAATTAATAAAGAAATCTTTAGGAACAATGCATCCAAATGCAGAAAACTAACAGTTCTTTGCTTAGCTACAGCGGAGGGACAGGCTGAAAATGAGTATAGGACAGGTAGTAAATAGGAAAAGTCAAATACCTAGCTCTTGCTGTGCGTTCAGCTACAATTATTAAACAAAAACTATTACTGTTGGAACTGAAGAAGTACATTATATTCAGCAGAAGAAAGAAAGAAACTTCTTGTGAAACGGCATCAAAGTCTAGAAAGTAGGAGGGTATCGAGATCAAGCTGTCATGACCACACAGTGATTGTGAATCGTTTGTGTGAGACTGATGGTTACACTAATGCTTATATACCCATGATTGGTCATTACCATATTATTGTTCATTTTTCTTGAGTCAATGTTTTTTTTTGCTTTTGGTTACGTATTTACTAATATGACATTCCCTCTCTTTTTAAACTAGTTAATTTTATTAGCTTATTCATTTATGAGTTGATCAGGTATGACATTACCAGTGTCAGAAAGGTGCACTGTCATGCTATGCAGATGGCATTTGCTCTTTCCCCATCTTTTCCTGAGGTTATTTATTTTTCATTACCTTTTCACTTACCATGAGTGAAAGATTCAGACATTTCCCCTTCACACACAGGAAAAAGACTGTTATATAAGATAATAAAAATATACATTTTAAAGAACCCAGAAAGTCAAATTTTTATAATTTACTCTTTCAACAACCTCTATGCCTGTCATCATAACACTCTCAGACAAATTGAATATTGTATTTTTTTATCTGTTGGAAAAAGGGAGGAAATCTGCTCTGAATAAAAACCTGTTTTGTTTTGGGGCGGGGGGGGGAGTCACAGTATAAAATAAAATAAAAACTTAATCAATCATTTCCTAGTGGGTGGTTTAAATGCTGCCAGGTTTTCAGCCTGAGCTTTGTAAGCTGATTTATCATGTATGTGTAGGGGCGATCAGCCCTGCTATGCAGGGGTGTGGGAAGGCACAAGTTCCCTTGAACAACTGTGAGGTCATAGGATCCGAGACTGTGACCCCCCTAGTGCAAATGACCCTGGTACCTAAAACTGTAAAAATGTTTTCACCTGTCTGGCTGCTAAAGGTATGGAAGATGGGCTCCATACCTTTAACAGCCAGAAGATATGGCGGGTTGAGGGATACGGTGGCTGCCTGGACAACAGTGTAGGACAACAGTGTAGAACAACAGTGTAGGACAATTCCCCTCTGATTTTCTGTACCAAACCAGGCAGGATGCCTCTTACTCCAGAACAACTTGGGTTAAACATAAATTTGAAACAGTCACTTCCATAGAACATAACACTTGAATTTGTTCAGCATGGATTTGGTGAAAAAGAACTCTGACATCAAGAGTGGTGCCATAACATATGGAAAGCCAGGAGCTTTTACAGGGTGTCAAGTAAGCACAACAACTGTGGCCTCACCTGTCTAAAGAGCATTGTTTCAACAGCCTCCTGGCAACCTTTCCAAACAAGATTCCTGTCTCAGGCATCCAATCATTGCAGTCTTGACTATTTAGAAAGAAGGCAACTGGACTTGGTTAATCATGAAGATGTTTTGCTTCTCATCCAAGAACCTTCTTCAGTTCTAAAACAACTGGTAGAGAGTCTCGGGTATTTGATCCACAGTGGGGGTTGCCAAACACAAGCTAAACAACATAGTTTATGTTGTACAGTGAAGTAGGGCATGCCCAGACTTTTAGACAGAAGACATAAAGAACCACTCCACAATCACATGGCACAACATACGGCAAGGAAGAAATGACTTTTTTCCAAGAATGCCAATGTTCACATTTCAGCCAGAGAAGACAGATGGTTTGACAAAGAGGAGAACGCCCTCTGTGAATGGCCATTGTTGAACAGAGGCGTTGGCTTACACCACTGTCTATCAGCTCTTTACAGTTCAGTCTTGAGATCCTTTACCAGGTGTTTTAACCCATATTCACACCTTACTATTACTACTTTATTATCTAAGCCACTATTTCAGGGTGTTGCTAAGCTTCAGACTTTGCTGGATTGTTAACTGACTAACAGTTAGTGTGGGGAGAATCATTCTATGAGAGTGGCGAGCAAACTGTGTCTGAAAAGAGGATTTCTAGGACAAAACAATTAAGGAGATTTACGAAAATTGGGAAATGGGATGATCACTTAATTGACTTTGTGTTGAACTGCTGTTGCGCTGCTTCACCGTAAATAAGTTCACTCTCACATTTAAAAATAAGAGTTCGCCTGAGTTCTGCTTTTGCCAAGTGGCACCATTACACAGGGTTTTACAAAAGTTTCACACTAGTAATGCCCTAAGCCTTTTTTTTCACACCTTGGCTCATGTGACAAATCAAAAAAATTATCGATGACCCTTACAACCACCTCAAGCCGGACAGGCCCCGTATTAGAAGTTAAATACCTGGGACTCTCCCGTTGTTTTAGAACAGCGAAGGAGTCTTTTGGATGAGAGGTGAAATGTTTTCATAAAACTAGGAAAGTCCAAGTTTTGTCTTTTTAAGCACCAAAGAATTTCCTAATAAGACTTGTTCAGTCTTTTTCTGATGGTACTGTCATTAGCTTTAACTAACATTTAACATGCTATTTGACGCTGTATGAGATGTAGTGTATGGACATAGCACATGGCATCAATGACACACAGTATAGCCTGTGTGTTGCCCACATGTGAACTTGTGTACATCTGTGGGTCAATCCATCCAGCATATTGTCAGAGGGGTTCTTAGTGCATGCTGTGAAAGCAGAGGTTTATGAAAAAATCTTTAATAGTAAAATGTTGTACAGTGTGTCAAATGTGGAAACGTATTCGCTGTCGTTTAGTTTATATAATCTTTCAATGGAAAATCTAAAATAAGCTAAAAGTTTGGCATTTGAGTGTGTGTGTGTGTGTGTGTGTGTGTGCGTGTGTGTGTGTGCGTGTGCGTGTATTACATGTAATTAGATAATATATTTAAAACTTTAATTACAATGTTAACTTTGAATTAAGTTTAGCTGACTAAATTGAATTTTAGTGAACTCATTAAATTATTTCAAAACATCATTGTTTATATGCCAGTGTATATTGTATTAAGTGAGAACATTTCCCAGAAATTCTTTCCTTTATCATATGAGAAAAAATACATGATGTTTTGCACATCTTGTGTCACAGGAGTCAGATGCTCTTCTAATCAATGCAAACCATGATGAAGCCTGCTCCTGCAGAGCTAAACCGTGCTCAAACCAATGTGGAACACTATTAAGGGACTGACAGTGATTTACAGTGCTGTTAAAAAAATAATTACTATTAATACTGTTTTTCTTTAAAGTTAATTGAATTCAATTTATAACATTTACAAATGTACACACAAGAGTTTGTATCGTAATATAAGGTAGAAGCAATTATGCAGTTAGACTTCACACAAAACCTAAAGTGGGTTGAAAACTGTGTAGTAGGTCAACACCGAAGCCACTTTTAGCATGATGTATATATACACGTGTTTAGGTTTAACTGAAAGGATCCTTAACCGTCCTAGGATTAGGGCTGAATCAGCATGAAAAACACAAAAAACAAACAAACATTTGAACAAAAAAATCCCGCCAGAAACTAGAAAGAAAGAAAAATATAGTCTGATCTCCATCTGAGTCACACTGATAGATATGCAGTCTGACCAAACCAACTCTCTGGGAAACTTAGTCATTGTGAATGAATCTGTGTTAAGTACTGTAAGTTGTAGAAGTTCATTTAGTAGCAATAATCTCTTAGTCATGTCCTGTTGTTGCCTATGACACTGGAACAAAAGAACCACTAGAAGTTCCTTTTATCAATATTTCATAAATAATTTGATTGAAAAGCTATCTTCATGCTTTAACAGATTAGATTAAGGTTAGGGAGGCTGCATGAAGATAGTGGTTGTTTGGGTTTGGTTTTGTTAGGATGCCTGGGTCGTTGACCCAGGGTATTTGAGTTTATTATATTATTTATACTTTTTAGTCTTTGGTTTCTTTGAGTTCTGTCTTATGGTTTATGTCTCTGTCTTCTCTAGTTGCTCTGTCTCCCCTGTCAGCTGTATCCCCTTGTCTAGTTCGCGTCTCTGTGTATCCTTAGTTCCTATATCCCCGTTTCAGTCAGTGTTTGTGTCTGCCCTGGTCCCACGTCTCTGTTCCCTCTGTAGTGTCTGCATGTGAGTCTGTGTTATGTGTTTCCTGTTTTACTTTGAAGGTCTCTGTCTTATCTCAGTGTGTTCAGTTTACGCTTCTTTGGTCTCGTCAGTTCTGATTTGTCCCAGCTGTGTTTCCCTCCTGTTACTCATTCCCTGATTGCTCCTTCTGTGTATTTAAGCCCTGTGTTTCTCTGTGTCCGTGTCGCGATCTACTGTTTTCCTAGCTGTGTGTTCTGTCATTCCTCCAGTTTAAGTTTGTTTTGAGTTTTTTCAGTTATGTTATATTTTGAGTACCAAATTAAAGCCTTTTTGAGTTCACGACTGTCTCCGGAGTCTGCACCTTGGGTCCTATTCCTGTCTGCACACAGCCACACCTAACAGGTTTAGGGCGATGAACTGCTTTTCAATTTTGCAGTTAATCTAATGTCCATCACTGGTCCCCAGGTCTATTGATTTCCCATTGCAGAGTTGCGAGTTTCTCCATGATTTTATCCATATTGTGTTCATTAAGTACAGTCTAAGTACTTGTGGCTCTACCCACTGCTTCAATCAGTCCGGCCAGCCTTGTGGTATTTTGAGCAGCTTTAACTGCTTTCATTAGTTGTCGTTAAGCCAGGGCAGTGCCAGCTCAGATCAGCAGGAACCCTGTTATCATCGTTCCGAATAGGTAGATGTCTTCAATGTCCTCCATTGAGAGTGTTGCCAGGCACACGATACACCGCTTCTCCCAGCCGTCCATCGTGTTTCCAGTAACAAACGTTCCCGCAGGACAATCAGGCTCCCCTTAGCCTAGGCTTCTCATCAAGAAGAGCGTGTCAATTGCTCTTAGAGACCAGTAGATCAATTATACTCTACAGGTGTTGAATTTATGATGGCAGAGAGCTTCTTTCTTAATGACCGTGCTTTAATTTTTGGAAGGTTGCCGGTTCGATCCCCAGCTCTGTCTGTCTTGGTCGTTGTGTCCTTGGGCAAGACACTTCACCTACCGCCTACTGGTGTTGGCCAGAGGGGCCGATGGCGCGATATGGCAGCCTGGCTTCTGTCAGTCTGCCCCAGGGCAGCTGTAGCTACAACTGTAGCTTGCCTCCATCAGTGTGTGAATGTGAGAGTGAATGAATAGTGGAATTGTAAAGCGCTTTGGGTGCCTAGAAAAGCGCTATATAAATGCAATCCATTATTATTATTTGATCTTCATTTTTGTTCTTTAAGGCTTTTTTTAGATTTCAAATAGACTGTTAACTATAAGGCTAAAATGACAGGTTCAGGTGTTTCTATACAATTATTTTAATAACTTTTATCTTTAAACTGACATAAATGTTTGATCGTGCAGTAGATCATGAGAAACGTTGTAGAACATTTGACTTGTTTGAAGCAGCAATGCCATGACTTTCTTTATTCCTGTTATATTTTGGTGATGGAGGATGGCGCCACTTCCTGACCATAGACCTCTTCTTGTTAAATTGGAGTTCTTCCTTGTTTTTTTCACCAAGTTGAGCTCATCAGATAATTTGCATTTCCTTTCTACCTTACAATATAAAGTGCCTTCAGACAACTGTTGTTGTGAATTATACTATTGCCACATGCTTGATTAAAACTGAATTGGAATTGTGCTTTACTTACTTTCACCTCTCCAAAATGTAACACAAATGTAAACAACTTCCCATAAAGCTGGAACTGAGTACTATTTTTTTAATGTCTCCAATTCATCCAGGGTCACTGGGCCATCAGATCGGTCAATATTCTTTATACTTTTAAGGCTGAATTATTGCTTTAAACTGAAACTGAATGGAATTGATTCTGTCACACACAACAGAACAATCTGTCTCCTGTTTGTTGTGCTTCGAGGCTTCAGGATATTAACTTTACCTTGAGCCAAAGTAAACTGCAGTATTGATATGTTATGCTCTCTTAAACAAAACAAACAAAAAACACAAAGAAGCCAAACCATTTCTTATTTTCTTATTGACTAGCTATAGTACAAAACATGTGGGGACTACTTTTTGGCAGTGATGCAACACTTCTTTAAAGCTTGCAGCTGAGACATCTCAGTCACTGTAAAGCTGAAGCCACCTTGCTTGGCATGATCTCTGTTGAAGGTGTCTCTGTCAGCTTATTAGCTTCCAGACAGAGTGGCCGTCTCCATGGTTCCCAAACCCAATTAAAGAGGTTGTTTCAATTAGAAAGCAGAGAGAGCTCGGGTGTGATGGATACGAATGGCGAAGGCCGTGGCCTTACCCAGCAGGCAAGCAACTCCCTCTTGTCCCTGAGCTGCCAGAGTACTGTACTTTTGTACCTTAATTCAATGTGTATAGACACCAGTCATCTAAACAGTGTTTCATTAAGCCCACATGCTGGAATTTCTGCCAAATTAACTTTCTAGGGATACAGCATGTGTAAATTAAAACCACTGAAGTAGTTTATGGGTATATGATAACGGTGTTTAGTATTAACACTTCTTAACGTGTGGACTGAAATCCCTTTTCTTACACAGTGTTACCTATTACACCAGACTGCTTCTTCTATTGTTTGCCTTCCTGAGGCCAAAGCTGTGATAGAGAACAAACACAGATAACACATCTTTTGAAACTTCCCCTCTAATGGTTTACTTGATCCCTACAAATCCACACATGCTATTGAAGTGGAAAAGAAAACACCATCATAGATCACCAGATCTTGTTTCTGTGATGACATGATGTGTTCTGGGGGGTGAGGAAGATAGTGTCAGCCTGCTAACTGCTCCACTTTATTACTGTAGGATGCCATTAGCCAGTTTGCTTCAGTGCAGCAGTGGTGTCATAATTTGTAATCAGTAGAAAACATACTGATGTGCTCCGGCATAAGTGCTGACGGAACATTGGTGGTGTATTTTAACTAGCAGTATGTTTGTTTAATGACAACTGTTACTGACAGCAGTCATGAAGTTGTAAAAATCTGGGCTTTTGATAAGGAAGCCTTGTTGTTTCATGTCCATCCAGAGGTTTTGGTCAAGTGTTTTCTCATCCAAACCACTTTAGACTAGACTTGGGAATGAAGCTTCATCATATTGCAAAATTCCTCATGAAAGAAAGACACTGTTATATAGAGGCATGTTTAATGTTTGTAATTTTTTTAACTACTATTACTAATGCAGTTACATCAAAAATCCCATCTTGTGTAACTGTTAGCATTGCTGTATTACTGCATTCCTGCATTCTCACTTTTGTAATCTGTAAACTTTAAAACAAGAACACACAGGTTATATACAGCTATACACCTAGTTTATTATTATTATTATTATTATTATTATTATTATTATTATTATTATTAAAAAATAAAAGTTATGCCAACGTCAGACACGCAACTTTGTGTTCTCTTTCTTTTTGGTTTTTTTTACCTGTCCTGTTCGTCACTGTAGCAATCAGAATTATTGTACGAAAGCCAAGAGAAATGCGGATTTATTAGAGTGGATTATTACAGCTTTGCCATATTGTTCTTTATTATTATTTATTTATTTTTAACTTTTAAGTTATTACAAATGGAACGGATATAACTTGGAAAGGGAAAGATGTAGACAAGAGAAGGTCAAGAATAGGAAAGGGAAAGAAGCGGAACACGGCTGAACGCAATCAGTGAGTCAGGGTAAAGACAATTACACAAAAATTTTCAATTTTTTTAGGTGCAAACTTATCATGTTATGTATACACACATTCCAAAAGTTGATTCTGTTCATCTGGACATGAGGTCAGTTCCTTAATCATCATCCACTGGAGCATAAACTGGGTGTCATCAGGACGCTACAACACAGCGCGAACACCATCCCCACAGACACAGCGGCCAGGGAAGCAGAAGAACATCACATCAAGAAGTCCCTGAGTAAATGTGGTTATCCCAGCTCGACTTTTGTCAAAACTGGGAAGGCGCCAAAAGAAAGCTCCAGCCGATCCAGGAGAGAAGGACAACCGCTGCCTAATCGAAAACCTGTAGTGACTGAGACTGAAGAAGACACTTGGATGAGTGACGAAACGTTAGCCCCACTGAAAATGCTACGTCCAGATGAACATAATCAGCTTTTGGAGATTTACTTACCTGGATGATTGAGCGTCCATCAAGACGTATACACACACTGACATCAACTTGACATCAAGTGATGACGAGCTGGTCCTGATGTCACTAAATGAGAAAAAGAAGAAACAGAGATTCTGGGTTCATCTAGTTCTCATGAGCAGGCAGCAGCAGTGGGAATTTCACGGTTTTATCCAGGAGTTGAAGCTGTGCTTTCGTACAACTGCTTTCGTACATATTTCATGACGTCAGTGGGCCAGTTTGAACTCTTGTTGGCAGAATTAGGACCACATCTGAGGAGGCAGAAAAAACATTTCAGAGAGTTGATTGACCTAGAGCAGTGTGTAGCAGTATGTCTGAGGTAGAATAGGATTAGATTACCATTTGTATATTCCTCACTGGTATATGTTTTGAACTTTGAGCACACTTATTGAAAATATAGTGATCTGATTAGTCAGATCCATTTATTTGCATCTGAAAAAATAAAAAATAAAAATCCATAGATTTTTCCAGTGAAATTACGCGGATAGCACGAACAATCACTTTAAGAATAGATGAGAATGAACAAATTTTGTCTGTGTAAAAGCCTTAAGACAGATACTACATGAATATTCAGTCTACTCCAAGGATATACAGACTAACACTGAACAAGATGTCAGATAAAAGGGAGCACAGAAGAACACTGAGACTGAAAGAGGAGCCAGAGGAAGGAACATATAAGGGATAAACTGAGGGACCTAAACACTGAAAAAATTAAAAAAGCAAATAAAGTCACAAAATCGATAATGGAATCATTAAATTCATATCAACTCCTACTTACATGCTATTACGATGGCTAGGGATGGGTACCGGTATCGTTCTGACATAAACGGTAGTAACCAGACCGAAAAGCAGCGCACATTTCGGTACTTTATTTCGGTGCTTTTTTTTCCTGAGCTGTGATACACTTTAGATTCTAGCCAATCATTTTACATTTCCGAGGATAGTAGGTGGGCCCAGGTACGTACGTTTTTTAGAGCAGAGCTACAGATTAAAAATGTCCAAGGCGAAGCGGTCAAAAGTCTGGCTGTACTTCACAGCAAAAGATGCAAACTCAGCAGCCTGCAACAAGTGCTTTAAGCTGATACTGTGATACTGTCAAAGGAGGTAACACCTCAAATCCGATGAAACACCTGGCGACGCATAGCGTTTTTTTTAAAAGCCGAGAAATGCGCCGTATTTGATAGCTTGCTGCGAGATCTCACACCGAGCACATCTACTGCGGGTGGGTTGCCTGTTATCGGACCCGGAGTTAGCAACATCCCCCAAAAACACGAAGAGGAGAGTCCTGGCCCCTAGCCCTGCCAGTGTAGCAGAAATGATGAGGATGATGATGCAGCAGCAGCCGTTCTTCTCTGTAGCTTAATGTTGTTCGTGTGTAATTAACGTTGAGTAGGCTAACCACGTTATTAAATTAATGCATGTAAGGTGAACTAGCAAACACCGTCGTAGTTACATGCGGCTGTCTTCTTGTTTGATGGCAGATACTCCCTTCACCCTGACCAAAAAGGCTAAAATGACCAAAGAAAAAGTGGAAAACAGGTAAACATGAGAGGTTTTTGGACAAAGTTTGTGTTTTTTCCATTGTTTAAGCACTGCTTCCAGCCAAGAGTGATGCCATAAATCCCCTATAGCTGCAGAAAAGGCTAACATTGTTATCTTTTTACAAAAAAACAGCTGAACATGAGAGGTTTTTGGACCAATTTTGTGTTCTCCATTCTTTAAGCACCGGTTTGAGCACCGTTTAAGCACCGGCACCGTTTCAAAAGTACCGGTTTGGTACTGGTATCGGATAAAACCTAAACGATACCCATCCCTAACGATGGCAAAGTAGCTTAGGATATTTAGGAATTTACGTTTTCACTAGTCAAGCATTTTCAATAACTTCCTAGTCAGTGTTGAGCAGTGGTTGATGTTTTTAAGGCTAAATTTAAAATGAAAGGCATTGTGTCAGGCAGGATGCCTTGTGGTATGATGGAACTCAACCTCCCTATAAATTTATAGCATTGGTGCCAATAAAAAGTTATTTATTTTGCTAATGATATTTTGTGTATCTCTGAATGGATGCACACTTGTTTTTCTTTTTTATATCTGAAGGAAAGGTTCTCAGGCAAGCTGGACATCCTTCTACATGCCTATGTCTATTAGTCTATTCCCTCAAAGAGCAAAGCCATTTGAAACCAGTTGTATGTTGTTTTACAAATGATCAAGTTCTCAGTATACTGTTGAGTATCTCAGAGTGAAGAATTTTGTTTCTTGATTTGTTTCTTGTTTCTTGTCACTTACTGTATATCTAAAACCAGAGCTTCTACATCATTTGTGTCAGGTAATAGTTACTGTTTGCTGATGGGAAGCCAGTCAGGAATCACATACAATACTCTGTTGCACCAGTTACTAGTGCATTAAGAAACAATAGATCTGTTGGTTCACAGTTCTTCTCCATTCCCTTGTTTACTGTGCCTTGTCTTTATCTTCTTTCCATACTTCGATTTTTAAAAGACTGCACTGAAAACTGAGGGTGTAGCGATATGCGATCATGCACGTGATTAAGCTGCCAATTACTGAAGACGCTGCAGTTTGTAGGTTCATAATGGTTGCTATAAATGGTCACTGCAGTATGTAATGGCTGCGTGCAGAATGCTGCTCTGACCCTGCTGACTGACCATACCAATGCAATAGGGTACATTTTCTCTTCTTATTTTATGTTGTTTTCATAAAGGGGCCCAGAGAGCAACACACCAAAATGCATTAGTCCATCCTTAGGAAATAGACAGTGCTTAGTATATAAGCTGGCAATGGCTCGTCAACAGGAGGAATAAACACTACTGGCAGACATGGACATCTGCTATATTGGACAATTCTGCAAAATTCATCCTCATGGTAACTTTAATTATAACATAAAGATTTTGATATAGATACAGATTTTGATTATGACATTAACTCTCCCTGTCTTAAATTCAGAAGTGCAAAATTGACTATACCCGGAATAAGGTTGGGAAATATAGGCAAACACACTTATTTCAGGCTAATTGTCTTAGCTACTTTACTTTTTGTTGTTTTTACTTGTGAAAGAGTAAAACTACTTGTAAAAGAGACACATTTCTTGACAGTCTATGCACATTTATTGAGCTGTATTGCACATACTTAGTTTGGGTTTACTTGGTTGCTGGATGAAGGTTTATATGAAAACCTTAGTGCACTACTATGTGTACTGCAACACATTTTTTTGTCATTACATTGAGCCATTGCTTGTGGTATAATATCCTTCCATGGACTTTCTAAGGCATCGTGGAGCTATTTCAAATATTAGTAACAATATGCTTTATCATTTTTTGTTTACTATAAGGATAACTTTTGCTTGTACTACAAAAAGTTCCACATACCAAGAACATCTTTTCTATATATGGCTGGATTTACATACTTATCAATTATAAGTTAACCAAGGCTTTACGAATCCTTTATGTTTACATAAAAGTCGCAGTGTTTGCAGCATTTGGCCAGTTAGAAAACGGGATGATAATAAATTAAACCTTCTTTCTCAAGCAGAAGGCATCACATTTTCCCAAAAGTGAAGACAAAATATCTGAATCACACTCATTTCATTTGAGAGCTACAAGTTATGTGAAGCATGAACATTAGTAGGGGGAAAAGAAAATAATAATAATAATGTATACTTTATTGATCCCCGTGGGGAAATTACTCTCTCTGCATTTGACCCATTCACTCAGTGAAGCAGGTGCCACTAAGCAGGTGCACCTGGGAGCAGTGTGTAGGGAGGGTACCTTACTCAGGGGTACCTCAGGGTAGCCGTTCGGTGGATTCGAACCCCCGACCTTCCGATCACATGGTGAGCAGTCTACCTACTGAGCTATCTCTGCCCAAAAAAAAAAAGATCTATGAAAAAAAACTGCAGTTCAACTAATGGCCACTCAAGTCTTGCACCAAAGCTTGTTTACAGCTTTGTGTAAAACTGTTTCGGTCTCATTTTTCCAACAACTAAAAGAATATTAAATCTTAAAGTTAATAATGTTGGGTGTAACATGCAACAAAGTGATGTGTCACTGCCGTCACATTACATTTTTTGGTGAGGTAAAGTATATTGCTGTACAGAATTCGATAATCACATTACGCTTACATGTACATCATTACTTGTGCTACAAAGGTTCTTTAAGAAAAAAGAAAGAGAAATGAAAATTTCAGTTTGCATGCAGCTAGGAGGAACGTGGTTGAGCGCTCTCCTTTCAAGAAGTGGGCATATGGATGTTACTTTTTTTTTACTGCATGAAAGAACAAGAGTTTGATGGTAAAGGACAGAAACAACTCGATTATACTGCTAATCATCAGCCTATTTGGAAGCATCTGTACAGACAGCATGTTAACACAAAGCTAGCAAAGAACCAAGAGTGAGTATGTGTCTAAGCCCAGCAGTCCAGAGCTTCAACATGTAAGAAAGGCAATGATGAGAAATCAGGTTTGCCGCACTGTAGTCTCCATTTCTACCCAGGGCTGGGCAATATCTAATATTACGATGTTTTTTGGCTATGTCACGATACACAATATATATCGCGATATGTTTAAATAACCTCCACAAACAAGGGTTATTTTCAACCATATAGTGCCTAAAATTGCACTGGCATACTCATTCAAATCAACTATTCAATATTTTTTTCTACTTTGAATATAAAACATCTGAATGAATTGAAATGCTTTCTTTTAACAATTTTTTTAACCATCAATTGCACAGTTTTTTCACAAATGACAATGTGACCGTTCGTGACTTTCTGTGGTCAACACTAGACCTTTAACAAACAATGAAATATAATGACTAAAAAGACATCACACAAGAATTCACAAGACAAAAAAAAAAACTACAAATTGAGCTACTGCTACCTTTTGCGTCAATAGTTTTATGGCATATTTTGCAAATTACCGCATTTTCTTCTACATCCTCCTTGTGTAATCCAAGCCTGGGAGGCAAAGCCTTAAACTTTATGGCCCGTCTTCTGTGGAACCAGCAAGGGTTGCTTGATTGTTTGGGTTTGGGTTTCTCTCTATTAGCATCTTTACCTTACAATATAGCTCCTTGAGTAGGGATGGGTATCGTTTAGGTTTTATCCGATACCAGTACCAAACCGGTACTTTTGAAACGGTGCCGATGCTTAAACTGTGCTGGAACCGGTGCTGGAACCGGTGCTTAAAGAATGGAGAACACACACTTTGTCCAAAAACCTCTCGTGTTCAGCTGTTTTTGTGTAAAAAGATAACAATGTTAGCCTTTTCTGCAGCTATAGGGCATATATGGTATCACTCTTGGCTGGAAGCCGTGCTTAAACAATTGAAAAAACACAAACTTTGTCCAAAAAACTTTCATGTTTAGCTGTTTTCGACTTTTTCTTTGGTCATTTTAGCCTTTTTGACCAGGGTGAAGGGAGTATCTGCCATCAAACAAGAAGACAGCCGCATGTAACTACGACGGTGTTTGCTAGTTCACCTTACGTGCATTAATGTAATAACGCGGTTCGCCTACTCAACGTTAATTACACACGGACAACATGAAGCTACTCACGCAGAGAAGAACGGCTGCTGCTGCATCATCATCCGTCATCATTTCTGCTACACTGGCAGGGCTAGGGGCCAGGACTCTCCTCTTCGTGTTTTGGGGGATTTTGCTAACTCCGGGTCTGATAACAGGCACCACACCCGCAGTAGATGTGCTCGGTGTGAGGTCTCGCAGCAAGCTATCAAATACGGTGCATTTCTCGGCTTTTAACACTCGCCAGGTGTTTCATCAGATTCGAGGAGTTACCTCCTTTGCACAGTATCACAGTATCACCTTAAAGCACTTGTTGCAGGCTGCTGAGTTTGCATCTTTTGCTGTGAAGTACAGCCAGACTTTTGACCGCTTCGCCTTGGGCATTTTTAATCTGTAGCTCTGCTCTAAAAAACGTACGTACCTGGGCCCGCCTACTATCCTGGGAAACGTAAAATGATTGGCTAGAATCCAAAGTGTATGACATCTCTGTTAGGATGCCTGGGTCGTTGACCCAGGGTTTTTGAGTTTATTATATTATTTATACTTTCTAGTCTTTGGCTTCTTTGAGTTCTGTCTTATGGTTTATGTCTCTGTCTTCTTTAGTTGCTCTGTCTCCCCTATCACCTGTATCCCCTTGTCTAGTTCGCGTCTCTGTGTATCCTTAGTTCCTAATTCCCCGTGTTCAGTCAGTGTTTGTCTGCCCTGGTCCCACATCTCTGTTCCCTTTGTTATAGTGCCTGCCTGTGAGTCTGTGTTATGTTTCCTGTTTTACTTTGAAAGTCCATGTCTGATGTTAATGTGTCTGGTTTTGCTTCCTCTTGTCTCATTAGGCCTGATTTGCCCCAGCTGTGTTTCCCTCCTGTTACCCATTCCCTGATTGCTCCCTCTGTGTATTTAAGCCCAGTGTTTCTCTGTGTCGCGATCTACCGTTTACTTTGCTGTGTGTTTTGTCAAGCTGCTGGTGTTAGTTTATTTTTTTGAGTTTTTCCAGTTATGTTATGTTTGCGTTCAGCATTAAAGCTGTTTTGGTTTAAGTTCTGTCTCCGGAGTCTGCACCTTGGGTCCTATTCCTGCCTGCACACAGCCACACCTAACAATCTCAGGAAATAAAGCACCGAAATGTGCGCTGCTTTTCGGTCTGGTTACTACCGTTTATGTCAGAACCGGTGCCATCATGGCACCGGATACCGGTACCCATCCCTATCCTTGAGGCAGCTGTTGTTGTGATTTGATGCCAGATAAATGAAACTAAATTGAATTGAACTGTTCCGCTCCTGAAGAACATTCAATTTGAGTTCATTACCCGTCTGTGTTTTCATAATCGTTTAATTTTCCTGAAAAGTGTTTTATAAATATATTATTTGGTCTTTTACACCACTTTTAGACAGCCTATATTTGGTTGTACTTTTGTATTTGCATTTTGCTGTTTAGCTATGTTGTCTGAACTTGCAGCACTTTCTGTGTTTGGTTGTCGTTTATCACTCTGCAGGGTTGTTTTTTTTTTTTAAGATGCTGTGCATGTGTTGTCAGATTGATGAAGGTGTTTTCTTCATTTGCATGCAAATAAAGCATTTGCAGTCATGGCATGACTTTAAGAATGTGAGTGCTGAAATCAGGATTGTGCATTTATATGTTTCATAAATCTGACACAAGGGACATTTCTGCATTTGCACATAGTTACCGGTATTTGTCAGTGTCTTCTCTGTGTCAAGTATAACAGCATTTACACAGTGTTTCCTGCAACATATTTTGCACTCAGTCTTAAACGCAGTGTATTAGCTTTGAGAATTATGGGTTCAGTGACTTTTTTTCTGGAGATTACACTGTCAAAGCAAACAAACCAGAGGCAGTATAAAATCCTGCCTCCTAGATTCTGCAGAGTACATGTGACGGTTCAGCTTGGATGGCAGGTGCCATTGCGAGGTAAGCTGGGGCAGAGTTTAGTTATGGAATAGAATGGGGTGATTTATCTCAATAATGACTCCTTTTTGGGTGACAAGGCAATTTCACTGCCCAGAGGTGTTTTTCCCCCTCTACCTTTCTCAGGCGGTGCTGATGGAATGGTCTGAGATCAGACTAGGGAGGAGGCTTTAGTAAACGCACATGAGCAATCTTTAAGTTTCCCTGTGTCAGCTAGAGAGGTGACAATAAAGAGAGGGGATGAAGCAGAGTCACTTTCTCACCAGAGAGAAACTGATTTTGAATTCTTCCTCCTTTTCTTCTCTGAAGAGGTTACTGTCAAATGCTGAACCTCAAAACACACTGCCTTTTGATTTTCATTCTTCCCTTTGATCCTGTTATACAAATCCACATGGCAGCATGTCTGTATCTCCAAGTATTCACATCAAAAAGCTTGCAAGAAAACCAGCAGCCACTTTGTTCTCTTCATGGTATCTGCAAAACTTCCTTTTACTTTAATCTCATATTAAAAGCCAGATATCATTTGTAGCCATGGGGCTTTGGAACTCTACAAAGTGCTGCATTAAGCTATTTTAGGGCTTAATCTGGCATAGCTGTAGGATACTAGTGTGTGTGTGTGTGTGTGTGTGTGTGTGTGTTTCTGTATATTGATATACATGGATTTTTTTTTTGATTTTTTTTTTTGCCGTACAGTTCATGTATTTCAAATTCTGGACTGTACACTCAGAAAAAATAGAGGGGTTTAAACAAACTGACAGATCAGGCAAACAAATGACTTTTATTGTTCATAGCTATCAGTAAACCTGACAGATGAAATGGTAAGATAAATGTTTAAAAGTGTAGAGTTTGATGGATTATGCAGAATACACTAGAGGACACTTAAAGTTATTAGATTCTCCACATTGTTTAAAGATGTATTTCTTTGTTGTTGTTGTTTTTTCTAGTGAGAACACTAAATGTTAAATACAAGTAGAAATAAACCCTGAATTGTACATGTAATTTGTAAATGCTATTCTGAAAGGTCTAATCAGAACTAATCAGGAAGTATGTTTATAAAAAAGCTCAATCTTTGAGGTTATAAAGATAAAATTTACAAGTTACAACTAAATAAAACTGTATCTGAATTGCCTTCTATGAAAGCACTGTGTGAGCAAAACGATTCTAAAACCCAGCAGCACACGAGGACTGCAAACTACCAAAATACAAAACATTATTTGGTCAGTCCTCATTCTCATTCAAAGGTCCTCAGATTTTGAACAGTTCACCATCTGCAATAAAAATGTTAATAGATCCTAGTTTTTAATTCCCAAGTGAAACAATGGCTGAAACAAAAACAAATCTGTGGACACTGATGTAAACCAGCCCTCTTTGCTGCGGCTGGATAACACGCTATTTGTCACGTTGGCAAAAGCAGGACCCAAACACAGGACTTCCTGAGTTGAACACCGTGTGTTTATTTACAGTGAAACAACAACAATGGCGCAAATAATCCACAGTGCATGCTCTCATCGTGTGCCCGTTCCCAGCGCCCATGCCATGACTTCCCTGGTGAATATTCTGCTCCCTTCTGTGTCTGCGTACAGTGTCCAGCTTCCTCCACACATTTCTGCAGTCCTCCTATAAACAAAGGATGCTGCAGTAAGTACACTCCAAAACAACTGGCCGACAGAAACACTTTCACCTAACGACCTGGAGAACTGACTGCATTCCTCAACGATCCAACGAACTGAACCGGACACGCTTCAGTTGAGAGACATGAAAGATGTTATGGATCTTCATATTTCGTATTAAGGTCAACCGAGCAGTCACAGGATTAATCATAGTCGTAATGTCAAAAGGTCCAATAAAGTGAGGAGCAAGCTTTTTGGACTCGCTACGTAAAGGGACATTTTTAGTAGACAACCACACTTTCTGACCTTGTGTATATGGAGGAGGAACAGTCCTGTGACAGTCAGCCAGTTTTTTGTTTTGCTCACTGATCCTGAGGAAAGCTGCCTGGGGGCCCGTTCTTCGTACCTCGCTAAGTAGGTTAGCCGGATTAGATTGTTGACGATTTCGCGTGATCCTGGATCAGTCGGTTCCCCGAAGCTCATCCGGGACTTGCTGTCATAGCAACAGAGCCGTAAGCGTAAACCTGCTCGGGAGCAGGTTTACTTTATGTAAACAGGATTAGATCGCGGCCACGCAGGTATGTCCGCTTCATTTATACGAAAGCAACAGCGATATTTTTCCACTGTTTCACCATAAATAAATATTATCAATGTAACTAAAGATAATGCAGCACTTGATCCTTTTATTGATGTCACACAGATACATACAGGTCATTTCCTAAAAAAGGGAAATGTACTATTAACATTCTATTACATGTATGTGATTATTACAGATGTAATTCATATTTCAGAGTAGTAATTGTAAATTACTTCGTGTAATCAAGATGAGAGACCACGGCTATAAAAGCGAAGGTGGATTTGGGAAGCCTGTCGCAGCCATGTCCTGTCCGTATACGCGACCAACCCATTGCGGAAGGTGCAAGATTGATAAGGAGAGTCCTCAGAATTCAGCGTATATTGCGGGACAGACAGGATCCTTTAGCTCAGCGCGACAGTGTGCTCATAGAGAGATATCGATATTCCCGTGAGGGTATTATTTACTTAACCAACTTGTTGACGAGGGGGTGCAGGACCACCACCTGTCTTTTTTTCCTCTGCCCTTTTCTTGGTTGCTGTTATGAACAAACTAACAGAGTATTACAGGCCAGTATTACCTTGCCAAGAGACGCAAAGCAATCTAAGAGATAAATATTACCATTCTGTAGAATACTCCTGTATTCCACTTTTACTTGTTCCCATGTTCTTGTGGGTCCTGTTGTGGCTCTAATGTGAAAGGGGATATAATATAACATATTATAATATAATATAATGCCATATGATATTGGACAATATAGTGTCATATGATAGATCTACCCTACCGCCTACTGGTGTTGGCCAGAGGGGCTGATGGCGCGATATGGCAGCCTGGCTACAACCGTAGCTGCCTCCACCAGTGTGTGAATGTGGGAGTGAATGAATAGTGGTATCGTAAAGCGCTTTGGGTGCCTTGGAAAGCGCTATATAAACCCAATCCATTATTATTATTATTATTATTAAATTACCTACGAGTTTGATTTGTCAGCAACTTTCTGCCAGCCCTCTCTCCTTGCTTTTGCAGCCTTTGCAGTGTTCTCTTGCGTTTTAATTAAACTCTGAAACTCCTGAAATCCCTCACTCATGAGTTCTTGCTCTGCTGCCGGAAAATACCGAGCACGCCCCTTGGACATTTTCGCCGACCAATCAGCGGGTTGCCGATCAATGTTTCTACTATCGATGCGTAGCCCCTTTTACGACACCCAGTGATGTCACATTCCTGCGTCCAGCTGTAGTAATCGTCAACAGCAGGTGTGTTCGGGGAACCGGATTAGCGAGCTCACGGTTAGCGCAATGATTTGATCTTGGATGTGTCATTTGATCTTGGATGTAGTAAGCGACGTACGAAGAACGGGCCCCGGGTAGACCTCCACAGGTGTTGGCAGCGACGAAGGTGATGCTGGACCAAGGGAACTTCGTGCTCCCCTTCTGTGACGGACAGGAGTGGAGGGTGATACCCCAACAATGCTTCAGATGGTGACAGGCCAGTGGCAGAGTAGGTCATCAAGTTGTGGGAATATTCTACCCATGCAAGTGGTGAACTTCGGTGAGACTGGTTAGACGAAGCCACGTGGCCTCCAACTCCTGGTTGGCCCTCTCTGCCTGACTCTTGGTTTGGGGATGAAACCCCTAGGAAAGTGTCATTTGGGCACCCAGTTCGGAACAAAACTCCCTCTAAACCCGAGAAGTAAAGTGAGGACCCCAATCAGACATAATATCTTGGGGAATGCCGTGCAGGCGAAAAACATGATTGGTTAACAGCTTTGCCGTCTCTAAGGCTGTGGGTAACTTGGGCAGTGCAATGAGGTGTGCAGCTTTAGAGAATTGATCTACAAGTATTACCTGAGGACAGAGGCAATCCAGTGATGAAGTCCAGTACAATGTGAGACCAGGGCAACCTTAGAATAGGAATCCAGCAGGAGCGGAGTTGGACACCTTGTACTGCACACAGGTGGAACAAGCAGAGACAAAGTCCTGGACGTATGTGCCAATGACGGCCACCAAAACAAGCGTTGCATAAATGACACTGTGTGGTTCTTACCAGGACTGCATGAAAACTTAGCTGAATGGGCCCACTGAATTACCTTGCTGCGAACTGCAGAGGGTACATGTAGCCAATTCAGTGGATCAGTCCCAGGGTCTGGTTCCTCCCGCTTTGCATCCCTAATCAGTGACTCAATTTCCTACGTGAGGGATCCAGTGATGCAGACAGAGGGTAGGATAGCGTCATCCTTCTCAGAGGCCTCAACTGGAGAGGAGAATTGCCGGGAAAGCGCATCTGACTTCACATTCCATGAACTGGGTCTGTAAGTTCACCTCCAACAAATGGTTGAGAGAGGTCAGGCTGAACCAAAATGGGTGCGGAGGCGAATCTCTGTTTGAGTTGGTCAAAGGCTTGTTGCGCCGCTGGGAGAGGCCAAGTATGTCAAAGGCAGAACAATTAGACTTAAGTCTCAAATATAATGTCTGTAGAAATTGGCGAAGCCATTCCACAACAGCCGTAATCTTGGCCAGATCAGCCCAAAGCTGACCTTGCTCCACAATATACCCCAAAAAAGAGACAGACTGAACTTTAAACTCACATTCCTCTCCTTTGACGAACAGCTGGTTCTACAACAGGCGCTGCAGGACTTAGCGGATATGATTCTCATGTTCTGTGGTTAATGATATTCTTCAATACTTCTACAATACAAGTACTTGAAATGTCAGAGGTGAGTATTGAAGGCTCCCATTCGTCTCCCACCCTTATCTTGACCAAATGGTAAGCATTCCTTAGATCCAGCTTAGTGAACATAATGGTCCCCTGAAAAAGTTCAGGTGAATAGTGGGAAGCGAAGCACCAGGGAGCAGACAGTTCTCATGGCACCACAGGCTCCATCCAGCAATACATCCCTTTGACCAGTCTATCTGGGGACTGTGTGTGTTGTTTGTGTCAAACAGAAAGAAACTAATTTCACAACATGGTTACCTGATAAGAAAAGTTGAATGGCCTGAGTGTGATGGGTGATTTCTGTGAGCTTGGCACCATTTAATGCTAAAACAGGCAAGGGTTCAGAAAGCAGTATTAACAGATGGTTTCATTCCAACACCAAAAAACAACGCAGACATGGCAGGTCGACCAGCGAGGACTGGCGGACCATGACACATGCATCTCCTTTGCATAACCTTTGTACAAAATAATGGTTGCATTGTTTTATCATGTAACATTGTGCTCTCCTTGATTAAATGAAGTTAAATACCTAAAATACACTCAACAAAAATATAAACGCAACACCTTTGTTACTGCTCCCATTCCCCATGGGATGGACGTAGAGACCTAAAATTCATTCCAGATACACACTATAACCATCCCTCCCAAACAGTGGTCACAAATCAGTCCAAATGTGTGGTAGTGGGCACATCTGCCATATTGAGATAATCCATCCCACCTCACAGGTGTGCCACATCAGGATGCTGATCTGACATCATGAGTAGTGCACAGGTGTACCCCAGACTGCCCACAACAAAAGGCCACCCTGGAATGTGCAGTTTTGTCTCACAGCAAAATGCCACAGATGCCACAAGCAATGAGGGAGCGTGCAACTGGCATGCTGACAGCAGGAATGTCAACCAGATCTGTCGCCCGTACATTGAATGTTCATTTCTCAACCATAAGCCGTCTCCACAGGCGTTTCAGAGAATATGGCAGCACATCCAACCGGCCTCACAACCGCAGACCTCGTGTAACCACACCAGCCCAGGACCTCCACATCCAGCAGGTTCACCTCCAAGATCGTCTGAGACCAGCCACCCAGACAGCTGCTGGAACAATTGGTTTGCACAACCAAACAATTTCTGCACAAACTGTCAGAAACCGTCTCAGGGACGCTCAACTGCATGCCCGTCGTCCTCATCGGGGTCTTGACCTGACTCCAGCTCGTCGCCGTAACAGACTTGTGTGGGCAAATGCTCACATTCGATGGCGTCTGGCACGTTGGAGAGGTGTGCGCTTCACGGATGAATCATGGTTCACATTGTTCAGGGCAGATGGCAGCTGAGAATGTCCCAGTTCTTGCATGGCCAGCATACTCACCGGACATGTCACCCATTGAGCATGTTCGGGATGTGCTTGACCGGCGTATACGACAGCGTGTACCAGTTCCCACGAATATCCAACAACCTCGCACAGCCATTGAAGTGGAGTGGACCAACATTCCACAGGCCACAATTGACAATCTGATAGACTCCATGCGACGATGTGTTGCACTGCATGAGGCAAATGGTGGTCACACCAGATACTGACCGGTTCTGGGTCCCCAGACCCCCAATAGCGCAAAAAACTGCACATTCCAGGGTGGCCTTTTGTTGTGGGCAGTCTGAGGTACACCTGTGCACTACTCATGATGTCAGATCAGCATCCTGATGTGGCACACCTGTGAGGTGGGATGGATTATCTCAATATAGCAGATGTGCCCACTACCACACATTTGGACTGATTTGTGACCACTGTTTGGGAGGGATGGTTATATTGTGTATCTGGAATGAATTTTAGGTCTCTACGTCCATCCCATGGGGAATGGGAGCAGTAACAAAGGTGTTGCGTTTATATTTTTGTTGAGTGTATATTCGAAAGAACTAAATTTAGTCAAAGTGGACTTCTTCTGCCAATTATCAGGTATTATCAGTATTTGTGTTCTTTAACACTAAAGGAGGTTTACATTATTCACTTTTTAATGTCATTGTTATTGCTCTTATAGTGTGCCTTGGTCCAGCCCCTCAGTTCATTGTCTCCTACCTTAAAGGTAACTTTCTTCTGACTGTGCCCCTTGAACTATGTCTGACATCATACAGAGCCAGGGGCAGAAAACTGTCTGACACATAGTGTTTTGAGCAGTCTGGAGCCTGAATTTTTGACTCAGAGGGTTTACATGTACATAGTCAAACCTCCTTATTGAAACTTAGCAATATGTTAAATCAGAATATTTTGGAAAATGCCTAATTTTAAATGTCAGGTCTTACACGTGCATTTTAACATTATAGTTCTTCTGCTATACAGTTTATATTTTGGTGCGCTAAATTGGTAGAAAATAAATAAAAAAGACTAAACCTATCCTATCCCTCCACCTCTAACATTAATCCTGTTGCCAGGATCCTGGTAAATGTTAATAGTTACAGGTATGAGCAGCCATACAATGATGATGTTGATATTTTTTATTTCCCTTTTGAGACAATATGGTTACTAATGTTTATTTATTTAATGTTAATCAGAAGCACTGTTGGGTATAATGTGTTGCAAAGCAGTATGTTACTGTAAACATAATATCTCTAGCGCTTTGGGGTCCTTAGGGACTAGAAAAGCGCTATATAAATACAGGCCATTTACCATTACTCTACAGTCATCAATTACAATCATTTATCTGCACAATGGGAGGACCTAAAAAAAAGTTTGTGTAGAGGGAGTAAAAAAGCTACATTTCTGGAGGAGTGAAGATGTTAGCATCACCAGCCAAATGGGGTTTTACGTCATCAATGTCTAAGAAAAATCCCCCATTCTGACCCATGAATTCCCGTTCATCATCTGGGAACGGTGAATGTGTCAGCAAAACAGTTTGATGCATTCTCAGTCATCTGGGTAAGGAAGGAAGGATGAAACATTTTCTCTACTGAAAACACAATGTCCAGATGAACAGAATACACTGGGATGTCTGCAAAATACTGGAAGATTTCAGTTGGTCAGCCCAGAATAAAATATTTTAACACCTCATCTGGAACATGTGGATATTCTGGAGGATGAATTTTAAGTTGTCTAAAATGTTTATTGTTATTCCTTCCGAAATTCAACATATTAGAATTGTTGTTTGTTATCATGTTAGCATGAATGTTAGCTATGCTAACACATATCTCAAAGCACCGCAGTGCATAATTTAATTATCTATGAAGCATTAGTACATTGCGTATTACCCACTATCAAAGAGCTGTTTGACCTGCCCACAGCCACATATAAACCATTGGGTTTAAATGAGAGCCATTACTGAACACTGTAGAATATGATTCCATTAGACATTTCTGGGTTGGTAAATGAATCATATGTAACATTTGTATATTCATTGACCCAAGTCACTTAATTGTGCTGTGCGAGAGTGATAATTAGACAGGGAACTTCAATCTGAGTTGGAAATCGTGATGTTTTAGATCTCAAAATTAGCAAGCTGATTGGGGTCAGTCTTGTCTTGAAGATCCAGCCCTACAGTCTTAATGGCCATCATGTTTCACTGAAATGATTCCAGACTACTGATAGGAATATGATTATACTAACACTGACCCTGGTCACACTGCTGTTTTAAATAGGTCTATTCATTGTTCAGTCTTCTTGAATAAGTGCACAATTGGTATGATGCTTTGGAGTTCTTGGTATGCACAGAAATATTCTGGCACATATTACACACACTCTAAGGGTTAGAGGAGATAAGCTGATATATGGGCCTGCCATGGCCTTTTATTAAATATATTGAACAGTCAGTGTCCACACTCTCAGAACAGCCCCTACCCTAACTAAGGAACAGGCATTGTGCTTCACCCTGCCTTAATTGTAGGAGCCAGCTGGTGGTCTGTATAGTCAGAAATCAGATTGATTTCCTCCAGAAGCAGTTGCAATCAGTTCATTCACATCAGTATTAAATTAGTAATTTAACAAAACAAAAATGATGATGCTTTTACCTGCCTGCTTGGTATGTCTGATAAATTATGGACAAGCTGTCATGTGCTGTCTATCTCTTATGGTATAAAAGAAGAAAGCAGTGTCCCAGTGTTAGAAGTAATCACTGTATTCAAGGTCCTTCATCGTTTGCATTTTTCTAAAACAAAGCTATGCAGCATTTTTCCGTGTATTTCGTCTTTGTGTGACAGATGCAAAGCAATGGATGGAACCCTTGGTCACCTTTTCTGGTCTTGCCCCACACTCAGGAGTTTCTGGGCAGAGATATTTAATATACAGGGAGTGCAGAATTATTAGGCAAATGAGTATTTTGTCCACATCATCCTCTTCATGCATGTTGTCTTACTCCAAGCTGTATAGGCTCGAAAGCCTACTACCGATTAAGCATATTAGGTGATGTGCATCTCTGTAATGAGAAGGGGTGTGGTCTAATGACATCAATACCCTATATCAGGTGTGCATAATTATTAGGCAACATCCTTTCCTTTGGCAAAATGGGTCAAAAGAAGGATGACAGGCACAGAAAAGTCAAAAATAGTGAGATATCTTGCAGAGGGATGCAGCAGTCTCAAAATTGCAAAGCTTCTGAAGCGTGATCATCGAACAATCAAGCGTTTCATTCAAAATAGTCAACAGGGTCGCAAGAAGCGTGTGGAAAAACCAAGGCGCCAAGTAACTGCCCATGAACTGAGAAAAGTCAAGCGTGCAGCTGCCAAGATGCCACTTGCCACCAATTTGGCCATATTTCAGAGCTGCAACATCACTGGAGTGCCCAAAAGCACAAGGTGTGCAATACTCAGAGACATGGCCAAGGTAAGAAAGGCTGAAAGATGACCACCACTGAACAAGACACAAGCTGAAACGTCAAGACTGGGCCAAGAAATATCTCAAGACTGGTTTTTCTAAGGTTTTATGGACTGATGAAATGAGAGTGAGTCTTGATGGGCCAGATGGATGGGCCCGTGGCTGGATTGGTAAAGGGCAGAGAGCTCCAGTCCCACTCAGACGCCAGCAAGGTGGAGGTGGAGTACTGGTTTGGGCTGGTATCATCAAAGATGAGCTTGTGGGGCCTTTTCGGGTTGAGGATGGAGTCAAGCTCAACTCCCAGTCCTACTGCCAGTTTCTGGAAGACACCTTCTTCAAGCAGTGGTACAGGAAGAAGTCTGCATCCTTCAAGAAAAACATGATTTTCATGCAGGACAATGCTCCATCACACGCGTCCAAGTACTCCACAGCGTGGCTGGCAAGAAAGGGTATAAAAGAAGAAAAACTAATGACATGGCCTCCTTGTTCACCTGATCTGAACCCCATTGAGAACCTGTGGTCCATCATCAAATGTGAGATTCACAAGGAGGGAAAACAGTACACCTCTCTGAACAGTGTCTGGGAGGCTGTGGTTGCTGCTGCACGCAATGTTGATGGTGAACAGATCAAAACACTGACAGAATCCATGGATGGCAGGCTTTTGAGTGTCCTTGCAAAGAAAGGTGGCTATATTGGTCGCTGATTTGTTTTTGTTTTGTTTTTGAATGTCAGAAATGTATATTTGTGAATGTGGAGATGTTATATTGGTTTCACTGGTAAAAAAAAATAATTGAAATGGGTATATATTTGTGTTTTGTTAAGTTGCCTAATAATTATGCACAGTAATAGTCACCTGCACACACAGATATCCCCCTAAAATAGCTAAAACTAAAAACAAACTAAAAACTACTTCCAAAAACATTCAGCTTTGATATTAATGAGTTTTTTGGGTTCATTGAGAACATGGTTGTTATTCAATAATAAAATTATTCCTCAAAAATACAACTTGCCTAATAATTCTGCACTCCCTGTACATAACCGGATTTATGACTTTAAATTAGAGCCGGATGGTGTACTTGCAGTGCTAGGCTGCTCCCTAACCTCATTGGCACTCAGACGTCCTCTTCAGAAAGCCTTAATGTTTGGCATGATTGTAGCTAAAAGACTTATTCTTAGAGCCTGGAAATCACCATCTCCTCCATTGTTCAGGGTTTGGCTGGGTTTGGAGATGATTGCTTGTTTGTATATTGAAGAGGTTCGTTATCATTTGGCTGACACCCATTTTAAGTTTGTTGAAATCTGGGGCCCTTTTCTCAATCATATTAATGGGAATATAACATAAACTTTAACCCATTTGACTGCACTTTGTGTTTTTGTGAAACTGCACTTCTGCCGGACCCTGAGTGCTTCCTGGACACATCTTTCCCACATCTTCTGGTCTTGGTGAACTCTCTGTTGCCCTGTCTAAACTCACACAGAAGATCATCTTCTTTGGACAATGGTGTTTCTTTTGAACTTTTGATTTGTACTGGCTAACTGGTGTATTTTTATTTATTTATTTATTTATTTTGTTTTTATTTTTTTCCTTTTCTTTCCTGTTTTCCTGTTTGGGGTTTTTTTTGTGTTTGGTTTCTGTTTTTTCTTTTTTTTTTCTGTGCTTAAGTTATTGTTTTTGAATCTTATGTCCTTTGTCTGGTGTGACGTTATGTAACTTTGAACTTAAAATCTTATAAATAAACATAAAAAAAAAAGAAGAAGTAATCACTGTATGTCAGTGTTGCTTGTGTGTGGGGGTTTAGTAATTATAGACATGGATAGAGTAGTGGATATATCAAAAGTTACAGAAATTTCTGGTACAGACACAGATGACAACAAGCTTATATGGATGCTACACTTCATATTAATGCTTCATATTAACAATGTAATATCAAATTCTGCAAGAAAATGGATAAAGCATGTGTTGCAGCACAGGTATACCATACCCAATGACATACCTAATATTAACTATGATAACTTTAGATTTTTTGAATTAATGTTTGAGTCTCTTTACCGCCATCCCTGGTTAAAAATTCATTGCTCTATCAGGTTGGTTTGGATATGTGCAGGTTCCCCTCGGACTGAGACTATTTTTTTGACTATTTGTGTTCATTCACAGGTCTTTGTCGGGTCAAGTCCAATAACTCCAGTTTTAATGCACTGATATTGTTGCTAATGATTTGCTGTTAATAATTTTTTTAGCTCATGCAACCGATGTGAAACATCGTATTTGCCTTCTGTTTACTGTTGGTATATGGTTCCTTAGGTGAGTGTGTGCTGTGAAAAACAATTTTTGGGATTCATCAATACATTTGAACTCATCACGTAATATAACAGCTTTGTCAGATGATTGTTGCATGCAATGTCAACATGCATGCACACTGGCCATGGCAGTATTTGACAATGACAAATAACAATTCCATGTTAGAGACCAACAATGTCTACATCAGATTGGAAGAAGAGAGGTGGTGACATTTTGCAGGTTTATGGGCCAGGAAGCTGTAGTTCCATGTCATGCTGGGACCATTGTTTTTTGTACTCTGAAGTTTTCCTCTCACTTCTTACTTTCATTTTCACTTGCTGGTTAGGTTTCGGCACTGAAAGCTTCTGTTGTGGCCATTTGGAACATGTTGTGCAAATGAACAGAACAGTTTTGACAAATTGCACTAATTGACACCTCTGGGGAATGGGCTCAGCATCTTCTCTGTTTTACTTGATGTGATGAGCTTGTTAACAAACAGTTGACATCCATCACATCACTGTATTTTGCTGTTTTCACTCTTCTCCACCACCTGACACAAATATTTTGTTCTGCACTTAGTTCACTAACCTATTTTTTCTGTGTAGTCTGTTGTTTGCTACTGAGAAGATGCAGTTCACTGATACCACCAGCTTCTGCTTCTTTAGCTTCTGTCCAGATGTGGGCTCATGAAAGAGAGATGTTTTCCTACTGTATAATGAAGGAAATGTATTATTAGGAGCTGATGCAGCAGATGCTGAAATGGCATGACTTAGTGGTGAAATAATTGCTCGTGTTGGCAGTCGTGTAGGCTCCACTTTCTGACTAGACAGTGGGCTGGAAAAATCTGGAATGTTGTTACTCATTACCTGTGTCTTTTGTTGAGTATTTCAAACTGACAGGCATTTTAGTATAAACTCCTTTCAAGGCAACTTTTTATGGTGGTCAGTTGGGTCCTTTCAGTCAATACCATGTGCACAGATAGTTAAAGAAATATTTTTTGCCAAACTGGGTTAATTGCTATTGTACAGTTTAAAGTACACTGGTGGAGGGCACACTGGTCATGGTCACCGCCACATTCGTTTCTGAATAATCGCAGTCATTAAAGGAAGAGGCTTGGCACTCACTGGAAATTACAGTTTCCCAACCTGCCAAATCCTAAATGCTCAAATAGCAGCAACCTGTTGATGACCAAATGCCTTACACAGAAAGAGTTAATATGTTTCTGATGCTTAATGGCAGTGATTGAGAAACTCTAAATATTATATATTAGGGATGCGCAATTAATTACTGTTGTGTGATACCATGTATACGCTCTCGGAATTTTTGATATTAAGCTTGCTCGAAGGACCAGTTACATTTATGATTTGTTTTATGTTTATGATTTGTCTTTATATTATGTTATTACATTCTGTCTTTATACTATGTTATCATTTCATGATAAAAGGAGGGAACTGTTGTGATATTTTGATACCATGGTAGCATTTACAGGATATTGTTTTATTGTGATATTATACAGAAAAGAGTTACTCAATAAGGCCCATTTAATAGTTGTTTTTCTCTTTCTCTCTGACCCAAGAATTGATGTGTAAGACTCACAGGCTGGTACCCCAAGGTCGAAAATACCACAGAGACGAGACCACTTCCTTACTCCCATCCTCCCTTCTTTATCTCTTAGAAAAAGGCTCGTTAAAGGCCAGGTGGTTTGTTTCAGAATTCACTAATGAAAGAACTCTGTATTCTATGTCTAGGAGTGTATTTTGCTGGGATGATCATAAATTGTAGCTGAACTGATAAACTACACACAGGATACTTCTTTGCTCACAAGGCAGGAAGACGTTTCCTTATTTGGTCTGTACCGGTTTGAACTGAGAACTTGCTGACACACGAACCTTTTTTTCTCTATATAAGCTGTTATGTACTAAATAAACCTTTGAGTCGATTGGGAAGGCAACCTAAAGCAGTCTCTGTTTTCTTGTTCTCCCAAGCTGCTCCCGAGCTCGTACTAACACGCTGAATGGCATACCTGAGTGTTACTTTAAATTTATTGCTAGCAATTTTTGTTTGGGTGAGCAACTCTCACTTAGCGAGCAACTTCTCGCCATTCAGCGTGCCATTCAGCGTGTTAGTACGAGCTCGGGAGCAGCTTGGGAGAACAAGAAAACAGAGACTGCTTTAGGTTGCCTTCCTAATCGACTCAAAGGTTTATTTAGTACATAACAGCTTATATAGAGAAAAAAAGGTTCGTGTGTCAGCAAGTTCTCAGTTCAAACCGGTACAGACCAAATAAGGAAACGTCTTCCTGCCTTGTGAGCAAAGAAGTATCCTGTGTGTAGTTTATCAGTTCAGCTACAATTTATGATCATCCCAGCAAAATACACTCCTAGACATAGAATACAGAGTTCTTTCATTAGTGAATTCTGAAACAAACCACCTAGCCTTTAACGAGCCTTTTTCTAAGAGATAAAGAAGGGAGGATGGGAGTAAGGAAGTGGTCTCGTCTCTGTGGTATTTTCGACCTTGGGGTACCAGCCTGTGAGTCTTACACATCAATTCTTGGGTCAGAGAGAAAGAGAAAAACAACTATTAAATGGGCCTTATTGAGTAACTCTTTTCTGTATAATATCACAATAAAACAATATCCTGTAAATGCTACCATGGTATCAAAATATCACAACAATTACATTTAAACAACAATCATGATTGTTGCCTCCCACAATTACATGAGCATGAATGAGTGATCCTGAAAATGTGTGCTCCATCAGTAAACACAAAGCAAGAGCAAATCACGCTCTAAATTAGTGCACTGTACAGCTTGAAATTTCCTGGACTAGTCTGGTTCAATAACTCTGCCTTAAAGAGACACACAGCGAAAATCAAGTGTCTACCACAGCAGAAGGTGAAGAGCTTGTCCCTTGAAGTGGATCATCATCTGTTGTGTGGAAATACATGGATTTAGGGCGAGTGGCAGGAACAAATCATATGCACAAACTGTAGTTCAATTGATGTGTGAAGGTCAAGAAAAACAATGCAATGGCTGCTAACGTGAATGATCCAACATAAAGTCAGCTGTCCATAAAAGTGCACCTGTACAAAGCATCAGGATGCACTGAAATCACCAATTCCGCGCCATTCCATTTGGCCAAATATAAATGTCCACTAACCACAATGTCTAACAAAGTCTAAAGGAAAATGGACAACTTACTGGACAAACGATGCGTTATCTCTTTGCCCAGTCACATCCATTACGTAGCTACAATGAAGGAAGTTTTAGATATTTTTTATATTACTGTAGAACTATATAAAAGTGAGAGCAGTGCACTGTCGCTTTAATTTTGCATTATATTTTATATTTATGCAAATATTTGTACAAATGTGAAGGCAGTACTCTCTCTATAAAAGTTCTGATGTTAATGCAGATCAAAATAATTGTGCAGCACTGTTATAATATATATATATATATATACATATACATACACACACACACACATATATATATATATATATATATATATATATATATATATATATATATATATATATATATATATATATATATATATATATATATAAGATTATGTGTGTATTTATATGTATAAAAAGTTAACTATTATGGTTGATAATATCAGCACTTTTTTTTAACAATTTGATCACATCAGCCTTCATATACACACAGACGCACACACACATATTTATACATGCTCACTCACAGTTCCATCTCAGGTTGGCCCTTGCTTGTTTGTGATAAATGTAGCATTTGTGTCCAGGGCGTAGGCTTATTTCTGCTCAGTTGCCTGCTCGGGCTAAGCTAAGCCTTGTGTTGCAGATAATGACAGCTGTGAAAGGAGTAGGGAACTGAATGAAACCAGTGGGGGTGTCGAGTAGCTGCGGATCCAGTCATTCTGCCCTGCCAGGCCTGCATTTACCATCCTTCTGTGTCCTGCAGTGTCACACAGGGGTGCACACCACTCTACCTCACATCTACTCTGTTTACCAGTGTAAGGGCTTATTTTCCTCTAAAAGGAAAGGCTGTCTTCATTCAAAGGAGGCATTTGATGTGCTAGAAAAATCTTTGGAATTTTTGTGTGTTGTGAAATTGCATCAAAGCCACATGTTTACTACAAGAAAATCTTTTTTTTTTTCCAAGCACTGATGGAAATTGTAAATTCTTGCAATTCAAGATTATGATATGTGCTATTTTTGTTACATTAGCCTTTATAATTTATGTTTCTTGTAATAATGCATCTCAAGGTCAGGATTTTCACTGTCAACAAGTATGGCGTTATTTTTGTGCCACTATTCTGAGCGCACATAAAACAATTTTGAGCGCACGTAAAAAAGAATTGGTGGTGCAAGTGTTGCATTTTGAGGAGAAATTTATTTTGAGCAAAGAAAACCTAAATTTGATTGAATCTTGAACATAAGAGTGTCCATAAGTGCACGTGGCACCAGGACGCTCTAGGCTGCAGGTCGATGATCGATTTTGTAATCGTATCACCAGACCTGCGACCATATCTTCTGGACACTCGGGTAAAGAGAGGGGCTGAGCTGTCAACTGATCACCACCTGGTGGTGAGTTGGATCAGGTGGCGGGTGAGGACGCTGGACAGACCCGGTGCACCTAAATGCGTAGTGAGGATGTGCTGGGAACGCCTAGCAGAGGCCCCAGTCCGCAAGATCTTTAACGCACACCTCTGGCAGAGCTTCAAAAGCATTCCGAGGGAGACTGGGGACATTGAGTCCGAATGGACCATGTTCAGCATCTCCATTGCTGAAGCTGCTGCATTGAGCTGCGGCTTCAAGGTGGTTGGTGCCTGTCGTGGTGGTAATCTCCGACACCAGAGGTGAAGGGAGCCACCAGGCTGCCTCCGGAGTCCTATCGGGCTTGGTTAGCCTGTGGGACTTCGGAGACAGCTGACAGGTACCGACAGGCCAAACAGAATGCGGCTCGGCCAGTGGCTGAAGCAAAAACTCGGGTGTGGGAGGAGTTCGGAGAGGCCAACCGTCAGGCGTCTCAGGAGGGGAAAGCGGTGCTGTACCTGCACTGTGTATAGTGCTGGCCCAGCGCTGCTGACTTCGACTGAGAAAATTGTTGGGCGGTGGAAGGAATACCTCCTTATTCCCACTGACACGTCTTCCGAGGAGGAAGCAGAGTGTGGGGATGAGGGGGATGACCCACCAATTTCCGGGGGCGAGGTCACTGAGGCAGTTAAACAGCTCCTTGGTGGCAGAGCCCCCTGGTGTGGATGAGGTCCGCCCCGTCCTGGTCGCGGAACACTGGACCAGCTCTTTATCCTCTCGAGGATACTTGAGGGTGCATGGGAGTTTGCCCAACCAGTCTACATGTGTTTTGTGAACTTGGAGAAGGCATTCGACCGTGTCAATCGGGGTGTCCTGTGGGAGGTGCTGCGGGAGTATGGGGTGTCTGGCCAATTGCTACGGGCCATTCGATCCCTATACAACTGTTGCAAGAGCTTGGTTCGCATTGCCGGTAATAAGTCGGACTCGTTCCTGGTGGGTGATGGGCTCCGCTAGGGCTGCCCTTTGTCACCGATTCTGTTCATAATTTTTATGGACAGGACTTCTAGGCGCAGCCAAGTGGCGGAGGGCTTTCACTTTGGTGGCCTCAGAATCTTGTCTCTGCTTTTCACGGATGATGTGGTTCTGTTGGCTTCATCGGGTGAGGGCCTCCAGTTTGCACTGGAACGGTTCGCAGCTGAGTGTGCCGCAGTGATGCAGACGCTGCACCAGTCCGTCGTGGTGAAGAGAGAGCTGAGTGTAAAAGTGAAACTCTCAATTTACCGGTCGATCTACGTCCCTACCCTCACCTATGGCCACGAGCTGTGGGTAGTGACCGAAAGAACGAGATCGCGGATACAAGCAGCCGAAATGAGCTTCCTCCTAAGGGTGGCTGGCCTCTCCCTTAGAGATAGGGTGAGAAGTTCAGCCATCTGGGAGGGGCTCAGAGTAGAGCCGCTGCTCTTCCACATTTAGTTAACAAAAAATATGGTCAGTCTAAGCAATGAGCTACTTAAACTTTTTTTCTGTAAGTTTACAGTTTTCTTTCTTACAATTTGCTGACAGATTTCTTTCTTTGTCACAGCTTTTTCTTTATCATGTAGAAAAACAGTTAAATATGTAACTTCTTTACACTGACAGAAAGGGGAGTTTCACTGGTTCGGCCCACTTATGTCAAAGTGGGCTGTATGCAGCCCGCGATGTAAAATGAGTTTGATACCCCTGCTATAGGGTCTTTACTTTACAGGATAAATCACCTGAAAGCAACTGCTGTTGTGATTTTACACTATCCGACAAATTTATTAAAAAGCTTTTGCTCCCGAAGATTGCCACATGCTAAAAAAAAAATAAATCACCAATTCCTGAGGTGTTTCGCTCAGCATGCTGTTAATGCGGCATCATGTCCATCCAGTCTGTGCTGAGAATCAGCAGCTGTCAGTACATTCTCTCCTATCTTGACAGACTGATGTAGACTTAATTGCAGCTCTGTGCACATAGTTTCAGCTAAACAACAAAACAAGAAACTTAAAGGCAAAAACCTGCTAGAGGGTAAAGGAGTGTTTAGCACCTTATCTAAACTCAGTGGTTTCATACTGTATGTTTAACTTAACAATAGTTTAACAATGGTTGAACCACAATGTTAAAGCCGTTTATACACAGGCTTGTCAAAGAGGCAAAATGATATTTGCACTGTCTCAGTCTGGCTTTATGACAACTTCATTCCTTGTGCAAATGTGTCTGTATAAATGATTATTTATCAATAAGAGAACAGAAGCAGCTCTTGGCCTCACTTTTAACCACAGTGATGATGATGTGACAGACTGCTGGGATTCTGAGGACAGGGCAGGCTCTGGTGACATCACCAGGGATGATGCCATCATGTGCATGAGTAATAGCACAGCAATGATTTTTAAGTTTCACCACCACTCTGACCTCAATTTCTACTTGTCTGAGAAGCCAACTGAACCAAGTGGGGGATTTATATTTCCACTCATTGGTGGAAGGGTGAGGTTTATTCAGATTTGTGTGAATGCGAATGTGCATCCATCCACATTACATGCAGACAGAAATGGTGCATGTCCACACTTCATAAGGGATGTGTGTCACAGTCACTGGGCTTGAAATCAAGCAGAGTGAAGATTGTTTATGGACTGCCAAAAGTAATTAATCTCCCTTCTCAATGAAAATTAATCGGATTAAACCTTCTCGTGGCCCAGTGAATCTGTATCTGTCCCACTTTGCTCTCATTATGCCAGTCCTATAGGTCCGATTCACTGGCTTCATCACAACAATGGGCAGCTCAGTGACTCCAGTGTGTAATCATATTCTCCTGCTTGTCTGAATGCTTGTCTTTCACGGTCAGAGAAGGAGTTTTGGCCCTTTGACCAGTATCACATTCTGACCTTTGGTAGGCATGCTGAAGCAGTCAGAGAGATTTGTTGATTTCAGTGTCATCTGTGTGACTCTGGCCGCTGGTGAAACACATGTTCGCATGATTCTTTGACCTTTTCTGTAGCATTCAGAGAAGTATTCTCTGCCCACTACTCTTTTACTTTTCTAAGTGGGCTATGGGTTAACATCCTAACGACACTGAAATACTTATGTTTTTAGTCCTTGCATGTTAGAAGGATTAAGCTGCTCCAGTTCCTTTAAAATGTACTACCTACATATAACCAACAGTGCTCTTTCAAGTAAAGGAATTTGATGATAAGGTAAGAAAGATAATATTCACAAATTAGCTGTAATTGTCACTACAAGAGTCCAGCATTTCTGCCATAGTATGAAACAAGACAATTCATGAAATAAAATGTTCATTCCAGTGGCAACACACACATTTGAGTATAAAGCCACTGGTAGCAGGTACACAATTTTATAAACGGCTCAAATACATCATCCAATGATTTTTGCTATTATAAATCAATCCACATTGGCTATTAAAAAAAATCTGTACATCAATGGAGCATGTTGCCATGTCTCTGCTGTAAAGATTGATAGGCTTGCCATCTTATGACCTTATTTCAAGCTGTAGGAACAATGTAAAGGCAGATATACGGCAGAATAGAGCATTTTATAGGAATCTAAGCAATGGATGAAGTGTATAAGTCTATAACATCACAGAGTTGAGTTGTACACAGGCAATGAGAAAGACATTTCCACTAAAGGTCTAGAGTTAGCCACTCCAAATTGCTGCGAGCCATATGGAAGGGAGAGGGGGCCACAACTGTGGAATAAGCAAACATGAAGTAGCAATGTGATACAACGTCCTGACATGCTATAGTTACCCAAAATTCATGTTAAAGACTAAATATTAATTAGGAACATGAATAACATGAAGCAATGTTAAGATACTATCATTTGGTGATGTGATTTCCATTTGACCTGAATAAATAAAGTCCTTGTGTTCTTGTGTTTTCTTTGCCTTCAAATGGTTTCTTTACAGAAAGTGAGTCATTGCTCTATTTACAGTTGTACTCACTATAAATTTCTACCTTTAACATAAGCAGGAGTCTTTCCTTGCAGTTCTGTTGCTTGAATCAGTGCAGTCGAGACCTGCCTTGAGTCGCAAAGTACTATTCTATGAGAATTTGGCTGGTAACAGTTTAAGCAGCCCTACTTCAGCTATCTCTACAACACAGACATAGGCACGTTGGATATACTGAGCTGTTGTTTCTTCAAATTTCAATCAGTTGTAGAATGTTTTCATACTAGGACAGATATGAGCATTACTTTGACACGCAAAACCTTATTTTTAATCCATCGACTACATTGGTATTGTACAATTATGGATGCTACTGCTAACTGCGGATGCTGCAAGTATGTTGTATGTGCCCTTATGTTTTTTTGCATTCTTTATAGTAAGAACTATCCCATATTCAGCAACAGTCACATCGCTGGTTCTCGACAGAGATCAGAAAATAACTCTAGTAGGAATTTTTCTCTTATGATTCCATCTGTACATGGTTTACATCTACAAATACATCATACAACCCATGTGTACTTTGTCACCTACTGTCAGTTCTCGGAGTGCATTTCATTTTAAACTAGAAGAAGACCAAAGTGGAAATAAATTACGTTCTTTCGTTTGATTCAGGTTATTGTTTCCTCCCCAGTTGTGTGCAGCTGACACTTCAGCAACCATCAGGCAGGATGTCATATGGTTCCATTGACAGCGGCTCCTTTGGCAGTCGTAACCCATTTGGAGGTCCTATGAGGCAGGGCTACCAGCCAGTAGGTAAGAACAGAAAAATGCTATTTTACGATGCCATTTAAGATATTCTACATGTACATGTTCATAACAATATGGCGATGGTTTAATTTGTCGTAAACCTAAAGTTTAATGCTTTATGTTATTAGACAGGAAGGGTCTTGACAATTATTGAAAGAAGTAATAAATAAATAAATAAATACTCAGTGGTGCCATTGCTTTTTTGTAAATCATCAGGTTACAATTTTTATCATTTTAATTAATTTGAATACATGTCCAGGATACCGCTGCAGGTATTTTAGCATGTAGGTGGCATTTACCAAAAAGCCCTGCTTGAACAGCAGGGCTTTTTGAAGAATTGTTACTGAGTGTAACAATTCTTCAAATCTATAGTTGAGTTCAATACCTTGTTCTTGGGCCAAAGTTTCAGTTTACAGATCAGTGATTCCTGAGATTAGGGACAAAAAAGGTTTTAATTTTCTAAAATATATTTTTTGATTTTTCAAAAACATATTTACATATAATTGTTACACAAAGTTTTGGCTGTCTCACCATGTTTTGGTACAATCTCCCAGGTGTAACATTTTTTAATAATTTGTGTTTTTCCTGGAGAAGTGCAAGGTTTTTGTCAACACCGTCAGACACAAAGAAATGCAAAAATATATATTTTAAATTAAGTTGTTTCAGCTCTTTTGACTATTAGCAGCTTCTCTATTCTATTGTTTATGCACATATGTTTTCAAAGTAATTATACCACATTTAAAATTAAGATTGTTTTGGCTTTTTATTATTAGAGTTACAGTCATACATATTTTCAGAAGCTTGTATTTAATCTGTATAAGAAACAGTCATATTAAGCAGCAAATTACACATTTATTGAGAAAATTACGTATTTTTATTGGAAGATCATGAGAGAGGAAACTATATGGTTCTCCAAAAGAGAAAAATAAACAAAAACTCTATATTATGGAGTTGACAAGGTCTGACGGTGGTGACACTCTAGTACATAGGTGTCAAACTCTGGCCCGCGAAGCCACACCAAATTACTATCAGAGCTGGTCTACTGGTATTATACAGCTAATATATATATTGTTTAGTATTAAGCTTTGCTTGTTCCATATTCAGTTTTTCACCAAAACGTGTTTGAGTCCATAAGAAAAGATTCATTCTTATATCTGGAGGAATAAATATATTTCAATAAATATTAAGGTTAGCCTGCGAGTTTGTTCCAGTTTTGAATTTTGGCCCACTGTGTATTTGAGTTTGACACCCCTGCTCTAGTAGAAAACAAGATATTATTTCTTTCAAAATGACAATTAAACCTTAACAACCTTTGTAATATCACAAGACACATCATAACAATTCTGTTTTTGCACATGTCAAGTTCTACATCTTAATAGTTCACCAGCAAGTAGCTGCCTACTACTCCTTGATTCCTAAAGTTCTCTGTGGTTGTGTGTTTAGACCCTGCTGGACTTTCTCTCCTTTTGTCTCTCTGTGCTTGTTTCCAAAACCTTCTCTTCTGACTTTTTTCTCTTCCTTTCAGATCACTGGTGTTCTTTATTTTTCCCTCTTTCACTCTATATCTTTCCCTTTCCTTTATGAGAAACTCTTTCTTCAACTCAGGCTGGCTGTTAATTTTTTCTCTCCTTTTTTGATCATCCCTGTTCCTTCTCCTTCGTTGCTCTACTGACAGGTTCCCCTTTGCTATTCTAGCCTGAAATGTACCATTTTGTAATTACTATAATTTTTCTGAACCTTATGCTTTTTCACAGATTAAGGATGAATATTCACAACACAATTATGCATTAAGCAATAGAAATGCTATCCGGCCATTAAGTTTGATGTCATTAGCCATTTCCAGGTCCAAACTCTGCTGCAGGATCCCAAAGTCAAAGGAACTCTGCAGCATCACTGAGAGTTACAAACTGTCTAAATTCTTTCATCTTTAATAAAATGATCAGTGCGGCTGCTTTACCAGGTGTAACATCCAGGCATCCATGAAAACAGAATATATGACATTTAACAGAGTTAAAGTTAGATTGCTTGTTTCCACCTAAACATGATGACTATCACAACGTTTCCCAACCAGAAGCCGTGGGTGGATAAAACCATCCACGACGCTCTGAGATCCCGCACCGCTGCCTACAACACGGGACTCATGACGGGGGACATGGACCCGTACAAAGCCGCGTCATATAACGTGCGGAGGGCGGTGAAAGAGGCGAAGCAGTGCTACGGGAGGAAACTAGAGTCACAACTCCAACAGAGTGACTCTAGGAGCCTGTGGCGGGGACTAAGGACAATAACGGACTATAAAGCACCAACAACCGGTATGACGAACGCGGCCGTGACTCTGGCAGACGAGCTGAACACTTTCTATGCTCGCTTCAAGGCTGCAGCTAAGGACTCCAACAATGCTAGTGTTAGCGGCGCTAACGGCTGCAGACAGGAAGATACTGCCAGCACCGGAAACGTGCTCGTCATCTCCGAGCATGAAGTAAGGAGAGCCTTCAAGAGAGTGAACACCAGGAAAGCAGCAGGACCAGACGGCATCCCAGGTCGTATCCTAAGAGACTGCGCATACCAGCTAGCTCCTGTGTTCACTGAGATATTCAACATCTCTCTATCTCAGTCGGTGATCCCCACATGCTTCAAAGAGTCCATCATTGTTCCTGTCCCGAAGAAACCCCACCCTGCTTCTCTCAATGACTATCGCCCTGTAGCCCTCACCTCAGTAGTGATGAAGTGCTTTGAACGCCTGGTCAGAGACTTCATCATTTCTTCACTACCAGACACACTGGACCCACTACAGTTCGCTTACCGTCCAAATCGTTCCACAGACGATGCCATCTCTCATCTCCTCCACACATCACTCACTCACTTGGACACTAGAAGGGGGAATTATGTTAAAATGCTCTTCATAGACTACAGCTCTGCATTTAACACCATAATTCCCTCCACACTCACCACCAAGCTGGAGCATCTGGGACTCAGCTCATCTATGTGTCTGTGGATCTCCAACTTCCTAACTGGCAGACCACAGGCAGTAAGGATGGGCGGACATGTCTCAGCCTCCACCACTCTCAGCACTGGAGCCCCCCAGGGGTGTGTTCTGAGCCCCCTGCTGTACTCTTTGTACACATATGACTGTGTGGCCACTACCAGCTCCACCACCATCATCAAGTTTGCTGACGACACCGTCGTGGTGGGCCTGATCTCTGATAACAACGAGACGGCCTACCTGAAGGAGATTAGGAATCTGGAGAACTGGTGCCAGAGGAACAACCTCCTTCTAAATGTCAGTAAGACAAAGGAGCTGATAGTGGACTTCAGCACTAAGCAGGAGAGGAACTACCAGACCCCTGTCATCAACGAGTGCCCAGTGGAGAGAGTGGACAGCTTCAAATACCTCGGAGTTCACATCACGCAGGACCTGTCATGGTCCTGTCACATCAACACCGTGGTGAAAAAGGCCCGTCAGCGTCTCTACCACCTCAGACGCTTGAGAGACTTCCAACTGCCCTCCAAGGTGCTCAGGAACTTTTACTCCTGCACCATAGAGAGCATCCTGACGGGAAACATCTTAACCTGGTTCGGGAACAGCACCATGCAGGACAGACGAGCTCTACAGAGGGTTGTGCGGTCAGCTGAGCGCACCATCCGCTCCGAGCTCCCTGACCTGCACTCAATCTACAGCAGGCGGTGCTGGACCAAGGCCAGGAAGATCGTGAAGGACCTCAGCCATCCCAACAACAGACTGTTCTCTCTGTTGAGGTCAGGAAAGCGATTCCGCTCCCTGAAGACCAACACAGAGAGACTGAGGAGGAGCTTCTTCCCGCAGGCGATACGGTCTCTCAATCACACCACCACACAGTACTGACCCACACATACAGTTCTTACACACACTGGACATTCTGGACATTGTTTCACTTCATTACTTAAATCACGCTGCTGTTATTGTGTATATGCTGCTGTTATTGTGTATATATTTATTTATATTTCTTCATACATTCTTATATAGTTCTATATTGTGTATTTTGTTGTACAGTTATTTTATTTTCAACTTTAATTTATATATTTTATCTTATTCTCCCAGTTAAATTTACCCTTCATTCTAATTTGTGTTGTACAGTTATTTCATTTTTAACCTTAATTTATATTTTATTCCTTCCTAGTTAAATTTACCCTTTTTAATTTTTCATATTTATTTCCTATCTTATTCATAGCCTTTTCCTTTTTTGTTTTCTTTAGGTCACGAGCAGTTGTCCAAGCATTTCACTACATATCGTACTGTGTATGACTGTGTACGTGACAAATAAAATTTGAATTTGAATTTGATAAACACAGTGAAGCTGGAGGATGAATGCTAACTGTTTTCCACTTGATAAAGGTTAACGTGAGGGTTCCCGATGGTTAGGCCAACAGTGATCACTGGCTGTTTTTAGGGGCTTGTTCAGATGTAATAGAACAAGATAAAAAGCATTAAAACATTTTAACAGCACAACAGGCTTAATAAACACAGAGTAGTTTGGGCCCGGAAGCAGGATTCATACATCATCACTTAAAGAACAGCTCTCGGGGCACAGCTAGCTCAGTAGATGCCACATGATCGAAAGGTTGGGCGTTCAAATCCAACGAACAGCGGCTATCCTGGATTGGTAGCTGCCCACTGCATCACTGAGTGAATGGGTTAAATGCAGAGGACTAAGCATTTTCCTACAGGATTAATAAAGCATACATAAACAATGAGATTCAAGATAAGGCAAATTTGATAATATTTGACACATCTGTGAAGCAGAAATATCAGTAAAATACACAAGAAGTAATATGACCGAAATATTAGTAAAAATAACGTGAATAGGACACTTTTGTGACATTTGTCAACACCATTAGAAAAAGGGTCAACACCGTCAGACAAAAATCCTGATGGTGTTGACAAAATACCCTACTTTCTCTCATAACACATGTTTTTCTGACAGAAGCCATCTTGTTTTTCATCATTTGCTTATGGCCTCTACAATGTACCTAAATTAAGCTCTTTTTACAAAAAAGAAAAATTAAATAGTTTTATCAGAAAGGTGTGCAATAAATGAAATAAAAACAAACAAATTATCACAGCAGTGACCTCATGGCATGTGTATCAAACAGGAAGTGGTAAAGGGGTCCTCAGAGTGTAAGCTACCCACAATAATTCCTGATTTTTTGTACTTTTAAAACAATCTGATGGTGTTGACAAAAGCTCTGGACACGATTTTAATCACTTAAAAATATTTAAAAATAAAATTTCAATTGCATATTTTGATATTATAAAAGTAATGTAAAATTAAACATCATGGCTCTCGTCACTAAGTATTTAAGTCAATACCTTATAATTTTTTTTTCTGTATTTTAATATTATCACACCTGCTTCTGGACAATGGATTTTTAAGGTACTGGTAATGTATTGTACCATTTAAAATAAATCTATATGTATAAAAAATGGGTTAACACGTATGCATATTTTTAACCACAAAATTGGGTTTTATCTCCCGGACATGTTTTGTCCCTTATCTCAAGAATCACTGAGTTGATTTAAAATTTGAATGCTGAATGGGGGGAAAAAATGCACTTGTTAATATTTTATTACAAGGCTCATCATCTGTTTAATGATAAGCAAAAAATAAACCACCCATTATATTGTTCCATTATTGTATTACAGCAGTCCCCAACCTTTTTTGCGCCACGGACCGGTTTATGCCCGACAATATTTTCATGGACCGGCCTTTAACGTGTCGCGGATAAATACAACAAAATAAAACTAGTACCGGTACTGTCACGGTCCGGGGCAGCGGCCGTGTGGAGAGTGGAAGGAGGACTCAAAACGCAGCACTTATTCAGGTGTGAGGGTGATTTATTGATAATATCAAATATAAAGTGGGGATGGTAAAACAGAACTAAGGATGAACTAACTGGGAGAAACTACACAAAGAAATAGCAAACCTGAGCATGAAGGGAGAACAGCAGGGAGAACAGCAGGGAGAGCACGCAGGGGATTACACCAGGTATGAACACAGACGACGCGACCAGGAGCAGAGGAAATCACACACTATAAGTACACGAAGAGACACTGGGAAATCACACACAGGTGGGGGAAACAGCTGGACCTGATTAACCTGACGAGACAGGGGAACACTAACACCAGGGACCAACAGAGGGAGCACAAACCCAGAACCCAGTGTCTAAAATCCCAAACACAAACCATCCCAAAACAGCCATGAATAATAATGAAAGTAATAACAATAAGGGACACAAACACAAAGTCACTCAGTCATGGCCGCAGGACCATGACAGTACCCCCCCCTCAAGGGCCGGCCCCTGACAGCCACAAAAACACACCACCAGACCCGGGCGGGTGGCAGGGGGCCCAGGACGGAGGGACCGGGCCATGACCAAAACGAAGGCCCCAGAGTCCCAAACAAACGTTCACAAAACTCACAGGGGAGCAGAGTCCGAAGCACAGTTCAGGCGGCCGGCCACGAAGAAGGCCGTAGAGGCGCACAAAAGGTTCAGGAGGCCGGCCGTGCGGAAGGCAACGGCGGCCGCTCAGGCGAAGAGGGTCCGGGGGCCGGCCGTGCGGAAGGCAACGGCGGCCAGTCAGGCAACGGCGCCCGGCCAGTAGCCCGGCCAGCGGTCCAGAAAACGGCCGTTTAGCTCCAGACCCAAACGAGGCTGGGCCAGGCGAGGCTGAGGGCACGGAAGCCGGGACCGCAGCAGGCGGAGATGATGATGCAGACACGAAGGCTGGACCAGACAATGATGCAGACACGAAGGCCGGACCAGACGATGATGCAGACACGAAGGCCGGACCAGACGAGGATGCAGACACGAAGGCTGGACCAGACGAGGATGCAGACACGAAGGCTGGACCAGGCGAGGATGCAGACACGAAGGCTGGACCAGGCGAGGCTGATGAGGATGCAGACACGAAGGCTGGACCAGGCGAGGCTGATGAGGATGCAGACACGAAGGCTGGACCAGGCGATGCTGAAGCAGAAGCCGAAGCCGGACCAGGCGATGCTGAAGCAGTAGCCGAAGCCGGGCCAGGCGTGGATGAAGCTGGAGATGAAACCGGGCCAGGCGTGGATGAAACCGGGCCAGGCGTGGATGAAGCCGGGCCAGGCGAGGATGAAGCCGGACCAGGCGATGAAGAAGCTGTAGCTGAAGCCGGGCCGGGCGAGGACGAAGCTGTAGCTGAAGCTGGGCCAGGCAAAGCTGACGCTGTAGCTGAAGCTGGGCCAGGTGAGGATGAAGCTGGACCAGAATCAGGCGAGGATGAAGCCGAGGATGAAGCCGGGCCAGGCGTGGATGCAGACACGAAGGCTGGACCAGACGAGGATGCAGACACGAAGGCTGGACCAGGCGAGGATGCAGACACGAAGGCTGGACCAGGCGAGGCTGATGAGAATGCAGACACGAAGGCTGGACCAGGCGATGCTGAAGCAGAAGCCGAAGCCGGACCAGGCGATGCTGAAGCAGTAGCCGAAGCCGGACCAGGCGTGGATGAAGCTGGAGATGAAACCGGGCCAGGCGTGGATGAAACCGGGCCAGGCGTGGATGAAGCCGGGCCAGGCGTGGATGAAGCCGGGCCAGGCGAGGATGAAGCCGGGCCAGGCGAGGATGAAGCCGGACCAGGCGATGAAGAAGCTGTAGCTGAAGCTGGGCCAGGCGAAGCTGACGCTGTAGCTGAAGCTGGGCCAGGTGAGGATGAAGCTGGACCAGAATCAGGCGAGGATGAAGCCGAGGATGAAGCCGGGCCAGGCGTGGATGAAACCGGGCCAGGCGTGGATGAAACCGGACCAGGCAAGGATGTGGATGAAGCCGGGCCAGGCGAGGATGTGGATGAAGCCGGACCAGGCGTGGATGAAGCCGGGCCAGGCGAGGATGAAGCCGGGCCAGGCGTGGATGAAGCCGGGCCAGGCGAGGCTGCGTCCTCAGGCTGAGGCGTGGTAGTAGCAGGTGGTAGCGCTGCAGGTGGTGGTACTGCAGGAGGCGGCGCTGCAGCCACGGGTGGAGAAGCAGCCACAGGTGGAGAAGCAGCCACAGGTGGAGAAGCAGCCACAGGAGGCCGGACGGGCTCCTCGGGCCCCCCAGCCGACGTGGCAGTCAGTGTGGCATGAGGCTGGACGGGCTCCTCGGGCCCCCCAGCTAGCGAAGCAGGAGGCTGGACGGGCTCCTCGGGCCCCCCAGCGAAAACAGCCGCAGAACCAGTGGGCACCGGGGCCCCCGGCACACATGAAACAAAACCAGTAGGCACGTGGGCCTCTGGCACGTATGAAACAAAACCAGTAGGCACGTGGGCCTCTGGCACGTATGAAACAAAAGCAGTAGGCACGTGGGCCTCCGGCACACATAAGGAGGGCTGCAGCTGCGCAGAGCACTGACCCTGCTCAGGCAGTGACAGCCCGGTGCAGTTCACAGCTGGCATCTTGGCCTCCAGGGGTCCAGAGTAAGCTGAGGGCAGTAACCCAGCCTCTGGGGAAGCCCCGGAGTGAGCAATAGTCTCTAATGTAGCCAGCTTTTGAGGAACAGGTCCGTAGTGAAACAGTTTGTCTCCCTGCTCAGAAACAGCGGTGGAAAAACAGTGCGAAAATTGTGGCTCAGCCATTACCGGAACTGTGGGCTGTAGCGATGCTAGCGGTGGTGGTGGCTGAGTGGCTAACCGGAGCGGCGGCAGAACGGGTAATTGAGCCCTTAGGGAGGCTAACGGTTGAGCCACAGACCTGAGAGCTTGTGGCCGGACACAGAACTGAGCCGGAGAATGGTGATAAAGTCCTGGCTCAGAAGGAGCGGCAGAGAAACAGTCTCTCGGTTTTACAGAGGGTTTGTAGACGCCCACTTGCGAAGGATCCGTTACCACGAAGGTAGGTAAGCTATCTACACTGTCTCTCATCCCGCTCTGAATAGCCCCAGAAAACAGAGTCCTGGAATCTGGGGAAGCCAGAACATGTCGCTCGCTCACCGCCTCAGGCTGCTCGAAAGTAAAAGCAGACGGGGGGTGAAGTCCGAGGTCCAAAAGGAGGAACTCCCGCTCCCACGAACAAAGCGAGCCCAGAAGCCATGGGAGACCGGTCACCAGACGCTGTAGCCGCCTCTCTATAGCGCGCTGGGACGTGCCACCCGGGTTTTCCAGCCACCGGTCGATGAGCTCCTGTGTGGCATCGATGAGATTTTCCCGTAGCTCCCTGGATGGGTTAAGCGCTGCTGGGTCCATGTTGTGGTCACGTCGTACTGTCACGGTCCGGGGCAGCGGCCGTGTGGAGAGTGGAAGGAGGACTCAAAACGCAGCACTTATTCAGGTGTGAGGGTGATTTATTGATAATATCAAATATAAAGTGGGGATGGTAAAACAGAACTAAGGATGAACTAACTGGGAGAAACTACACAAAGAAATAGCAAACCTGAGCATGAAGGGAGAACAGCAGGGAGAACAGCAGGGAGAGCACGCAGGGGATTACACCAGGTATGAACACAGACAACGCGACCAGGAGCAGAGGAAATCACACACAGGTGGGGGAAACAGCTGGACCTGATTAACCTGACGAGACAGGGGAACACTAACACCAGGGACCAACAGAGGGAGCACAAACCCAGAACCCAGTGTCTAAAATCCCAAACACAAACCATCCCAAAACAGCCATGAATAATAATGAAAGTAATAACAATAAGGGACACAAACACAAAGTCACTCAGTCATGGCCGCAGAAAATTTATTCATAACACACGTGAAAAGGCCCAGGAAAACCGAGTAAATGATAAAAACGATAACAAAATAACGCTGAAAACCGATAAAAACCCTGAAAACTATACATTTCACACCTGAGCCTCAACTCTCGCGGCCCGGTACCAAACGACTCACGGTCCAGTACCAGTCCGAGGCCCGGGGGTTGGGGACCGCTGTTGTATTATATTTGCATTTCGTTCTTTACCTGAAAAACCTTTTTCCATCTTTCAGTTTTCATCAGACTAGCATGCTTAATCAACAGCTCTACATGGCTCACCATATGGAAAGATGAAATTTCAGAATGGCAAACATTTCCATTTTCAAATTTCCAGGTAGAATAGCTTTCTGTGAGTAAGGCCTTATAACACATGACATTTTGTTACAAACCGTGATGGCTTTATATTGCGATGCCACCGTCAGGTCGTTCTAAACTAGGTGTGGGCAACATCTGTGTCACACTAAGAGAATTTGTTTTCTTTCTTTTATTTAACTTTATTACATTTGTGGAACTTCTGTTTGGTGAACTTGAAATTGCTTACTTGAAGCAGTCTATTTAAATGTCATTATGTCTGATTTTGAAATATCCACAGTGGAGTTCAGATGTTCATCCATCAGTTGGGATCTCTAAGGTGTTGTAGTTTATCACAGAGAAGCTTTATTCACCTATAAAAATCTGATGGGCTGTGTCTTGCAGCAGCACCACAGACGCTTTAAAAGAATTTGACTCACGATGAATATATAAAGCTGTCGTTATTTGTTTTTTGGGCAGTTTGCTTTGTTTTCCTTTTATGACATTGCAGGTCAGGTTGAAACACCTGAGAGGAAAAGTCAGTGTGTTGCCCAAACCTACTGTGTCTTATCCTGCTTACTGTAGCCTTTGGGTCTGATAGCTTTTAGAGCAGTGTAAAAATTGTGAAAAAAGTAAAATAACTAAGTTTTAGGGTATAATAAACCCAATAATTTAAGCTGACAAAATAACCCATTACTATTTTTACGTGAAAATCATGTAATTTCACATTACATCTATACCATTACAGTATAAATCACCTTAAAGCAACTGCTATCGTACACACACACACACACACACACACACATATATATATATATATATAAGAGCCTTCATCAGGAACTCAATGGGGATGTGGCGTACAACACTAGAGGCCAACTCCAAGCCCATAGCACAAGTCACCATCAAGTGCGGGATCTACCAAGGAGATGCTCTGTCCCCACTGCTGTTCTGCATAGGCCTGAACCCCCTCAGTGAGATCATTAACAAGGCTGGCTACGGATACCGACTACGGAACGGAGCAGTTGTCAGCCACCTCCTGTACATGGATGACATCAAGCTGTATGCCAAGAGTGAACGAGACATCGATTCACTGATCCACACTACCAGGCTATACAGCAATGACATTGGAATGTCGTTCGGACTGGAGAAGTGTAGTCGGATGGTAACAAAGAGAGGGAAGGTAGTCAGAACTGAGGGGATTGAACTACCAGAAGGCAACATTGCAGACATAGAGGACAGTTACAAGTACCTGGGGATCCCGCAGGCGAATGGGAACCATGAAGAGGCCGCTAGAAAAGCTGCAACCACCAAGTACCTGCAGAGGGTCAGGCAAGTCCTGAGGAGTCAGCTGAATGGTAAGAACAAGATCCGGGCCATCAACACGTACGCCCTGCCCGTGATCAGGTACCCTGCTGGGGTAATAGGCTGGCCAAAGGAGGAGATAGAAGCCACTGACATAAAGACAAGAAAGCTCCTTACCATGCATGGAGGGTTTCACCCCAAGTCCAGCACCCTGAGGCTGTACGCTAAGCGGAAGGAAGGGGGCCGGGGACTGGTGAGTGTCAGCACCACAGTCCAAGATGAGACAACGAACATCCAAGAATACATTGGGAAGATGGCCCCAACTGACCAAGTGCTCAGTGAATACCTCAGGCAGCAGAAACCCAAGAAAGAGGAGGGAGACGAGGAACCATCATGGAAGGACAGGCCCCTGCACGGTATGTACCACCGGCAGATAGAGGAGGTGGCTGATATCCAGAAATCCTACCAGTGGCTGGACAAAGCTGGACTGAAAGACAGCACAGAGGCACTAATCATGGCAGCACAAGAACAAGCTCTGAGCACAAGATCCATAGAGGCTGGGGTCTATCACACCAGGCAAGACCCCAGGTGCAGGCTGTGTAAAGATGCCCCAGAGACAATCCAGCACATAACAGCAGGGTGCAAGATGCTAGCAGGCAAGGCATACATGGAACGCCATAACCAAGTGGCCGGCATAGTGTACAGGAACATCTGTGCCGAGTATAACCTGGAAGTCCCGAGGTCAAAATGGGAGATGCCCCCAAGGGTGGTGGAGAATGACCGAGCTAAGATCCTGTGGGACTTCCAGATACAGACGGACAAAATGGTGGTGGCTAACCAACCGGACATAGTGGTGGTAGACAAACAGAAGAAGACGGCCGTAGTGATCGATGTAGCGGTTCCGAATGACAGCAATATCAGGAAGAAGGAACACGAGAAGCTGGAGAAATACCAAGGGCTCAGAGAAGAGCTCGAGAGGATGTGGAGGGTGAAGGTAACGGTGGTCCCCGTGGTAATCGGAGCACTAGGTGCGGTGACTCCCAAGCTAGGCGAGTGGCTCCAGCAGATCCCGGGAACAACATCGGAGATCTCTGTCCAGAAGAGCGCAGTCCTGGGAACAGCTAAGATACTGCGCAGGACCCTCAAGCTCCCAGGCCTCTGGTAGAGGACCCGAGCTTGAAGGATAAACCGCCCGCAGGGGCGTGCTGGGTGTGTTTTATATATACATACATACACGTATGGGTTCTCAGGCCTCAGACAGTTAAATTAGGATTAATAAATGACATCTGGCTGTAGGAAACACAGAAGACATATTAGAAGGTCTGCTGAAAAATGAAAATCAGACCACAAGGATAAGAATCTTTTATGTTAAACTGACAGTAAAAAGCAGAAGTGCTCACTGTAAGGCATGCTATTAAAATCACTTGCATGTCAACACTGTGGCTTTATGAAAGTTTGCATGAATTTTAGAAGTCACCCACGTTCCTACTCATAAAAGCAGGTAATCAGAGTCAGGTGTTGCAGTCATCACAACACATTTGTTATTCATAAAGAAATGAATAATTCAAGCAATCAACTCTACATGTACATGAGTAAAAACACACACAAATACGACTGCATGAGAAAAAAAACACAAGTAAATGGCTGTATGAAGTATGATTGGCAATTTTTTGGTTTGACGATAAATAAATCTGTAAGAACTCTCCAGTTCATCCTTTTATATACATTTATGTATGTTTGTTGATATTATGATGGAAAAATGTATCCCTTTTAGAGGCAGATATGCAAATCAAAGGAATGGAAACCACTTTTCCATACAGCCATGATACCCACCCACTTATCTTTGTTCTCTGTTGCATTTTTAGCTATGCAGGCTGTGTAGCCTTAATGACAATCAGTAGACCAGTCCATTACTCATGAAAATTTCTCATTACCTTTGGCAGGATTGCAGTTATATTCTTAAGGGTTGACCATCCTTTGATAATTCAGTCAGCCAACTTTTGTGATCCCTTCATGTTTCCTGTTGGACCACAATGTAGAGCCACAGTGTAAGATCACTAGTTCACAAGCGTAATAATAATTAAGGACTGGGCGTGGAAGAAGGGCCATAACAGCCAGCACTACTTGTTCTTCTTTGGTCTTCTTGTAGTTCTATAAAGCTGTGAGGCCCTGCTTCCAGGTTTGGATAAAACCCAAAAGTAGTGATCTCAGTCCTGCCACTTTCAAATAAATCTTTCCAGTTTGTGAAGTGCCACTCCAGTTTGTGAGAATCGGGTCCTCTGTGTGTAGGAGACACTCTACTTTAGTTGTGTTTTCACTTTTTGACATACTCTGTTTTACTTTAGAGGGCTGTCTAGATGATGTGTAAAAAATTCAATGAACATGGCCACTATTAGTGAATTAGTGAATCTAATATCGGCTGCTCTGTTTGCACTTTGGCACAATCACCTCTGTTGGATATTGCCTAGAAATTATCTGCATTGTTATGCATATGTGAAAGGTTTATGCTTTAAATATTGCAGAGAGGAAAGTCTTGACTAATCTGAGGTTTTCTTCTTGAATATTGCTAAAGTTGATTTTAAAGATTACAGAGTTTGGTGGCTACTAGCATTCAATTTTGTCAGAAAAATAATTATGCCATTAAAGGCTATTAAAATATGCTACTGCTCTGCAAGGTGCTTCACTGCAGGGTTTATGTAATGATTAACTTCTAAAATGATTATTTTTCAAGGTAAAATTATATTTCCATGTTAGTTTGAAGCTATATAGTTTGCTCATAATGCACATAAATATTGTGGCTGTTAACCATGTAAAGCTTGACTATTGTTTTGACTTTAATTGTTTCCGTCTGAAAAAAGTTGCTAAAAGCATGTGTGCAGCAGTGTGTTTCAGGTGACCACAGTAATTTATGAAAAGTAAACCCTCCAATTACTGAGCAGAAAATGTAGTGCAAGACACTGCTGTTAGTGCAGAGCTTTATGAATAAAGCCTCCGGTCTGTTCTTCTGTAGAATGTTCCCAATTTAGCCAGTCAGCAAGAGAATGAATATGTACTTATATATGCACTTTGTACTGTGCATTAATAGCAGTCTGTACAAATGTGTGTTCACACCTATGATGTTTGACACTCCAGCAGAGTAGATGACACAAGTCATAATGCTGCAGTTCAGCTACTCAGTGAAGCAGCAAGGGAAGATGTGTCAGAGAAAAAACAAACATCGCATATGCTTTTTGTCTGTTTACTGCAGAATACTGTACTCGTGTGCATGCCTTTCATTCACTCTGACAGTCAGCCACTCTCTTCCAGTCTTCTCTATTGTGGACAGACAGATGGGAGCCTCAGTCACCAGAAGGGGGGTCTTTGATCACACTGAAGCCTGGGTACATTATGAGGGATATGTGTAGTGGCGGCAGTGGTGGTGTAGAGGTGGTAAAGTGAGGGGGGTGGGGATTGTGAGCAGCAGAGCAGGAGCCTGTCAGATTTGCCGTCTGTTGCTCAGGCTGATCTGAAGGGGAGCTCAGGAAATGATCAAAGCGCAGGTTAAGTCTCTAATAGAGCTGTCATTTAGGCTAATCTCTCCTCTCCCTCCCCTGGCAAAAGCTTTCAACCCTCCACCATGATCTCTGCAAGGCAACGCAGCCAAGTGTCTCATTCAGAATGACAGGACATTAATATTAACACATATTGACATTCCATATGTACATTTTAATAATTGCTGCCTTGGAAAAAGCCTGAGATGACACACTATAGACTCCTTTTCACAGCCTGCACCAGCACCACACTTGTGCAAATGTCTTGTTAACATCCTGTAGGAACAACTGGAGCAGATGTTGAAGGTAAGGTCCAAAGTGGCCCCAGTAATAACAGGAATGGCTCCAGCAGATTCCAGGGACACCATCAGAGGAACAGTTAAGATCCAATGCACAATCCTCGAGCACCCAGGCTAATCCCTTGAAAGCAGTACAAATGATGTCTTGCTAAAATCTCTGGAACATTTATTCTCTTATCATGCACCAGGCCACTGGCAACGCATCTAGGGTTAGCTTTAGGGTTTTGGTAAACGTCTACCCATTTTTTTAATAGAATTTCCACCTCTTTGAACACACAAATGTAAAAGCTTTCAACAAAAATTGTCCATCCTAAAATGACTGATACTTCATTTGAAACATCCAGTTTCTGAAAATGTTCCTATTTAGCATGAAAGGAGTAAAGGCAGGATACAGCATTTGGTGATGTTCAAGGGTTCTAGACCCAGGAAGTTACTGACTGCAAAGAATTTCACTCAGTTTGTAGTTAGTTTGCTCAATTAGCTTGGAGCCTTTGAAAAGGGTGACTGTGTTTTAAAATGCTGCTCTTGCTGAATCGTTAAAGCAACATTATATGTAAGCTTCTGGAATTAAAACTGTTAATCTGCACTTGAATCACAAATCACATAAATTGTTTGATTTAAAATCCTCTCTGGTGGTGTACAAAGGCAAAACTACAAAAAATAAATAATTTTTCCAAACACTTCTGGACCTAATTGTATCGTGTAGAATGAGAAAGATCTTCACAGAAGGTAGCTCCCGACTTGGTGGCCAGTGGCCACACACCCAGTCTGTTGTGGAAGTGGAGGTGGTTCAGCTGTGACCCTAGACTGGGCCACAGGATTTTCCAGAAGCTGAGTGTGCTGCTCAACCAGGGCCTGCAGTGCTTCCGTCTACCTTCCGTTAACCCACATTTAAAGATGGCTTTGATCAAATCCTCAAAACGAGAAAAGAGTTGTTCATTTTAACAGTTACACTTGAGTTATGGTGAATAAACCATATATTCCCCATATGGAAAAGAAATAGTAAAAACATATATGATTTACTCATGAAAGTGGCCACTTTCTCATTACTTTCATATATTTTTTTAGTAAGTATACAAAACATACAAGTTTCATTATATAATTTTTTAAGGGATCTTATATGTGTTTTCACTCTTGTATGCTTTTCATCCAAGTTTCATACAAGACAGATAAAAAACTTTATATGATTTATATATATCTTTTCCATATGGGTTCAGCAATTAAGGGGTTAACTATTCTCTCTAGCAGCTTAGCCAATGAGCTGCTGCAAAATGGCGAATTGTCCTGCCCGCTATCTCCGTCTCAGAAAGCACAGGCCTTTCTCTTTTCTCACTAGTGATGGGATTTCCGGCTCTGTTTAGAAAACCGCTCTTTTGGCTCGGCTCACCAAAAAGAGCCGACTCAGCTCACTAAAAAGAGCCGGCTCTTTCGGCTCCCAACCGGCTCTTCAGGTTGTTTTGTTGCTTTAATTAATTTATTATTGACAATAATATAAAATTATGCATGAAAGGAATTACTAATGTAAAAAAAAGTGCTTTTATTTATATGTTTATATATAAGTATATACAGTGGCCCCTAGAGATGAAGCATGTACAAATTCCAAAAAGCATGTAAATCAAATCAAATCAATTTATTTATATAGCACTTTTCACAGGATAAAAACCACAAAGTGCTTCACAGTAATATAAAACAGAAATAGATAAAATAAATGCATATGTACAAATTCCAAAAGCACGTACAAATTCCAAAACACATTTCTAGCATTAACTGAACTTCCAAAACAGAGCTATCTAGATCACTTAAATTACACAATTGAAAGCATATGTATATTGTTTGTGTATTTATACACAAGCATATTCAAATAAGTTTAAAAAATGTTCATTTACCTGTTACTACCACACTCCAAATCCAGTCATTGGTACTTCCTGGCTTGTGTAGCCACTAAGTAACAAAAGCTCAACACTGCACCTAGCATCCTGGAGCACTTCTGTTGTGTTTTGTACATGCTATGGAGTTTTTACGTGTTTGGAGCTTTTATGTGTTTTGGAGTTCGTACGTGTTTTTACGTGCTTTGTCTCTAGGGGCCACCGTAAATATACTTTTATTTATTCACTCCACATAAAATGTAATAAATAAATCATATAATACGAAAACCAACTATTTACATTTCAACTTTTAACTATTTAAATTTTCAGCTTTTTCCTTTTAAAATTTTTTAAAGTGAAACAACAAAAAACACTGCAAACCACAGCACAATAAAATATAAATTAAAATATGAAAACAAAAAGAAGATGCACATTCTCTGTCATATGGGCCTGCATGTATAAACTTTCTGAATCCTTTATCATCCGCAATTGAAAATAGTTGTGGATGATTACTATACCTTTCTAATGTGATGTTGTTGTCCCTGGCTCTCTTTCTCTCCCTCCCGCTCTGTTCCTGTGCTACTGCGAGTGTAACTACCGCCCCTCCCCCCTCTGCCCAGCGTAAAGCACAAGGCTTTACGGGAAAAAGCGGGAAAAAAAGTGCGAGAGAGAGAGAGAGAGAGAGGGTGAGAGAAAGGAGAAAAAAAACCCCAGGGCTCCCAATAAGGAGCCGGCTCGCGTCGTTCACTTCAAAGAGTCGGCTCTAAGAGCCATTTCATTCATGACCGACACATCACTATTTCTTGCAGCTACCACATGAGAATTAATTTTGCCATTTGGAATTTTGCCATTGAAACTGTTTTTTATTTTGAAATGAAACCTGATTTGTATATTTAGAAGGGTACACCCAGGTAGGATCTTAAGGTAACAACTGTGATTGTGAAACAAGGTTGTAACTGAGAAACTGTTGGTACCAAAGAGAAGCTTTGATTTAAAATATTTTTATTTTTGTTTATTACAAATTTTCTTTTTCCTAAAAAAGGAAAAAACATACAAGCCGGCATTTCAAACTTTGAAACCTTTGTCTGAGTCTCATTCATTTCACTTCTGTGTGTAGCCGAACCATTTGGTCCAAATCATTTGAGCTCCTTTACATCAAGGTTTGGTAAAGCCTATCTTGAGTTAAGCATAGCAACTGGCTCTGCTACCATCTGCTTGTCTTTTCACATGCTGGGTAGAGCTGGGCCCCAACACACACAGTCAGGCACAACTCTCTTGTTACACTTGCTTTCTTTATTCTTACATTACACAATGTTGGTAAAATTGAGTGGACTGGGCATTGTCTAAAAAAGTCCATCAGCTGTCGCAGCGTTCCTGGTTGCCAATCCAATCAATTCCACGTACCATTTTGTCCCAGCACACTGCTGCGTAAATATAAGAGTCATATTTATGCAACAGCTAACAATTATGCCAACCAAGCCTCTCCTGGCACTGCCAAATGAATCAAAACACATCCAGCTACCACAGTGGAGTTATAGATGATTGTTAACTTACTCCTCTCTGATATTGCTACACTTTTTCATTTAAATTCAGTTTCAGCAAAAGCTATTTATCATGAATGTTACATTTACACTGAAGCAATTTTGTTATTTGGATAAATACGTTTTCATCTTACTGGTTGAAATACTGGCAATGGCTTTTGGAAAAATACCAATAACAACTTTTGCAGAGCCCCAGATAATATATTCAAATGTATTGTTCTGTCTAAGAATAATTCCAAACCAAAGACACTGAGTTCATAAATCTCAACTAAAATAAGAAAGACCAACAAACTACAGCAACTGAAGGCACCAGTTAAAAGCTTAAAAAAAGCATTTCAAAGAAAAAAAAAACACAGAACTTAGGTTTAGAACTTTATTGTCATTGTAGTTATACAACAAAATTTGTTTGGTAGCTCAGAGGCCAGCAGCAATAAAACAAGAAGCAGCATAGTAACATAATAAAAGTATAAAATATAAATTAAAAAGAAGGCACTGAGCACAGTTAAAAAAATGTATATAAATATATATATATATGAGACTGCAAGGCCAGACTGACCAACCTGTGCACTGCCTGGATTGATTACAAGAAGGCCTATGACTCAATGCCCCACAGCTGGATACTGGAATGCCTAGAATTGTACAAGATCAATGGGACCCTAAGAGCCTTCATCAGGAACTCAATGGGGATGTGGCGTACAACACTAGAGGCCAACTCCAAGCCCATAGCACAAGTCACCATCAAGTGCGGGATCTACCAAGGAGATGCTCTGTCCCCACTGCTGTTCTGCATAGGCCTGAACCCCCCCTCAGTGAGATCATTAACAAGACTGGCTACGGATACCGACTACGGAACGGAGCAGTTGTCAGCCACCTCCTGTACATGGATGACATCAAGCTGTATGCCAAGAGTGAACGAGACATCGATTCACTGATCCACACTACCAGGCTATACAGCAATGACATTGGAATGTCGTTCGGACTGGAGAAGTGTAGTCGGATGGTAACAAAGAGAGGGAAGGTAGTCAGAACTGAGGGGATTGAACTACCAGAAGGCAACATTGCAGACATAGAGGACAGTTACAAGTACCTGGGGATCCCGCAGGCGAATGGGAACCATGAAGAGGCCGCTAGAAAAGCTGCAACCACCAAGTACCTGCAGAGGGTCAGGCAAGTCCTGAGGAGTCAGCTGAATGGTAAGAACAAGATCCGGGCCATCAACACGTACGCCCTGCCCGTGATCAGGTACCCTGCTGGGGTAATAGGCTGGCCAAAGGAGGAGATAGAAGCCACTGACATAAAGACAAGAAAGCTCCTTACCATGCATGGAGGGTTTCACCCCAAGTCCAGCACCCTGAGGCTGTACGCTAAGCGGAAGGAAGGGGGCCGGGGACTGGTGAGTGTCAGCACCACAGTCCAGGATGAGACAACGAACATCCAAGAATACATTGGGAAGATGGCCCCAACTGACCGAGTGCTCAGTGAATACCTCAGGCAGCAGAAACCCAAGAAAGAGGAGGGAAACGAGGAACCATCATGGAAGGACAGGCCCCTGCACGGTATGTACCACCGGCAGATAGAGGAGGTGGCTGATATCCAGAAATCCTACCAGTGGCTGGACAAAGCTGGACTGAAAGACAGCACAGAGGCACTAATCATGGCAGCACAAGAACAAGCTCTGAGTACAAGATCCATAGAGGCTGGGGTCTATCACACCAGGCAAGACCCCAGGTGCAGGCTGTGTAAAGATGCCCCAGAGACAATCCAGCACATAACAGCAGGGTGCAAGATGCTAGCAGGCAAGGCATACATGGAACGCCATAACCAAGTGGCCGGCATAGTGTACAGGAACATCTGTGCCGAGTATAACCTGGAAGTCCCGAGGTCAAAATGGGAGATGCCCCCAAGGGTGGTGGAGAATGACCGAGCTAAGATCCTGTGGGACTTCCAGATACAGACGGACAAAATGGTGGTGGCTAACCAACCGGACATAGTGGTGGTAGACAAACAGAAGAAGACGGCCGTAGTGATCGATGTAGCGGTTCCGAATGACAGCAATATCAGGAAGAAGGAACACGAGAAGCTGGAGAAATACCAAGGGCTCAGAGAAGAGCTCGAGAAGATGTGGAGGGTGAAGGTAAAGGTGGTCCCCGTGGTAATCGGAGCACTAGGCGCGGTGACTCCCAAGCTAGGCGAGTGGCTCCAGCAGATCCCGGGAATAACATCGGAGATCTCTGTCCAGAAGAGCGCAGTCCTGGGAACAGCTAAGATACTGCGCAGGACCCTCAAGCTCCCAGGCCTCTGGTAGAGGACCCGAGCTTGAAGGATAAACCGCCCGCAGGGGCGTGCTGGGTGTTTTTTGTACTAGTATTTACAATATGGTAGTTGAGTGCAAACATGAATGTCCCATAAAGTGTCTAAGATAATAAGTATAACAGTATTTACAGTGTGGTAATTTAGTGCAAACATTAATGCCCAGTAAATGACTTTGTACATTAGCAGCAGACATAATATGGGGTAAAGGAGAGAGAGGGAGAGTTAGCTATTATGTGTTGGGGGAGGGGTAACACAGGCTACAGCTCTGTGGAAAAAGCTGTTAGCTTTAGTCTGTTTGTGCGGGTTCTGATTGCTCTATATCTCTTCCCTGATGGGAGGGGAAAAGTCTGTGAGCTGGATGGGTTGAGTCCTTGATGATGCAGCTAGCTTACTTCTGCAAACGGCTAGCATAGACCGTGTCGAGATTTGGGAGTTTAAATACACTTTGTTGGGATTTAAATATATAATCTGAATGCTTATTTGCTGATTAGATTGTTTTATGGATAAGAGAGGCCCAACTCTGAGTACAGTCTGTGCCAAAAGTACTGACAGGAAACTGCATGCTTTTGGAGAGCACAGGAGCTGCAGCCAGAAAGTGAAACTAAGCAGACGTCTAGAGGAAGTATATAAATGACTTAGCTTCCTGTTTTGCTTCAGACTTTGGCTGGCGTGTTTGTGTGCCTGCTCAGTCTCCATATTCCGGAATATGTAAAATTAAAGATCATTTTTTGAGCTTTGACCACTTTGAGCCGTGTCTTTCTTGGTCGTTGAAGAATACAAAGAACTGGATTTAATAACTTAAAAAAACAAAAACGCTGCTGTATGTCTGGGAGCTCCCAGCTGCTGCGTCTGCACGCGCCGCCATGTCAGCGCACACCTAAGTAAACTCATTAGAGTTTACTTAATCCATTTATTGCAATGTTTGTTATTGGACCCTTTCAACTACCGTATTTTTCCGACTATAAGGCACACTTTCTTTATCCTTCTTTAATCCTTTAATTTGCCAACAGTGTGCCCTGTGTATTAGTTTCTGGTTGTGCTTACTGACCTCCAACCGATTTTATGTGGTACACGACTTTGGTAAGCTATGAAGCTTGATGGTCAGAGCATTACAGCTACCGTAGTCAGGAGCCTCATGGAGTAATATGTTATATGGAGTAATATGTGCTTCAACATAATATTATGATGTGTGTATAAGGGCCCCAAAATGGCACCTGTTAAGAGACATGCTTACGGGCCAAAATCGCCCAACTGTTGAACTCAGACCGAAAAAACACGGTAAGCTGAAAGGCTAGACTTTAATCACATGTAGATCACTTCTTCAAAGGTTTTGGTGTACAGAGGCAAAATGTAAAAAAAAATAGTCTGTCTTAATATTTATGGGCATGATTTTGAAATCCTTGATGTTCTTGACAGCAGTATCCCATCCCTCTCACAGTTATCACCTTGGTTTTATCCCAGCTGCAACAGCAGATTATGCAGTTTTGGACCTGACCCGTGGATGTGTTCACATTGTTAGTTGCCTTTGATCAGCCTCCTGGAAACATAGCTCGGTGTGTTTAAGATTGAAGGAAGCAGGAGGTTGGATTGGGTGTGACAAGACTGTGATGAGCGCTTCAACCTCCAACTCCATGTACTGCTGATAGGCATAAGTGACCAAAGTGGAGCATTTGTTAGACAGCCACGCACAGATTAATGGACCAACTGAGAGGTACTGATCCCAAGTCTGAGTTGTGATGGCCTTATGTTGGCATATGAGGACTTTGTTGTCTCTTCACTTTCCCTTGATTCTAAAGATGCTACAAGATGGTAGCACTTTTTGAACTTGCTCATGAAGCATTTTGGAGTGTTAAGTTAGTTCACAGATGTAGATTACAAAAATTTGCAATGTGCAATTTCTTTTTTAGTGAAAATTCTTCTTGAAAAATGTTCAGATTTACTCAACAATCCTGAACATGAATGTTTCCTTGAACTCCCTAGCATTTCAGAGAAAAATATTACACCTTTTTTTTTTATATCTTTCCTTTCGTCACTGGTTACTTTTTAGGTTTAGTCAGATGAGGTACCTGAATGATGCATTTGTCATTCATTAGGGAGTAGACTGTACAAGTACAATATCAAGGAATACACATATATTTATTTCTAGAAGGCCAAGCTCATCATGACTCACCAGAATAAAATATACAAATGTAAAATGTTTTATAGAAAACAGAATGTTGTACTCATGCATTGATTACTGTGTAAATATGTCTTGCAACAATTTGATACAGTTTCATAAACTTAAAATTAATGCATTAAAAATACCTAGGAACTGGCACCTGTTTATGAAAGCCGCTGTTTTGCTTATATAGTGCCAAATCACAACAACAATTTTAGATAAACCAGAGAAAACACAAACAATCATATGAGCCCCTATAAAATGTAAGTGGACTGGTTCTTATATAGTGCTTTTCTACTGAGCACTCAAAGCGCTTTACATAACTTGTGCATTCACAAGCACATTTTCTAAGTGCTTTCTAACTAACATTCACACTCCGATGGATTCATGGGAGAGCAATTTGGGGGTTAGTATTTTGCCCAAGGATATTTGGCATGCAGACTAGGGGAAGCCAGGAATTGAACCACTAACCTTCCGATCAGTAGATGACCTGCTCTACCACCTGAGCTACAGCCACCCCAAATAAACAAACACTCTGGCGACAGTCGGAATTAAAAACTCCCTTTAAACAGGATAAAACCTCTGGCAGAACCAGGCTCAAGAAGGTGCGGTGTCTGAAATGACCAGTTGTGGTGAGGGTAGAATTATGAATATCGTAGCCTAGATAGTTATAGTTATAGTTTATTTATTTATATAGCACATTTAATTACAACAGGAGCGTTGACCAAAATGCTGTACAAAAATACAACATACCTAATAAATAACTTGGAGTATTGAGATAGCAAAACACCAAATATGAATTAACAAATAACTCTCATGCTGTATTAAAAGCCAGTAAATAAAAATGCGTTTTAAGATAAGATTTAAAAAGATTGACAGTAGAAGCCTGTCTGATGTGTAGGGGTAAATTATTCCACAGCTTAGGCGCTACGACTGCAAATGCTTGATCACCTCTATGAACCAGCCTCGACCTTGGTACGGCCAAAAGCAAAAGATCACTTGATCTAAGAGATCTAAGGGGGGTATAAGTCTGCAGGAGTTCAGACAAGTACCCGTGAGCCTGTCCATTCAGGGCTTTGTAAGTCAACAATAAAAGTTTTATTTATTTATTTAAAAAAAAAAACAATAAAATTTTTAAATTAACTCTGAAGTGGACAGGCAGCCAATGAAGAGAGGCAAGCACCAGGGAAATGTGTTCACATCTTTTAGTACGTGTCAGAAGACGAGCTGCAGCATTCTGGACTAACTGCAGCCTTGTCAGGCAGGTCTGGCTAACTCCAGCGTATAGGGAGTTACAATAGTCCAGCTGGGATATAATAAAAGCATGAATCGCTTTTAAAAGATAAAAATTATCTCACCTTAGATAGAAGCCTCAGTTTGAAGAAAGACCGCTGTACAACTGAGCTAATCTGTTTTTCAAAGGTGAAATTGCTGTCAAATATAACCCCTAAATTTTTGGCATGCGATTTGACAAAAGGCTCAAGACTGTGCAGGTTAAAATTAGAGGTGCTGGGATTGCCACTTGGTCCAAAAATTCTCAATTCAGTTTTGTTCTCATTGAAGTTAAGGAAGTTAGAGGCCACCCAAGATTTAATTTCACCGAGACACTGAAGTAAGGGATCTAGTGAGGCAGAACTATTTCCCTTCAGTTGAAGATAGATCTGAGTATCATCAGCATATGAATGAAAACAAACATTATATTTTCTAAAAATTAGACCTAAAGGCAGCATATAAATGGAGAATAAAACTGGCCCCAGTATAGAACCCTGGAGAACACCACAATTAAGGGGAGCTGAGGAAGAGATAAAATCTCCAAAGCTCACAGAGAAAGTCCTGTCAGACAGGTATGACCTGAACCACTCTAATGGGGTGCCCTTAATGCCACAATGCTCCAACCGTGAGATTAAGATGCTGTGGTCAACAGTATTGAAGGCAGCGGTCAGATCCAGAAGCAGAAGCACAGCTGAGTCACCTGAGTCAGTGGCTAATAAAAGATCATTAAGAACTCTTAAAAGTGCAGTTTCTGTACTGTGAAGAGTTTTAAAACCAGACTGAAGCTGAACAAATACAATCTTTTCCAAAATTTTCGACAGGAAGGGGAGCTTTGAAATAGGCCTGAAGTTAGTGAGGACAGAGGAGTCAAGATTGGGGTTTTTAAGTACAGGCTGTACAACAGCATGTTTAAAACAGGCTGGCACAACACCTGAACTAAGGCTGCTATTAAAAATAGCTAAGATGTCAGAGCTGACAACCTTAAAAATCTTTTTTAAAAGATGTGTTGGAATAATGTCATTTGGACACGATGATGTCTTTGTGCCACTACATACTTCCTCCACCTGATCAAGACACACAGGCTCAAACTGATCAAAAACAGCAGAGCAGGTGAATATTTTAGACATGTCATGTGAAGACAGAGCGATCATAGATCGAAGCAGTTTTATCTTATTGATAAAAAACTGCAGGAACCTTTCACAAGTGTCTGAGGAACTATTAATACAAGAAGCTGGGGAAATATTCAGGGCAGAGTCAATAATTGAAAAAAGAACCCGAGGATTATTGGAGCTATTCTCAATAACATTAGAAAGAAACCTTGACTTTTCTGCTTTTACAATGTCCTGATACCTGTACAGACTGTCTCTCAACATGAGAAAGGACACCTGCAGCCCATCTTTTTTCCACTTACATTCAGCCTTCCTGCACTCTCGTCTGGCTGAACGAGTGGCCTTATTTATCCATGGGTCTGGTCGTGGTTTTGAGCTTATAGTTTTAAAAGGAGTGACCTCATCAAGGACTGTTTTGCATTTATCATAAAAATTAACTGTCATTTCCTCGGTACCAAAGCCAAGGGGAGATCTTAAAACTTTTTTAAAAGCAATAGAAAATTGTTCTGTTGCACATGGGTTAAAAACACGACAACAACGTGTTGAAATAAGAGGTGTAAAATGGCGGGGAGATGAAAGTATATCAAACACAACAGGACAGTGATCAGAAAAAACAGCATCACATATTTTCATGTTTAGGACCGGTAACCCTAGAGACAGCACAAGATCCAATGTATGACCCTGTTTCTGGGTTGGCCCCGACACAAGTTGAGCAAGACTGAAGGAGTCTATCAAGCTTAAAAAGTCTCTGGCCAGCGAAATGGAGGGACAACACACATGAATATTAAAATCTCCAATGATTAAGATTCAATCGTAGCTTGGCACAGTTCGAGCTAAAAAGTTTTGAAAAGTCTTAAATAAAATCCTTGTGATATTTTGGAGGTCTGTATACAGCTGCAACGAGTGTCGGGCGGGGATGCCCCAATTCAAACGTCAGAAGTTCAAAACTAGAATACGAGTCAGTTAAGAGTTGTTTGCAAGAGAGCTTCTTCCTGAAAACAGCCGCCACTCCACCACCACGCCCAGTCATCCTTGGCGCATTAAGATATTCACAGTCCGGTGGTAAAAGTTCAGTAAAACAGCTGGACTCACCGACTCTCTGCCAAGTTTCCGTTAAAAGCATTAGATCCAGTTCCCGATCAGTAAAGAAGTCCTTAAGGATAAAAGTTTTGTTTGCTAGCGATCGAGCATTAACAAGACTTAATCTTAGTGGTACCGGTGGCTCAGCGGCCGATGTGGGTGCCCGACCCATTGGCCATAGGTTCTGAGGGCTTACTCCACTTGAACTTGAGCGAAGACGGGGGGGGGGACGCTGGCGCGGGGTTACTGTCATAAGCCCAACAACAGGTGCCAGGCAAGTGTAAGCCATGTCCAGAGAGTGCCAGTAGTTGACGCGGTCAAATCCAGTCAGGATAGGGTGAAATATTTTTCAAAATTGTGTCCAGGTAGCCTTCATTCTCACCAATAAGCCACTGCGTTTCCCACGGCATCTACGGCGCCCTCTCGGTTGAGGTAGCGCCGGAACACAGCAGAGACAAGCTGGAACTCCTGACAGGAGCAGTGGGGAGAAGGTTCCCTGATATCCACGATTACAATAAAGAGTTTTTAACTGAGAGGATCTTATAGCCAGCAGCATTTGGTGATCATATACAAGCAGAGAGTTAGCATTTTTTAAAACAAAGTAAAAATAAAACACAAGTACAAACAGAGTCAGACGGCAGGCCGTACACACTGGCGCCATCTTTTAACCTTCTGCTAGATGAGTTTTGCAATTGTGACTATTCATGTTTTATGTGTGTACCTAGAGTTCGGACACATATGTAGTGTGCCAAAGGTGGAGGAGAAGAGAACTTGTAGGCATTTGCGTGCCATGGAGGCATATTTTAATTTGTGCCTGCATATAAAGGATAATACCTATGTTGTATTGTCTGGAGGCACCTCTACATTTAATCATAAAGTATGAACAGTATGAGGTAGGTAAAAAAGATTAAAAGATATTTATAAATCACAGATTTTTGCTCTGTTATGAGGGTCACTGTGTCAATTTGCAAACCGCATGAACAGATCAAACAATGCTGTAGCATGTATGTACTAGTTTCTACAAATCAAATAAATAAGATCAAACAAATCAATAACCCTTCATTATGCAGTAATAATTTGCTAATCTACAGCTTGATCACAGGCAGAAAAATAATCTTATTATCTCTTGTTACTTATTGTCAGCTTGTGTCAGAGCTGCGTTTGCCATCTCAGAGATGGATGTGTAGTTGCTATCCTTTAATTACAATGAGTAAAGACCAGAAAATCCAAATGTGCCATCATTTGAAATGTAGGGATGAGTCACGCTCCTGCTTTTGCCTGAATGGGCTAGTGACATAAAAAAATATAGTACATCTAATTTAGTTTGAAATTCTGTGCAGGAGTTTTCCTCTCATTAAAGCACTCATAATAACTTCATTTGTCTTACATGCAGCTATAATTGTTTTGTGGAAAGGTCATGCTTTGTATCTGCTGTGTTTGTTATTTTTAGATGCCTATGGTAGGAATGGAGGATTAGTATATTCCTTTAGGAGTAATTACACTGGCAGCTTCCTGATACAGTCAATATTTGTTTTTTAACTGAAAATTGTTTTGTAATTGAAAAATACCTCTTATTTTTTATAAAGTTGTTATTATTCAATTTCTACGGTGGCCCCTAGAGACAAAGCACGTACAAACTCCAAAACACTTGCAAACTCCAAAACACATGCAAATTCCAAAACACATGCAAACTAAAAAACACTTGCAAACTAAAAAGCACATGCAAACTCCAAAACACGTACAAACTCCAAAACGCTTGCAAAATCCAAAACACTTGCAAACTAAAAAACACTTGCAAACTAAAAAACACATGCAAACTCCAAAACACATACAAACTCCAAAACGCTTGCAAAATCCAAAACACTTGCAAACTAAAAAGCACATGCAAATTCCAAAACACGTACAAACTCCAAAACACTTGCAAAATCCAAAACACTTGCAAACTCAAAAACACTTGCAAACTAAAAAACACATGCAAACTCCAAAACACGTACAAACTCCAAAACACTTGCAAACTCAAAAACACTTGCAAACTCAAAAACACTTGCAAACTCAAAAACACATGCAAATTCCAAAACACAACGGAAGTGCTCCAGGACGCTAGGGGCAGTGTTGAGCTTTTGTTACCTAGTAACTACACAAGCCAGGAAGTACCAATGACCGGATTTGGGGTTTGCAGCCTTAAAGGCCGCATTTTAAGGCCGATTACCTCACAGCGACAAGAGAAGGCTTTCCGAATTCAAAGGCTGCCCGAAATGCGGCCCTGAAATGCGTCCTTAATTTCCCTGAATTTTAAGGATGGGTCGGTGTAGCCTTCATGGCCCAACATATCCCAGACTTCATAGTGCGGTGGTGGTGTGGATAATTTTGCCGAAAAAAAAACAGTGGAAGCGGAGCGGAGGAAGAGTAAACTTTCAGAAGTAAGTACTGAATATTATGTCACTTATTAATGCGCAAATATTTTTTTAATGAAGAACATGAAACCATTATTGTTGGCCACATGTCGGGAAAGTTGACATTAGCGATGTTTGTACTTTCAGAATTAACTTGGTTTTAAAGCCTTTACTTTAATAAATATATATATAGTCGACCTTAATCTTACAGAGATTGTGATGATTTTGTGGATAATTAAAGTCAGTCATATATCCACAAACACAACAAGCTGAAAGTCAGTGATGCTGCTCGGTTTGCAGTCCTGAATATCACAGCACAAGCAGGATTCACTGCACTGTTAACGTTAGCTATGTTATATTGCTGCCTCTGTTCGGTGGTGTCGAGCCAAACGGACTTTAACGTGTGTTTGAACGAGCTGACGGTTCACTCGTTAAGCTGAAAGAAAGATGCTTTAATCACAGCAGTCACACATGTGTCCACTGTACCATCTGGGAACTCTTCTTGTTTTGTAATAACACAAACTAAATCCTCCTTCTTTTGTGCTGTTGTGTAGCAGTGTATACACCTGAGACTGTCACCTGTCTGTCTGTCCTGCACTCTCTCTCTGTTTCTTTCTCTCTGATTGTGGAATAAAAGTATGAACATGTGTTTATAAGTTACACTTGTGTTTGAATCCTGCAGCTTATCACACATTTGATTTCCATGTGTGACAACTGCAAGTGTCCAGAGTGAGGACAGACTGAGGGACCCACTGCTGCACATCATCTGTGAGGCTTTGCATCCCTGATGATCCACCGAACTCAACAGTGTGTGAGGAAGAGGAGGAGGAAGAGCCAGCAGCAGCTGACAGATGGAGAGAATAGACAGACTGTTCCCTGTTTGTGAAGGACTGCTAGGAAAGTTTAACATAACTGTCTGTGCTGAATTAGTCTTATTAGGTAATGTTCAAATAATTTTATCCTCCCAGTGTTTTCAGTGTGGGAGAAAGTACTCAGGGCCTTCAAGTTACACACTATGAAAGGCAGCAACAAGTGTAATGTTCAGAAACCTAAAGTCTGTATCAGCAGCAGAATGGAGCTAAAATAAATGTTGGTTTCATTTCTATGAAGCTTTGAGTATTTTGGATCAGTAGCTGCTGTGTTTGTTGCATCATATTGCTGTAATTGTTTATATGCTTTATATATTCTGAGCTAAGTTGATCTATAGTGTTACATCATATTCTATAAGGATGTTATGTGTTTGTAGACTTTCTGCCCAGTTTGACCCATTTAGCAGAAGTCAGCCTGTTTAAGGCTCTGATATCTATTCTGTATGACTTAAAGCAGTTATGACATGGTCTGATTTTCTCACCCAATAAAGGAATATTTCATATATCAGTCTACTCTTCATTCTATCAGAAACAGTTATCACAGCTTGTACGTTTTCTTTTTATAAATATATGTAAGCAATGAGCCAAATTTAGTAATGGCAACATACTGAAGGAACAACATTTGTCTCTTATATATGATACACCTATATATGCACTGTCAAAGATACTTGTCTTTGAGTGAAGATTTAAGGTGATAAGACATAACTGCAACTTGAATCTGTACTGCTCAGTATTTGACACAGAGTTCATGTTCACTGCTGTAATAGCTAATAATGATTAATATAATAACTATAATATTGGCCATATTATATTTACATTACCAAAGTGATATGACTTTAGTCTCATGAACAACATTAGCTAATTCTTATTTACTAACTAATCTTAAATAACTGTTCAGTACAGAAATGAAGCCCAAAAATCATGTTTTACAGTCCTGTGGTCTCAGCCTCAGATACTTATCAAATCACACAAAGCTCTTGTAGAAACAAACAAACAAATGAACAAAATATATTCTCCTTCATTTCTGTCAAACCAAGTTGTATGACATGTTTCCAGCGGTTAGTATCATGGTTGCTAGGCAACCTGGGAAGCGCGACAGAGACTAGACCGTCCCATACAGACAAACTTGCCGTTTATTTTGCAAATAGAGCTCAACACTGCCCCTAGCGTCCTGGAGCACTTCCGTTGTGTTTTTGAATTTGCAAGTGTTTTGGATTTTGCAAGTGTTTTGGAGTTTGTACATGTTTTGGAGTTTGCATGTGTTTTTGAGTTTGCAAGTGTTTTGGATTTTGCAAGTGTTTTGGAGTTTGCATGTGTTTTTGAGTTTGCAAGTGTTTTGGATTTTGCAAGTGTTTTGGAGTTTGTACATGTTTTGGAGTTTGCATGTGTTTTTGAGTTTGCAAGTGTTTTGGATTTTGCAAGTGTTTTGGAGTTTGTACATGTTTTGGAGTTTGCATGTGTTTTTGAGTTTGCAAGTGTTTTGGATTTTGCAAGTGTTTTGGAGTTTGCATGTGTTTTTGAGTTTGCAAGTGTTTTGGATTTTGCAAGTGTTTTGGAGTTTGTACGTGTTTTGGAGTTTGCATGTGTTTTTGAGTTTGTACGTGTTTTGGATTTTGCAAGTGTTTTGGAGTTTGTACGTGTTTTGGAGTTTGCATGTGCTTTTTAGTTTGCAAGTGTTTTTTAGTTTGCAAGTGTTTTGGATTTTGCAAGCGTTTTGGAGTTTGTACGTGTTTTGGAGTTTGCATGTGTTTTTTAGTTTGCAAGTGTTTTTTAGTTTGCATGTTTTGGAATTTGCATGTGTTTTTTAGTTTGCAAGTGTTTTGGATTTTGCAAGCGTTTTGGAGTTTGTACGTGTTTTGGAGTTTGCAAGTGTTTTGGAGTTTGTACGTGTTTTGGAGTTTGCATGTGCTTTTTAGTTTGCAAGTGTTTTTTAGTTTGCAAGTGTTTTGGATTTTGCAAGCGTTTTGGAGTTTGTACGTGTTTTGGATTTTGCAAGTGTTTTGGAGTTTGTACGTGTTTTGGAGTTTGCATGTGCTTTTTAGTTTGCAAGTGTTTTTTAGTTTGCAAGTGTTTTTTAGTTTGCAAGTGTTTTGGATTTTGCAAGCGTTTTGGAGTTTGTACGTGTTTTGGAGTTTGCATGTGTTTTTTAGTTTGCAAGTGTTTTTTAGTTTGCATGTTTTGGAATTTGCATGTGTTTTTTAGTTTGCAAGTGTTTTGGATTTTGCAAGCGTTTTGGAGTTTGTACGTGTTTTGGAGTTTGCATGTGTTTTTTAGTTTGCAAGTGTTTTTTAGTTTGCATGTGTTTTGGAGTTTGCAAGTGTTTTGGAGTTTGTACGTGCTTTGTCTCTAGGGGCCACCGTAAATTTCCCTTTTAATAACATTTACATCAAACCATTGATTGTTTTAGCCACACAGTTCTCCTGTTATGAAGACATGTAAGGCCATTTGGGTATGTTATACAGGTAAAAATCCCATATGTAAATCTAACCATTGAAATTTCACTGGTACCCTGGTGGATTTCGATGGGGTCAAGAAAATATGTCTCATCTTGACATTAACCTAAACTTTATTTCAGTTTGGGTTTGTAATTGAACCCATTTGTGAATGTCTAATCTCACATCGCCACTATTGTCACTTTGGAAACCCAGCATTTGTGATCTTTGCAAACCTTTCCTCATACTGTGTGCAAATGGTCTGTCTCCCACTGAGCAGCGGAGAGAGGGGAAAATTACAAGGAAGGTTTCATCAAAGAAACAGAAATATCTGGAGAAATTGCAGAGTCTGAACAGCATGGTGTTTAGTCCAGTGAAAAGCTTTTTCTGGTAATGTTTTAATGTTGGTCTGCATTTTCTGCACATTGTGCCTGCGAGGGACATGGCAGCTTACTAAACAGAGCAGAACACCTCCAGATGACTGCATGTGGGGTTGATGCTGCATTGCAATTTGTGTATGTGTTTTGAGAGCCTCCTCCTGTCAAGGTAAATCTTTTATGAATTGTTGTAGGTAGCTGACCCAGCTTCTCCAGCCTCGACTCAGTCAATGTACCTAAAATAACCCTGATTTGATTTTTTAAATTAAATTAAATTTAATTTAGCTATCAAGCTATTCCATCTCTCATTCCTAGTTAAGTTTTTACATCCTCAATGCCCAAATTTTTTACAGCATTCAAATAACATAAAACCGCAATACAGTAAAAATCCAAAATTAAAATAAGTAAGACGGATACATGAATTTAAATTAATTTTAAAAATCTAACATTTTGAAATTATAGTATAATTAATTAAAATGAGGGTAGCGCTGATTGAATTTTAACCAACTTTTGACCATTACTGCAAATGATTCAATTTCTGTAATAAATTGGTGATTGATAGATGACCAGCCTTTAGGAGACTGCTGATTGCCCTAATTATGTCATTGCTGTTCAAAATGCTCCTAGTATCCGTTTTGTTTTTGGATTTACCTAGAAAGACCTGCAGGAGCCAGACTATAGCTAGAAAAATTTTGGCTGCTTAGTGGAAATGAAGCATACCCCTCAAAGAAATTCTGTTAAATTCAAATGATTTAGAAAAGAATGGAAAACAATCTTTACAAGGATATTTGGTGTATCATGGTGGCACAAAGCATTCACAAAGAAAAATCAGCTCTACCTCGATTTAACCATGCATGCTTCACATCGCTGTAAGTGTAACTCCTCATTTGGGTTTGCAGAGAATTCAAATGGTTCCTTAAAAATTTGAGTTCTTTTTTTTAATCCTACGGCCAAAATTACAGACAGACTATATGATACTTGGATACTATGATAATAAAGGATTAACGATGTGCAAGGTTGTGAGCTGTGTTATTCCACTGTAGCACAAGATCTCACTCAAGTGGATTTGATCAACTCATCGTCAGCCTTCATGGTTGATTTAAATGAAAAGCTTGGTGTACCTAAGATTTTCAGCAATGCATTCCTAAGTAGCATTTTCACAGTGAAAACAAGCAGGTGGACCCCTCCACTGCACACAATGAGCTCTGATGCTCATGCTGCACACACAGTCCCACTGCTTGTGAAAAATAACATACTAAGAAGTGGGGTACATTAATTTCCTCAATGTCACTGTAGTGACTTTTAAAAACTTTTTGCATCTTAAAAACATCAAAAGAATGTGCCAGCATCTGGCCTTGATGGAATACCCAATGTTAGGATGAAGGTGGCGGAGACAGTGACATACAACGATCACAGGTAAATCACCCAAAAGACAGTGCTAGACAGCAAAGCTCAAATTACAAAGATGTTTGAGTTCAATAAACCCTGTTACAACTTTAACCTCATCTCCAAGGACATATTTTCTGATCTAGAATGAGCCTCTCTTCAATATTCTGAGTTACTAGCGCCAGCAGAGAACATTTGCCTACGGTCTCATGGCATCTATTTCAGATGTTGTGCACAGCATGCCAAATAAATAAATGCAAAACGTTGAATTAAATTCAATGGAAGAGGTTTAAAAATTCTCCAGTCGCCACTCCAGGACTTGAATTTACCGTGGCAGCTGCTGGGATTGGAATGTGAGACTGGGTCGGTAAAACAGTCATGGTCATATCCTACGGAGAACAAAAATCGGAACTTGTAAGCATCACTTGCAGTGCCAGCCGTTGGGAGCATGCCAAGTTCTTGTTTTCTCAGCCACTCAGTAGCTAAACTCCAGATTTTGGGGAAGAGTGAAAATCTGTCTTTCTTTAGTGAGGAGGGTGAAAACCACTGACCTCAGGCTTAATGAGATGGGAGCTCTTGATTAAGTTCCTCTCTGATTTGAGAGTATAATTGAACATATTACAGATATCACACTTGTGCTATCAACAAGCCACTCTGTGAGGGCATCGTGGTAGCTCTTCCCCGCCATGCTCAGGACTCATTACAGTAGGAGATTGATTATGATTATGTATTGATTATACAGCCCTTTCAAAAAAAGGGAAAAAAGGAAAATCAACCACATTGTCTAACTGATCACCATGTCTAATCAGTTCACTAGGGTTCATCATTAGTAACTGGAACTATGCAAAATTAGAATGTCTATGTGATATTCTGTACAGAATAATATAAAAAGCCCAATAGCTTATCAAGGACATATTGAGCAAAGCGAACAATTACGATTGTGAAAAAAAAAGCAGAACGCTGTTAACCTTTTCCTCAATAAACAATATCATAATTATTAATTTTCAATCAGTTTCTACTTCTTATCTCAGACAGCAGTGTAAACAGGGATATTCAGACCACAGATGTTCTTCTGGGGGAACCCTGAGATGGAACCAATGGAATTTTCAGTGTGTGCTGTAAGACCTCAAATAGGACATGTGCAGGAGCCTCAGGCTGATTGTAAAGTGTTGGCACTCTGTCTGCATTTTTATGTTTGATGGCAATTATTTGCAACCTTTACCAATCTGTCTGTGAGTGATTACAGTCTGTCTGAGCCAACTACATTGTTTAGAGAGAGGTTGGCTCTCACCAGGTAAGCTTTGCATTCATCTTGTGATTGAAAGTAGTCACCCAGAGATTGAGGGTGTTCACACTCAATCTCTGGGTGACCAGTGTGTCCCCACAACGTCTTCCTGTCAGTCCCCAAATGTGAAAAAAGTCAACACAATCACTGGGCAACCACAGATTTTTCACTAGTTGCAAAGCGGTTGTTTTCCAGTTTTTTTTTTTGCAGGGTGATCCCACACCCTGGGATCACCCTGAATCAAAGGGTCCCACAGCCTTTTGATTCAAATCAAGTTGGTTCAAATTGGGCTTATTTATATACTCTAGCACCAAAACACAACTACAGTCATCTTGTGGTAATTTGCATGATAAGATACAAACCGTAAAGTTTTCAGGATCCCAACAAATGACTCCTTATGACCAAGCACTTTGGAACAGTGGGAAGGAGACACTCCCTTTTAACAGGAAGAAACCTCAGAAACAGGCTCAGGGTGGGGCAGGGGGAAGAAAAAGTAACGAGGAAAAAAATTAGTATAAGGAGACAAAACATAAAACTAAGGGAGGGACAGGACAAATTTAATGACATTCCACAATGGTACTATATGTAAATATTTTACTTAGTCTTTCTTTGTTAGTTAGTTCTTTGGGTTTGTATTTGGGTTCTTTGGGTTGATTGTATTTAAATAGTAAGGAAAAATTAAAGATAAACATCAGTATTTTAGAATTGTCGTTGGTACATACTGAAATTCAAGTTTGACAGTGGCTACAAAGGCAGAAAAAGTTTCTGTAGTCTTGGTAACATTTTATCATGTAAATTCTATTTCTTACACCCTTCATAAGCATTTTCAAAAATGTTTCAGTGGGGTTAATATAGGACAGAATCAAAGTTCTGACTGTATCAGTCACCACTCATACCACAGAGAGACTTAATTTGTCGAGAGCGATTTTGTAAGGGCACTGCATATCAGTAAAGCTTTGAAGTGGCATGCTGATATGAGCATGCTAAAGTGTCGACATGCTAATGTGAGAGAAAAGTTTCAAGTGGAAGAAGATAAAAAAGCTGCTGAAATGATCCAAACCATTTACCAAACACTGATTGTGAAATAACCCTCTCTCAGTCCCTCCACCTTCCAGGGAACACAGCGGCAGAGGAGTTTGTGAAATGAGCATGAAATCACAAGTGCAGATTATGTGTTGTGGGCTCCAATGTGAAAATTATGTTAAAAAGGATTGTGTAATACTTTCCCATACAGCTTTCACCCATCTGACAAAAAGTTAAAAAAATAGGCAAAAGAGATCTTTACTAAAAGTTTGATCAAACATCATTAGATACAAAGTAAATGCTTTTGGTTCAAAGTGTAATAAAGGACATTTGGAAGATATGACTGGTAAACTGATATAGTTTCAGCCTAATAGCTCACAGAGGTAACCTTATTAGAATCAATAGCTCGTTTGCAGGAGATTCCACATACTGAGAGACAATGTGTGTGGCAGGCAGGGTTAGACTAAAATTCAGGACTCGGAAGCTAGACCAAACCCCCGATACAGCTTTATTGATAGACTTAGAAAAGAAAAGAATTTAAACTAGGTTGATATGAAGAATTTGCTACACTGGGAAACTATACACAAAAAGGACACGCAGCAGGAGGGAAGATACGTGACGTGACAAAGAACAGTACGAGAAATAGATAATATATACATATGAGGGACTCAGGGCAGAGAGGACATATCTGAGGAACAGATATAATCTAATTTATGAGGTGGGGGAAGCGAAACTGACGCACACAAAACGAGAGACTGTCAAAATAAAACAGGAAGTAGCACACTAACACAGAGTCAGACAAAGACAAGTGAGCTTGACATGGGCACGGAACACAGAGAGACCAGACAGACAGACATGATCTGAAGACAAGAAGCAGAACTTGAACTTAACAATCAAAGAATACAAATAGTAACATAGTTAACAAACTCAGATATTTAAAAGAAAACTGTCATCAACCCAGGAACCAGGACTCAATGTGCACTATTGTTTGTTTACATTTTCCACTGTAAATTCTGTAAAAACAAACAAACACAAAAACCCCCCAAAACGTACAAATATTCAAACCTGCTGTTCTTCTAATGGCAGCTAGAGGATGGTATATAAGAATGTCTAACCATGCATCCATTCTTTTCCGCTCATCCAGTTGCTGGAGCCCATCCCAACTGTCTTAGGGTGAGAGGCAGGGTATACCCCTAACACGTAGAAAGTTTTGTTTTGAGAATGTAAAATAAATGGATAAAACTTTACAGTCAGTTTGGCCATACACACATTTCACACTGCAAGTCACCAAAACTATTTCCAGTAAACACGTCTTTATTTCAATCTAATCTAATAAATAGAAACAATTAAAGTGTTAGACCAGTGTTAACTTGATGGAGGTGCGTGGGTGTGTAGCTTAATATTCAGTTGATTTTTACGGGGGCTAAGATGTTGTCTCTTTAATTTTGGGACAGGACTGTGTTGGGTTGGTTTTTGAGAGAGAGAAGACAAATCTGCTCAAAGTGCAAAGCCTTCAAATCCGTAGATGTTAGCAATATTTGTCCAGGCCTTCTTCTCTGCCACCTGATGTTTAAGCATTTCTTCTGTCAATTTTTTCCATTTTTTGCAATGTTAATCCATGTCTTTGACACATCTGCAGTCTTTGGGTTGCTTCTTCTTCCAACTGTTGTTTCAGTTGGTCAGTTGGTTGTTGAATGACTATAAGCTCCTGGAATTGCTTCAGTGTAGTTTCTTCAGCTTTCCTCTTTGGCTGAGTTGAGCTCGTTAATCGGCAGGGATACAGGAGCGAAACCATAGGTGTGGCCTCTGCACAATCTCCTTTGATTAAAATATTTTAATTATCCTGTTCCTTTTAAATACTCACAAGGGCCTTTAACCCAGCATTTTAACCATTTTCTCTAAAAACTACCTTGAATTTTCAAATATTTGCCCCAACAAAAATACAATTGTTAAAAAAGAAATTAGTTGTATAACCATAAAACCTGGGTCGGACTCTAATACCACATGCAGACGATTAAAAGAAATCAAAAACAAAACCTAAAATAAGCTATATACGTGTATATAACCCTAACCCATACATAGACACATACATATACACCGACCATAGCGCTATCGAAACTTCAACTTTTTCATTGAAGAAATTTTATAAAGAGACTGATTAATAATTTCTTAGTTCCTTACCAATTGATCTCTCATGACAGAATTACTTTAACCAAATCACAGAATTAAATTTTAATAACAATGTGCATGTCTTCATTTTTTGCCCCCCCCCCCCTCCCTCTTTTTTCTTTTCCTCATGAGTGAACAACCAGTTCGCTGCCTTGACCAGGCCGAGGCTCAACTCTCACCAGTCCAAATTCCATTGGTCTCCTTTTTGTCTATCCAATCGAGCCCCACATTTGTGCGCCAATTTGTTGGTTTGGTTTTTGAGAGAGAAAGTGCATTTCCTTAAATTTCTTAAGTGGTTGAAGGTTCAAGTTAAAAAAAAAAACAAAAAAAAACCCAGCTGCCCTGTCTGTCTGCTTGCTCAGGAGACCCAAACAAACAAAAAGCACCACACCCAGACAGTAAATGATTTTTATTATGTCTGATAAACAGGATACTAAGCTGATTGGTCAAAAGTTGGAGGAAAGCCACAGTTTAACATTTTGGCTGAGATCCATCACTTTGGCTCACGTTTCTTCTTCTGCAGCTTTCTGGGCATCTCCTTATTTGGAGACGCCACTTCACCATGGCAACCACCTCTTACCCTCCAGTCCTGCATGGTTGAAGACGGAGCTAGGGTGCATACCATAACAGCACCTGATTTGTGGCTGAGGTCTTAGGCTACGTTCAAACTGCAGGTCTTAATGTTCAATTCCGATTTTTTGATCAAATCCGATTTTTTTTTGTCTGTTCGTTCACACTACAAATAAAATGCGACAGCAAAAGCGCTCTATTGTGTACGCTCAAAGCGGCCCGCATGTGCAAAAGAAGACGTCACACACAACGCGCTCTGTTTAGACCCAGAACAAACAGTATTGTTTGACTGATGGCCCTTAATAAAAAGACTTCGGACTTTACGTTTCCCAATTTTTTGCTTGTTATCTTGTTATTTACATAATAATGTAAATAACCTAATAATGATCCTTATTGCTGTTTTAGAGAGGAGCGGTGCTTCAAAGGATAGCTGCAGATTTCTGTCAGAATCTGCAGATTATACAGTACAAATAAAATGTTCACGTTGTCTTCCCAACAGTTTCACTGACATCTACACTGGATGGCCAGGAAGCGTTCACGTCGTCTTCTCCGGCGCTGATAATTAGCGTCTGTCTCGTGCCAGTGACGTAAAAGACGGATTTAATGCGACATGACCGTTCAAACAGCAGTCGCTTTCTAAAACATCGGATATGTATCGGATTCAGTACCACATACGAAAGTGACCCAGATCGGATTTGAAAATATCGGATTTGTGCCGTTCACACTGTCATAGCATGATCGGATATGGGTCGCATAGGGTCAAAAAATAAATAAATAAAAATCGGATTTGATGTGCTTTCGCCTGCAGTGTGAACGTAGCCTTAGTCTTGTGTCTGTTGGTATCAGAGTAACAGTCTACTTCCACTGTGCGGTAAACAATAAAACACACGTGTGATCCCAATTACAAGATATTAGCCTTACAGATAAAAATAAATCCCAACAACTGAGCAAACAAAAACAATCTCATGGTTCCTTCCTGAAAATGGGAAAAAAAAATGACATACACTTTATACTTCACAATTTCCTGCACCAAACCGTCAAGGATGGCTGACTTCAACTTGGGATCTGGAATAAGTGCAGTTCCATTCTGATTGTATGCAATTTTTTCCTGCTGAAGTTGTAATTTGAACACTTGGGCACATAAAAGACAGCAGGCCAAGAAGACCGTGAGCTTGTTGACTCACTTGATGACAACACATCCGTGTCCACAGATCCACCAGACAGGTACGAAGAATTGTTAACAGAGGAACAGCTGAGGGCTTCGGAGTCCTGGACAGGATCAGGAATGATATAATCCTCATGCTGCATAGTGGTGGGTCTTGACATGTCAATAACTTTAAGAGTCCCTCTGTCTCAGTGCCACAAAGAACTCATTCCCAAACAAGGAATCCATAAACTGAAGTCTGAAATTGCCCTGAAGGCCACACTGTCTCTTGACTTCAACGATGAGATCCTCAATTGATTCAGGTGGTCCATTGGAGAGAGTGAGCCTTTGACAGGTTCCATCAGTCAAGATGATCTTTGGGATCATAAGGGGCCCCCATTTTAAGCAGTTACTCTGTAGACAAAAAAAAACAAAAACATTACATCAGACACCCAGAAACAATCATTTCAGTTTAGTCTTCATACAGTTACTCATACATAGCAGTCAGTTATAAAAGGTCAGATGTAAAAAAAGAAAAGAAAGAATGTATCTAATGAAATACATGTGACTGAACTTATTACACTTATTTGCACACCTTTTATTTCTATATGCCTTTTTAAAGTCACCATGCGGACCGATCCGATCTTGTAGTCAACCAGTGGATAAGTGTCAAGGAGTTCACGAAGTGAAAGTGCTCCCTGTACCAGCCACCAAGCTCTCTGACAATGTAGAATATGCTCTGGTTTACAATGCAGCTGGTTTATTTCACAGAATTCTGGCAACCCACCAGCTGCCCTGTGGGCCAGTACCATTCCCTTCCTATAAGTTATAATAATGAATAATAATAATAGATTGGATTTATATAGCGCTTTTCAGGACACCTTTCAGGAGCTTTACAATTCCACTATTCATTCACTCTCACATTCACACACTGGTGGAGGCAAGCTACAGTTGTAGGCCAGACTGACAGAAGCGAGGCTGCCATATCGCGCCATCAGCCCCTCTGGCCAACACCAGTAGGTGGTAGGTGAAGTGTCTTGCCCAAGGACACAACGACCGAGACTGGCAACCTTCCGATTACAAGACGAACACACAACTCTTGAGCCACGATCGCCCCTGAAGTTATGCCCTTTATTGTCACACACTGTGCAAGGTTGACCTCTAGAATGTCAGGAAACGTTTGCCTAATGACTCTAGCCATTTCCTCTTTAAGCAAATCCACTGGAAAAGTTGATACAACTGAGACCTCAAGTTCAGTCTTGCCAAGAGATGGGGAGCTTAGATGGTAAGCTATCATCTGATGCTTTGAGGCTAAGGAGAGAGGCACATTCTTAAAGCAGCTTGTGTGTCTGATGACCTGCTTGGAAAAGCTGTGTTTGGCCTCGAAACGCATTGTCCACAGCCAAACAACTGGACCAAAAAAAACCTAATCATCTGTGGATAATGCTCCAAATAATGGTGTTTTGGTAGTAGCTTAACATCAGGAAACAGTGCCTGGCATCTCTGTCTGTGCTCTATAATTGTGCTTTCCAAGAAAGCCAGAGAGTCATCACTATGCACAGGAGACACGACAAGTTCTGTGATATCCATCAGAGTCATGAGAACAAGCCATGCAGGCCCATCTTCAGGCACAAGTGATCCAACTAAAAAAGGCAAGAACCGGAGCAAGCCCCAGTTCTCATGCGCATTTCCTACAACTGTTTTGGTGCTAGAGAAAGTTTGTGACACTACATGAGGTCTGTTTGTCTTATCTTCCCATTTGTAGGGGAACTTCAGAATCGAATTGTTCAATTCGGCTAAAGGGAAAAACTAATTTGATATAAGAACTGTCAAGCAATGACCCAACTCTACTGGGATTATACCCTCAAAAACATGAGCAAGATCAGGCGGATAACCAAATATGACATGAAAGTGGGACAGATTTTTGGTGAAGACACATTCTCTTTTCACTCCACAACAGCCTGTACCTGTATCTTGGGCTTGTTTGACATGGACCTGGTGAAGCTCTTTGCTTCTTAGCGTGAAAGCACCAGACGCTACAGAATACAGCTGAATATCACTGCTCTTCCCTGTTCAAAATCTGCAATAGTATTCTACAGAAAAACTTTGCATAAATCCTGCAACACTGTGTGCTCCAAGGTTATCTGCAATTACACTTACGACTGTACCTTTGACTGACTCTCCTAATAGTGGAACGTAAACGCCATGTCCTTCAAGAGTTTTCAGATCCTGTAGAAGAGGTTCCAATATTTTGTCATAACCATAGGTTTCAACGTCAGTGGTTTTGAACAACACTGACAAGTAGATGGAACATAAGGAGGAATGAGATCCTGAAGGCAAGTTAGTCAAAACCCAATAAATGGCACAAAGCTTGTGTTTCTTTCATGAGGTACCAAGGGGGTTACAGACTTCAAAGTCATCCACATAAAAACGTAGGAAAATCCTTAGCTTTTCTCCAGAAAGGAAAAAGTTTTCCTTAAATAGGGAACCATCACTTGAAGACCTGCAATGATATGACCCAGTAGAGTCTGTGCCCGCCTGTTTTTTTATGGCATTTCACAACTTCATCAACAACACCTGTTCGACTCAACAGCTGCTGTAACAATTTCAGTAATGGGACATATTGGAAACTGTGTTTCTTTTCAGCATCAAGTATATATTCAACTGGTTCTAAAACACAGAAATTTTCCTTGTAATACTGCTTAGGCAAATATGCTGTGCTTAGGGGACCACCCTTTTGTATGGACTTTATTTGATATGATATACCTTTATTAGTCCCACAAGGGGAAATTTCATGTTAAGGCTGCCGATCTATTGCACGCAATGGCAGCGCCATCTTACCCTCCGACCATACATACATTACACAAAAACATCACATGGGGAAGACAGGTCAGGGGGATATAACAATGGAAAAATGCACCACATGAGGAAAGATAAGGAGAAAAAAATAATTCCCCCCAGACTGAGCTCCAACAGGGAGATCAGTTTGAGAACAGAAAAAAAAAACACCTCTGCACATAGCACATCATTGAATATCCAGAGGATTACGTCAGATTCAGAGATCGATCTATCTCCATCTATCTGACACACACACACACACACACACACATATAAACTTAACCCCTGACACAAATCTGTCATCACTCTTACATTCATAGGTGCTTAAAATTGGAAGCCAACATTAAAGAATTGTTTGTTTCTTTATTAATCTAGGTTTACAATAACATTGATGTTATTGCACATAACAAGAATATAACCTCATTTTCCAGACATATGTGTAATCATAAAAGTAAAAAATGCCACCATCACAAACAACATTAAGTTTTACTGAAAAAAGTTATTTCGGACAAGCAGAACATTAAAGTGCCAATCTTTTGCTTACTTATACATAATGTTTGGAGAAGCAGCTCCCATATGATCCACACAAAGTTAAAAAAAAAAAAAAAAAGACAAAAAAGGTTGTAACTTTTGTTTGGACAGTATTGGAAAATTCACAATCCAAAACTTAATTAGACAATTAGGACCACTGTTTATTGACCATGCTTTTCTTGGGATGCTGGGAGCAATTGACCATTGAACAAATGTATCTGTTTGTAGATATCTGTATTAGTTGGGCTTGAATAAGATAATAATTAAGTAAGTGGCACTTCACCTACGACAATGACTACGACAGATGCTTTGGCATTCATGGGCAAAGGTTCTTAAACCCAAGTCTAAGGCCACACACACACACACACACCCACTTGAAAACGCAGCTTTTTCTGTGCATTTGGGTCTTTCGTCCACACATAAACGGGATTTTGAATCACTGAAAACTGCGATTTTCACACAACGCCTTTTTAGACGTCACGCTTACGTCTACATGAGATGAATTTCTACAGTAGCGGATATTGACAAAATACTGTTGCTGTTAATCTTACTGTTTGCAGTTTTTACACACTTACATATACATACACAGTCACTGTGCCTCCATTTAGAAAGACAGAGGTGTCAGAGTGAACTTATACATTCAACACAGACGCTCTCACAACCTAAACGGGGCGACTGTGGCTCAAGGGGTTGGGAAGCGTATCTGTAACCGGAAGGTTGCCGGTTCGATCCCCGGGCTCTCTGTCCTGGTTGTTGTGTCCTTGGGCAAGACACTTTACCCTACCGCCTACTGGTGTTGGCCAGAGGGGCCAATGGCGCGATATGGCAGCCTCGCTTCTGTCAGTCTGCCCCAGGGCAGCTGTAGCTACAACCGTAGCTTGCCTCCACCAGTGTGTGAGAGTGAATGAATAATGGCATTGTAAAGCGCTTTAGGTGCCTTGAAAAGCGCTATATAAATCCAATCCATTATTAAATACCTACGACAACTTCGTAGTCCGTGTTGCGAAAACATTTTGTTTTTTATTAAATTTCTGTATGCATTTTGTGTATTCCCCAGTTGTGAGTCTACACCAGTCGTATTTCACAGCGTTGTGAACCTGGCCATGAGAGCCAGAGACACATGTTGATGCATGTGTGTGTGCATCTCTGTGACGTTCTAGGAGCTTGTTAAGCCACTAAAAACCCCAGTGTTCTCTACCACATTCCAAATCCGACCGATAACAGCTGATTTCTCCCGACTATGTGCACTTTGTTAGACTATTTTTCAGCTATAGCCATGTAGCTAATACCAACACCAATCACTTTTATTGATTTCAATAAAAGTGATTTGATTTCATTTAGCTAGCAGTGTAAAAGAAAAAAAAAAAAAAAAAAAGGAAAAAACAACATGTGCACTTTGGTGCATGCTGTATGAAATGCATTACAGATTACTTTTTATACAGCACGCAACAAAATAATTCTGTGAAAACCTCCCCAAGTAAAACAAATGTATTTAATTCACTTACCTTCTCACTATGCCTACTAACTCAGTGTCACGGTGGGGTACGCCGGTGTGAAGAGGAGGTAGACCCAGATGCAGACACGGTGGAGACAGAACTAGGTTTCCAAAAATAAAGCGAGCCTTTATTGTGGCTGATGGCATGACAAAAACACTAGAGAACACTGAAACTGGAAAAACTAGAAAGACTAAGAACACTGTGTAAACAAAAGACTATGACACTCTGTGAAAGAACTATGAAAAAACTATGAACACAGAGTAACTAGGCAGGCTATGAAACCGTGACACAATAACGGAACCTATGAAAAGATGAGATGAGGATAACATTTCATTTCATTTATTTATTGTCATTGTCAGAGAACAATGAAATTGCGTTTGGGGCTTCCGTACAACCCGTAAATAAAATAAAGAAGAAAATAATAAATACCCCTTAAAACCCAAGTGTAAATATTTAACCCAGTGTGACTCCAGTGCAATAAGACAATCCTTAGCAACAACATGAGAACATGACAAGTAATGTTCATAAGAAATTCAGACAAAGACCTGAGAAACATGACAAAGTACACCAATGCAACGCGTTCAATATTATTGTACTGTGAGATATGATGTCAGATATGATAGTTATCTATTTAAGAAAGAGGGGGGGGGGGGGCAGGAGGGGGAAAGAGAATAAAGATATGATGCACCAATGCAGACGATCTGACACCGACTGAGCAGAAACACACGGATTAAGTACACTTAAGGAATGATCAGGGGAAGCGGAATCACATGGGGAAAACAGCCGACAACAATTAACATAATGACAGGACAGGGGACGTGAAGTTAAATACAATAAACAAAAAACACAAGGATCCTTCAAAATAAAACGGGATACATAACGAGACCCAGACATTACTCGAACTAGACCAACAAAGAAAACTTGGACATGAAACATGACAGATAAACACACAAAGACTTAACACAGAAAAACTTCACACAGGGATGAGACAAATGGGGAGCTTGATAAATCATGAATTAAAACTGTAACCTAGGCATGACAGAATGTAACTAGATAAACTGAAATGAAACTAGACTGAAAGGAATAACAAAAACATCAAGAAACTCAGAATACTGGGTCACATGACCATGACAGGACCATGACACTCAGAGCCAAAGGTTGGATGTGGCTTAACAGTCTTCCAGAATCTGGCAATCAATTGCGCTCTCCTTAAATAATGTTGTTGTCAAAAGGCCGCGCCTATGTGATTATCCAATCATATTTAGTTGCTCTCTTTGAATATATTACATCATTTCCGTTGGTGGTCAAATATGATTACAATGGTTTTAGTATACTAATTTAGTCATTTTATATCAATGCAAGAAAAATTTGTAGTTTCAGTATTGTTTATAATTAAGTAAATGGTACTTTATTCAATAATGTAAATAAACAAAACATGAAAGACTTGTGTGGCATTAACTAAATTCATTTGTGCAAATTCAAAATTCTGCCAATTCCCATTTTTCAGTGTAGTTGCTCAAGGAGTTTATCCACCTATAACTAAATAAATAAAAACTGTAGGCTGGACACTTACTGGTGGGACATACACCCATTGTTGCGTCCCACGGCGCAAAGTGACGTTGGTGTGAAGTCTTTTATAAGTCATTTTTGGACTTTCAATTTTGGTCGACTGGTTGTTTTGTAACGCTAGGCAATTTCTTTAATTCAGCATCTGCTAAACATAGAGTGTTGTCGTTGGTAGGACCTCTGTGTACGGGCTATTTATGGTCGAAATATGGCTGTTGTGGATGTCTTTCAAAGTCAAACTTGGGCTCATTTTAGACATCTTTTTTGTAATGCTTCCACATGTATAAGCTCTGTAATTCAATGTTTTCAGGGGGTGGAGGGCACGTTTTCTGTGCAGAAACAGTTACGTGTGAAGGAATGCAGAGTGATCACGGACATCTACAAGATGGCGTGGGCGCTTGAGCTAAAACAAAAGTGAGCAGCTGCTCAGTCGATTTGGAGCAGAAATGACCCCAGCTTGTCACAGACAGTTTGCAGAATGCATGCATCGACGAAGACTGTTGAGCAGATAGTCCATAGTTCATACACACTTGCACAACTTCTAGTACTTTCCATTGCAACTTCTCTCAGAGTAGGTTACTGATCACAATCACACTCACACTCATTTCTCTTGCAAAGCTTTTCACACTAAAACAGGATACTTTTAAAAATGAACCATATGTAACGCAAATTCTCTTTTAAGTAATTTTAAGTAAGTTTTCTAAATACTTAAAACATTTTTGTTTTACATTTTAACAGGGATTTCAATAATATTTCAACACATTTTAATAAATGACATTTTTTAACCTGGTTTAAAACAAATAAGTTGATCAACTAAAAAAAATTAGTTAAAGAAAAACAGGAAAATGTAAAATAACCAAAAATTATCAACATGTACTGAATAAATCAGTCTAACACATAATAGTTGTTTATACATAATCCATATTCATATGTATCATATTGATAAAAACCATGTTAATATCTGTAAATTAAAAAATGTTACATTTATTAATCATGTATAAACGACATCCAAAAAATTTTGTTCAAAGTTAAAGCATTGAACATCATATTCACTTCCAAGTTGGGTCACGGTTGGACGTCTAAATTGTGGAACTAGTTTAGACGTCATGTAGTTGTCCAGAATTGGTCATGGACCAACAGACCCTATATAGACATGATCCACATGTCTATCCAATGTTCAGTGTTTAGTGGGATTTGGAGTGCCTCTTTCACAACGCAAAATCTTTGAACCAGAGTATTAAAATGGACCACAAAAGTGACATACTAAACAGCAGACTGCTTGAGTAAGCAGGCAGGACTGTGATATTTGCCCCTATGAGTGTTAATTTATTTGGAACTCATAAATGGGCACTTACCAGTAGTTTTAAGCACAATCCCAGAGTTTCATGGTTCTCTCCTACAGTAGCTTTCACTTACTTTAAATAATCACTTGAAACGTTTAGACCAAAGCGCCACATATTTCTGGCAGAATTGCACACACATACATACTGGTGCACAATTGGAGTGCAATTGCGTAGAAAGCCTGTAAATGAATGCGCCTCCCCCTGGTGGATAAGATATTACCACTTCCTATTCCTAAATACTGCTTGGGATGTTACTACTCGTGGTTGCATCGTCCACATCGCAGGGATATCGTTACGGTCAGTCATCCGAAGAATATATTATGTGTGATAAACAGGACACTAAGGTGATTGGTCAAAACAGTTTAGGGTGGCCTTACCCATATGGAAAAGATATATATAAATCTTATAAAATTTGTATCCGTCTTGTGTGAAACTTGTATGAAAAGCATACAAGAGTAAAAACAGATATAAGATCCCTTGAAAAATTATATAATGAAACTTGTATGTTTTAGATACTTACTAAAACAATGTATGAAAGTAATGAGAAAGTGGCCACTTTCATGAGTAAATCACATATAGGTTTTTACTATTTCTTTTCCATATGGGTATGCCTGATGTTGGCTCAGACTTCAGTTTCTTCTGCAGCTTTCTGGGCATCTCCTTATTTGGAGACGCCACTTCGCCCATCACCATGGCAACCACCTCTTACCCTCCATCAGACCTGCATAAAGAGGATAAGAAAAGGGGGAAGAGCTCCTCTAACCCAGAAATTTACAACTTTTTTTTTCTAACAGAGTCAGGCTCACAAATGTATGTACCTGAGGCCTCCACTAGCAACCCTCCCCTTCATATTCCTTAGAGAAGGGGCCTCTCTCTGTAATGCCTAATATTATGAGAGTAACAGTCTACCTCCAAAACCTCTCCACAATACACTGTGATAAAAAATAAATGCCAGCACTTCCACAACTTGCTATATGTTTAACCAAATTAATCCAAAGAGAAATCTTGCCAAAATGCATAATTTTTGCATTTCATTTGCTGCTTGTATGGAAGCAATAACCCAGAGTAGGCATCAGATCTTATTTAGCTGAACTTCATTCAAATGAAACTAACTGTGGCTCATTTAGTGAATGGGTAGTATGAGCTACATACATACACACACACACACACACACACACACACACACACACACACACATATATATAGGGAGGCAACAACCGCAGGAGTCCTGCACTGGTTTAAGTATTGGTGATTTTGTTACTTTAATGGAGCTTTTGGTATTGACCCCTATTTTTCAATCATTTTGAGGGGGGCTGAAAAAAGTCAATGCTGATGGATTCCTTAGGAGCTCATATGATTTTATTGGTAAAATAACTAAGAGTGAAAGTTACAAGTTCATATTTTTAAAAGAGATGAACTTTCTGATAGGATTTGAGTTGATTTGAGTTTTAACATCAAACATCAAGAAGAATGCAAAAAGTAGTATTCCTCCTGAGCAGAAATACTATCATCATCATCATCATCTTAGCACTTTAAAACCAAAGTGCTGAACAACGCAAAAACAAAGAAAAGCAAAATATAGTATAAAATAACAGGAGGCATGTAAGTTTCCCGCCGAGTTAAAAGCCAGTGAATAAAAACAGATTTTCAATCTGGACTTAAAGAACTGCACTGAAAACGTTTGTCTAATATGAAGGGGAAGGTTGTTCCAAAGCATCGGAGCCGCAATTGAGAAAGCTCGATCTCCTCTGAGTTTCAGCCGCGACTTAAGGACTGACAGCAGCAATTGATCGGCTGAACGGAGCGAGCGAGTGAGAACCAGGGTTTTAATAGTTTTGCAATTTTCATTAGTTTTTATTTTTATTTAGTTTTAACTTCAGATTTTCAATTTTATATCAGTTTTAATTAGTTTTTACCAATTGTTTGCTAGTTTAGTTTAGTTTTTTTTTTTTTTTAAATCCTTAGTTTCAGTTTAGTTTTGATTAGTTTCAGTTATAGCTTTAGTCGTGTTTGCAATAATTAAGTGTAACAAAATCCCAGTTTCATCATATCAGTCATTCTCTTCTGCTTATCCTTGGGTATGTTGCTATTCCAGCTACCATACCCTGCACCCTGGACAGGTCGCCTGTCTGTTGCAGGGCTAACACGCAGAGACAGACAACTCACATTCCCACCTATGGGTTCTTTAAATAAATAAATGAATAAATAAATAAAGGCAGATGAACAACCATTGATACCAGGCAACTATAAAATGTATATCTTGGCCCCAATGAGACTATTAACTCTTGCAGCACCGGGTGTTCGTAATTTTGGTTCAAGTGAATTGATAAACTTTTTGAAGGCAATTGACTCACACAGTTATGTAGATGTCCCCATCCTGTTGTCTCGGGATGCATCACTCTGCCTTGCCTGGGGTTAGCTTCTGTTTTCTGGGATGAGGGTTGAGTGTGCTCCCTTACCTTCTCAAGGTAAGCTAGGTTAGCCTTCTTGTGCGAGCTTTTCAAGTGCACTTTAAGGTTTGTGGGATTTTTTTCCCTTTAGAAATGTCCCTCATAATTTGTCTCTTTCCACTACAAGACACTTGCTTTATCCAAAACACAGTCATATTCAAAGTAATCCCAAATTGGACTCTGGCGCTTTCTTCCGACTTTTCCTGACAAGATTCTGCGCGAGGACGGAGCAGCAACACAGACGACTTGACTAACGTACTGCCACCTGCTGGCATAATTAGACGGCAAGAAAAAAATCTGGAAACTAAACTTCATTTTTACCCTTGCCTATTGTATGACACGCACACATCAATGAAAACTAAACACATTTTTGCTATAAATCCAGTTAATTTTAGTTAGTTTTGTGAACACTCATTACAGTTTTAGTTAGTTTTCCTTTTTTTGTTTATATTTTTATTTGCGTTAACGAAAAAATTTTTTCACTTCTAGTTTTCGTTATGTCGTTAGTTTTCGTTAACGATAATAACCTTGGTAAGAACATGAGGCTTCAACAAATTGGATAAATAAACACGGGCCAGACGGTTTAAAGATTTAAAAACTAATAAAAGGACTTTAAAACGGATCCTAAAAACAATAGAAAGCCAATGTAGTGAAGCCAGAACCGGAGTGATGCGGTCAAATTTCCTTCTACCAGTTAAAAAACGTGTTGCCGCATTTTGCACTAATTGCAAGCGTCAGGGTACCCAACCCCAATTAAAAGGGAATTGCAATAGTCCAAACGTGAGGTAATAAAGGCATGAATAACAGTTTCCAAATTACATTTGGAAAGAAAAGGCTTGACCTTCGATAGGTGTCTGAGTTGATAAAAAAGCTGATTTTACCACCCCATTTACATGACCAACAAAGGTAAGTGCGGAATCAAAATTCACACCAAGATTTACAATTGAACTTTTCAGATGGTAGGTCAAAACACTGAAATCTGCATCTGGAGAAACAATAGAGCGATGCGGGCCAAATAAAATTGCTTCCATTTTATGATCATTAAAATTTAAAAAGTTATTTGCCATCCACAGTTTAACGTCACTGAGACAGTCAAGTAAAGATTGACAGGGAGAAGTATGGTGGCTAAAAGATAAATAAAGCTGACAATCATCAGCATACAAGTGAAAAGATACTTTATGTTTTCAAAATATTGTGCCAAGAGGGAGTGAACACAGCCAGAAGAGTGATGGCCCAAGGATAGATCCTTGGGGCACACCCCAATGCAGAGGGGGAAATCAGGAGTCCTACCAAAAGGGTAGGACTCACAAAATACTGTTAAATTATTTTAATCAATTTTGTGTGTTATTTAAATGACCAAGGCCTGTCATTCTTGCTCTGGGTTTTATCACTTTTATTTAAATAAAATACATTGAGCTATGGTGTAACTTCATTTTTTTCCACAGACTGGGGTTACTCATTAAAAAATAAGCATCTTAAAGGTGAGGAAATAAACACTGCAAAAACATGAGAACATGTTCAAAGTAATTATGAGAATCTCCATATTGACTTGCTCCCATTAATCTAACACTAACATTAAGCTAATGTTTTTTGCTTACTTGAATTTAGTTTACACAGGTTAGTTTTGTTCTTTTTTGTGCTATCATGTTTTGGAAGGATGGCCTCTTGAATCTTAAGTGTGTGTTCTAATATTAATATATTATGCTAATATAATATACTAATATATTATATTATGTTTCTTTCAAAGCAGGGAATGAGGAAGAGTTCGGTAACAGATAAGGGCATCTGTTAATATGCAAATCCATATAGAAAAGAGAAATAAATGTAAAAAATATAAGTTTTTGTTAAAACAAATCTGTGAGCAAGTCATAAAAAGTAAAAGCTCATTTTTGGGGGGGAAAGTAGGAAAATGGAAAAGTGGAAGGACCCAAGTTCTCCTTATGTACTTTTATCTATTCATATGGATAAGATAGGTGGGCTTTTTTTTAACTCTACCTTTTTCATATTCACAGCAGAGTACTGCTTCACAAAATACCAGATTAACTCCATATTGTATAAATAACACAAAATTAATTACAAGTAATGAATTACCACTGATGAAAGAACACTGTGTTCTTTCTGGCTGTTCATATATCTGTCTCCCTCTGTGTTCTTTCCCTGTCTGTTTCTGACTCTTTCTACTTTTTCTTTCTGCTAATTTTGTGTGTGTATATATATATATTTAAAAAACAAAATAAAAAAAAAAACCACCCAGCACGCCCCTGCGGGCGGTTTATCCTTCAAGCTCGGGTCCTCTACCAGAGGCCTGGGAGCTTGAGGGTCCTGCGCAGTATCTTAGCTGTTCCCAGGACCGCGCTCTTCTGGACAGAGATCTCCGATGTTATTCCCGGGATCTGCTGGAGCCACTCGCCTAGCTTGGGAGTCACCGCACCTAGTGCTCAGATTACCACGGGGACCACCGTTACCTTCACCCTCCACATCCTCTCGAGCTCTTCTCTGAGCCCTTGGTATTTCTCCAGCTTCTCGTGTTCCTTCTTCCTGATATTGCTGTCATTCGGAACCGCTACATCGATCACTATGGCCGTCTTCTTCTGTGTGTCTACCACCACTATGTCCGGTTGGTTAGCAACCACCATTTTGTCCGTCTGTATCTGGAAGTCCCACAGGATCTTAGCTCGGTCATTCTCCACCACCCTTGGGGGCATCTCCCATTTTGACCTCGGGACTTCCAGGTTATACTCGGCACAGATGTTCCTGTACACTATGCCAGCCACTTGGTTGTGGCGTTCCATGTATGCCTTGCCTGCTAGCATCTTGCACCCTGCTGTTATGTGCTGGATTGTCTCTGGGGCATCTTTACACAGCCTGCACCTGGGGTCTTGCCTGGTGTGATAGCCTTTATGGATCTTGTACTCAGAGCTTGTTCTTGTGCTGCCATGATTAGTGCCTCTGTGCTGTCTTTCAGTCCAGCTTTGTCCAGCCACTGGTAGGATTTCTGGATATCAGCCACCTCCTCTATCTGCCGGTGGTACATACCGTGCAGGGGCCTGTCCTTCCATGATGGTTCCTCGTCTCCCTCCTCTTTCTTGGGTTTCTGCTGCCTGAGGTATTCACTGAGCACTCGGTCAGTTGGGGCCATCTTTCCAATGTATTCTTGGATGTTCGTTGTCTCATCCTGGACTGTGGTGCTGACACTCACCAGTCCCCGGCCCCCTTCCTTCCGCTTAGCGTACAGCCTCAGGGTGCTGGACTTGGGGTGAAACCCTCCATGCATGGTAAGGAGCTTTCTTGTCTTTATGTCAGTGGCTTCTATCTCCTCCTTTGGCCAGCCTATTACCCCAGCAGGGTACCTGATCACGGGCAGGGCGTACGTGTTGATGGCCCGGATCTTGTTCTTACCATTCAGCTGACTCCTCAGGACTTGCCTGACCCTCTGCAGGTACTTGGTGGTTGCAGCCTTTCTAGCGGCCTCTTCATGGTTCCCATTTGCCTGCGGGATCCCCAGGTACTTGTAACTGTCCTCTATGTCTGCAATGTTGCCTTCTGGTAGTTCAATCCCCTCAGTTCTGACTACCTTCCCTCTCTTTGATACCATCCGACTACACTTCTCCAGTCCGAACGACATTCCAATGTCATTGCTGTATAGCCTGGTAGTGTGGATCAGTGAATCGATGTCTCGTTCACTCTTGGCATACAGCTTGATGTCATCCATGTACAGGAGGTGGCTGACAACTGCTCCGTTCCGTAGTCGGTATCCGTAGCCAGTCTTGTTAATGATCTCACTGAGGGGGTTCAGGCCTATGCAGAACAGCAGTGGGGACAGAGCATCTCCTTGGTAGATCCCGCACTTGATGGTGACTTGTGCTATGGGCTTGGAGTTGGCCTCTAGTGTTGTACGCCACATCCCCATTGAGTTCCTGATGAAGGCTCTTAGGGTCCCATTGATCTTGTACAATTCTAGGCATTCCAGTATCCAGCTGTGGGGCATTGAGTCATAGGCCTTCTTGTAATCAATCCAGGCAGTGCACAGGTTGGTCAGTCTGGTCTTGCAGTCTCGGCTGACTGTTCTGTCTACCAGTAGCTGGTGTTTTGCGCCTCTGGTATTCTTGCCAATTCCTTTCTGTGTCCCGCTCATGTATTGACCCATGTGCCTGTTCATCTTAGCCGATATGATGCCCGACAGAAGCTTCCATGTAGTACTGAGACATGTTATTGGTCGGTAGTTGGAGGGGACCGGTCCCTTCTTGGGGTCCTTGGGGATCAGGACCGTCCGGCCTTCAGTTAGCCATTCCGGGTGTCTCTCGTTAACTAGCAGCTGGTTCATTTGTGCTGCCAGACGCTCGTGGAGTGCAGTCAGCTTCTTTAGCCAGTAGGCGTGAACCATGTCGGGCCCTGGTGCTGTCCAACTCTTCATACTGGAGACCCTTTCTTGGATATCTGCCACTGTGATGGTTACTGGACCCTGTTCAGGGAGGTCGCTGTGGTCTGCCCTCAGATCCACTAGCCACTGAGCATTGCCGTTATGGGTTGCGTCCTTCTCCCATATGCTCTTCCAGTATTGCTCCGTCTCCAGCCTTGGTGGTGCTGTTCTCTTATTATTATTGTTCCCTTGCCACTGAGAGTACACCTTTGCCGGTTCTGTGGGGAACAGCTGGTTTATTCTCCTGCCTTCTATCTCTCTGGTGTACCTCCTCAAGCGGCTGGCCAAGGCTATGAGTCTTTGCTTGGCAGTTTCCAAGGCCTCAGGTATGGACAGCTTGCTGTATTTCTTATGCACCTTCTTTGTCGCACCTTTCTGCAACTCCGTTAGTTGGCTAACCTCCCTCCGTGCTACTTTGATCTTGCCCTCTAGTCTCCTTCTCCATGGAGGGTACTGCCCCTTGTGGCTGTTCAACTTGTAGCCAAGCATCTCACTGATCACTGCTGCTATATTGTAGATCAGCTTGTTAGTGTCGGTAATCGTGGTTGTAGGTATTGTCCGTAGTGCTGCATTAACATCATCTAGCAGACCTTCTTAGGGTACTTCACGTAATCTTGGTAACCGGCTACGGGGGATCCAGGTTTCAAGCTTGGCCATGATCCTATTTTTCAGGTCAGTTCCTCTCGCACTCAACGATCCTTCTCCTATCGCACTTGGGGCTGACCTGGCGTCCTGACTCCTCCTTGCTGTAGCATTTGTGTTGTACCTCGTCAATCTCTAGCTGTGAGAGCAGTCCCTTCTTTCGAATGTTGGAACACTGAGCTACTAGTTGTTTCGCCGTCATTGTGGATGTTGGGTATCGAAGAATCCATAGGTCCCTCATCCTATTCATATATATACACACACACACACACACACACACACACACACACACACACACACACACACACACATATATATATATATATATATATATATATATATATATATATATATATATATATACATATATACATATATATATATATATATATATATATATATATATATGTATGTATGTATATGTGTATAGGGTTAGGGTTAATATCTTATTACAGCAATTAGAGCATGCTGTAGTTATTACAAGTAATGCGCTGTAGTGGTTTTTATTGTATCTATTTAATAGACTCCAATTTGTTAATTTAAATGGAGAGACCTCTTCACACACTAAGGTCAATTATGGTGTTCCACAGGGTTCAGTGCTAGGACCAATTCTGTTTACATTATACATGCTTCCCTTAGGCCAGGGGTGTCAAACTCAATTGCACAGGGGGCCAAAACTCAAGGCACACTTTAGGCCACAAGCCAAACAAGATAAACATTTATTCAACACACTAAAACAATGTTTTTTAAACATAAATATGAATAAAAACTGACAAGAATATTATTCCAGAGCCTTCGGTTTTCAGGCCCCTCTTCTGTGAAACCAGCTTCCAGTTTGGATTCAGGAGGCAAACACTATCACTACTTTTAAGATTAGGCTTCAAACTTTACTTTTTGCTAAAGCATATAGTTAGGGCTGGACCAGGTGACCCTGAATCCTCCCTTAGTTATGCTCCAACAGGTGCAGGCTGCTGGGGGATTCCCATGATGCATTGAGTATTTCTTTGCGTTAATAGACCTCTCTGCACTGAATCATACTTGTTATTAATCTCTCTTCCACAGCATGTCTTTTGTCCTGTCTTGCTTCTCTCACCCCAGTAGGGCGTCGTTCTGCCTGAGGTTTCTTCCTGTTAAAAGGGAGTTTTTCCTTCCCACTGTCACCTAAGTGCTTGCTCATAAGGGGTCATTGTTGGGTTTTTCTCTGTATGTGTTACTGTAGGGTCTACCTTACAATATAAAGCACCTTGAGCGACTGTTGTTGTGATTTGGTGCTGTATAAATAAAAAAATTTAAATTGAAATGAAACTGGTCTTATGACCATTCCACTCTTGGCTCAAACAAATCTCTTCTGCTTGTTGCTTTTCCTTTGTAGTGGTTTCCTAGCAAGGCTGCTACTGGAACTCTGTGTGCCATTTATCTGGGCTGTAATCTGAGCTGCTGTTAATTTGCCATTTCTAAATCTGGTGACTCGGATTAATTTATACTCAGCAGCAGAGGTGACTCTTGGTCTTCCTTTCCTGGGGCGCTCCTCATGTGAGCAAGTTTCATCACAGCGCCTGATTGTTTTTGCGAGGGACACATTGGGGACACATTCAAAGTTTTAGCAATTTTCCAGGATGACTGACCTTCAGTTCTTAGGGTAATGATAGGCTGTCATTTCTCTGTACTTAGCTGATTGGTTCTTGCCATAGTATGAATTCTAACAGTTGTCAAATAGGCTTCTGGCCACACAACTGATGGTCCCAACCCCATAAAGAAGGTAAGAAATTCCACAAATGAACCCTGACAAAGCACACCTGTGAAGTGAAAACCATTTCAGGTGACTACATTATGAAGCTCATTGAGAGAAGGCCAAGGGTTTGTGAACAAAGCAAAGGGTGGCTACTTTGAGGAATCTAAAATATAGGACATATTTAGAGTTATTTAATAATTTTTTTCTTTGCTACATAATTCCATATATTTTGCTTCATATATTTAATATCTTCAGTATGTATCTACAATGTAGAAAGGAGTAAAAATAAAGAAAAACTATACCCAAACAGTCAAAATATTGGAAACTTTAGGCATTTTTTAAATATGCTATAAAATAAAAGCATGAAATGATTACAAAAACACTGATGACGACCCTAAATTGAACCACTATCAAGGCTTGAATTACCTCACACACCTGTACTACAGGCCTATAAAACTAATAAAGTAACTCTAATAAATTTAAATTAATAACATGCTGTTTGAGACAGAACGAAGGTTTAGTTACTGAGGTTCTCTGTACTTAGATACCTCTCCTGTATTGTATATTCTCTTATTCTCTTTGACGCTGTAAAATAGGGCATCTAGGGCAACCTGAGTATGAAGCTTCGATAAATTCAAAGATCTGCAATACTAGAAGCTGGTATGGGTGAAGCAGCAGAAGGACTAGACAATGAATAGCACTGATGCCATTGCAGAGTTTGTCTTTTGATGAACAGTTACAAGAAAAATAATTGCAAACTTTTTGGATTTGTCAGAATTTCTAAAAAGTCTTCGAAACTATACAAAACTGTTATTGACACTAAAGGGGGTTCAGTGTGCTCTTTACTTTTTCCAGACCACTCTATTAAGTTGCTACTGCTTTTCATTAAAAACACATAACTAGCATAACTTTTGGTGTGTTATTTGGTAAGCCAGATAGTATTTGTTTGTAACTGTACTGTTACAGTTTTCACTCACTGACTGAATACATTTTAGTGTTTAAACCATTGCAAACTACCAATTCTACTTTGAACAAGCACAATTATTTTGGATTTGCGTGACCAGACAAGTTTATATATCTGCTGTACTGCAGATATAAATTAAAACTGCACTCATTGTTGAAAACTGAGTACAGTGCTTAGCTCCACAGTTTACTCAGTATTATATGATTTGCCCTCAGTACATTTGCAGTGTGCCCCCAGTATCCCTTCCCCTAGTCTTCCTGTGTACAGAGGGCAGGCATACTTTCTATAGGGCCCCTAAACTTCATGCCAGCACTGGTCACCCACTCTATGGGCAGTCCACTGTGGGCCAAGGTGGACAATGCTTGTGTTAAGATGTGTATGTGTGTGTCTGCTGAGCTAACATTAAAATGCATTAAGGGTCTTTCAGTTGAAAAATGACCCATTTCCAAATGTATCAGAATCTTGTAACACTGCTCAATTGACTACATGCCAGCATGTTATTGCCTGCACGATTTGTCAGTGTAGCTCAGTGGGTACAGTTAATGACTTGTGATCTAAAGGGAGGTCTCCTAGTTCTTGCTCTGGTTCGCACCATGAATATCTGTTTCCTTGGTTTGTCTCTGACTTCACCTCTATCTGCATGTCTCTCCTTATTTCATGCCAATATTTGATCCCCCGCTCCTCTTATCCTCTGACTTTAGAGCTTTCTAACACCTCTACCTTTTCTCTATACCTCTATAATTTTGACCATATCACTAGGGAAAAAAGCCAATTGCAGTCATTTCTGGCTGCAGTATCTGACAAAAGGATGGGTGAAATGGCTGGCGTGAGAAGCTTATGCAGGTTGTGATGTTGATCTCAGCCTGCTGTAATGGCACCGGGCCATTAATCCTCCCTGTCATTTGCAATGACGTGTGCTTTTGAACAAGGAAAATAGCTCTGCCCATATAACTTATACAGCAGACTCTCAACTCCCACAGCCAGCCTGTGGCTTAGTGCCATGTCATTTTCCCTGTCCAGACTATCATCATCACTGCAGTTAGATTGTACCTAAGAGGCTCCTGCAGTCTTTGATGTCCATTCATTTTCCAATTCTATTCACTATCATAACAATGTACAGTCTATTATTATAATTCATGCAAATGTCAGTTCCTCTACTATAACACACTTTAATGATATATCATTACTTAATTAATTCAACTTCAATGTGACAGTTCTTTAAATTCTTTATATTTGTTTGTTGATCTCATTTTGACAGGTCAGCTTGGTCTCAAAAAAGTCCTACTGATAATGAAGAATTTTTAAACAGTTTCTCAATGCTAAGTACATAACCAGCCATTTGCCAAAGTCCAACTGATGAATCCTTTGTATTCCTATTAACGGTATATTCTGGTTGTCACCAACAATAGTCTTGTCAACCAAACCAATTCAGATCAGGCACTGGTTGCTCTTTTTCATGAAATCTGAAGAATGTGGCATTCTACCAGCCAGTCGTGGGGGGCATCTTCAGGCCATTGTTGCTTGTCATTTGTCCCGTGGCTCTGGTTGAGGCAAAAAAAAAAGTGCATCTGTTGTGTTGGCATATATTACAACATAGAAGCGGGATAAAAACAAACCCGTTCCAGTACCTCAGATGCCACAGTTCTACAGTGAGGCAATGAGAAAATCCAACCCACTGGACAGACAGACTCTTGTGGAAATGTTCAAACCTAGATATTGTTTTGGTTTTTGGTTCATTGCTGTCATTCCTGCTGTTACAATGTTGTCTGCTCCATGCTTCACTGAGCTAAGAAGTGTGTGCTCATATTATGTTTTGTTTTTTTTTCTAAAGCCACACAGGTCAGCCCCTCAGAACTGCAAGATGTGTTTCAGGAGACCTCCTCCAATATCTTCCAGATCAACGCCAATGGTAAAATGAGTGTCTGTGCTTTATTTTAAAAACTACTGACTAAGTATATTTTTAGTAGTGCTCTGTTATGAATTCTACCATTAGTCTATGTCTATGTCTGAACACAGATCAGGCCACACTAGTTTTGTGAGATTAGGGTTAAATGTATTGCTTCGATATTAAGATTAGATAAAATTAGATTAGAGGTTAGAATTACAATGAGGACTATATTAGGGTTAAATTGTAACATTTAAAACTGGCATGGCTTAAATTTGGAATTGGGGTCATTGGTTTTTAAAATTAGAGTAGGTTTGTGGATAAAAATCCAATTTAAGATTAGTCAATGTGTCTTGGAATACTGATAGGATCAAAACTTTACAGAGTAGTTTTGGAAATTGAAATTAACTTCAATTTCTTCTGAAACTTTTCATTTCAGAGCTATGTTTGAATTCATGGTTGAAATAAGTTTCATGTTTACTTTGGCATTAATTCTGGATTTAAGATCAAGGCCATCACTGGGGCGATCGTGGCTCAAGAGTTGGCACTTCATCTTGTAATCGGAAGGTTGCCGGTTCGAGCCCCGGCTCTGACAGTCTTGGTCGTTGTGTCCTTGGGTAAGGCACTTCACCCGTTGCCTACTGGTCAGAGGCGCCCCAGTGGCACCAGTGTCTGGCAGCCTCGCCTCTGTCAGTGCGCCCCAGGGCAGCTGTGGCTACAGCTTTGGGGTCCTTAGGAACTAAGTAAAGCGCTACACAAATACAGGCCATTTACCATTTCACTATTTATTAGATGTGAACTGAAATATGAAAATGCTGCATATGGTATAAAAGTTATAGCTTGGTTTCCATTTAGTGAGAGATAATGCCATACTGTATCCTCTGTGTTTTAGCTTTGATAATATTTTTTGGGTTAATTTAATGCTAAGTTTAGTCTGAGGTTATTTAAAGATTATAACTAACAACAGATTTATATTTGAGTTAAGGCAAATTTATATTTTGGTTTTAGGTTTGAGTTTTAAAAGTGGTACTTTTAAAACTAAGGATGAAAGATTAGTAGCTGGGTTTTATTTCAACCTAATTTACACATCAAGTTAAAAAATTTTATGGGTTTAATTTAGAATTGAGGTCAGATCAAGTAGTAATAATATCCTGAAAAATTCAATAATGGTTAAGTAGTTTAATCAGTTTAAATTCTGTTAATTTGAAGATAAAATGTTAATTTGGTTTGGTCAGATTTAAAGTTGAGTTAAGGGTATCTAAAAATACAGCTAAGTGTGGAAACAGTGTGAGAGTTGAAGTGAACTACTTTTGCTTAGGATTGGGATCATCTTGATAAGACATTTTATCTACCTTAACAGAGACTTAACAGGGACAGAATAGATGTAGAAATGATTCAAATTTCAGCGAAGTTTTTCTTTCAAATCAAGTGTGAAAGAGTATTTGTGAGGCCTGAATACACCTCTTAACATTTGTATCATCCATTTGTTCCTCCAGTGGTCACACTAGAGAAAAATCTTCAGTCACTGGGAACGTCTAGAGATACCGCAGAGCTCCGACAGAGTCTGTGAGTAGCACTCACGCCATATAAAACCACATACTTTGATTCTACATACTTGCTGGTCCACTTCAGTGTAAGAGTTACATTTATCTCCGCTGTCCAGAAAAGTGCTTATTTTCTTTTTGTTTCACCACCCTCTTATGTATTGATTGTTCTTTTTTAGTTGAGCTGCCAGCAATTACCAGATTCAACACTGATGACAAAGTGTCCAATCTAAGATGATTGCATCTGTTTAAAATGCATTACATCCCACTGTGATTGCTGGCATGTCATCAATTCTATTGAACACTTTTTTATGATAGCCTTGGAGACTTACTGACAATGCTTGGCTGCTTTTATTTTCAACTTCCCATTTTCCTTGCACGGTATTGATGCGGCACCTCCGACTGATGCAAATTGCATCCAGTATGGTGGTTTGTGTTATTCAGTTGTTCTCACTGTTTGTTCAAGAGGCTTTGTAGTTTGTCAGAAATGTAACTTTTAGAGCTCATTATCTAGATGCTTCTGTTTTGATTGGCATATTTTGTGGATGCAACAGTTATCTGCTGTCACCAGTGATAAAGTTAGGCACAAAGTGATTCATTTTGCATATTATGGGCACATTCACAAAGAGCATGCTTAATGACATTATGGTTTTGGCCAATGCTTTCACCTTGCCAGTCTGCTGATTCTAAAGTTTTCTGCCACTGCAAGGGGTAAAGGCTTTAATTAGCAATTATCCGGTGAAAACGAACAACATACCTCTTGACCTCTTTGTGACCACACTGTTGCTTTATTTTTTTGCAACTCTTATATTCTACATAACTAATAAACAAAAAAAGCGCTTTACTTTGACATTTAACAATAAGAACATCTTTTGTACATTTATTACACAAAGCAGGCACCATGTGGAGCATTCTTGACAAGGGGCTATTGACTGACCTGTTATTTTTGTTGTAAATGCCTATTGAACTGTTGTTTTCCTCCTGGGATTCTATTGACTTAGATGCATTTTAAATAAAGGCAGTACTTGTAAGGTTAGCATGAAAGTGTTGATCTGAAAAAAGCAAAAACCAAGAACATGGCTCAAATGTCAGCCATTTCTCCATTTTTAATAACACACAATGTTGAAGAATTGAGTATGTTATACTGTAGTATGTGGTCAGGAGCCTTTTAAACAACAAGCCTTATCTGAACATCAAGTTTTTTTGTGAAAGGCATTAGGTACTGCAGCTATAAAATATAGTTAAAGGGAAGTTAAAAATGCTGGAAGAAAGTAAAATTATAATTTTACTTTCACCTAATTCTGTTATGGTAAATGCAGATGGACCCAGGAAGCAGAACGCACGGAGGCAGAGTTGCGGTGAAGACAGTTTATTTACAGTGAGGGGGAGGTATTTACAAGGACAAAATATATACAGTGTATGAATGGGGACGCAGAGCCAGGACGTGCAGGTGACGAAAACACACACAGGTAGTGCACTCGATTTGGTACTGTTTGATGCCAAAACCTCCAGACGGAAAACAAACCAGTCGAGGCAAAATCCTAGGGAGGAAACAAAACTTACAGTCACCAAAATAATCCAAGGGCTCCAGCAGGCAGGGGCAGAATTTCAGACGCTCCAAAAAAACGCCAATACTCCGACACTAGTCTTCTGTCAGGTAGCTCCTAAAGAACACTTCTGAGGAAAGCATCTGATGAGTAACAGGTGTGCCAGGTTCAGTGACTCACTGCCCCGCCTACCTATACAAAAAGGGAGGCACCAAAAAACACATACAGACAAAAACACCACATAACCAGAACCCAACTCCTAACAAATTCTAGTAATGACCACACATTAACCAAAGAAAACTGGGCTATTTACGGATTCAGTGACTTCTTCAGGATGAAAAAAGTACAGTGTAGGATTTATATTGGAAAGTGTCTATAGAGATTGAAAATGTGACATCACTCAGGGGTAAAACCGCAAAGAATTCTGGGAACTCGTGGCAAGAGGTACTAGCGCACGCAGGCTTTCAATTGAAATCAGTTATACAGTGATAAAAAGAAACACAAAAATGTCAAGAAGCTGTTGTATTATTAACTGCAATAGCCGGTCGCATGACAGCCACGGGAAGCCGACGGGTAAAGAGATCGGTTGTTATCGGATTACGTCGTTGAAGAGAAATTGTTCGAGCCATGTTTCCGAAGTAACAATGAGGCGACGGGTGGCCTGGATTGCAGCCATTCAAAGATCAAATATAACGTCCCAGAACACTCCAGCTCACAGGTTAGTCTGCTCCAAGCATTTACACGAAGGTCAGTGTTTTTTAGTAGTTAATATGTCATTTTTCTTAACATAATTGGTGATATAGGTTACAAGCAAGTCTGGCGCTGAACAGAAATTGTCGCGCTATGCTCCTTTGTTTATTGTGCATAAATAGTGAATTGTCCTGACACAATATTGCGTTTCACTTCTGTTATTATGGTACACTGACAAAAACATATACTTTTATTCACAGGATAAAACAGTTTTTTGTATCACTAATTGTCCAGTACGATTACAGCATACAATATTATTGTCACTGCTACATTTCTGTAATGCTACCAGAAATTATTTCCACTACTAATTAATTACCGTTGAGCTCAAAGGTCCTATTAATAAACGGTTAACGAATGTGTATTTATGACGACGATTTGTGAGACTGGTAAACTTATGATACGTACGATGGTCTTTCGTTCTACACGGTGCATTTCAAGGTCCTGTACCCATCCGTCGGTAAACTGTACCTGGGCTTGTTGCAGTGACCTGAAGTTACTAAACTTCATGAGTGTATGCACTCACTCCAAGAACCGTATGATTATAAATATGAGCGTGGTGAAAGTTGGGCAGCACGCTAACGTCTTTTGTCCACTCTGTGTGCTCGTAAGGGTCTGACCCTTTCACTCCTTTGATTTTTTTTTCCTCGTATCTTTTCTTTGACTTTTCATCAAGTCTGTCTTTGTACGGACCGGCATTGTTCTCCTTCGTTTTGTACATACCTTTTTGGGGGGCAAAGAAAAAGAAAGAATTTATTGGAACCGAAGAATGAACGTTTGCATTTGATGCAGGTACTTGGATTGTTTTGCCACGAGTTCCCGGCATGCAATGCGCGAAAGTCACGTGGTCTGTCAATCTCTATAGGGGAGAGTAGTGCAGCACATAAAAATCTCACACAAGATCAGCACTAACAGAAAAACAATTTAGGAAGCTGCTTGTATCGAGGAAGTAAAAGGAAAAAGGATGTGGGTCCAACTTTATAGTTACAGGAGGATAAGGACAATGGAAAGCCAATCAAACATCTTTAAAGCTACACAATTTGCTCAAAACTTAGCCTAGCAACATATAAACTCAAAAAACAGCACAAATTAAGTTTGCTGACGTTGTGGTATGTAGTCTTTATCCTGTTGTGAGAGTGATTTTCAGGTGAAACTGGCCTTACATCAGCCACAGAAAATGCACTCTGGAATCTCTGGAAATTTACTAGAAATCTTTCTCACTCTGGAAAAATATCAAAAGCTGATGTCCACAGGTTACCTCATGCAGCTTTGTTGCCTAAAACCAAACCCCAATGTTTTATATGAACATGCTTTTTGCTGACTCATCAAAACCATAAAGAGTAAATAGAGAGTAAATACCATCCTTACAATCGTGAGTCAGTGACAATGATGTTATTAAACCTGTCAGAAAGTTCTTACCTGCCATTTCAGCCTACTTTCAAACATCAGTTAATGCAGTTTTGTCAAAGCCACAGACATGGCTCACTTACACACAAATTCACGCTCTGCATCTGACCCCCGATGCACAGGTTTAAGGTACTGTCACTCCTGATTGATCATTTATGATGATGAGGGTTTTTTTTTTTTTAATTTTTGGACCACTTATCCATCCCAGTGAACAGTGAATTTTAACTTACTTTGCCTGTTTTTCAGTCCTTTCATTTAGCTCCTTTTATCATGTATATAATGAAAGTCTGCCTAATCTGCACACTGTAACACGCCAAGCTTCAAGTGCAGATTTGTTGGTATCTAAAACTGGACAATTATCTGCTTCTGCGGGAAATTAGACCAAACCACATTATCGTAGCAGAACAAGGTGGTCCTTTTTTGAATTTTCCACACTCAGCATATTTTAAAATTGTGGTTTAAGACCAGATAAGGTCAGGTCCCCATATAGGAGCCTCTACTATAGAAAAGATTAAAACAATAGTGATGTACCCATGTCTACATAGAGAATAACTAGTCTTATTCTTTATACTGCCTGTGAAGCCATTTCCAGAACTTAACTCCACTGTAAGAAAAGGGAAATGAAATACATCCCCCACTATTCTCTCTGATTAAGCTTGCTTGAGTCAGCATCTTTCAAAGTCACAGTCTAATTTCCTCTTTCATTCCTTATCATGCTGTGGTGGAGGAATACCTACTAGTTTCATGCAGGTTTTGTTGCCAGAACCAACTAATCACATTGTAAACACGGGTAATCAGAAGCTTAATGTGGTGATATAAAGATGTACACATATGAAAAAATACATACAGTAGCTACTATAGCATATAGAGTATTCATTTGCATGTACACCGTCATAAGCTGTTGTCAGTAGCTGCCGTGAAGATATTTTCTTCCTCACCTTAGCTGTCCTGCTGTGGAAATATCACAGCAGGACATGGGCTTCATATGTTAAACGTTGTTTCTCCCATCTTTGTAAAAGGTGTATTCACCTGACAATGAACGGAAAACTAACTGGGGAAAACACTTGTGCACTCACTTTGTCCTTCAGAACACCCTTGATAAACACAGACACAAATTGTATTCTTTGTCTTGTAAATTATAAGGGGGTCTAGAGGACAAGCTGGAGCAACTCTTGAGATGTCGCACAAACACAAATAACGAGATTAACTGCCTATACAGACAGTAGGAATGGGAACCTCAAGTCTTAAGTTTAGCTTGAGAAGTAGATGAGGCATGCCAGTGTCAAATGACTTGATTCTCCTTGAAACAGTGTCGATAGTAAAGCTAGTATATTTGAAAACAACCAGAAAACAGGTAGCTCCTTTAATCATTTAAAAACAAAGCAATATAAGTAATAATAATAACGATAATACTAGTAGTAATAATAAGTAAAAACATTTTTGGTTTAATACTTTCGAAATCTTTCAATATTTCAAAATTATAGTGATTTACTTTCACATTAATTGTCTCGTGACCCCTCCAAGTTTAGCCTTTTAGATGATCTGAACATCTGGTTCGGTTCAATTCAAATCAATTTTATTTACACAGCGCCAAATCACAACAACAATCGCCTCAAGACGCTTTATATTGTAAGGTAGACCCTACAATAATACATACTGAGAAAAACCCAACAATCATATGACCCCCTATGAGCAAGCTCTTTGGCGACAGTGGGAAGGAAAAACTCCCTTTTAACAGGAAGAAACCTCCGGCTGAACCAGGCTCAGGGAGGGGCGGGCCATCTGCGGCAACCGGTTGGGGTGAAATAAGGAAGACAGAGAGCCAGAGAGATGATTGAAACTTGCCTGAACTACAAAGTAGTTAAAAGTAGCACATTGATGTGCAGAAGCAGTGAATGTGCCAGTATTAGTAATATAATTTATTTTGTAAACACAAGAACATTTAGTTGGCTATAATTCTGTACTATTTGCGAATTCAGCATTTATACTTACATGAGATTTAAATAATTCTTTATTTTGTGCATATACTTGATAAAGGTCAGATAGACAGATTTGTAATTAAGAAATATTTCAAGCAGTAACAGTAAAGGTATCATGAATAGCTATCTATTCATGTTAACTTTGCCCTCCCCAATTCTATTACAGAGATTTAGGAAAGTGAAAGTCACATAGTGTTTAACCCTTTAGAGCCGGTCGGAGCGGGCACGCTCTGTTTTACGTAACTATTTTTAAATCCCATTAGCTCTGCAACCACGTAAGGTGGCGCAATAAATTTTTTTGCATATGAAACCGGAGGAGTTGTACTTACATCTTATGCCATCAGCTTGTCCTCGGTCACGGTTTCCTTCTACATATAGCTTTGCAAAAACTGCATAAAAAGCACTTGCAGCAACAAAAACACAATATTCCAGAAACACGCTTTGCCGATCCGATCAGCTGTTCATAACACTTCCTACGTTGGAATAGACGTCAGCGCGAACTTTTGCATGTCCGCCATTACCTGCCCGAAACCGGAAGTGACGTCATTTTCGCGGAAATGTAGTTTTTTTTTTTTACCATCAGGGCATCAGGGCCTATACTGGTGTTTTTAAAAGTTATGTTTGACTTTATGACTTTCTGTGTCATTTCTGGGATGCTTAGGACTCATATTGCAGTGCTGGAAATAGTTTATTTTGATGCAGATGCTGCTTTTTTGCAAATTTGCAGTATAATATATATTTTCGTTTTTCCTGCAGTGTATAAAAATTGGTGTATTTCAAAAATAAAACTATGAAGACACTCAAAATAAATTTCCTGTGGTAGGAAACTATTTTGTGCAACTTTTTTGTATTTACAGTTTTGAGGGATAAACCTCTTAAATTTCTCTAACTAGAAATATATGTTAGAAAAGCAAAAACGATTTTCAATTTTTTTGTAGTTTATTGCACTTTTTTGCAATTTATGTAATTACTATGCACTTAATGAATACATATTATTAAAATCTGGGCTATAATTGTTGTATTGATGTATAGCAACTTGAAATGCTCCCAAAAATGGCACCACACCATGTAAAAATATAATATAAGCTCTGGCGGACTTGGTTCTATGGTAGGTCTTAAAGGGTTAATTGGGTAAAAAGTTCAAACTCCCTACAGCTATAAAAAGCATTTTTACATGAAAATGTTCTAAGGTTTCATTTTTAGTTTTACTGCCTGTAGTAACTATTTTGCTAATTGCACAAAGCATATTCTTTCAGGACAACCTGCTGGCTAACCCAATCAAAAGGTGGGGATTATTTCTTCCATCAGAACCTTTAATATCTGTTGGTTCATCATGGACGGTAGTATCAAGTGGAGAACTACAGCACTCTGATCGCAAGCCACTTAATTCTGAAAAAGGCCCTATAGACTCATATGCTGCAGTTGTCCTTTGAAATGAATGCAAGTCTTCTTTGTGCTTATGGTAAGAATGGTACCCTCACCCCTACCACCAAATCTCTTGCTTAATAGAATTCGACCCGCCCCGTAATCGTGGAAATGCACATGGCGAAAAGTGGATTAATGGCCAGCACCCTCTGAGTGTCATTGTCTTTGTTAGCATATTAAGCATTCACAGATGTTCTGGCAGTAATGTGCCAAAGTACAATGGGCCAGTGTTTGAGGGGAGCGCCCCTAAATGAATGAGAACCTCTCTGCAGATGCAAAACTCCACATTATGTTACTGGCAAATATGGAACAATAGCGACTGAAATATGAATATTTGGAAAATTTAAATGTAAAAAAATTAGGTTTTTTTTAAGTTTTCAGATTAGCATTCGTAGAAAGTAAAATAGGTCTACTGTACCGTTAAATAGGTTATTAGGCATACATTTTCCCATGATGTTTCAGATACATATTCAAATTTCTCCCCTCTGCATTTAACTGTCTGCTGACGCTATTTTGGAAATAAACATATGACATGCTCAAGACTACAATTAATTGAAATATTTTTATGCCACAATTTTAGGAGAATAGCCAATGTATAGTCATGTTGTAAGATTGATTTTTAAAATTATATCATGTGCTACTCTGACGTAAAATTCTGTTAAGGTAATGAATATTTTTTCAGACTGTTTTACTTGTAGCAGATCCCAGGACAGACCCAGAACATGGAGATATTGTGTGGCTAGAGATGCCTCAGGTTCCTCCTGGAAGTGGTGGCTGGTGAGGTAGATCCCTGTTTAGCTGCCTTCAAGGCTAGGACTTGGGGATCGATTGCTGGATGGCTGGATACTTCAGAAAATGATTTGAATATAAGGATTTGAATATAATATATATATAGGGCAGCACGGTGGCACGGTGGTTAGCACTGTTGCCGCACAGCAAGAAGGTCCTGAGTTCAATTCCAACATCAGGCCGGGTTCTTTCTGTGTGGAGTTTGCATGTTCTCCCCGTGTTTGCGTGGGTTCCCTCCGGGTACTCCGGCTTCCTCTCACCGTCCAAAGACATGCAGCTTGAGGGGATAGGTTAATTGGAAAATCCAAATTGCCATTGTGTGAATGTGCGAGTGAATGTGAGTGCAAATGGTTGTCTGTCCCTGTGTGTTGGCCCTGCGACAGACTGGCAACCTGTCCAGGGTGTACCCCGCCTCTCGCCTTATGACAGCTGGGATAGGCTCCAGCGCCCCCCGCGACCCTGAAAAGCGGAAGCGAATGGATGGATGGATGGATCATTTTTTATATAACCAAACTGAATTCTTCTGTTCTGTTTTTTTACGGCTAAGTTTTTTCATCTCACTTTGACAACAACTGTTCAAACTTCATTCTCTCTGGCAGTGTCATGAGGTCATCAACCTGAGTCTTGAAGAAGTTCCCAGATATGCTGAGCTCATTATCGGGTTGCTTTAATTCAAGCTGTGCTCCACCTCTTGCTAAACTAACATGGAATGATGTTGAAGGTCAGGAAATCTTATATAGCACTGCTTTGTCAAGCAGCTATACATTGTCCTGCTGAAAATTTGTCCCACTAAGCTTAAACCATATGAGAGCATGTGTCACTGCGGGATATTGTAGTAGCCATGCTGATTACATGTTGCCTTGCATTCTGCGAAGAAGATTGGACAAAAGAAACCAGCAAAGCCAACCAAACACCATCACAGCTTCTCCATTTCATGGTGGGAACCACACAGACAGATTCCATAGGTTCAGTGTCTACAACCAAAACTACACATTTACGCTCATCAGACTGAGACCATATTTTTGATCAAAAAGCTTCTTGTGTCTTTTCTAATTGATGTCCAATGGTATGTTACACAAAAACGAATCAGTGCACCTCAGAGTGAAATATTCTGAATATTGCTGCGAAGTCCAAAATTGTATCTATCACGAGACATTTTTTGTTTTTTGGGTTTTTTTGTTTTATATATATGCGCTGTATATAGTTGCATCTATACAATACAGTGTAAAGTTTATTATTCATATACAGCTCATTGTATAGATACAGCTGTACCTACAAAACATGCTAAGCCATTTACGAACATTAAAATATCTATAGATGACATTCTTGTGTGTATTTCACATTTTACCGTGAGGCCAGGTTGGGTATAAAATTATGTGAGAGAGACTCATAAAGCCAGACTGAAAGACTACCTCAAACTCCCTAAGAGTTAGATTTCTTTCATTCCAGGAATGCTATTCATCCATGAAGTCTGGACTGTTTTATTATGTCTTTTCTAGTCTTAATCTTCCAAGAGTAGCCCATCAACTATTATTTGTTTCACTGTGTATCTCCCTTGATGAGGAACACAGTGTTGTGTCACCAGGCAGATGAAAGTGTCAGTAAACAAACTCAGAATATGATTACTTTGTTGCGTGTGCTGCCAGAAATATTAGCTAATTTCACCTCCTCGTTTAAAAGACACACACACAGACACACACACACACACACACACACACACACAGAGTTGATGAGGTGTGAAGTTTATTATTCATAAAACGAACATGCTAAACAAGCCAGTGTTTATTTCTGTAAAATGTACCATGGAGTGAAACTATCAACAGAACAGAGGGAAAGTGTCACATGCTGATGCAACTTAATAACGAACTTGAATATTCTGACCCTGCTGCAGCAGACAGAAATGTATGTCGTCTATATTTAAAGAATAAATCATAGATTTGGGTAGAAGATAGATGGAGCATTAATGTTAATGGTTTGGCTGCTGATGTCTGTTTTTGTGTTGTTTTGGTTTGATTTGACACACGTATAGGAGAATAATAAACAATTAGTCAGCAGTGTTGGGAAGGTTACTTTTAAAATGTATTCCACTACAGATTACAGAATACATGCCCCAAAATCTATTTTGTAATGTATTCTGTTACGTTACTCAATGAGAGTAACGTAATAGAATACTTCTGATTACTTAATATATTATCATGCTTTTTACAACTACATGAATGTACTATTGCTGTGTGATTTACAGTATTACTATTACTGAGTAACAGTGGGGTGGACATTAGGTAAGGCTGCACTTTTTGCAGCGATCTCATATAGAAAACTATTCCACGCGTATATAAAACAGGGCCGTGGCTCCGAACCATAGTAAAGGGACCTCTGGCTAATGTTGTAATAGTAATTTTACAAATGTATGTTGAAGGGATATTACTGCTCTCTGTTGGTGTGTTTGTGCATTACATGCAATAAAAGGGGTTTGTTAAAAACATCAGGTTATGGGCCCAGAGGTCGCAAAGGGACGCTGCTAACATGTTTTTTGGGAGTCATAAACAGAGTTGTGGGAAGATAGACTGTTTATTGACAAGCTGAGCGGATCGGAGAATTGGGTAACGTGGAAATTTCAACTGGAGCACCTGTTGAAGGCAAAAGGACTGTGGGGTATGGTACAGGAGACGGAGAAGTTAGCTGCGGGTGCTAATGCTCAAGCACGAGCTGAACTTGAACAGAAGAAGGAAAAGGCATTTTCAGTGCTGGTACTGAATGTAAGTACACCCCAATTGTACTTGATTACAAACTGTAAGACCCCCATGGTCTTATAGAAGCATGGGAGATGCTAAAAGCACAGTTTGAAAGAGATACTGTTGCTAACAAGCTATTTCTGAAGAATAAGTACTTCCGGTGTGAAATGAAGGAAGGAGAACATCTCAATGATTATTTAAAAAGGATGAAGGAACTTACTGATCAGCTAGGGGCAATAGGTTCTGTAATTGAAGAGGAAGATCAAATTGTCACCCTTCTAGGTAGTTTGCCACCCAGCTATGCAACTGTTGTTACTGCTTTGGAGACAAAGATGGACAATCTGACACTACAGTTTGTTCAACAAGCCTTGATAAATGAGGAACAAAAGTGAGTGCTTACTGACAACACCACTGTGTCCAGTAGTGTATCAGCTATGTCATCTCAGATGCATAGAAGTGAACAGAGTGGATCAAAAACACTGGGAGAAAACAGCTCCGACTCATGGAGATGTTACAAATGTGGGAAGGAAGGACATATCAAGCGTGATTGTCCAAGCATTAAAAAGAAATATAAAGCCCACAAGGCTAAAAGCGTGGTATATAAGGACAAAGAGGACTCATATGAGGGAGCTTTTGTTGTAAATGAGTCATGTAAAAGTGATGCACAACAACAAGAATGGTTAATTGATTCAGGAGCATCAAAACATATGACATGGAATATAGAAGCTCTACAAAACTACCAAGAGTTTTCAGAACCACAAACAGTGAAACTTGGTGATGGCAGAGTAGTTGAGGCTTTAGGTCTGGGCAACATAACAATGAATATGTCATTCAGAGTTAGTGATGGAAAAGATGTCACAATGTATGATGTGCTGTATGTTCCCAAATTATCAATGAACCTTGTCTCAGTGGGAGCTGCTGCCAAGAAGGGAAACACAGTGAAGTTCAAAAGGACTCATTGCTACATAAGAGGAAAGAATGGAGCTCTCCACGGAATTGGAACACAAAGATCTGACAGCTTGTATCAGCTAGATATCGAGGGAAACTGCACAACTTGTCATGGAGCGTTAACTGCTTCAGTTCCAGCAAGTATGTGGCATCAGCGCCTAGGTCACACTACAAATCTGAAAAAACTCAAAAACTTGGTAAAAGGAGTTAGCTTTACAAAAGAAGAGGAGGACATTTTTTGTGAAGCTTGTGTTGGGGGCAAATTATCAAGAAAACCTTGCAAATCAGTGGGAGAAATATGATCAAAACGCAAGTTGCCATTAGTGCATAGTGACGTTTGTGGTCTCAATTCACAGATTTATGGTGCAGACTATGATGAAACATTCTCTCCAGTTCTACGATTTGGTTCAATTCGTACATTGTTATCATTTGCTGTACAAAACAATCTAAATGTGCATCAAATGGGTGTTGTGACTGCATTCTTGAATGGACACCTGGAAGAGGAAATCTACATGGAGCAGCCAGAGGGTTACATCAAACCAGGGCAGGAATATCAAGTCAATATATGGACTGAAGCAGTCTCCACGTTGCTGGAGCAAAGCTTTTACAGAGTTCATGAAAAGCATTGGTTTTACACTGAGTACTTCAGATCAGTGTGTGTTTGTTAGAACAGGTCAGGAGTTGGAAATATTGGCTGTGTATGTTGATGATCTGATTACAAAATCAGCAGAGAGCACGAAGAACTTAAAGGACACTCTGAAGAAACACTACAAAATGAAGGACATGGGTGAGCTATCCTACATTCTGGGCATCTCACTGGTCCAAGACAAGGCCAAAAACCATGTTGTGCTTCAACAGAGACAGTATATTGAAAACATACTACAAAAGTATGGAATGGACAGTGCCAATCCCGTAGCAACTCCAGCTGACACAAATGTCAAATTAAGAAAGAGTGATGATGTCAGTCAACCTGTAAACCCAAGCATGTATCAGTCAATGGTTGGAAGTTTATTGTATGCTGCCATGGCAACACGACCAGATATAGCACAAGCAGTGAGTGTGGTGTCAAGATTTAATGCAAACCCAAACACTACACACCTTACAGCTGTGAAAAGAATTGTGAGATAGTTGAAAGGAACTCTAAACCTGGGACTCAAATATCTAAGGACAGAAACAGGAACCTTGGTTGGGTATTCAGATGCTGATTGGGCAGGTGATCAGGACGATCGACGTTCTACAACTGGAAACATCTTTCTACTTGCAGGAGGTGCGGTTAGTTGGCTTAGCAAGAAACAAGCAACAGTTGCACTTTCAACTGCAGAGGCTGAGTATATTGCTTTGAGCCAAGCTGCACAAGAAGGAGTTTGGTTAAGACGATTACCAACTGAGCTTGGAATAAAGACCACGGCAACAGTGATCCTGGAGGACAATCAAGGAGCAATTGCAATCGCAAAAAATCCAGTTGATCATACAAGAACAAAGCACATAGACCAGGGGAATTAAACTAAAATTTGAGGAGGTCCAGTTGGAGAAAATCTTCTCAAGCAGAGGTCCAGGACATCATAATGTCTAACTTGCGTTATGATTGTGATAGAGAAGCAGCCTTTTTTTTTAAAATCAATATCTGAACGTATGAACAATAGACTGTCAAATCAATGAAAATACAAGTTAAAAACATTTCAGCAAAATTTATTGTTGACACTGAAACACACAGTAGGCCTACATTAGATGTAGGGCTGCAGTTTAAAATGAATTAGAGAAAATAAATAAAATGGCTAAATTGCTCATCTTAACACAAAGTGCTTAATTTCAGAAAAAGAATAGCAGCAGCAGCAGCTTGAGTTTCCCTTTTTCTTTCCCTTTTACATCTCGACATAACAGTCCTAATACATTTTCAACAGATAACATCAAAACATCTTAACAATTTTACAGTTTCTCTTTCTTTGTCCCTTATATTCCACTGTCCCACTTTCTGTTGTTCAGTGAGAGAATTGAGCTTTAGTTTGCTCTACTAGGATTTTAAATCTGGGCTGGAATGGTGTCAGGGCCATTCTCATACACATGTGTAGGTGCTCACTGGTGAGCCTGGAATGGTATTTAGTTTTTATTATGTTCATTGTGGAGAAAGCTGCCTCACAGCTGTATGTGGAGCCAAACATGGTCAAGATGTGCAGGGCTACTTTCCTCAGATTTGGGAAAGCTGTCTCAGAGACCATTTGGGGCCAGAAAGTGGCAGGTTCAGTTCTTCCAAACTGCTCTTTCAGGGCCACATTTGCTTGGAGATCAACCAGTTGCATTTGAAGAGGCCCAGCATTTGGCCACTTGAAGTGCTGTGTGACTTCCTTTGAGAACCCTCTGACATCAGTGATGAGAAATGGGTTCTTTACATGGTGAGCTGCTGTCCAAAGCTGAAGCTATCAAAACGTTTGCTGACATTTTCAATCATCTTATCAACAAAGTCAACAAAAGAGGACACATCTCTCTGTCCCTGAACCTGTTCCGTCACTGTTGGGAAGTGTGCATAGTCTCCTTGCAGGTCTTCTTGGAAAACTTCAAGTTTCCTCTGAAAGGAGCGGGCAGCTGTCATCAGTTCACAAATTGACTTGTCCTTGCACTGCAGCTTCAAATTCAGTTCATTCAGGTGTGAATTGATAGCAACCAAAAAGACCACAATATCCATGTTTTTCCCATCATTTAAAAAGAGAGAAAAGTTTGTTGCTCTCTGACGTTCCAGCTCTTCCAAGAAAGCTGCTATTTCACATCTGATGGACCAAAATCGCTCCAATGCCCCGCCTTTTTCTGAGCCATGTCACATTGTTGTGAAGCAGAAGATCATCAGCGTGTGCACCAACCTCTGAGGAATTCCCTGAGCATGTAATGTTGACAAGAAGAAGATGCCCTGAGAAAATTTATCATTGTTTTCATCACATTAGCATAGTCATCTGCAGGGTTTTAATAGTTTTGCAATTTTCATTAGTTTTTATTTTTATTTAGTTTTGACTTCAGATTTTCAATTTTATATCAGTTTTAATTAGTTTTTACCAATTGTTTGCTAGTTTAGTTTAGTTTTTATTTTTAAAAAAATCCTTAGTTTCAGTTTAGTTTTGATTAGTTTCAGTTATAGTTATAGTTGTGTTTGCAATAATTAAGTGCAACAAAATCCCAGTTTCATCATATCAGTCATGCTCTTCTGCTTATCCTTGGGTATGTTGCTATTCCAGCTACCATACCCTGCACCCTGCACAGGTCGCCTGTCTGTCGCAGGGCTAACACGCAGAGACAGACAACTCACATTCCCACCTATGGGTTCTTTAAATAAATAAATAAATAAATAAAGGCAGATGAACAACCATTGATACCAGGCAACTATAAAATGTATGTCTTGGCCCCAATGAGACTATTAACTCTTGCAGCACCGGGTGTTCGTAATTTTGGTTCAAGTGAATTGATAAACTTTTTGAAGGCAATTGACTCACACAGTTATGTAGATGTCCCCGTCCTGTTGTCTCGGAATGGATCACGCTGCCTTGCCTGGGGTTAGCTTCTGTTTCTGGGATGAGGGTTGAGTGTGCTCCCTTCTCAAGGTAAGCTAGGTTAGCCTTCTTGTGTGAACTTTTCAAGTGCACTTTAAGGTTTGTGGGATTTTTTTCCCTTTAGAAATGTCCCTCATAATTTGTCTCTTTCCACTACAAGACACTTGCTTTATCCAAAACACAGTCATATTCAAAGTAATCCCAAATTGGACTCTGGCGCTTTCTCCCGACTTTTCTTGACATGATTCTGCGCGAGGACGGAGCAGCAACACAGACGACTTGACTAACGTACTGCCACCTGCTGGCATAATGAGACACAGCAAGAAAAAAATCTGGAAACTAAACTTCATTTTCACCCTTGGCTATTGTAGGACACGCACACATCAATGAAAACTAAACACATTTTTGCTATAAATCCAGTTAATTTTAGTTAGTTTTGTGAACACTCATTACAGTTTTAGTTAGTTTTCCTTTTTTTGTTTATATTTTTATTTCCGTTAACGAAAATGTTTTTTCACTTCTAGTTTTTGTTATTTTGTTAGTTTTCATTAACGATAATAACCTTGCTCATCTGACAGGGTGGAGTATAAAACAGACTGATGAATAATACAATGGTAAGAGATTAGCACAGGATTGTCCTGTTTCATTCTTGCTACATCTCTCCTCTCTCTCCCCATCATAGCAGGGGCTCCATCTGTGGTTATTGAAACCACTTGGTTTGGCTCTATGCCTCGCTTTTTTAACATTTCCTTAATGGCCAGGTAGACATCCTCTCCTCTTGTAGTGCTCTGAAGGGAAGTTACACCTAGCAGGTCTTCACAGAACTCTTTCTTATCATTGTTGAAGAACCTTACATAAACCAACAGCTGAGCATCGTCAACAACAGCTGAGCATCGTCAGACACATCAGTTTCCACCGGTGTGGAAACCAAAAGTAGAGAGGGCATAGCCTAACATATGAAACAGGAAAATTAATTTCAAAAAAGTAACTGTATTCTGAATACCACCTTTTTAAACGGAAACTGTAACAGAATACAGTTACTCATATTTTGTATTTTAAATACGTAACGGCGGTGCATGTATTCCGTTACTCCCCAACACTGTTAGGATGTCACCAACCAATAACTTAACTACAGAGTTCTTAAATTGTCTGTATCACACAACATGCAATGTTATTATTGTTATTATTATTATTACTACAATTCCATTTACAGTTTTTTCTGATTGCTTAAGCACATTTTTTGTAACTATTGGCTAATTTTGCAAAACTCTTCACACAAATAAGAAAACCTGTCACCCAATAATCAAAACTTTGTAGTTCTCTTGCAAAAGCAAACACAGCTAGATTAACTCTTCACACCTTCGTAAAAATGGTGTTTCCGTATCAAACAGTACACACAAGCCATCATCTACTAAGCACACAATGCGCCAACTGCACACTGATGGTATGAATACAAAACACATCTGGCTTTTGCTTTCTCTGTGCACAAGGTAGGCTATGTCAGTTTGAGCTCATACTTCTGTCATAGATCCATAAGCATAGAGGGATCCAAACTTCAAGTACATCAAAACAAACACAAGTGTTTATTTCCAAGTATAGGATTATTTGCAATCGCCATAATGACTACATGGGTTACTTGGTCTGCAGTGAACATGCTTCCTCTGCCCCCAGCATCTGGTCATCTAGCAATTCTGTAAAGTAACAATTTCAGTATTTTTACATCAATGGTATTGGTGTGTTTCTCATTGGCATATGGCAGTGCTACAAATCTTTGTGCGAAGTGACTGTGCTAACCGATTCTCATTTCAAGATGTCCTTATGGTGCTTGCTACAGTGTAGCGGCTCGAGTTAGGCCGTTGGCCAGCTACCCTCAGGGTCATTCCACGGTTGATTACATGGTCCACTATTGTAGCTCTGATGTCATCAGCAATTCTATTTCTTACTCTTCCTACCCTTCCTCTCCCCCCTCCTCATCTTCCTCTCCCCCCTCCTCATCTTCCTCTTGCTCCTCCTTGTCCTTGTCGTCCTCTTCATCCTACTTCTTCACCTCCACGTCCTCTTCCTCGGCCTCCTCTACTTCTCACTCTTTCTGCTCCCTCCATTGTACTCCGCACACACAGCTTACCTGTATTATAGTGCTTAGGCTGATTGCAAAGTGAACTAATTATCTAAAAAAGTTTTGACATGTGAAAGTGTGCCAGACAGTTGGCAAATTAGTGTTAATGATAGCCATACATGTGTATACTTTTGCTAGGAGTGTGTTGGAAATTTGGTAATTGAGTGTTGTGCAGTGAATTGTGCCTACCGTTTTGCAAAGTGTGTGTTACAAAATTGCAAACTGAGTGCAAAGCAGTTTTTGTGCTTTTAGTTTTGCAAACTCAGTGAGTGGTTTTGCTATAAGTCTGAATAGTTTTAGAGATTGTGCTACAGGAATCACAGTTAGGGTTTAAGCATTCAGAAAAAACTGTAAAATATGGATAAGTAACACCAGCATGGCAGATAGCTGCAGTGCTTGAATTAGTGACTTGAAGCCTCGCAAAGAAGTCCCGGTGTCTGCACACTTGCCAATCAAAGCAGCCACACTGTAACTTAAATCAGCATCCAAACAGTATCCAGATGGATGATTTATAAAGTGATTGGCTACTCTACAGTTGTTTTGAATGATCTGTAGAGACAGAAACATTTTGGACATGCTTTTTTTGGATTCAGTTTCTTGTGGCTGTTAGAGTTTTTGTCACGTACGAGGATGTTGACTGGATTAAACTAAATGAGATACTTTCTCTTAAGTAGCAAGTTAACTGTTTGGCTCATGTTAAACTTTGGAAACAAAGAAAACAGACAGACTTTTCTTAGTTCTCTATGCTAAGCTAGGGTAAAAATATCCTGACTTCAGAGCTGTACACCGATTCTCAACAATAGTGTACATTTCACAAAAGATGCCATTTTGCTTTACAAATATTATACATTACAGTTGCATATTGTATAAAATGCAATAAAGATTCCCTGTTGCTATGAGATAATTATTCCCTTTCTCTGTTTGGTCAGAAAGTTCCGGCTACACTGAAATTAAATCAGAGATTAGGAATAACAATCAGTTCTTACGAGTACACTATACCAAAGCATCTAAATCTAACTTTAGTCCAGACTTTGACTAGGCCACTTCAAAACCTTCAAAACAGGATTTTCTGGTAGAGACCAGAATTCAAGTCAGTTTCTGAAGCAGCAAAGCAGCACCAGACCATCACACTACAACCACCATGTTTGACAGTTGGTGTGAGGTTGTTTTTATGAAATGCTGTATTACTTTTATTTTAGATATAACGTAAACACCAACCTTTCAAAATGTTCAACTTTTGTTTTGTCATTCCACAGTGTATTTTTCCAAAAGTCTTGGGGATTATCTTGCTGTTTTTGATCAACGGTTTTTGCCTTGGAACTTTCCCCTTTCTCTTCTTATTGCTGAACCGTGAACATTGACCTTAACTGAGAAAATCAATAAGTGAAAATGTTATTCATATAGGACTACAGAACAACAACAACATGTGCAAAATAAAAACAGCCCCAGCATAGTCTCTCTCTCTCTCTCTCTCTCTCTCTCTCTCGCTCTCTCTCTGTCTCACACACACACACAGATAGCGGTGTGTGCTGTCAGTGAGGAAAAAACAGGGACTAGGTAACAACATTAAATAGATAAATAAATGCAAAAGATTAGAAAGCACAATACATAAATAAATAATAATAAAACAATAGATAATCAAAACAAGGCAAAAGGTGTGAGCAAATAAAAGCCAGGTCATAAAGGTTAAGTCTTTAGTTTGGCTTAAAAAGCATTAACATTGTCTGTTATCCTCAGCTCTTCTCTACAGTAACTTGAGAGGAAAAACCTGCCAAAAAATGGGCATTTTCTCTCTCAATCATCTTGAGGTGATAAAAGTAGTCTTAGTTACCCTTCTTTGTTGCCCAAAAGTAAGATCTGGGCAACTTTTGGGCAACAAAGAACAAAGATGGGCTTTGGGCTCTCTGGGCTTCAGTACTACTACTAATAATAATGGATTGGATTTACACAAGGACACAACGACCAGGACAGAGAGCCCGGGGATCGAACTGGCAACCTTCCAGTTACAGATGCGCTTGTCAACCTTCCCAACCCCCTGAGCCACAGTCACCAGCTCAACCAGGATAAAACAGAAGTTTTATCCTGGTTGAGCTATAAAAAGTTTTAATTTCTTTACCAGAAATACAATTTAAAAAGCCTATAGGCCCAGGGTCATCAGGAGACACAACCAAGTAAAGCTGGGTGTCATCAGCATAATCACAGAAGTTAATGGAAAAAGTGTTGGACCTAAAGATTAACCTTAAGGGACACCAAAATTTAATTTTTGTAAATTTTATCTGAGTGATCCTCCATACTTACAATGGATATGTGATTGACACCAGTTTACCATTAGAGAGACAAATCAAATCGTGAAGTCTGTTTAGAATGGAGTGGTCTACATTATCAAAGACAGCAGTTTAATAAAGTCGAACTAAAACTGAGAGCCTGTTCTGACTCACATTGAAGGGCATTTAAGATCTTGGCTAATGTAGTTTCTCTACTGTGGTTAGACTACAACTGATATTTCTTGTTTATGTTGTAAGAAATAAAAAAAATATGTAACTGATTAGAAACAAGTTTTTCAGAAATTCTACTTAAAAATGATGGATTTGCCAGTGGCCAACCTAGTTCAGCACAGAAGTATCCAGGTTGTCTTGATGCATACTCAATCATCCAGGAAGGAAGTCCTGAAAAGTTGATTCTGTTCATCTGGATGTAGTGTTTTCAATGGGAGAAATGTTTTGTCACTCATCCTAGTGACTTATTTAGTCTCAGCTAACACCATCCCAGCTGGACATTTGTCAAAGCTGGGAAGGCACCTAAAAACCGGTCCCAGGCGATCCAGGGGAGAAGATGGACAACTCCTGCCTAAACGAAAACCCTCAGTAATCCTTATGTGTCAGGAGTATCAGAACAGTTGAGACACATTTTTGGAAACACCAAGGCTCTGTGGTTTAAACCCCAAAACACGTTGCGCCAAAAATTGGTCCAACCTAAGGATCGGGTCCCCCGACACAAACAGAGTAACATAGTGTACGCTGTGTCAGGAAGATTGCTAGGATTTATACATCAGGGAAACCAAACAACCTCTGATGAAGCACCTATTTCACATACAAGGGTCAGTACTACAGGCAGAAACATGGGTGTGCCATGGGTTCCCCAGTTTCACCCATCATGGCCAACTTGTACATGGAAGAAGTGGAAAAGAGGGCTTTGCTATCCTACCCTGAAACACCACCAAGCCATTGGTTCAGATATCTGGATGACACCTGGGTGAAAATCAAATCTCAGGACGTACCACAATTCACGGATCACATTAACTCAGTGGACCAACACATCAAATTCACCAGGGAGGATATGAAAAGTGGCAGGTTAGCTTTCTTATTTTGTGAGATTTCCATCAGTAATGGGGGACATCTAAAAGCTGATGTGTACCGTAAACCTACACATACGGATCAGTATTTAAGGTTTGACTCTCATCATCCACTGGAGTATAAACTGGGTGTCATCAGGACGCTACAACACAGAGCGAACACCATCCCCACAGACACAGCAGCCAGGGAGGCAGAAGAACATCACATCAAGAAGGCCCTGAGTTAATGTGGTTATCCCAGCTTTCTTTTGTCAAAGCTGGGAAGGCGCCAAAAGAAAGCTCCAGCCGATCGAGGAGAGAAGGACAACCGCTGCCTAAACGAAAACCTGTAGTGATCCCGTATTGATTGATTGATTGATCATAGTTTATTCATCCCGAGGGAAAGTGGGTTAAGGCTGCCTGCCGTGCCAGCGCCATAATGTATGTCGTATGTGTCATTTTTTGTAAACACTGTGTCTCTGTGGCTTTTAAACCTCAAAACACGCTGCGCCAAAAATTGGTCCATCCCAAGGATCGGGTCTCCCCACACAAACAGAGTAACATAGTGTACGCTGTTAAGTGCCAGGCAGGATTTATACATCGGGAAAACCAAACAACCTCTGGCGAAGTGGATGGCACAACACAGACACAACACTCTTTCAATGATGAGGATGTACACATCCTGGACAGGGAGGAACGCTGGTTTGAGCGGAGAGTCAAGGAGGCCATTTATGTGAAAAGGGAAAGACCATCTCTGAATCGAGGAGGGGTCCTAAGGGTACATCTGTCACCATCATACAATGCTGTGATTGCAGCCATTCCCCAACTCTCTGTGAATGGGACTCATGGACATTGATCAGTGGGCTTTGATCTGTGGTTGTTAATCAATGTTCGCGACAGTTCGTATATTAATGATCAAGAAAATGACCTTACAGCCCATTGTTTGCCAGTGGGGCTAGTTTCACTCAGTGGTCTTCAGCCAGTTATCATCAATCAGGTCCTGATTAGGGATGGACTGATCCGATATTATGTATCGTTATCGGTCCGATACTGACCTAAATTACTGGATCGGATTTTGGAGAGAAATAAAAAATGTAATCCGATCCATTAAATATCACGAAAGCACCTCACAAAACTTTCGACATGGCGTAACTCAGCTCATAACCTTGGCACGTCGGAGCAGTATGCGTCACTTGATAGAGCGGCTGTGGCGTGCGAGACCTGTCGGCGGTCTGGTTGAGCATTTAGACTGGAGCCTCGCTACCCAACCGGCATTTCATCTCTGAGGAGGTTATCCCAGAGAGAAGTAAAGCAAGTGTGTAAGTTCATCTCTGAATGTTTGTAATGCATTCCCACGTTAAGCTTAACAACCGATATATGGAGCGACTGCCTCTCTCTCTCTCTCTCCTGTTGCTACTTCAATCATGAAACTGATCAATGATCAGCTGATCGTCTTTTCTGTCGCGAGTCCGTCTCTCTTGTTTGTTTTTGGCCAACTTTGCACCAGAAAGAGGAAACAAGCGGATAAACAACAGCAGCACGTTTAACCTTGATAAGCTGTTGTTAGAATTTACTTAATATTACTTTCTACACCAGGATCCTTTTCTACGCAGCTGACGGCTGTAACTGTGCAGGGGCGGGTCTACCAAAGTTTAGCCAGGGAGGCAGTTGGGCATTAAAAGGGAAAAGGGGGTACAAAGAAATACTTTTCTTTCTTATTCTCATTTAAAATGTCTAGTTTTTAATAAATAATTATCTGAATCTTACACTCAAAGTTTTAATATAGTTTAGTTTTATATAGATTTATTATTATTGTTATGCATGGCCCAGCAATATGAGGCGCTAATAACCCACAAACTACAGATCCCATAATGCAACGCTGCAGCCTCCTTGCCAAACCCTAGGCTAGCTGGGAACATTCCCGCGTCAATCAAGTCAAACTTCTGTTATTGCGAAGCTAGCTGCTCACACTGGTGGAGAGAAAAGTTGATTCTGAAAACAGAGCCTTTCAGCACCTGTGTGAGACTGAAAATATGTTTACAAACATTGCTGGTAAACCCATGTGTCTTATTTGTGGAGCTAATGTGGCTGTAATTAAGGAATTTAATTTAAGACGGCACTATGAGACAAAACATCAGGATAAGATGAAAAACCGAAATGCAGAGCAGAAACTGCAGAAAGTAGAAGAGCTAAAGAAGAATCTGACATTTCAGCAGCTGTTTTTCACCAGAGCAAAATCACAAAGTGAAGCTGTTGTGAAAGCAAGTTTTATTGTTGCAGAGGAGACAGTCAAATCAGCCCGGTACCACTCTGAAGAGCTGCATGATGAAGGTGTGCGACGTCTTGTGTCCAGACAAAATGCAGATTTTGGCAAATGTGAGCCTGAGCAGAAACGTATGTCAAAGTTTCTTTGACATGAGCGACAGCCACCTGAGCTCAGCAAGGAAATATACTGTCAAGGCCTATGACTCGATATATATCTATATATATCGATACATATATCTTTTTTTTCTCCATTCTGTCCTGATCCTCATTTGTTTTTAGGCAAGAAATGAAAAATTATTTAGACCTGGAACTGCTTAACTATATCACAGATAGATAACCAAATAGCTGGAATCACCACTCATCATACTCTGCCAGGGCAAAATGAAAGGAAAACATGACGGTCATCTTTTCAGGCTGAGATTAACAGTGTGTGGATGCACCTCATATTACTCCTCCACTCTTACACAACAAGCCAGCATCCACTCTGCCTCTCAAACCCACGTTAATGTTCATCTCTCATACCATACAGCCATGTGTTGCTAACAGTAGGTGTACTTTCTGCACATCTAAATGTCAGATGGATTTCAAAAACTGCAGTTCTGTGTGTGTGTTTGTGTGTATGTGATGATATGTAAATTGAACTGTACTTTTATGGTACACTCACTAAAAGTCTGTTTCAATAAGCACTTGAAATACATCTCTGCAAATGTAAATATAAAATGTCAAGTAGGATTTGGAATAGACACTGCATGTGAAATCAGCATGTAAGGCATGGAACATTTTCTAAAGGAGGAACGCTGTTAACGGAACCCTGCAGAGTTTTCTTGTAAACAACCACAGTTATATTTATTTTGTTCCTTACGAGATTGCACTGTGAATTCAAAAGGCTTAAGAAGAATAGTTAAATTAATTCTATATGCAAACCTCATTCTTTGAATCTGTGCTACCATAAATGTTCAGTCTTGACCTCTCTGAAGAACAGCATGCTGAGGAGCTTTCAAAATCTTTGCCTCGCAGTCTTCAGTGAATTAAATACTTTTTTAACATTAGCAGCTCTACAAAGCATTGTACAATACAATTCTCATTCACCTCTCCACACACTAGTGGTTGCTATGAAGGGTGCCATGCTAGTGTAGTAGCTCTTGATAGCCATCCATCCATCCATCCATCTATCCATCTAGCCATTTATCCAGAAAATGAATCGATGGATGTAAAAGATTATAGACAGACTTTATTTTTAAGCTACTATAAGCTGGAGTATTCACTGTGGCACTGAGAGCAGGAGAGCTATTATGGCAAAGCAGTCATTTAGAATTTTACTAAAGGGATGGGAAAGTTGTCATTTCTTTAGGTGTATTCAAATTCATTCATATATTGAAATATGTTGAAAAAGTTAACTAATGTATGATTACATTACAAGAGGTCCTAACCTTTTAGTTGTGTGCTATTGCAGAAGAGGCCTCAGTGAGATGAAATGTAAATAAGAGTGCCAATCAATCCTGAAACAGAAGCTTGCAGCTGCTGTCAAAAGTTTACATTGTTAGTGCTACTCTCTTCAAACCATACCATCTTGTAAATCTTGCCTTTCACTCTTGCTGCTATCCTGTCACAAATTACCTCTGACAATCATCTGCACCCACTCCATCCTGCCTACATTCTCTTCTTAACCTCTTGCACTGTCCATTGTTTTAGATGGTTGACCCCAGGTATTTAAACTCATCTACTTTCACCCTCTGTACTCCTTGCATTTTCATCTTTTGACCTGTCTCCCTCTCACTGACAAATATGTAAGAAACTTTCATTGCTTTACTCTCCAGAGTATACTTCCACTCATACAGGTGCTCTTCCACTTGCTCCCTACTCTACGCAAAGGGCCTCAGAGGTGATCCTTTTGTAATCCCACCCTCATTCTCGACCCATCTGACACTCCTACTGCAAACCTTACCACTGTCTCATTGTCCTTGTTCATGCCCGCACTTACCTCACATACATTCTTTGCTACTTGTGACGTCCTCACGTAGCACCACAGTTCCTCTCATGGTAACTGTGTTACTACCTGGAAGTTACATTTATTCTTCTTATATACATTCAAAATCATCACCAAGTTAAGGAGATTTTATTTTACATTCCCATGGCATGCAGAATTATAGGCCTGAGTGATGTACATAACATTTTAAAAATAGAGAAAAGGAAGCACAAAAAAGCTAAACCTTTAAAGCATCCTATGGGGTTATTAAAAAAACAGCACTGAGGTTGTATACACTGATTTTTAATGAAAACAACGCAGCAGCATAATCAATATCATAGCTCTCCACTTCGTGAATGCTGACTTGTTACAAATATTCTGCATTGTTATCTGTGCTAGTGGGAGGTCAATGTAAAAAACAAATACAGTTAGTGGTTTAATCCTTGTTACAGCCTAGTCAAGCTCTGTTGTAAAGCATCGTAACTATGATTTCACTCGGAGAACAGCACCACTCCTCCACCACGTGCGTCCTCCACACTCATCCTCCTCCATTCCTCACACCTCCCCCTGCAGCCAGCTGCTCTCAGGCTCCTCAGTTCTCCTTCACTAGTCAGTCAGACCTCAAAGGAATATGAAACACCAACCAGGCAGGAGAAACACACAACTGAGGTGACTGATTGAAATTCACAGTGTGAGTGGCTCCAGTCTTTTGCATGCTGTTTTTGGCTGCTTAGTTCTCAAGCTTGTTGTGAGGGAAGACTGTGACTAGCAGATGTATCACTGTGCATCGATACTGAAAAGGTCCTCTTGGGGTCCTCAGAAGTGGGCGAGCTCTGATTGTTTGGTAACAGCGTGTCGATGGTGGGAAGGGTTTTATTGACTCATGGATGATCCATTAGAGATCATCAGAAGAGCTTAGACTATATTTTAGATGATGGTTGCAAGTTTTAAAGGATTCCCTTTATTGGCTTTTTAAGGCAGCCTTGTAAATGAATTCCTATTAAAACGTTGCCCCTGACTGAGTTACCAGTCAGTGAACAGAGTTTATGTCTGCACTCAGTATGGAGGAAACTCCAGACATATGACTTACCAGTGATTATTTGAGGACTGTCTCAGTAGGAAGTAAAATAAAATGGCTTTCATAGAAGTTTTGTTGAAAGAAAAGAATTAAGCCAAGAGGGCTATTTTGAAACTGTTGAGGCCTGAATGGAACAAAAATGTAATAGATGCAGAAAATAAATAGCCAAAGATACCTGAAAAAGGCAAAGCCATCTAAAGGCTTCATTTCAGATGGCTTTGCATTTACCCTATCTCTTTATAATTCTCTTAAAGGTAATAGTTAGTTATTAATTAACCCTTTAAGACCTACCATAGAACCAAGTTCGCCAGAGCTTATATTATATTTTTACATGCTGTGGAGCCATTTTTGGGAGCATTTCAAGTTGCTATACATCAATACAACCATTATAGCCCAAACTTTAATAATATGTCTGCATTAGGTGCATAGTAATTACATAAATTGCAAAAAAGTGCAATAAACTACAAAAAAATTGAAAATCGTTTTTGTTTTTTTAACATATATTTCTAGTTAGAGAAATTTAAGAGGCTTATCCCTCAAAACTGTAAATACAAAAAAGTTACACAAACTAGTTTCCCACCACAGGAAATTTATTTTGAGTGTCTTCATAGTTTTATTTTTGAAATACACCAATTTTTATATACTGCAGGAAAAACGAAAATAAATATTATAGTGCAAATTTGCAAAATAACAGCATATGCATCAAAATAAACTATTTCCAGCAGTGCAATATGAGTCTTAAGCATCCCAGAAACGACACAGAAAGTCATAAAGTCAAACATAACTTTTTAAAACACATAACAAGTAAAACACAAGCTCATAAGGCCCCGATCGTAAAAAACTACATTTCCGCAAAATGACGTCACTTCCGGTTTCGGGCAGGTCATGCGGTCATGTGATAGTTCGCGCTGATGGACATAGGAAGTGTTACAAACAGCTGATCGGATCGGCGAAGCGTGTTTCTGGAATATCATGTTTTTGTTGCTGCAAGTGATTTTTATGCAGTTTTTGCAAAGCTATATGTGGAAGGAAACTGTGACCTAGGACAAGCTGATGGCATAAGATGTAAGTACAACTCCTCCAGTTTCATATGCAAAAAAAATTATTGCGCTAGCTTACTTGGTTGCAGAGCTACCGGGATTTAAAAATAGTTACGCAAAACAGAGCGTGCCCGCTCCGATCGGCTGTAAAGGGTTAATTACTAAAACTTAGATATTGCCAAAAGTACTTGCTCATGTGCCATCGCGTATATGAACTCAAGTGGTATCTCATTCTTAACCCACAGTGTTTAATATGATGTCAGCACTATTTGCAGCTATAATAGCTTCAACTGTTTTGGGAAGGATTTCCACAAGGTTTAGTAGTATGTTTTGGGGAATCTTTGACCATTCTTCTGGCAGCGTATTTGTGACATCAGACACTGATGTTGGATGAGACGGCTTGGTTCACAATCTCTGCTCCAGTTCATCCAAAAGGTGTCCTTTCAGGCTGATGTCAGGACTCTGAGCAGGCCAGACAAGTTTTCCCACACTACTCATCCAGATTTTTATGGACCATGCTTTGTGCACCAGTGCACAAAGTTGGGAGCGAGAAATTGTCTGCTGACTCTGCTCCATGAGCTGACTCTGCTCCATGATTTTACACGCCTACCACTTTGTGTCTGAGTGGCTGTTGTTCCCAATGACTTCCATGTTTTATAATATACCATATTTTTCGCACTATAAGGCGCATTTAAAATCTAATTTTCTCAAAAACTTGACAGTGCGCCTTATGTATGAATTCTGGTTGTGCTTACTGACTGTGGACCGATTTTATGTGGTACACGGTGCCCCAAAATCTGTCAAAAAATGTTTCAGTCTGACTTTGGTAAGCTATGAAGCCGCACTGCTTGATGGATTGCCGGAGCATTACGGCTGCCGTAGTCAGCAGCCTTGCAGAGTAATCTGGGTCCAAAACTCCGTCCACTTCAGGTTCCAAAGTCAAACGAACACTGCGCCATCACTGAGAGATAAAAACTGTCTAAATTCTTTCATCTTTAATAAAATGATCAGCGTTGCTGCTTTACCAGGTGTAACAATTAAGTTTAACATCCAGGCATCCATGGAAACAGAATTTATTAAATTTAACAGAGTTAGAAGTTAGCAAGAAGTTAGCTCGCTAGTTTCCATCTAAACATGATATAGCATGTTCTGACTGAGAGATTTCTGAAAAAATCATAACGTACAGCTCTGCTATCACTTCCAACATAAATGAAGACAGAAAACTAAACAGCAGTGATGTTTGTAGGGTTACTGAAGTTGGGCTAGCTGGTTTATAATGATGTGCTACCTGATCACTAGCGACACAGCTATGTTAGAATAACATAAACACAGTGAAGCTGGAGGATGAACGCTAACTTTTTTCCACTTGATAAAAGTTTACGCGAAGGTTCCTGATGGCTAGGGACAAATGCAATCGCATGGAGGATGCTGTAAACGGACCAGACTTCAGTCAGGAGAACAACTGAGATAATTCATCCACAATACGAGGTTAGTTATTAATCATTAATCATTAGTCATTAATATACTGCAACAACATGGGGGTAGAGCCGCTGGAGAGAATTCAGCATTAATGAATCAGTGGTATGGAAGAGGAAGCAAGTAAATGAGTTGAGTAAAGTTTGACTTATCTGACTTTGTTTTGCTTAATGAGCTTATAATCTGGTGCGCCTTATGTATGACAACAGACCCGTTTATCGACAGTGCGCCTTATGGTCTGAAAAATATGGTAACAGTCGACTGCGGAATATTTAGAAGCATGGGAATTTCAGGACTTGTAGATCTTTATTGATTTATCAAACTATATCAGACTCCTTTCTCAAAGTTTTACTCTTCCAGAGTAAATAGACATGGACATTTCTCACCTGTCATTGAGAACTGAGGTAAAAAGTGGCCTTCTACAGATGGTAAAAACTCTGGGGAAGATCTGGATCTATTTCAGTAGTAGTAGAAACATGTCAGCTACTGCTGTTGTGGGGTGCAGTCTAAATTCAATGTTTCTGATCATTCCTGCCTGACTAAACCATGATTGTCTTAAGGCAGCCACTGTCGCTGGGATTATTTACTTGAATTGGGAGGAGTCAGAAAATAGAAGTAATTTGGTTGGAATCTGCAATCTACTGTAGTGGTGAAATTTCACACATTGTAACTTATAAAAAGGTGAGCATTGACCTATCTATGCTATAGATTTGGTTTAGCCTCATGCTAAATATGCTAATTTAGCATCTTGCCCAATTTAACCTTAAAAAAAACAACTTTTTTGTCTTTTTTCTGTATATGTTCTAATGTGATGAGATGTATAAACACAAGGATATAGGAAGACATAGACCACTGTCTTTCACCACATAAAAGTCTTCAGCAAGTGCGATACACACACAAAATTACTTTTTACTTTGTGTGACATATTTTCTGCTAGTGAGATTGTCTTGACACTCTGACACCTTGTGCGATAGATTTGTTACTTCTGTCAGAGATTTTCATTTATTTATATTTTTTCTTATTGGCACAAAGAGCTCTCTAATATATACACCATGTGTATATATTAGTTGTGCCTTCTGACGTTAAATTGATTAAATTGATTGTAATATTTTGTATTTTACTGATTATAATACTATTTGCAGCGATTAGAACCAGACTTTACCATTACCTGATTGGAAGTGGGATGTGTATGTACTCTAAAAGCCGATTAGGAAAGCTATGGCATTGCCACCCACTGTCTTGGTGGTAATTTGCACCTGCATTCAATACTGAAATTAATAAATATCATGTGGCTCAGAAGGCACTTTTCCAAACGCCATCATTACATTCGAGATGGAGGACATCTCAAATTCGTACAAGATGTACCCAGAAAGTGAGAACATTATTATCCACTGGTTTGATTTGGAGATGATTTGAAATCTAGAGAATGTCTTTATGTTCAAGGACATATTTTTTCCAATTGAAGCTAAGCACTTCTAAGCTAAGCACTGAGCATCATTTGCATATTAGTACAATGTGCAAAGGCAACAACTGAGGGCATGATTCTTAATGGCAATATACTGATATCTATGGTGAGTGGGGTTAGCGTGAGAGTGGGTAATGTCCAGTTTCATGAACAGTACTGTTTAGCAGTTGAAAACTGATCAAATTCTTATGACTGGATTTGGACTATACATTTCTAGCAGAGGAAATTAAGAATAGAATTAAAGAAAGAATACGGGTTCCATGTCATGTTGCTGTTGCTGCTCATTTTTAAATGTGTTTCGTATTGTATGTAAGTGCAGTATAAAATCAATGGGGAATGTACAGTGCAAAGTACACAACTGCAAAGATTTTTTCTCATTCCTTAAGATCCCTTATTTACCAGCCATACAACTCTGCTGTGTCACCTTAGTGGCTAACATGACAGAGCATTAGCTGGATGTGATTTTAAACTAATCCTTCATGTCTTTTGCATCCTTATGGCTAAATGATGATGCATCAGGGTGAAGTTTAGCATTTCTTAATCTTTTTTTTATATGTGCGTGTATCTGTGAGTGTGTGTGTGTATGTGCACTCTGTCTGAGTCTGGTGTGTGTAAGCATTCTAATCATGCAGCCTACTGTTATGGCTGATCATATAGAAAAATCAATACCAAAACTTAGAAATCTGTGATTTTATACAGGAGGGGAAATCATTTGATTCCATGGTGAATTTGTATGTTTGGTTACTTAAAACTGAACAGTCTGTAATTTTTTTATGGTCGTTTCATTTAAATGGAGGGAGAAAGAATATCAACCAAAAATCTGAAAGAAACACATTACATAAAAGTTGTGAATTGATTTTTGTCCCATCTTTCTCCCCTCACCCCCAACTGGTCAGACTCGGAGTCTGGTTCTGCTGAAGGTTTCTTCCTGTTAAAATTAGTTTTTCATTCCCAATTTACCAAGTGCTTGCTCACAGGTCGTTGTCTGACTGTTGGGTTTTTTACTGGATTATTGTAGCTTACAATATAATGAGCCTTGAGGTGACTGATTTGACACTTGATCAGTTGATACCAAAGAGTTGATTTTGGTTTCATCTGACGAACGCACTTTCTCCCAGGCATTCTATGAATTGTTTAGATGTTCACTGGCAAACTTAAAATGAGCCTGTACATGTGCCATCTTGAGTAGGGGGACCTTGAGGCAGTTGCAAGATTTCATTACAACGTATGTGTGTTACCAATGGTGTTCTTATTGACTATGGTATACTTTAAACACATCAGGAGAAATCAGAAGTATTTGTAATTGATTCCTTGATTGATCAATTGTAATCCCAATCAGCGGGAGCCAGCATTCTGGCTGGGTTAAAACAAATTCATGGTTTTAACCCGAAGGTCAATCTGAAAAAACATTAAAATGGCTACAACTGTTACTCTGATCAAGTCTGACAACTATCAACTATAACAGAAGTTATAGATTGGAGACTTTTGTGATTCATATACATGTATATGTCGTAGTATTTGTATTTGTAGTATTTGTATTAGTATTAAACTCGTCGTCTGGCATACATGGAAGTAAGGAGAAAAGAGAAGGCCAGTTTTACTGGATGTAAAATTCCTTTAAACTGTGCTTTTTTACCATGTGACTAAAATGCACCTTGCCCTTAAGTGGTTAACTGGTGATTGGACAGGTGTTAAGAGGTTAAAGTCTTAAATCTTGATTAAAAAATAAATATGAAACTTCTGCACAGAAACAATTCTTCTGTATTACGACTTTGGTCAGGGGAAGTTGGCTGCAGTCCAATTTAATTATTTCTTTACAGTAAAACTTTTATTTTAAGCAGCAAAATTAACTTCAACCTCTTCTAACTTCCATGGCTTTATAACCGTCTTTAACCCTGTTCCACACAGATAATAGCTTGTGTTTTTCAGGCGTCCCCCCGCGACACTTTGGTTTTTCTCACAACAGACAGTGACATGCTCCTTCCGGGCTAGTCCACTGGAACCTGCTTGTCCACCCGTCCTTCCACCAGCTTTATGTAGATCAATATTTGAGTAGCTGCAACAGAGGTGTGTTTGTGGAGCTCCCTATCTCTGTGGGGCAGCCTGTTATAGTGTCAGGTTTGGAGGATGGGAGTTCAGGGTGTGTGTAAGCCCAGGATGACCTGACAGCTTAGATATTTAATAACTGTTTTAACCTGGCCTTCCAGTGGCTGTGCTGCAGAGTTATGAATATGGCTGCACTTTCAACCTTACACCCCAGCGGGGCTTGAAAGGAAAAAACATGAAAGAACAGAGAGGATTTGGCTTTTACACTCTTCACCTCTATCATAGTGCTGGTAATAGTCAGTCTCCCCACTGGTCAAATGTAATCTCAACCCACACATACCTGAGGGTAAGGTTGCTCAAAGTCCCAGAAGAGTTAGTCAAAAGGGTTAGCTTTTATTTTTTATATAATGTTGTAATTTATTTTTTGGGGAAAACAAGTTTTCTTCTGCCTCAAGAATATCTTCCTTTAAATACTTTGTTTAGGTATTTAAAGTCACAATTTTCAAAGCTGGCAGCAGGAGCATCCATCCATCCATAGCTTGGGCTACTCCAAGACGAGGATGTATCTGCAATAAGATATATTATTCAGTATTTACTGTTTGATTTATAAGAGACTAAATATGGTGAACCATAATCTTATCTGATAAACGTGTGTTGTGATTCGTATTTGGCAAAGGTATTTAAAATAAAATCCTTCTTAACAACCATCAAATTGGTGTAGTAGCACTTTCAAAATCAAATATAGATTTATAGACACACACACACATTTTCTGGTTATATATTATTATAGTAATACAGTATTGGCATATCTAATATCTTCTCAGTCTTTAGTAAATGTACTCTCTTTTTGCTTTCACACCATGTTTTTTTTCCCAGGCACTCCACTCAGCAGCAAACCAACAAAGTCATCACCAGCACAAGCCAACTCATCAAACAGCTCTCTGATATAATCAGTGGCTCTTCACGGGTATTTTATGCTCCCTTTCCTCCCTCACTGAATATTAGTTTGAAGAATAAACAGTAGATTAAACAACATTTGAGCTAATTGAATCTAATTCTGTTTTGTTGCACAGCAAGACCGTCTGCGACTGACCAGACTAAAGACTGAGCTCTCTGAGTCTGTGCAGCGATATGGGGATCTCCAGAAGGTATTTGCATGATGAATGCACTCCTTTGACACCTGAAATTGATGCTATGGTCATTTAGTTTTACTGAAAAGAGAACTAAAGAGATGCTGTTCCACAGATGCAAAGTCACATTTGTGCTACTTGTTGTGAGAGTCCTTGACCCTGTCTCCTCATATGCTCCTCTTTCAGAAAATTGCGGAACGCTCAAGGGCCCTGCTCCCCCCAGCACAGAAAGACAAGAAGAAGGTGAGCTGATATGGAGAGCAAAATCCTCCTTTTGTTTCACTGTCATTCGTAACAAAGTAGGATGATGAGATGGCATTTCTCCGCTCAGCTGCATTCTCACAAGGGCTCCTTTGAAGCTCAGTCTGGTCTCTTCCACTCTGTTATAATACAGTGGACTCCATTCATCACATCCCGCTCTTGTGTGCTGTGAAATTTCTTTCATCTGATTCTAATTTTGTCACCGGTGACAGTTTATTTTCACCATGTGGCCCAGCGAGAGCCAAGAGATGGGAGCTTGTGTTGAAGATATTAAAGTAACTCCTCATAGCCTTCCCGTGCACAGTTCCTTATCCCTGATTACTGAAACCAGACCATATGAAGTTAAATGTATTGAATATTCTTTGTACATGAGATGTGCACAAGTAATAAAACAGCAAATTTATCAAGGTGAATTTACGCATGTGCTTAAGGTTTGGTTCAGCACTTGCTGTAGAAACACTATTACCAAGCATAAAATATAAATATTCAACCCAAACGGTGGTGTTTTAAAGGGGACCTGTTATAATCATTTTAGATGCTGGATGCTCAGATTTATCTAAGAAACCTCCCCAGACAGAAACTCTTTGTTCGCCCTTCAGACTTCGTATCACAAACGAGGGCAAAGCGAAGAGCTCAACTGTGATTTGTACCAGTTTTAACCTTCAAATATGTGATCGTCCCCTCCCCTTCCAGTTATGCCAGTTTTAGAAATCCTTCCTAATGTTTTCTCACATGTGAAGGCTGGTGAATCAAAACAGCCCATTAAAATATTCATACAAGTAAAACTACTAACATGTTAAACATTATGTACTAATGCCGAAACCTGTTTATTCAGGTTAAAAACCTACTTGTCATGTGAGAAGTTATTAATAAAATATTTGTCAGATGTCCTCTCGTTTCTTATGGTAGTTTATTGTGCGTTATGTGTGTTATTAGCTCTCAGCTTGTTAACTGACATGAGGGGAATACTACATTGGAAGCTCAACACAGCCAAGCTTTATTTGCATTAACTGGATTGACAAAACCTAAAACCCCAGTCAGAGGTAACAGGTATCATGACAGCGTTGATCAATTTTCATGGTTAAGTCAGGCTTTGTGCTTCAGACTCTGTTCACACCCAAAGGTGCGGATCACGTGCCATATGACTCTTCTTCTGCATACAAAGATGCCTATAAGTACTCCTGACATAATGCACAACAGTGATAAAAAGCTATGAAGAACATTAGAAAAATAACAGTAAATGTAACACACTGGCATCACAGGCTTAAAGGACTTACCAGGGTGTACACTACTTCTCGGCCCAGCAGCTGGACTTGTTTCCAGCCCCTCTGTGACCATGACTTGGAAAAGCAAAGAAAATAAAATTCAACATTGCTGAAAAAAAAACACACAAGTATTTAATGCTGCAGAAAATCATTAATTTGGGGATTTAGTGCGAAGAACAGAAAATAAATATTTAAATTCCAGTTAATTATTTAAACACTGAGTTATTTCTAAGGTGACAGCCACACATTAGAGCTGTGACACCTTAAACTGGATGCATTTAAACAGTAATGCATACCATGCCATACGCTGATAAAGGAGATGTGGAAATCAGTTTATTTTGTCACCGATCAAAGTGAAATTCATTTTATTGGTTGAAGAGGTATTCTTGGTATGTGTTCTGTATTCTGTCAACTGCAGCAGTATAAAACAGACTTTGAACCAAGTTTAAAAACATTTTTACCTTTTCTGCATCATCAGTGGAGTTCATGTGGATTCAATGTGATGCGGTTTGCACTGCTGTCACTTTACAGCTGGACGTGACATTAGTAAGGTAACAACACATTAATACAAGAGAAAATCTCTACTGCACCTAAAACATGTAAATAAAGAATCAGTCGAAAATCTTTTAGCCAATTTCAAACCAAAAGTCAAGTTTTCAGCATACGTTACCATGGTGATTTAGCGAGGTAATAAGAGAGAAATGTTTGTGGCCCAAAACACTCTGACTTTGTACTTGACGTAGCACACTTAACCCATTAATCTTTCTTCATTGTACAACCCTCAATACTGCAAGGGAGATGGTTGGATCAACATTCAAAATAAGGAAAGCAACGTTTCTTTTTGAAATCTATCTTTGATCTAAAAATATCATCAAATCAGATCCATTCTTTCTCTGGACAATATATCCAACAGTTTTTAGAGAGAATAAAATTTCTATATTTTTTGTGTACTTTGCTAAGTTAGCTGGCTGATGTTATTGTTTGGGTTCTAGACATATTTGAGTTTCTTTTTAGGTTTTACTGGTATTCTAGTGTTGACCCTGAGATAGGCTGGCGACCTATTCAGGGTGTACCTCACCCCTCATAATATAGAATGAAAAAGACAGCTGCAAAAATAATCTTTTACACTAAGTGGATAAAGTATAGTGTACAATTGATTGCATGCTCAATCATCCAGGTAAGACACTTGAATGAGTAACTAAACATTTCTCCTACTGAAAACGGTACATCTAGATGAACAGAATCAACGTTTTGGGAGCTTAGTTCTTGGGACATTCATTTCTGATATAGCCTAGCATTAGCATTTAGCTTCTTGTAATTCCATTTTATAAAAGTACAAGCTTCAAATTTTACAAACTTGTACAATTTTGTAATATTAGTGTGAACATTATCTTGTAAAGTAAGTTAAAAAAAATATTTTGTTGTGAATATGTTTCTACTGCTGTAAATTGTTTGGGTAATTGGGGAGAAACTACAATGACATGTAGGTGTATCACGTATAGTTAAGAGGAAGCAGCTCTCTTTCTCACTCAATATCCACCAGGGTGTTTGAAGGTCTCAAACATGCTTTTCTGTTAAGCTGAAAGGAGAATGACTTGCAGTTTGAACTGGTTGAACAGTATTCTGCAAAGAACCATTGTTACTACACACACCCTCTAAAAAGCCATCTTATTTTTTTGCCCAAACAGAGAGATGACTCATGTGTATTAATGTTTTATGCCTCCCTGAAGGCCTATAACTAAGGTCTATTATTCTGCAAGCTTTAGAGATAAAGGGCTATGGAGGCGGCAAACTGTATAATACATTACACAACTTAAACTACATTCAATGCATAGCAGGAAGCTCTCTAATCAGTCCATATATTATGGAAGAATCAACTGGTCAAATATCATTTTATGTAACCACAACAACAATATTCTGACTTCTCTGCTGTACATGAAGTAGAAGACGTTAGTAGACAGGAAGTGATGAGAGGTACCCTGACGTTTGGAACGTCATCCTTATACATGCAGAAAATCACTTTTCAAACCAATGCAGACTGTTTCCCACACACATCTTCAAATGAACATCATCATAGATGACCGGAATCAACAGCAGGGAGCTGTGTGAACGTTTCTACCAGTGTGTGAACTTGTGCAATAATGTGTCAGAATGATTGTCTTGAGAGTCCCTTTCCATCCATGTAATGTACTAATATATTCTGGGGTGTTATGTATGTATGTATGTGGAGGAGTGAACACCCAGAGTGTGCTAAGGAATGGTGAGTCACAACATGGCCAGTAGACAGAGTGCTGTGACTAAGCCTGAGTTAGTTCCTGTGCTCTGACCCACACTGGTCCCTCTACCATGAATTAGCTGTGCACTCAACCACACAAAGGTGAAACACATTAGCAATGCAAAAGAGTAAGCAGACCTCGCTCCGTGTCTCTCCTCTTCCCTTATGCTTTTGCTTGCACATGAAACAAAATGTGTGCATGTACCACATGTAGCCTCAACATTCACGATCTCCACTAACACACAGTATATACTGATAATGGCTACACCACATGCTCGTAACAGAAATGTTAACAAATTTGTACCAAAGCAAATTCATGTTTTTAACCAGAAGGTCAATTGGGAAAAAAAAACATTAAAATGGCTACAACTGTTACTCTGATCAAGTCTGACAACTATCAACTATAACAGAAGTTATAGTAGAAGATTGGAGACTTTTGTGATTTATATACATATATATATATGTCATAGTATTTGTATTTGTAGTATTTGTAGTAGTATTAAAGTCCTTAGTCAATAGACCTCTCTGCATTGTTATTAATCTCTGTCTCTCTTCCACAGCATGTCTTTAACCTGTCTCCCTTCTCTCACCCCAACCAGTCGCAGCAGATGGCCCCGCCCCTCCCTGAGCCTGGTTCTGTGGGAGGTTTCTTCCTGTTAAAAGGGAGTTTTTCCTTCCCACTGTCGCCAAAGTTGGGATTTTCTCTGTATGTATTAGTGTAGGGTCTGCCTTACAATATAAAGCGCCCTGAAGCGACTGATGTTGTGATTTGGCGTTATATAAATAAAATAAAATTGAATTAAATAAACCTTTGACACAAAAAACTGCTTATACAGTTTCTGTGATGTACACAAAGAGCAAAATACAGAAAAAATCTGCACTGATGCACTTGTAGCTGCTGATTTAAGAACAGGAAAACTAGGGAGCCAAATGTACAGCTGGAGGTTTGCTAAAAGAAATTGATTTAATGGTTAGCTTAAAGTAGGTTATATAATAAATAGGTACATAAACGTAACATTAATTAATCAATTTTATTTGTCAGTGCATTTATATTTATATAGCACTAAATCACAATAACAATCACTTTAATGTGTTTTATATTGTTATACTGTACTGCCATAATAGAGAGAAAACCATAGCAATCTCCTTTCCCTCTATGAGCAAGCACTTGCTGAAAGTGGGAAGAAAATCTCCCTTTTAACAGGAAGAAACCTCCAGCCGAACCAGGTTCAAGAAGAGCAGCTTTCTGCTGAAAGTGGTTGGGGCCGATAGTGGGTAATAATGTTTAGCTAAATATAATTAATTTTTGCTTACAAAATATCAAATGAAATAATAATTTTGAAGCAATAAGATCATTTAGCGAAAAGTGAATGAAGCCAAGACAAGATAAATTGAAATTACATTATAATAATAGAAATGCAAAAAAATTGTTAATGGTGCTAATTACACATTTGAAATGTGTAAAATGCTTAGTCAAAAATATATTTTCACTGCTGTTGTTATATTTTATTCGGACACATATCACTAAAAAAACCCATCAAGCTCAGAGTTGGATTGTCCATGAATTTTAAGATGAGAGATAAAAGACAGCAGTAACTGGTAGTTGCTGTGATAATAAGTTGCTGCTACTTAATCAACAACCCGAGCACTTGTATTCCCAGGCAACAGACAAAGTAACTGCTCACTGTCTGAATTTTTGCTGTTACTGCTATACCTTTTAAATCTAATAAAAGAAAATGTCTTTGCTCTCACAGAGTCCTCAGACTCCATCCAGTGAGCAGATAGAGGAGGGTCCACTGTTTGGAGCAGGCTCAGAGGGAGGAAGTCAGGCTTTCCTGTCTGAGATCAGTGAGGAGGACGTGGAGGTGCTCCGTCAGAGAGAGGAGGCCTTGCTTCAGATTGAGGTAAGAACAGTGACATATAATCAGCTCAGCTGAATTCATCAGACACAGAGCTCATATATTTCTCCTACTCAAACACCTACTAGAACAATTCCAATCAGCTGATGGTCAATGAACAGCTCCACAGAAGCTGCTGGAGATTAGAAGCCTTACTTAACTATGACTGCACCACACGCCATCAAAAAAGAAAAGAAAAATGGTGTGCGCAGTTTCCACAGTCAGTATAGGTTGTGCTTGTAATCACCACAGATGTGGTCCTGTGTACACATATGGACACTACTGTAGCCATCGTCTATTGCACCTTTCAGCAACTTTTTGCAGGCTGCCTGATTGTAAAGAGCTGTTTGTTGCACCGAAACTCTGCATTTTGTTGAGCTTATGAAACCCAGCTCAGCAGATCTGCACTGACACTCAGCTCCCCAGGTTTCTAAAATATTATACAGCAGTGGAGAAAAATACAGGAAACCAATATATGTAGTAGGAGAGGTTATTTGTTCTTAAAGCAGAGCTCATTTAGAGTGTTTTAAATTAACTGGTGTAATATAAGCTTACTAATGCTTTGGCTCGAGTCAAAAGAAAATAGTGTGGTCATATTTCTCGGTATTGTGTACATACATTGTAAAAATAAATAATCCAAACCAAAAATAAATTAGTTTTACTAATGAGCATTGTGTGCAGTGTGTGTATCATTTCCTGATAGATATTATCTGATTAATCTGTGCTAGTGAACTTTACTGTTGTCCAGAAGTGAGCATCAGTGAGACAGTCTGTTGCACTGATTCACTGATGCTCTTTCATTACAACCAGCACACACTGCTGTGTATTTGGATTTATTCTCACATATGCCCTCACTGCAAATAGTCCCTTATAAATCCATTCTCCTGTGTTGTATGAGCTCCCCTTGTTTTAGGAAGTGCCTCGGCCTTATTTAAAAAAATGAAAGTAATTGCCAATATAATAGAAGCAATAATGAGTCACTGTAGTGTCCAGTAATAGTCCTTTCACTTTCCGTGGTCAAGATTATCCACCAAATGCCAGACTACCCACGTCCGTGATGAAATGGAAACAGGTATCTGAACAAAACTTGATCCAATTCCAAAACATTAATTTTACCTTCTCAATTGAAGAACAAACTGAAGGCAGAGAGAACCACAAACACGCAGCAACTGAAGGGAGTAAACACAGAATTTAAGTATTCCATGTTTTTTTATCTTCAAATAATTTTCACGCTGCTATTAAAAATAATCCATGTATATAAAATTGTTTATACATACAGTTTGAGCCTCTGAAAATGGGGTACAGTGTATTGAAATGACTGTAATTGAAAAGTTTTGTTAAACCCACTGAATTAAAGCTGAAAGTCTGCAATCACATCAATCATATCTTAGCTGTTTGCACACTACCAGAGTGGATTTTAAATCAGAGGTAAAAAGTGTCCAGGAACGTATGAAACTAATAGTAAGCCTCTTTACTTATACTCCTAGGATTACTAAACTTCTTGCACCGCAATGACAACTCATTTCCGTGTGCTGAAGTTATATGCAGTAAAAATAAAATATGCTGGCCATTTACTTTTAAAACAACCACATACCTGAAATACCACAGCTGAAGAAAACACTCTAAAAAAAACGATGAAGAAAAACAAATTAGGCATTTGTTTTCTTCAAATACTGCCTCCCAGGAGGCCAACACATGCCAAGTTAGTAACTAGAAACTCAAACAGGCTTCGTCTTCGTCTCCCACCTCCAAAAGCTTATTAGTATTTTGTCACAGTACCCCCATGCTTCTGCAGGATATTGAATGCTGCCCAATTACTAAGGTGCTTATAGCCTTGTTTGTTCCCTTACCTAGGTAAAATGTGTATGGAATCATAATGCTTCTCAGCTAAAAAAAGTCAGCCACTCTGTTGCCAACACCCTTATCAATAATTGGGAAGATGCCCTTTCATTTGGGTGCTTATCCTGATTGCCAGTATTAGGTTAAGTGAAACTAGATAACAGAATGACACACTGGCTATGTTGAACTCACGTCATGGTAAAAGCCTCAGGTTGAGTGTTCAGTGCATTTTCAAAAAGGTATAGGGACTCAGAACATGCTCTTCAAAATTAGGGCAAATATCATCCTTGTTAGCTGCCAAATGCCACTGCTATGTTTGGCATCTCAAAATATGTCAATAAGCAGGTTAATCAGGGTGGTGCCCACTGTGGTTTTAGGCGCCTTCTTGGTGGAACCCAGGTTAAATCAATCAGGCTAAGACTATCGTTAAAAAAGACTTGAAAATTAACAAAGAGATTGAAAATGATAGCAACAGACAATGGCCCTAATCCAGGAAGCACCTCACAAATCTGGTTTTCTGTTCAAAAACGCAAGTGAACTTCCACTCTGAGTCAGTTACCATGGTAACAGACTGTGAACTAAACCTGCTCACTGGCAGGTTTTCTTCAACAAACTCTGAGTTTTTCTCTGACTCCTCCCCTAATGCTGCCCGTGAAACAGCTGAGTGCCACTCGATAGACTGTGGGAGGCAGCTGAGGGGTACCTGCAGGCCACGTACAACATATATAGTGCAGGAGGAATGCTGCTGATTTCAACTGAGGATATAGTCAAGCGTTACAAGGAATTCTTTGAGGACCTCTTCAATCCCACTGACATGTCGTCTGTAGAGGAAGCAGATTCTTTAAACATTAAAGGGTTACCATCCCAAAGCCTAATACGGGAGACAGGGAAATCACTGCAGTTTTTCAGCACATCAAAGTGAAGTTAATTTTGATTGAACAGGTATTCTTGGTATTTTTACTGTATTCTAGTCGCTAGCCTAATAGTATGTTGAATATGAATATGAATATTCTTTATTGTCATTGTCACAAGTACAATGAAATTGAAAGATGTCTCCGGTCAGTGCAACATCACGAAAGATAAATACTTAAAAACTATAATAGATAGGATATAAAAGATAGAAATACATATAAAATACAGTATTCTCATACGGTAAATACACCCACGCAATCCAGGCCTAAGGCCCCATACAGACACTCAACATACGACCTAGTTGATATATCACTCAAACAATCAATCACTCAGTCAATTTGTTAGCGCATCCAACAAAACATGTCTAAAAGCATTCCAACATCAGGGGCACAAATGACAACAGGGGCAATGAGAGTCATCTACTTTTAGTAGCATTAAGACATGATATTGCAATTGGGTAGAAACTGTGTTTGAGTCTGTTAGTCCTTGTGTATGTTGTTCTATACCGTTTACCTGAAGGCAGCAGTTCGAACATGGAGTGACCAGGGTGTGAGGTGTCCTTTATGATGTTATGGGCTCTTTTGAGGCAGCGGGAACTGTGTAGGTCTTTCAGTTTGAGGAGAGGGCAGCCGATTGTCCTTTGGGCAGCATTGATTACTCCCTGGAGTGCTTTCCTCTGAGCCACTGTGCAGCTAGCGTACCATATGCCTATGCAGTACGTTAGTATGCTTTCGATGGAGGCTCTGTAAAAAGACACCAGCAGTCTCTGTGTGATGTTGTTCTTCCTAAGCACTCTCAGAAAGTACAGTCTCTGTTGTGTCTTTTTCAGTAGCTCAGAGGTATTCACACTCCAGGATAGGTTTCCCTCTATGCTGACTCCCAGGAAGCGGAAGTCTGCCACCCTCTCCACATAGTTGTCGCTGATGATTAGTGGTTGGATTTCTGTCTTGTGTCTTCTGTAGTCAATTATGAGTTCTTTGGTCTTTTTCGTGTTTAGGAGAAGGTTGTTATCCTTGCACCATGAAGACAGCCGCTCCACCTCATCTCTGTAGGCAGACTCATCTCCCCCAGATATGAGCCCCACCACAGTAGTGTCATCTGCGAACTTTACTATGGTGTTGCTCTGGTGGGCGGGGGCGCAGTCGTGTGTATAAAGCGAGTAGAGCAGTGGACTAAGCACGCAGCCCTGTGGCGACCCAGTGCTTAGATTTAGGGCTGGAGATGTGTAACATCCCACTCTCACTCTCTGTCTGCGGTCGGTGAGGAAACTGTTGATCCACTTACAGGTGCTGTGAGGAAGCCCTAGGTCTTTTAGCTTGGCGTCCAGTTTGTATGGAAGAATGGTGTTAAATGCCGAGCTATAATCCACAAAGAGCATACGCACATAGCTTCCTTGCCTCTCCAGATGTGTTAGTGCTACATTGAGTGCTGTTGCTATGGCGTCCTCTGTCGATCGGTTTGCTCTATAGGCAAACTGGTGTGGGTCAAGGCTGCTGGGTAGCGCTGCTGTGATGTGGTAACGCACAAGTTTCTCAAAGCACTTCATCACCACCGGGGTTAGTGCCACTGGTCTATAGTCATTTAGGCTAGAGATGTGAGGTTTCTTGGGCAAGGGTATTATGGTGGAGGTCTTGAGGCAGGGTGGGACGCTTGACTGTTCAAGGGATTGGTTAAAAATCCTGGTGAAAATATAGGCAAGCTGGTCTGCGCAGTCTCTCAGCACATGTCCTGGTACACCATCTGGGCCGGCTGCCTTCCTCGGGTTAACAGCCCGCAGGGTGCGCCTCACTTCATGCTCCTCCAGAGTGATGATGGTACTGCTGCTGTGGGCTGTATGGTGTAGCTGTTCCTCTGAGGCATAGGGTGCAGTGACCTCAAAGCGTGTGAAGAAGATGTTCAGCTCCTCCGCCAGTGCTGGATCACCTTCAGCCATACCTGATTTGGACTTGTAGTTTGTCAGCTGCTGGACACCCTGCCACACCAGCCGGCTGTTCTTACTCTCCAGGTGGTTCTCGATCTTCTTCCTATAGTCCGCCTTGGACTTCTTAATGCCTTTTTTCAGGTTGGCTCTAGCCCTGCTGTAGCTCTCCCTGCTTCCGGACCTGAAGGCGCTGTTCCTCTCTTTTAACAGCTGCTGGACTTCCCGGGTCATCCATGGCTTTTGGTTGGTGTAAACCCGGATCTGCTTGTCTACTGTGACAGTGTCTATACAGTGTTTGATGTAACAGAGGACACTGTTTGTGAACATTTCCAGGTCTTGATGTTGGAAAATATTCCAGTTGGTTCTGTCAAAGCAGTCCTGTAGCTGTTGAGAAGCGCCCTCTGGCCATGTTGTTACAGTTTTAGTGATGGTCGACGCAGTTTTCCTGATTGGGGCATATGCAGGAATTAGGAGCAAGGATAAATGGTCAGATTGGCCCAGATGTGGTAAGGGTCTTGCCCTGTAGCCCTTCTTGATGTTGGATTAGACTTTATCTAAGGTGTTAGCCCCTCTCGTGGTACACTTCACATGCTGGTGGAAATTTGGGATAGCTGTTTTTAAATCCACCTGATTAAAATCACCCGCTATAATGTGCACTGCGTCAGGGTATTTATTGAGTTTATTGTTGATGTTCGTGTGCAAAAGCGCTAGTGCCACGTTAGTATTTGCATCTGGCGGTATGTAAACAGTTGTTATTACCACAACAGTGAACTCCCGTGGAAGATAGATGGGCCTGCATTTGACAGTCAGATATTCTATGTCCGGAGAACAGTGACGGTCTATGATCACTGTATTAGTACACCAGCTGTTATTCACGTATATGCAGATTCCCCCTCCTTTTCTCTTACCGGAATTGTTTGTTCTATCCTGGTGCTGTGCAGTGTAGCCTAATAGCTCAATGGCAGAGTCCGGGATGGACTGATGCAGCCAGGACTCAGTGATCAGAAGAATACATGAGTTTTTGATGTGATTGTCCGTTGTTATTTGTAACCTTAGTTCGTCCATCTTGTTCGCCAAGGATCTGACATTCGAGAGATATAAACTCGGGAGCGGTGGTCTAAAAGGCTTCCTCCTTAGCCTGGTTAGCACGCCAGCCCGGCAGCCTCGCTTCCTCCTTCTCTCTCGTCGCCGTCTGCGTCTCCCTCCCGCCGGAATAGTAATCCAAGGAGCGCCCGGTCTCCTCGCTACTTCCTCTGGTATTTTGTGTGAGTGGATAAATGCCATGGTCACGCTCACACGGTAACTCACTCCGATCTTAAGAAGATCATGTCTGCTGAAGATGTTATTCGCTTGACTGATCGCGCACAAAACAGAACATAAAACGTACAAAGGTAACAAAACACCGCACCGACCAGTGGTACATCGAGCTGCTGCAACTGTGTGCGCCGCCATCTGTTCAACTGCTACACTGTGTTAATATATACAAAGCCTCACTATTTGGATGATTGACCACTGTAACCACTTAACATCGACCAGATGTTTTGGGAGACAAATCCATGCCTAATCCAGACCTTCCCAATGTGTGCCCCCCCCCACACACACACACACACACAAAGAGTGGGCACAAAGCCATGGCAGGGGGGGCGCGGTATGAAAAAGAAGAAAACAAAACGCTTGGACACTGCTAGCACGGGGCGCCCACAGAAACCCAAAGCAGGAGATGAAGCGTCGCTGAATATGTTTCCAAACCAACTTCATTCTAAGCTAAAGACGAGAAAATCTGGTGAAGCAAATCTTCCCTTTGGCTTCACCTGCACAAGTGCCGAGGTAGGACTCCCTGCAGGATTGGTTTTCTCTGCGTCAGGAGCAGCGCTGGGCTCTTCAAATCACGGACAAACAGGATCCCACATTCTTGATTTTTAGTTCACAAACACTTATTGTAATGACTAACTGCTCCTGACATTTTGGAGATGTTTGCTCTTTATACAGTAAAGTTACAGCAGGATGCAAATAATATCAGGCTGATCCTGCCACGATTTGTTCCCCCGGTTCAAATCACAGACAAACAGGATCCTACAGCTGTTTATGTTTTTAAACCCATTTTGCACAGAGAGGCATTTTTTGAAAAATGTATTGATAGCAATGTTGAATATTGTAATGGGCTAAGTTTCCATTCAGCTTAAACACTCCCAAAAAAATCTCCAGGACGCAGACGGTTGAACTCCAGGAGTTTTTACTGGGCACTTTTGTGAAACTGTAAACACAATACAATGAAATATATGAAATGTATTATAGATGCAATAAGCTCAAAGCATCTGGCTAGTTATTACAGCTTGACAGCCTAGCCGCACAGCTTATATGAGACACAATAAAGCCAACCGAATAACAGACAACAGTTCAAAACGCTTCACCGCTTAATTGTACAAAATGAATTATACTCACAGACTATGCCTTAGCGGAGGGAAAAGGATTAAACCTGTAACGGTGGAGCTGGCGACTGCGTGAGCCCACACACCAATATCCAGAGCCACACGGTAAATTTACTTCCTGACTCCCAGCGTGCACTGCTCTCATGTTGTCATGGTTACGAAAATACACAAGTCGCTCTAAGCTGCGATAACGAGATAAAAAGAACACATAAGAACACATTTCTGGAGGCATAACAAATATTATTACACAGAAAAAAGTTTGGGAACCACTGGCCTAATCCATATACAGCTGAGACAAGTGTTGGGTATTATTTTAGTTAAATATTCAGATTCTCAGAAACTAGATCAGGGCTGCCCAATCCCAGTCCTCGAGAGCTACTATCCTGCAGCTTTTAGATGCATCCCTACTCCAACACAGCTGAATCAAATGGTTTGATTACCTCTTCAGCATGCCATCGTGTTTGGCAAAGGCCTGATAACAAGCCATTCATTTGATTCGGGTGTGTGGGAACAAGGATGCATCTAAAAGCTGCAGGACGGTAGCTGTCGAGGACCGGGATTGGGCACCCCTGAACTAGATTATACATTTCAAATAAACTCTTGTGAATTCAGAATTTTTTTCTTTGTTCTTTTCTTAAAAGCTTTTCTATTTAGATATTCCAAACAGGTGAGAGCCTAAAAAAAGGGATGGATAGCAACCAAACCTAAATCCTAATCCTAAATTTGATAGGTGATGATATTTAGCAACCACAGTTCAATGTTCGTCTTAACTTAACCACACTAAGACTTATGATGTTGCTTTCTGGTCCTGAATAGGAATGGGAATCAAGGACTGGTTCTTGTTGAGAACCGGTTCCCAGCAGTTTGATGCCCTGGAATTGTTAGTCGCCATGCCTTATTGGCTCCACTTGAACTTGCATTACCATCAGCTGGTTTCAGGTCATGTGTCAGAAGAGTAAAACAGTGATATGGTCTGCACTAGGGATATGGACAGTACTTTAACTTTTTGGATTTTTACAAGAGTGAGATGGTAAAGCTGAGTCAATGCTGACCCAGTCTGATCATCAACAGGTAAAAAAGGCAGCGATGAACAGTCAGGCTCTCAGCAGTCATGCTGCAGCCTTCATTTCTAAAGTAGAACCACTGTGATGATCGCTTTGAAGTCTCTGTTTTGGTTTTCATCTTTGCCTTGTGCTGTCAGCTTTGTGTTCGTACTGAAATACTAAGAGAAAGATCACATGTGTGTTGTCATTAGGATAGGGTTTTCTGTTGGTGTCTGGGAGTGGTAGTTATGAGACAATATGTTTCGTATGTAACGTAACGAGTAGCGTAAAGAATTGCTTTCCCTGGCAAGTAAGTAAGTAACGTATGGCATTACTTTTAAGTAACCTTTTCTTTGTAATATGTGTAATACTCTATTTCTTTGTGTAATGAGTACAACACTGATCATAGCTTGAATGGATGGGGCGATCGTGGCTCAAAGAGTTGGCAGTTCGTCTTGTAACCGTAAGGTTGCCGGCTCGAGCCCCGGCTCGGACAGTCTCGGTCGTTGTGTCCTTGGGCAAGACACGTCACCTAGTGCCTACTGGTGAGGGGCCGATGGCGCGATATGGCAGCCTCTCTTCAGTCAGTCTGCCCCAGGGCAGCTGTGGCTACAACTGTAGCTGCCTCCACCAGTGTGTGAATGTGAGAGTGAATGAATAGTGGAATTGTACAGCGCTTTGAGGGCCCCGAAAAGCGCTATATAAATGCAATCCATTGTTGTTGTTATTATTATTAAAAGGGGGGGGAGGGGATACCTACAGCATGCTTAAGCAATGGTGGTGATTCTTGAAGCAGAGCCAGTGAGAACCCAATGAGAATTAATACGTAATATCAATAACAGAATCGGAATCGCTAAATTCTTGTCAATTTCCATCCTGAATGTTGTGCTACCGCCATCCACCCAGCCACCTCTGCATGATTTCCATGAATCACATTACATACGCTTCCCACACTAGAGAATTATTGCAGAAGAAAACAATGCACTAAGTAATACTAAACACTGACTACACCAGTCGTGATTTGTATTTTTCGACAAGAATCCTGATGTGAGGGGCTTACTGAACAGTCCTCTCTGGTTGTACACAATCTGCTGTTGAAACTTTTGAAGACATATTGTAAAACTTCACGAGCCATCTCAGAAGCATATGGCTGAATGATAGAAGATAGAAGCCCGGCACATGTCGCAGCAGTCAGCTTTTAAATTCACAAGCCTTTATGTGACAGTCCAGCATCAGATGGCAGCTTGCCGTCCAGCAGTTTGAAGAATAATGATAATGTTTTAGGAGCACTTTGCGGTATAATGAAGATGTATCTCTGTGCCCAGTCAGAGCTGTTTGAACTTCATCAATGTTTCAAATCAGCTAATCCAACCGCAGGAGCTGAAGCCTGAATAGGAACAAAAAAAGCAAGCGCATCAATCTCTCTCTGCAGAGTGACACACAGCGAAAGAGCTGCCGCACGAATGACAGCTTCATTTCAGCACTGCAGCAGAGATGGGCCAGGCAGATGATTGGTGTTCAGACAGGGTCGTCTGGTCCTCGCTTTAGTTATAGCAGCATGGATAAATGTCATCGTCAGCACTTAGGCAGGTGCTGAGGGGCTTGACGCTGTTTCTTTGGGAGAAACGATAGCATCTGACAATGTGTTTTTTCACCTCCACACCACCCTTCTCGCCTCTATCCTTTCAGTCCAAACATTCTACCCGAACATCCTTCCATACCACTAAATCAGTAGTGTTTGCTGTGAGTCCCAACATGCCACTTTTTTTTAAATGGCTTTACTCCCAGAGGAGCCATGTCTGTCATCGTTATCAGCCTCTCTCTTTCTCTCTCTCTCTGGGAAAGGTTTGTGGTTCTGAGGTTAATTTTGTACTCCTCAGAGACTCAATGTGCCATATATGCGCGCTCTGCTGAGGCCTCCTGGCTGCAGCTGTGATCCTGATGCACTGACTAGAAGCTACAGAAGTCTTCCTGTCAGCTTTGCTCTCCAAGTCCATTAATGGCTCCCGTACTTTTAATTCCTTAATATCAACCAGGTCAATGGCAGATAAAGTTAGAGCTAGGATTTGGAATATCCAAATCTGCAAAACTGTCATTTGAAAAGGTCTGAAAGATAACATCATCAGGTTTCCTAAAATGTTCATAGAAAATCAGCCTTAACTGGATGGCAGCCTTAAAAAGTGTGTCGAAAACTATAACAGTAAAATCTTAGTTAGCTGGATCATTAATAACCAAGACAAGCAGGAGATGATGTTCATTCACATAACATATGACACATAAAAATAAAGAAAACAAGGATTTCAAAAAATCATCTTTACTTTATCTGACAACGAAGACCTTGTGTTTAGAAAAATGCTGCGAACACCAGACAACACCGAAGGCAGGGATGAGATGCAAAAGGCACAGGTGAGTCCAGTTCAAACAAAGCATCACACTATAATTGTATAATAATATAAAAAATATAAATGTAGTTAATAACAGAATCATGGAACAATACATAAAGACCACACACAAATATCCATTCATCCATTCATTTTCTTCCACTTATCCAAGTCAGGCTCATTACATATATCAATCAGGTCAATTTAATTCATTTCAGCTCAATGTAATATGATCGATAAACAACTATACATCTTATGCACGTGTGTGCGTCCATCAAAGTCATATAAATTGGGCAGGCAGATATACCACATCTCCTTCTTCTTGGACTATTTCTTAATTTTGAGATGTAGTTTAACTTATTGAAAGTTTGGAACTGGACTTATTTGGAATTGGTTACTGATTTACAACCTCACCTGTCAAGCAAAAAACACATGTACTGTGCTAGTTGTTTTATTACGAGTTTCTGGAGCCTATGCTTAATCACAGGTTAGAATCTGTCTCTGCTGATTAATTAAGTGCAATCTGAATACCACACCTGAAGAAGCAGTGGAAAAAAAGGTCCACAGCAAAGTGTTTCTGTCTTATTGATGCATCCTCAGGACAATCCATCCACATAGTTACACTTCAGATACAGTGGAAAGACCCTCAGATAAATCAGATAAATCAGTTCAGCGGGCAAACAAGACTTTAATGGTTGGCGCAGAAAGTGTCTGAGAGAATTTGGTTTATTAGCAAAGACAGCTGTTATTAACCTCCACCATCAAAAGTGCATTGATTTTCCTGTCTTTATACACTGATGTTTCTAGCATGATGGCAGATCATCTAGTGTGGGTCAACAGATAAAAAGAAGATTGCTCTCTATGAAATCTGTTTGCGTCTCACTGCACACATTTAATTCCTTTTAACATTTTTCCATTACTGTAAAATTGGGAATCAGAATAACACGATAACTGTCGCAGCAGATAAACCGTGGTATTATTCCTGATATACAGTGAAAATGCCATACAACAACAAAACACATTAAAATATTTCAACTGGTTCTGACATGTTGCTGAAATTGATTCAACTACTGATGAGAAAAGCCCTTTAAATAATATACAGATAGATAATATAGAAAATATGATATGATATTTCATTAAATTTTAATTAAATTATAATAAGTAGGTCATTACATTAAAAAAAATCTAACAATTCCAATTATTTTCTCTTTTTTTTAAATTAACTGTCATAACTACATTCACCACAACTGAACAATTACATATTTAAAATAAGACTATACAGTTAAGACTGTTGTAAGGATTGGCAACTCAAAAAACCTTGAAATAGTTGAAATGACATGGCACTAAAAAAGAAAATACATTAGAAATCAGATTCATGATGTACGTCCGCAAAGTCAGAAGGCGACAGAAAATTCCACATCAGTCTTTGTGGTGTCTTTCAATGGGCCCACCATACACAAAAAGAGGATTTCTTTAAAGATTTTTTTTGTATATATATACTAGAAATTGAATTTGCTTATCTTTCAGTTAAGTACAAAATTCTACTCTACATACCTTCAAGGAATCTCACACTTCCACCAAAGTCAGTCAGATGAATGAATGCTGAATGATGAAGTTAACCTCTGTGCCCACAAGTATTAAGTTCTACCATCATCTGTTCTCTGTTTAAGCTGATTTGATCAAGTGTAGACACGGGGTACTGATAAGTGCTGGTCATGCATTAGAAACTTTTTGGGATGGGTAACTTTAACTGTTCTGGGTGCTGAGCATACCCACAGTTATTTCCACAGCAATCTGGCCAGCAGTTACCATAATGTTAAGTGTTGGTGTGAGCCAAAATGCTGGGTGAACAGATGGACAGATCTGCTGATTCTAGGCCCATTGCTTGTGTAGAGAAGCTCTTGAACAGTGACAGGAGTGAAAATCATTTGTTGCCTTCATCCTTTTGTTCTGAAAAAAAAAATCACACAAGGGGAAGCAGATTGAGCCTAAGCAGACTCCAACGTCTGTCTTTAATATTTCAGCTTGGTCTCCTTGTTGACCTTCAGGTCCTGCTGCTGGCATTCACATTGTTCAGGGATGTCTAGTCCTTGGGCTACTGCCAAGGGCAAGACATGATTTTACATTTATAAACAGTTTATTTAGTCACAGCGAAAAAAATAGAGATGTCTCTCATGGACTAAATGTTGTAAAAAGGTCATTTTTTTCCCCTCTTCCTCCCCCCTTTTCTCACCAGCAGGCGTGCACGTAAATCTGCTTAACAGTTTTTCTGCTGCGGCAATGACACTGTGTCCTGTTGCCCAATGCCTTTAGACTCGGGTGGTAGATGTGGAGAGAGTTTCATATCAGCATTAAGCACACGTATCAAAGACAGTGAGAGTGGGATAGGCAGGGATGTTTTAGTGTCACAGAAAATACCAGATCCACTATTTGTCCTTCATCTAAGCTACTTGTATCTTCAATATCTTTACATAACAGTGCTTCTTACAATCCACCTGATGATTATGTCTTATTGGCGTAACTCTTTTTACTCAGAAGTCAGCTTTAGCTGACTGGAGAAACAAACTCATTGGGCCAAAATTCCTTTAGTCTTGTTCAAAACATAAGAATTGGAGTGAAATTTGAGACTCCATTTAAAGACGAGTGGATCCCTTTAGTTTATTTTTTGACAAGTAAACAACATATAGTTTTTCCTCAAGATCCATAACCAAATAAAGTCATCCAAATAATGTTGGTCTTTTAGCAGAGACACATAAACGTATTAGTTTTGACAGTGTTTTAAATGAATTCATAAAAACTTTAACTCCTACTAAAATTAACATCCCATAAAAATACTGAAATTTTCTCTCATCGAAATGGACATTTTTCTCCAGCTCCATATATACTGGTCAGCTACAAAATTTTAGCCTGATCAACAGTTTAAAACCACTTGAAAAAAGGCAAAAAAAAATCATATTTTGCATGGTTGGACCTTAACAAGGTTCCAAGTTCAGCTTCAACATGCAACAAGAAGAAATGGGAGTGAGACAAAACATTTTTTGAGCGTGCAATTTATTGAAAACAATGCCTAAACTGAAACAGGCTGGTTTACAGCGAGCCAGCCATTTTGATCAATACAGATCTTATACAGTCAAAACAAGCCACTATCAGCAAAAATGCATCTGCACTGGATGAACTGGGTAATGAACAGATCCAAAACAGATCCAGAAATGATAGGATCCAAAATGTATCTGGGTTAGTATCTGCACCACACACATTTAGACTGACTGGTATTCCTCTGAAAAATCGACTTTAATCATTAGCTAACACATGTATTAGCAAGCTAATGCTACCAAGCTTGTGTTTGTTACGCATGCCTTGCAGATGCAGTTGTACAAATGTATAATTCCTCAAATAAATGCAAACACACTTGATAAAACTAGCTATAAAAATCTGGGGGGGACTATAACCCCAGAGTAAACACAGGCAGCTTTCTCTTTTAAATTCATCCAATCTGGCACCAAAGTGTTGCAATTTCTTTAAAATTTTACATGCAATGGAACAGTGCACATGTGGATTGTTGATATTTAATACAAATATCTGAAATTATTACTAAACTGAGGTAATTTAGATTGTGGAATCATATTATCCGTGTTGTAGTAATGCTAATCTAGTATGCTTTAAAAGTGCCTGCATTGTCCCCCAGTCATTCCAGGAATATTTCCTCTTATATATCTGTATTTGTTCTTTCAGGATTCTAAGCAGAGGACCAACATTACACACAGCACTGATGAAGTCTTTACTGTCCTACATTTAGCAGATTTTTTTTTTAGATGCACATGTTAAACTGCTAATTGATATAAATACTCCAAAATACAGAATAGCTCCTGTGAACCTCCCACATTACATGTCAGATATAACATCTCAAATATAAAAATTTGTAACATAAGATTTTTTGTTTTGCTTTGGTTGCTACATGCCTATCATAATTGTTAAAAATATTTATTCAACATAAACACAAAGAACAGTAATTATCGACAGTTAATTATGTCCCACCCCATATGGAAAAGAAATAGTAAAAACTTATAAAAGACTTGCATAAGATGTGGCCTACTTCATATAGTGAATCATAGAAGGCTTATATGATTGACTCATGAAAGTGGCCACTTTCATATATTGTTTTAGTAAGTATCCAAAACATACAAGTTTCATTTATATAATTTTTCAAGGGATCTTATATCTGTTTTCACTCTTGTATGCTTTTCATACAAGTTTCACACAAGACAGATACAAACTTTATAAGATTTATATATCTTTTCCATATGGGACGACATATTTGCAACACTGAAACACATTTAGTCTGGAATAGGAACAGACAAAAGTGAGTTACATGACAAGGATGTGACATAATCAAATACCACTACTCTAATTTTAACCATGTTACCATACCATTTTTGATTAAATAATCATAAATCTAGGCAGCACGGTGGCACGGTGGTTAGCACTGTTGCCGCACAGCAAGAAGATCCTGAGTTCAATTCCACCATCAGGCCGGGGTCTTTCTGTGTGGAGTTTGCATGTTCTCCCCGTGTTTGCGTGGGTTCCCTCCGGGTACTCCGGCTTCCTCCCACCGTCCAAAAACATGCAGCTTGTGGGGATAGGTTAATTGGAAAATCCAAATTGCCATTAGGTGTGAATGTGCGAGTGAATGTGAGTGCGAATGGTTGTCTGTCCCTGTGTGTTGGCCCTGCGACAGACTGGCGACCTGTCCAGGGTGTACCCCGCCTCTTGCCCTATGACAGCTGGGATAGGCTCCAGCGCCCCCCGCGACCCTGAAAAGGATAAGCGGAAGCGAATGGATGGATAATCATAAATCTAAATAATTGCTCACAAGCGTCTAATCTGTTGCCTTTGTGAATGGTTTAAGAACAGTGTATTTGAGCAAAGACTTGAAAATATATACCGAAATGACTAAATAGCATCTGACTATTGAAGCGTTAAGGTATTGTAGATATTTAAAGTTGCGTAAATTAACATGTTAACTCTTAACTGAAATTGAATGAGTATTCAATATGAGGACTTATTTTTCAAGAATTTATTAAAAATATATCTTTTTAAATCTATGTTTTGGGGTTCTTGAGTACTGGTGACAGGATTGTGCCAAGCATAGCACACAAAACCTAAAATATGTCACAAGGCTCATCTAAACTGATTTCTCGAATATGACAATGAGTTCATTGTAATCAAACACTCCAGGGGAGCAACTTCGTGAAGTGGTGATGATTTGCCTCATGTATATGAGGCCAGAAAAAAAGCAAGATGTACCTAATAAAGTGTCTCTGAATTTGTATAGTAAACAAACTGTTATTGTTACTGTTGTGAACCCTCACATCTAACATAGCTAAAGTTTCAAATAATAAGAAGTGATGCTTCTTCTAAGCCGCCACACCGAAGCACACAATCACTGTGTAGAAGACGATAAAGACACAATTCAGGTGAATTGAGGTAATATACTGGAGAAGTCTACAGGTTTCACATTAGATATGTAAAACCCAAAAATCATAAAAGCTACATTTGGAATCAGGGCACTTCTCAGGGCCACACGACCTCTCCTGATGTAGTGAGGGTGGAGGTAAAGAGGTCCATCTTTCTCAGCATGGAACGCTCATTTGCTGATGTTATGAAAACAAGACTTGTTTTGAACCATCTTCTCTCTGTGTTGATAGGATAACTCGTCAGTAACCATCTGAATGCAAGTACTCCTCCCTCTCACTGTATGTATCTACAGCATCTAAATTAATGTTGTTGGAACACTTACCTCTGTTGTTGTTCTCTTTGAGACTTAATCTGATAAGATGTCTGGATTTTTACATTAAAATGCTTTGTTGCTTTATCTGAGTTCATTTAAGGTCTCAGACTTATCTATCTACAGGGCTGATTGGGAGCGTGAAGTCACACCAAACTGCTCAGCTTGTGAATTGTGAGTTGGTCAGCGAGAACAAAAGGAATCAGAAATGACAAGCGTTGACAGAGAACAATGACTAATGTGCCTGCGGAGAGTAGATACGTCATCAAATGCTGCCAAATCACAACTGACATGACAGAGTCTGCTGATGTGCTCCGTAAACCAGACTACACCTGACAAAATGCAACTGACACTCTAAAACATAATAATGTAACACTGGTCTGGTTGGCTCGTAGTGCAGCCATGAAAATGTGGCCATCTTACAACATTAGTTTGAATAAGAAATAACAGAAGTTATTGAAGCTTTTAATAAGAATAAATTCTCATGGTTACATGTTTTGGAAGAATAAATTAAAATGGTGCTTTTGACCGCGTTAGACAACATATAAAAGCTAGATGTAGCCGATCATTGTCTTTGGACAGGACATTTTAAGGCCTCAACATTAGCATTTTGGTTACTGCCATGATGTTTTTTTTAGACGTAAGACTTGACCGTAACAAAATGGTGTTATCAAGTTTAAGTCACAGTCTATGTCCAAGAATTGTATAGCTGCAATGCGCAAACGCAGGTGTAGCCCAGCTAGGAAAAAAGAGCAGTGGAAAGTAGTTTTTGTGGTGTATGATGTAAACAATTTAGTCATTTCTTTCTTTTTTTTATTTAAAGGAAGATGTGGACAAATAAGATTATCTGTTGTCGTTTAACTTGGCCAATCAGCAATGAGCTCCCAGTGACCCTTGCTGATTGGCCTTGATCGCATGACTTTCTGTAGTTGCCATTTCGTTCCTGTTCATACAATGCCATGTGCCAGAGAAACTAATGTTCCCGAAGTCGAATTGCTAGGAGTTGCAAGCGAATCTGCTGCAGTTTTTTTTGGTCGGTCAGAGTTTCACCCTGTCATCGATCAGGTTTTTTTTGTTATCTGATAAAAGGATGACTCGACAGACCGACCCAGTCTGAAGCAAGCCCTCATTGAGGAGCAGCGATTCCACAGTTCCAGTTAACTGGATGGCGAGCCAACCCAAAAGTTAACAGGATTTGCTGAGGTTTTATTGAAGCCAAAGTTTAGTTCCCATTGAAGCTTCAGATACCTGCAGGACTACGAACTTTCTTCCTTCATCGGAGTGTGGTAACGTTAAACAAACTGAACGGGCCCCAATGATCCATCAGTTACCAGACATTATTCACTCATACATTTGACTCAGAGAAAGCTGTATGCACGCACTTTTATTTAGTTTGTTATTTTGGGGTGAAATATTTTGTATTTTAATTTATTGCTTTCATTACATTTGTTGCAGCTGCCGTGTGTCTAATATAACAAATTTGTGAACAGTCTACTGTGGTGTGGTCTCTCCTTATTGGTGTTTATACCTTGGGCTCCTGTCGATCCTAGATTTTCTGATACTGGCTAGTAGGAGTTCGGTCATTCTTTCGTAAGTTGGGTTACACAGGCACCTGCTGCTTCTGTGCCAGACTCTTAAATTGTAATGGGACAGTGGGCATTTTAACACAGGAGTCTTTGGAGAATGACTCTTTTTTTGGGGGGTGGCCATGAGAGGAACGGCAGTTTATGGCACGAAATAGTAGACTTCTTTATTCATAATTTTGGGTTGGTGTTAAGTAAAAACTCATGAAATACTACAATCAAATACTAGTAACAGGGTAAAATCAGAGGGGTGACATAATAGTTAAAAAAAGAAAATGATAGAAATGAAAAAGCAACACCTTCTTTTCTGTCCATTCATTTCTTTTTCAACAACAGAAAGAAACAAGAATCCCAGTACAGTCAGACTGACATTGTTGGTGTTGATAAAATGTTTTGCCTGTTGATAATGTATGAAACATCCAGTGGTCCTCTGGTTAAACAGTAATTGAGAAAAGGTCCATAATGGCTCATTAACATTCATAAGAGTGAGATTATGTCCCGTAAATATTCAGCAAAGTTAAAGTCACAGAATGTTGATCTCTTTTTCCTTGTTACCCTGACAGAAAAAAGGAATATATGCAATGTAAACATTTCTTCAAAACACATTTGCCTGGTTGGCTGTGAGGTTGGAATTAAACATTATTTAGGGGGCAGGTATAGCTTCTCAGTGAAATCCAAGCTGGTTTATTTGAATATACAACCAAGTTCTATACTCAAGTTATAGGTGTTCATTTGTTCTCTTCATATTTAGCACCACTTTGACAGCGCTGCATTTGAAAGTGTTGGATTTTAAAGCCTTGCATCACATTTTATCCAGGATCCAGAACAATGCATTTTGCATAATGCAAGCAAAGGCTTTAGGGTTATTTTCACAGACTGGACAGAGGTGTAAAATTGGTCAGTCAGTTCTCCCACTAAAAGTCAAATTTTGTTCTTCCTTGAAGAATATTAATTTGTTGTAAAATACTAAGTATAGTATAGAACACTTATAATCACGTACAGAACTATAATCAACTGCTCTTAACCTCTCCAAAAACATTACAAATGAACTTATCTGTCACAAAGAGTACTGATCCTTAACACAGTGTTAGGTGTTGTAATTTACACTGACAGAAAATGTCACAAATAATTCCTAATAGTTGGGCCAACCTGAGACCTTTCAATAACCATGTTATAACTTGAATGTAGTCACATAAGTAGACAACATATGACAACGTGTCCTCACAGTAGTTCGATTGCATTCAGATCACGTTCAGATTCTAGTGGAGGCGCCACTTTAGCTTGGGAATGTACTGAGAGACTCCTTTCTCAGCGAGGTCTCGCTCTGATTGCTACACTCACATTTGGCCAAAAGAAGCAAACTAAGTGGGAGAGAGCACTTCAGAGTTCCAAGTAACTTCTCTGAGCAAAAAAGGTGTGAAAACGCCTTAAATCTCCCAGACGCCTCTTCAGAGGTCGTGTCATCTATCGGCACACCCCCTCCTCATAGCTGACTTGCATGCCTAATCGGTTCTTATTACTGATGCTGGTTCGCCTTTAAAAGGCTGACATGAGAACACTGCTGTGCCATACTTCCCTCTGCAGGCACTAGAGGAAACCTCTCATAACTGCCCTGCAGTGAAAGATGGAAAGACATGTTTGTGTGTACACTGCTAGCCGCTGCAAACTGCAGTCATCCTGGGAGAATCAAACCTTATCTAGCTACTTTGCTGTCATATATTGGACTATAAATTACCTTCATCTTGATAATACCTTGAAAGAATCAAACTGTGAAGAGCAATTAAATACAAAACAGAAACAGACTAGAATAATCACACAAGAGACCAACTCTGATGCTGATTTCTGTGTGGATAAATAGAACAATATCTTGGTAACACAAGCATGAAAGTATCGAAAAAGAAGAGTCCCTTTTTCCATCCTCTATCAGATGATCTGCAAGTTGCAAAGCTGTGGATTGAGCTGCAATCTCTCTCACAAGTGTTCATATCAGCTGCTATCAGAAACATCTTTATGACTGGAGAAATGCAAGGCATGCAGTTCTAATGACTGAGGTGTCAATCAGATGCTGCCGGCAGGGTTGTTGTGACTATTTTATCTTGGCCTCAAGTTTAATTGTGTTTTTGCTGCCTCGGCAGAGGCCCCAGTGTCAGATGAAACTGATGTCTGAATTGTGGTCTGACATTTTAGTTGCATGAAAATATACAGACCCTCAGAGCCTTTCGTTTATTCAAGTATGTTCTTTTTATCAGTCATACACAATAACAAGAGCAGCAGGATTGACAGACAGTGTCAGAGGACCAGCAGAGGTGAGCTCTGGAAGTGAGGATTAGTCTGATTCTTTGGCTATCATCATAAAGAATTGTGGCATGTAGCAAAAGTTCACTGACATTTTATTGATCCCTATACAGCAAGCTCGGTTTTTGCATGTGCGCCACAGTGGGAGGTAAGGTCAGGGTGAGCTGTAGAGCACTGCCCCATGGAGCTGGTGCAAATTTAGAGTGAATTACTCAAAAACTGGTGTCCTTTCAGTTTTCCTTGACTTTGATGAATAACATTGTGTACAGACGGAAAATGTGTCATAGAAAGAAAATTCAGCTGAACTGGCACAAATGCTAATGCACTAGGGCTCTCTAGGATGTCATTATAGAAGAGCAAACAGGATAAAATGCCCTTTAAGGTGCCCACACAAAGGAGAAAACATACAGTAGTCTATATGGTTGTCTTAGGTCTTGGTCAGTCAGAAATGGAGGGCTCTGTAGAAAGCCCCTATATATGATGGAATGCAGTGTCCTCGTAGTTGCACTTAGTGGAAAAAAATATCTCCATAACCTCTGAAAAGCAAGAAAGCACGATGATGTGCATTTAAATGAAGAGCTTTGTTATAACTGAATGAGGTGGACGTTTGGATGCTTAAGTAACTTCATTTTAACCATCTAAACTTGGAAGCCTGAACCACCTCAGCTGGCTCCTTTCAATGTGGGGGAGTATCAGAGCTGGCTATCAGAATGTCCTTTTTGTTGTTGCAAGTCTTGGAAAAAAGGCAACAAACAAATCATCCTAATGAACATCCATGTTGGCTGGTTCCTAGCCTGATGCCAGTATCCAGTGGCTTCTGGATTGTTCATGAGAAGAATTTGAAGCACATGAAATATGGAAAAGGGCACAGTGTTGGCTCCAAGCCTGGCCACCCACTCAGCCCTCAGGCAGGGGTCCACTGCACCCACCCACCCACGGTCGCCCCAACCCACCTGGGTGTGTACGTGTGTGTGTGTCCCCCCGTCTGTCTATGTCTATTCGCAACACAGTGTTTGCTAAATTGGTTACACACTGTTCTGTCATTATGATAAAATGAGCCCTGATTGCCCAATGCTTTGCCAGGTAAAATAAATTTATTATTCTATTACAGGGTGATGGACAGTGTTGCCTCAAGATAAATGCAAAAAGTCTTTAGCATCACAAGCTTTGCCAGGGGCCATTTTTGCTCCATTCAAATGGTTTTTGCCAAGTGGCAGGATGGCTGCCAGTTTCCACAGCAAACTCCGCCACCTGTGATGGATGGCCCAGTGGGTTAGGCTACACAAACGCAGCTGTGATTGCACGGTGCCATAATGGAGGAAAAGGGGGGGACCTGCGAGCATGAGATAGACAGAGGTTTTATAAGCTTTCATATTGCTTTGAGCTGAAACATTGAGAGCAGATTCAAAGCTCTGAGACTGTGGAGAATTAGCTGCGGTCAGCCATAGCTGCACCAGTTCGCTCTGTGCCTTGACAGTGGAATAATTGAACAAAAACTTTGAACTGCATTTTTTTTTTTTTACTTTTGGACAAGCCAAGCACAAAACATTTAGGATTAGACACAAATCCACTGTCAATTAAAGGGACAGGGAAATTGAATTAGAATTGCATTTTCTATAGAAATCCTTCATAGCTGCACAACTATGAGCAAAACATTTAAGGATGACAAAAAGCCACTACAGTTTCCTACAATTTTTTGTTGACATAATATCAGTCAAAACTGGCTTCAATTGATCTCTGTCCATCTGAAACCATGAACCATCCTTTCTACTACTTCTTTGATCGATCAGGATTGATCAGGGTGATAAAGAATATGCAAATCCCACCTTTGCACTTTAGAGTCTTTTTTATTAGATAAAAATAAAAAATAAAAAAAATGTAGTGAAATGAAATAATGTTATGTTATTCTGTTACATATTCTGTTTCTGTAATTAAGCCTGACTGCCTGCTCACATATGCAAGATGACTTTGTGCATTATTCAATATTGATAATACTTTGCATTTAGTTTAAGTAATAAAGATGATAACATCTAATAAGACCAAACAGTGTAAATATGGACAATAATATTATTAATAAATGAATAATAATAACCTTACTTTTCAAGCTATAATCTTTGTCCTATGTGCACATTGTCTCTCATGGACTGATATGTACGGAGGACTAACATGAGCATTCACTGTGATTTCTCCATAGAGAGACATGCTGGATGTCAGTCAAATCATGAAGGATCTGGCCAGCATGGTTCATGAACAAGGAGATGCAATAGGTAAGATGCTGCCCCATCTTGTTGTGTATGCCTTGAATTTTTACACTGCCGACTCTAATTTATTACAGATAACCTTTTGTGGGCTCATTTTAATATGATGTGCTTGACTAATGCCCTAAGCTTGAACGTTCTGCTGGGCAAAACAAACTTTTTAACCTCCACCTCCCTGCCACACTGACAAATTTTCTGATGAGAAGCAAAAAGATGTGGGTTTAAAAACCACAACAGTGCAGAGTGTTTGAGAAAATCCATTTAGACACCCTGATATCTATAAACGGCTCTCCACTCCCTGCAGTGATGTAGACTTGGCAAAAAGAATGAAACTTAGCACACAGATATAGGACAGATATAAAGGCTTTTCTGCTGGGTCACAAATGTGCCATCAGCTATGTCTGGCTCCGTCATGAGCATTCACTGGGGAATTAGCTTTTACTTGGTGTCAGCCATATGGGAAAAAGGGGCATACCTGAAAAATGTAGGTGTGATTTTGGCTTTAGATCAAATCTAACTTGAAGTGAAAGGCAGATGACTTTCCAAGTTAAGGTTACTGTGTTGAGCCGTGGTCGGTGTAGCATAGGGCTGGGTATCGTCACTGATTTCTATAGCTGGTTTAATTCTGATTCACTAGGTCTGGATTTGATTTGATTTGATTGAATTTGGACTCAGTCAGAAATATTATTTTAAATAAATATTAATTGACAATTTATCAGTACATATCCATATTTTTATATTTGTGTATAAAAACAAAGCTTGTGAGACTTCATCAGAGGTTTAAGCATCACAGCAGATGCCTTTGTGTCAAAGTAACTGAGGATAAAACACAAAAAAACATGAAGGAGATTTTTCTGGTCTGGCTTTTTATAGTGGATAGGCTTAAAAATATTCTGCAGCAGATCAAAAACTGAAGAAAACCATGAATCAACTCATGAACATTACCTGATGCTGCTGAAAGAAAAGCAAAAAGTTACAGAGTAAACTTAAAGAAGTTTTATTAGAGACACAGCTAAGAGTTTTGAAATTTGGCATCATTTACAAAAATGTTAATTTCTTCTGTATTAAACAGAAGAAGTTAGGCTTTCTTGTCAGAGGTCATTTTGTAAAAACAAAAACGCAGCGGCTGACTGCTGAGTAATAAGCAAGCAAATAATGTAGAAAACAGAGATTTTTGATGGTTAACCGGTTTCACTGAGAGAGAGAGAGGGAGCTGTGCAGAAAGTGCGATTTTAATCGTGGTGGAAGCCAAACAGCCAAAGTAAGAGGGAATTTATTTCTGTGTTTTTCAACCATGACGTGTAGTTTCATCTTCTTTTGCTGGTGGTTCAGTGAAGGCCCGACAGCATTAACCTCTAATTTCAACTCGCATAATGACGGGAAGAACTATTGTTTAAAATTATTGTTCAAAAAATTGCCAGTACAGGAATAGCCCTAAAGAATGTAGCCTCATGGGCAGTGTAGTCCAGATGTAAGTAAGCTATTAAGACTCGACTGTACACCGTGTTCGTGTTTTCCTCCGAAACAATAAGTTCTGTTGCAGCAGCCTTTCAACTCCTCTCTCTGTCTCTCCCTAGAAAAGTTGAGCCAGACAACAAAGTAAAGCTAGTTTTCAGCTACGAGCCCGACATGAACCCGACGTATTAGCCAGAGGTCCCTTTACTACGGTTCAGAGCCGCGGACCTGTTTTATATACGCGTTTTCTATGTCCACTCTACTGTTACTCGTTTTATATTAAGATTTAAAAATCTAGTTGTATGGCCAGTAACCTTCAGTAAAAGTAATAAATCACACAGCAATAGTAGATTCATGTAGTTGTAAAAAGTTTGATAATATATTAAGTAATCCTGAGTATTCAGAATACGTTACTCTCATTGAGTAACGTAACGGAATACGTTACAAAATACATTTTGGGGCATGTAATCTGTAATCTGTAGTGGAATACATTTTTAAAAGTAACCTTCCCAACACTGTTTAATGGCTAGACTGAAGGCTTCTAAGAGGACAGACCTCAAAAACACTTGGTGACAACTGGATCAGTTGAATCAAAGCAGGATTTGACAGACAAAAATTAGCACACCATCAAGTCTTGCACTAGTGATGGACAAGCAATTTTGTCTAAAGAATTTCTAAAATTTCTCTGTCTAAACAAGGTCATAGTGTCAGAGGATGCATAGCGTCTATAAAGACATACTTTGTAATGGAAAAAGTTTTATTTACTGATGAATCCTATTTTGTGGTTCGTGGTAGTAATGGAAGGTTGTTTGCAAGGAGACTGACTGAAGAGAGAAACCACACAACAATGTATCAAACCCACAGTAAAACACTGTGAAGACATCTCAAGGTATCTCTGTGGAGAAGGATTCATATTCATAACTCAAAGATATGAAGAACCATTTCAACCCAGACCTGTTTATTATGGACTTGTTAAACGTCACCACAAACCCACTGAAGATTTTGTCAAAAAGATAAACATTCCTGATCTCAGGAAAAACACAACAGTGCTGACCATAACTATTGCTAGCTTTATTTAAACACACACACACACAAACACAGGATGATACTTCAGTGTCTCAAAATACTCAGGATTAGTTGCATTGCTTTATGGAGTAAAAGGTGTGGGTACGTAATGGGGTTGTGGGTGTGTGATGAAGTTTCCTAGGAAGAATGGGAAGCAATAACTTGTGCTAATTGCTACCTTTTTGTTACAGAGTGCCCTTTTGTTTGCTACCTTCAATCAGGCTAATGTAGATACCCTTTAAATACCCTTTAGAGTCAGGATGACTAAAACTGGCTTATCCTAACTGCAAGAATGGATAATAAAATGTTTTTGTTTTTGTTTTCTTCGTTGTTTGCCCTTTTCTCCAATGTACTAGTCTTAAGTAGGCTTGCTAAAATGTAGAGATATAAATGATGCGCCAAATTCAAAACTGTTTTTTAAGGGTAATTTTTCTCTGTTCTGTCATTATTTTATTATCTGTGAACTTTGCAAAATAAGCAAGAAAGCTGATCCCACTAAAGGTGGAAACAACAAACTTCACCACTTGAGGATTAAACTGCCATTTCATACAGCAGGAATGTAAGGTGGATATACTAGCAGCTAGTGATGTGTAACCCAAAGTAAACAAATGACTCAACCAGCTTCTCTGGAGTATTCACTGGCGCTCCATTTGACAGGGAGACCAGGGTAGATGAAAATTATTGATGTGGGTACATAGTGGTAAAGCTTCAAGCAACTTATTAAAAAATGCTGAGCCAAAATGCAAGGTCCTGAGTAGAAAATATTTATCAATTCATGATTTAGTATGTTACATTATTATACAAATGAACCCCACCATCAGGAAAATGAACCATAATTTGATTTAAATGGACTAAACACCACAGATGTGAAAACACCTGTGAGAGGTTTAGTGTTACACACTCAATTTTTTGATATTTCATTGTAAAGCATCCTGGTACTTGTCCAGCTGTTCCTGTGGCTATTTGTCATGCAATTATGCACTCAAAACAGTGAGTATAAGTATTGTAATAGCCACAATTACAAACTGTATACACAAAAAGAAAAAAATGCTAATATTAGCACCGTTCAACTAACTATGTTAGCATGGTACTAACAGAGGCACAGGGTGATAATTTTTGTCTAGCTAAAAAAAGCAGGGAAAAACACCTTGGAGTATCTTTTTGTAAGACCAGACTAATGAAGGTACTTTAGGACTTTATTTATCTGGGTGTGATTGTATGGGTTTTCTCATCCAAGAAGCTTCTTTGGTTCAACTGGTGGAGTCCAAAACAGTTGGAGGTAATAAACCGCTAGTGGCGGGTGTCATCTTGGAGCTGGCCCTAAGGGTCGTCAGCACAGTGTTGATCATGTTGTCACATGAGACATGACGAGGAGAGAAAACGTGGGTCATTCCCATCACTGGGCCCACAGGTGAAACCTCTGTGAGACAATGGCCCACCCCACCATGATGTGAGTTATTATGGTCACCTGAGGCCAAATGTGAATGGGAGTTGAAACGCCTGAAATGGATCGCAGGACTGCACTGTTGGTGGGTGATAGCAGCTACAGTAGACGTCGATGGCGCCCTTCACTTGTATCTTAAATCATGTGTCTTCTCTGCCCAAAATATAAACACTGGCATCCTGGAAGGAGTGTCATAATCTTAAAATGCAGGTGTAAAGCTGTGTTGTTTCCTGTTTGTAGAGAGGAGAGCTGTTTGTCTTATGTAGAGATCTAATCACTTCTCGCTGCACTGCACCGCATACACTGTGTTGTTTTGCTTGTGTTTGGGTGTTTTGTCCTTAGAGTGAACCAGTTCATAGGCTCACCTCCAGGAAACAAGAGAACAACCTCCACTAGGCATTTTAATACATAGGACCCTCCAACAGTTGGTCTGCGACTGAATGAATGAGGTGCAAAATGTGCAGAAGTCCAGTTGCCTTTTTTTCAAGCTGTTAAGACGACCATAACCCGGCTGACAGAGACCCTAGACCAGGTATGTCGAACTCCAGGCCTCGAGGGCCGGTGTCCTGCAGGTTTTAGATGTGTCCTTGATTGAACACAGCTGATTTAAATGGCTAAGTTACCTCCTCAACATGGTCGTGTCCAAATTCATGGGCTGCATCCTCCTGAGGACCCGGCCTTCGCGGTCTACGTGGGCCGGGTCCTCAGAACGTCTGGTAGGCCGGAAGTAAACGGCCGTGAAATTGGACGGTCTAGCCTTCTGATTAGCGTCACCGCTGTCTCGGTGGAGTTTAATAAACTCGGCCGTCTGCTCCTTGCTATCTAAAATATAACGGGACACTGGCGTAAATTCTCGACTGTCTCATACTTCTGTTTAATCAGTTTTCTGTTTGACGTTTAGTCAGCTGTGTAAAAACCAAGGAGGAACCCACCCGGGGGATTAATAAAGTTTTATTTTATTTTATCTAATCTAATAACTTTAATCTCAGCCAAATCGATTTACTCACGAACAAACAAAACACTGAAAAAAGCCCAACAACAACATTTTTAGGTTGTCTAAGTGACTTATATATTACGTTTAACCCGAGCAGCAAAAGTCCACGGTGATCTGAAAATGATGTGCCAGGAGTTGTGCCGTTCTCGGCCGCATCAGTAACCCTCGAGCTCCCGACGAGCTATCGAGCTGGTGGGTAGCAGACGCCTCCGAAAACGTCGAAGCACTTTTGCAAATATGCGATATCTTGATAAACCGAGCAGATATTTGATGTTTACACAGCTACTTTCTCGCCTGGAAATATGTTAAAAGTTTATTTTGTGACCCAGAAAGATTAGTATGAGTAATTTTAAAACTTAGTAGCGGCCGCCATTGTTGGAAACTGGAGTTTGGCTGGGCCGCGCTATGAATTCTGGGATATGGTGGGCCACGAAGGACACACCCGACCCATCCTTCAAATTCGGGGAAAAGGAGGACGCATTTGTTGGCTGCATTCGGAGGAGTCTACGATTTTGGACAACCTTCAGCGCGTCGCTGTGACGTAATCGGTCTACAAATGTGGCCTCAGGAGGATGCAGCCCATGAATTTGGACCCGAAGTTTGCCAGAGGCCTGGTAATGAACTAATCATTTGATTCAGGTGTGTTCACCCAGGGTGAGATCTAAAACCTGCAGGACACCGGCACTGGAGGCCTGGAGTTTGACACCCCTGCCCTAGGCAAACAACATCCTCAAACAGGTAAATAAGCTAGATACATACCAGTAGATACATACATAACCCTGTAAACATGTTTAATTATGCTGTAAAATTTGCCGTTTTAATGTGGAAGTACTGCATCTTTTCACGCTGTACATTGGCGTCACTTTGTTGTCCTAGAAGAAGTCCAACATAACTAGTGTATAGAGGACAGCTGTAAAAGTACCATCAGTCACATTCTCCTCTTTCAAATGTTAACTGTACGTCAGCCCTCACTCAGATAAAGAATAAACTGAACACTTCCTTCTGTCACGTCTAATACTTTTATCTGTTTGCAAATTCTGCCACATCTCATGCTTGCTCTGCTTATGAATGAGGTACCGCATTTGCATGTGAAAGACTGTGGATGTAGTATTTTGGACATGGTAGAGGAACACAGTGTGATTCTACCTAAATGAGTGAAGGAAGAAATAGAAGAGAATACTGTGGAAGACTGCAGAGTTCACAGGCATTATACCAAAGCAGACATCCTATCTGACCACCACAGAGCCAGGCAATAATGGACCTGTCCCCATTAAAAGAGATGCACTGAAATTGCCCTGACCTGTTTTTTTTCTTGGTGTAGTGGCAAATAGAAATAATATTTGATTGTGTTGTAAAGGCATTTGTGGAAAAAGCAGGTAGCACAAAGAAAAGAATTGGCTAAAAAAAGGAAGGATTAGCACTTTCACGGCCTATTCATGCGGGCTACTCTGGCACACTACTCAAAAGAGCTTCAGTTTATACACATGAAAACAGTACTTTCTTTTTATATACAAGATCTGTGTTTGTTTGGTATTTCCAGAGCCTTTGTATGGTAAGAGTGGCATCAGCGGGGATTCAGAACGTGTAGTTATCATATGGATTCACATTCACAGTTCCCAGAACTGCTTAATGAGCAATTAGAAGATGTGACTATAGACAGAAAGAATTAAGTTTTTCAATAATTAGAAGTCAATAAGTGCATTGATTTGGATTTTTATAGCACAGCAAAGTGTATGAATTTACATCTTTGTATGTATATATATATATATATATATATATATATATATATATATATTTATATATATTTATATTAGGGGTGAAACGATACTCGTATCGATATTGAACCGTTCGATACGGTGCTTTCGGTTCGGTACACATATGTATCGAACAATACAAAATTTTTAATTTATTTTATCAACTTTCCTTCTGACGATGCTGTCTGTGTTGAGCGCTCAGTGGATTTGCACTCGACAGTGCAGCCTAGGCGGAGTAGTCGAACGCAGATTCACTGAACGCAGGGCAAGCTAGCGAGACAGAAGTTAAGCTCTCCTTGCAACATGGCAAATTGAACCCCCCCCACCCTCGTTCAGATCTGGCGTTTGGAACTATTTTGGTTTTCATGTGACGTATGACTCTGAAGGTAAGCGCGTCATGGACTAAAGTAAAACAGTATGTTGGATGTGCCATGCAATGCTCAATTACATGGGTGGGAGCTAGTGTGTTAGCGCAGTTAGCTCGTTAACGTGTTGGCTGTCCAGCCCCATGCACGGGGCGATCCACTGTAGCTCGTTAACGGAGATTTGCCGTGTTGTGGCATTAACGTCATTTCAGATTAACGCTGACAGCACTAGTGGGAACACAACGAAAATGACTGAACATTTACGCCGACATCATCCTAGTGCAAAGACAAGTGGAAGCAGACAAAAACAACAAGCACGCATGCTACAAACTTTACCCGAGTCATTTAGACAGCCATTAGCACGTGATTCTCCTTATGGGGACCTGATATGTTTAATATGCTGCTGAGAATATAGCCCAGAAGAAGCGTATAGTATAGCTTTTATTTTGGAAAGAGCCTTTTCACTGTAATAAACTCTCTTTTCCAAAGATGAGTGATTCCTCAATCAGATACAGGGCTCGCAAAATTGCTAGCCCGACGCCCCGGGTCTAACGATTTTTCCAGTCGGGCTACCAAAATCTATCTCTGCCCTGCCCGTCGGCCTACCGTAGGAAGGAAAAATATATGTCAATGCTTTTGCATTCTTTCGGAAATGTAGCTGGGTAATTATGTCATTGGCATCGGTGAGCCACTGTCAATATGTGACATATTGAAATCGCATTTGAATTTGCGCTTGTTTTTTGCTTTCACTTTGCAATCGTGCTAACTGTGTATAGAGAGCGACAGCACTGATCTGTGAGTGATGATCATTTGCACACCAATTCCTCTGACATCGTCTTATCAATCGTTAGCTTACTATGCAAGCATGACAAGTGAAATCTCCTGCAGCAAGCTTAAACATGTGAGAGGCTGATCTCGCAGAGAATCGCTGAGCGTTATGTGGGTGCGTGTGTAAAAGTAGCAGAATATATATTTTAGTTCTGCTGGGCCAAATAAGACAGGTCAGGGTGAAGAAGTGACAGCCAAAGAAAAGCTTACCACAAAACGGAAAAGTTATGACGAATCAGACTATAAGGCAAAAAGAAAGTGCAGCTTTATCATGGACAAAAGAATTTCTGTGGCTGCAATATGACGAGCTAAATAACCAGGGGTGCACATAAGTGGTCCGCAGGTGCGCATCCGCTGTCAAAATAAAAAACGCGCACAAGATAAGAAGTTGCAAGGCGTGCTTGCGTACATAAGATTTTCAGGAGGAGGACAGACATTTGTTTAGAACTCTTAAAGATGTCGAAGAAGCAAGCTCCTTTAAGCAATTACTGTGATGTTCCTCCACCTCCAAAGAAATGTCAGAAGGAGTCCGAACCACAAAAGAAGCACGTATTCTCGGAAAAGTAGTTGCAGGAGGTGAGCTGGCTTCAAACAAATGATGAATGCACAGAGATGTGGTGCGGAGTGTGCCGTGAAAATTTAATAAATGACAAATTAAAAAGGCATGAACATTTTTTTTTGTATCAAAAAAATATCGAACCGTGACACCAAAGTATCGAACCGAACCGTGAATTTTCTGTATCGTTGCACCCCTAATGTGTGTGTATATATATATATATATATTTATACACACACATATATAGACCTCCCGCAGGCCCACCACCTGCAGGAGGCGCGGTAGGGGTTGGGTGCATTGTGTACCAGGCAGCGGCCAGGAGCGGAGGCCCTGGCGGACTGATCCCCAGCTACCAAGACTGGGAATTGGGACATGGAATGTCACCTCTCTGGTGGGCCACATCCCCATTGAGTTCCTGATGAAGGCTCTTAGGGTCCCATTGATCTTGTACAATTCTAGGCATTCCAGTATCCAGCTGTGGGGCATTGAGTCATAGGCCTTCTTGTAATCAATCCAGGCAGTGCACAGGTTGGTCAGTCTGGTCTTGCAGTCTCGGCTGATTGTTCTGTCTACCAGTAGCTGGTGTTTTGCGCCTCTGGTATTCTTGCCAATTCCTTTCTGTGTCCCGCTCATGTATTGACCCATGTGCCTGTTCATCTTAGCCGATATGATGCCTGACAGGAGCTTCCATGTAGTACTGAGGCAGGTTATTGGTCGGTAGTTGGAGGGGACCGGTCCCTTCTTGGGGTCCTTGGGGATCAGGACCGTCCGGCCTTCAGTTAGCCATTCCGGGTGTCTCTCGTTAACTAGCAGCTGGTTCATTTGTGCTGCCAGACGCTCGTGGAGTGCAGTCAGCTTCTTCAGCCAGTAGGTGTGAACCATGTCGGGCCCTGGTGCTGTCCAACTCTTCATACTGGAGACCCTTTCTTGGATATCTGCCACTGTGATGGTTACTGGACCCTGTTCAGGGAGGTCGCTGTGGTCTGCCCTCAGATCCTCTAGCCACTGAGCATTGCCGTTATGGGTTGCATCCTTCTCCCATATGCTCTTCCAGTATTGCTCCGTCTCCAGCCTTGGTGGTGCTGTTCTCTTATTGTTCCCTTGCCACTGAGAGTACACCTTTGCTGGTTCTGTGGAGAACAGCTGGTTTATTCTCCTGCCTTCTATCTCTCTGGTGTACCTCCTCAAGCGGCTGGCCAAGGCTGTGAGTCTTTGCTTGGCAGTTTCCAAGGCCTCAGGTATGGACAGCTTGCTGTATTTCTTAGGCACCTTATTTGTCGCACCTTTCTGCAACTCCATTAGTTGGCTAACCTCTCTCCGTGCTACTTTGATCTTGCCCTCTAGCCTCCTTCTCCATGGAGGGTACTGCCCCTTGTCGCTGTTCAACTTGTAGCCAAGCATCTCACTGATCACTGTTGCCGTATTGTAGATCAGCTTGTTAGTGTCGGTAATCGTGGTTGTAGGTATTGCCCGTAGTGCTGCATTAACATCATCTAGCAGACCTTCTGAGGGAACTTCACGTAATCTTGGTAACCGGCTACGGGGGATCCAGGTTTCAAGCTTGGCCATGATCCTATTTTTCAGGTCAGTTCCTCTCGCACTCAACGATCCTTCTCCTATCGCACTTGGGGCTATGTACCCAATCTCGGGTGGGGGTGATGATATCTCCCCCCTGACCTGGCGTCCTGACTCCTCCTTGCCGTAGCATTTGTGTTGTACCTCGTCAATCTCTAGCTGTGAGAGCAGTCCCTTCTTTCGAATGTTGGAACACTGAGCTACTAGTTGTTTCGCCGTCATTGTGGATGTTGGGTATCGAAGAATCCATAGGTCCCTCATCCTATTCATGTAGCCCCTTCCGCCGGGGTTACTTGCATAGTAGCATTCCAACAACGCCCTGTTTTCGTCTCTTGCCCACCGATGCCTTCTTGTTCCAGTAGCCCACTTTTCGTCAGGGTGCCCTGGTTCCTCAACACCTGACGCGGACCTTGTTGATCCGGGCGACGTCCGAGCCGGCATGCCTTCATATTTATCTGTCTCGCTCATGTCTGCGGTAGGCTTGCTTAGCATAGGGGGTCTAGCCTTAGGACCCTTACTGGATACAGACGCCCCAGGCAGGAATCGAACTTGCGATCCTCTGTTCCAAAGGTGCGTAGTCTAACCACTACGCTATCCAGCTGCTAATATATATATATATATATATATATATATATATATATATATATATATATATATTAGTCTGAAAGTCTTAGTAAGCCTTATCTGTCTTCTTAGATATGTTGGTGTTATGTATAATTAGATATTATATATAATTTCTTTATATATTTATATAATTTCAGCACTGGTGGCATATTTTAAACTTATCCTATGTATTCAGTCTCATTTGAGTCTTCCATCTTCTCTGCTTTTCCCAGCAGTTGAGCTGCAAAAGAATACAAACAGTAATGGTCAACAGGAACGCAGAGCCTACCCACATAGCAAAATTGGTATGGCCCGGATCTGGTCCGCACAATGTGCTTAGACATGGCCCACATACCGCAAAGAATGACGGCCCTTTGGTGGCCCAGATCTGGTTTGCCAGTGGTGGTCCTGTGCTGGCCCATGTGTGGAAGTAAGTTGTGTGCAGCCACGGGCCAGTTGTAGACACACTGCTGGCCCTGTGCTGGCCCAGAACAGTTTCAGCTCTTGCCCCAGATGTCAGCCTAATGTGTACCTTAATCAAGCCATATAATGACAACATGTGTCGGAACATGCAAAACAGTGCAAAAGTAATGTGGTGAAACTGTCATGGTCCCGGGTCAAGCGACCCAGTATTTGAATTTCATGTATCTTTTGTATTCATTTGCACCTAGCTTAGTTCACCTAGTTAATTTCTAGATTGCAGTTTAGTTTTGTTCCTTAGTTGTTTATGTCATCTCCCCCTGTACTAAGTCTCCCTGGTTTATGCGTCATGTCTGCGTGGTTATATTTAGTTCTTGTCATGTCTAATCTCCATGTTTCCCGTTTTACTTTGAAAGTCTGTATTCATTGTCAGCGTATTCAGTTTCACTTCACCTGTCCTGTCGCTAGGTTCATGTGTGTCAGCTGTGCTCCCATGTGTGGCCACTTCCCCTGATCATCCCTCATGTGTATTTAGTCTCTGTGTTTCATGTAGTCTGTGTTGCGTCGTCTGTGTTCTCACCTCCATGTTTTCACGGTCAGTCTTTGCAGTGATCATCATAGTCTCTGAGTTTTCTTAGTTTGTCACAGTATTAGTTTTCCCAGTTTAGTTATAGTCTAGTCACGCTATCCCTGCTTTGTTTGTACACTTTGTCTTCAGCCATAATAAAGGCTCGCTTTCAGTTAAGTTTACTCCAGTCTACTCTCGTGTGTACGCACCTGGGTCCATTACACACACCACCGCACGGCCTGTCTCTGCAGACCGTGACAGAAACACTGTTCAGGCAATGAATGGACTGACTCTTATATAGCGCTTTGTTAGTTTCCAGGATTACTCGAAGTGCTCTATACAACATGCCACATTCACCCAATCACACACTAACCTTCCGATCAGTAGGTGACCCGCTCTACCTCCTGAGCTACAGCCACCCACTGGCAAAGATGAGTAAACCGTCACTAGGTTTGGATAAAGTGTACACTCACAAACCTGTCAAACCTGCATTTGAAATGTTGGCTACCATAGCAGTATAGTATTGCAACATGGCATTTGGGTCTTCTAACTAAAATAGGAAAATAGAAAGATAAATAGTGCCATCATTGCCAGACCTGGCCCACATCTAGTTGACATACACCCTGCCATGACACCAGTCAGTCAGAGGTGCCAGGTTGATGCCTGATCCAGGGAAGACCTGTTTTCTATGGGCCTGGGCCACATAACCCAAACCACAATCGAGCCAGATATGGTATGCCATCACATAGACCGTGCCATCTATGCCAGGCCTGGCCCATATCTGGATGACATACGTCTTATCATGCCAGAAGTCAGCCAGCAGTGCCGGCTTGATACCAGATCCGGGCCAGACCCCCTGGCTATATGGGTAGAAGCTATATTTATGAGTCTTCTCAAATATGCTCCAACTCTTTATCTATAGCCATATTACAAAATAGATAGTTGTTCCCCTGATTGTTATGCAAGTATCTTTTTTTATCATAATAGCTCATACTCATAATTAAACAGATTAGACAACTACATGTCATAAAGTTATATTTAGCCAGCAAGAAGTTCTGTTCTGAAGAACTTTTTTTGTTTGATCATAATACACATTGTGTTTGCTTGCCTAATCTGCCCAATTGCTGGATAACCTGCTAACATGTTTTAATACACAAGGTAATTTGATTCGTGTGATTTGGATAATATACAGTCTTGTTTTTAAGAAACAACATTTTAGCCTTTACAAGTGTGTCTCAAACTTTTATTGTGCTATATCTCTGTGACTCAGCTAGTGTATGTTGCTAACATCCAGGAACTGTTGAGACGCTCCATGAACCGCCATTGCTATAAATAAAAGAAAAAGAACAAAATGGTCCATTAGAGTGAAGATAACACAACCATCCAGAGCCCCAGCTATTCCTGCAGTTTGTCCAGTGGGAAGGTTCTGGAACTCTCTCAAATATACTAAAAGAGTCTTCCCTTTGTGAGCATATGTGACAAGCTGAGCTGAGCAGGAATAAGGACATAGTAGTTTTTGGAAAAGTGAGGTTCATTTTACCCTGAAAAATGCAAAGAAATATACGAATAAAAAGTCAAATGATAGTTTTAGGCTCTAAAAGGAGGTCAGATAAACAGAACTAAACTCAAACTGTAATGATAACATTAGATACAGTACAATAATATACTAATTACTCAAAAAGAACCAAACTGGATAAAAACAAACCAACATGAATGACTATATCCTCTTCCTGAGAACCAGCCTATATCCTCTGTAATAGACACTATTTGTTATTTGAGATACCCTACTAAGTCCTGATGTACTGAATAGAGGACATCCTGGGCTTTCCATTGATATCTCATGTGTTTGGGTGGCCTCTTTTAGCTCCAAAGAAAGGAAATCACAAAAAATGTTCAATCAGAATATTTTTTTCTTCGGTTCTCAGGAGGATATCACAAACTGCTTTGTGCCATTGCATTATGTCCTGGAATGAGAGTGCTTCTTAATTTTTTTTTTAATGATTAAAATTGCCTATAGACATACAGTGATCATCAGTGGTCCCTTGTCTTCAAGGCAGTTGCCTTCTATACCCTTTTGGTGAAATGGTGGATCACCTGAAAACCTATTTAAACACATTTAAACTCTGGTACCCACAGAATCTTACTTATTATCTTTAACTACTGGGTTTAGTTTAAGTTACCTCTTTAAAGCCAAATATTTCCTAATCATGGCAAAGAACATCCTCTGAGCAGAAGGGCAGAAAAAAAACAGAATTAATTAATGAGTCCATTAATCAGGCTTACTTCTTGAGCTGGTGAATCTAAGCATGTATTCCCCATCTTCTTTAACTCACCATTACAGAGTAAATGCTTTTAGTCAATCAGCACAATTCGTTCACCCAACCACCTCCTCTTGTTAAGTTCAAAAGTTAATTCTCTACAAGCTCAACTGGTGCAGTAATTATCAGGGGCCACTGAAGCCTTAAACATAAGACACATCTTTGAGCTGGCTGCAACCTTTTTACTCTCACTACACCAAAACAATCAATAGTACTCTCACTGTTATTGGCCAGCTGTAAATATATGTGGGTAACTATGTGTGGTGATACCAAAGATTTTGAACCACCCACTTCATTAAACGCATCGGTCTCATCCCATTAATGTCCGTGTATTGACAAGTTTAAAAGAGGAGGTCTTGCTGCTGTCGCAGTGTTAACTGTTAGACCAGTAGCTCCTGGTACCGCTTGATTATGTGTCAAGAGTAACAATGAAGAGTCACTTCTTTAACACTGCTCCCACAGGTGGCAAAGTATTCCAGCCATTGGTCTTTTCATATTACGCAGAAGCATTAAAATTCTAACTTTCTTTTTTTATGTTTATAAATGTAAATGTATATTCATGGATCAAATATAGACTATTTCTCCGGTGCAAAGTGTTATTACAGATGAATCAGCAAGGTTGTATTTAGTGTTCTTTCTGTCATTTATTTGGATGATTTTTTTTAAATGTAACATCATCTGCGTATGCCAGTGATGACAAAGGGAAGTAACTACTAAATCTTTGTTAATATTATATATTTGCTCATATTCTTTTTTTGTTAATTTCAGGGCACATATTTCAAGTGCTATGATCACAATTCCTTTCAGTGGTAATACCTTGAAGCCTCTGTTAATGTACTGTACGAGAATTAATCATAGCACTCCACCATTATATGTAAACATGGAGCACTAAGTTAAAGTATAATGCATCACACGCCAGGGTGAGTTCTAGTAATTACAAGTCCTGGTTGACATCTAAGCTTGTATTGTCCCATCTCACATACTTCGTCCCCATCTTGGTCCTTGAATACAGACCCAACAGGTCAGTGGATGATGCAGTTATTATGGCACTGCACTTGAGGTTGCCTTTTATGGACTTTAGTTATGCTTTTAATATCATCCTCCCAGCTGGGCTGCAGGATACGATCTCCCAGTTCAATTCAAGGAAGCATGTGAGACTGGTATGGTTTAGACTTTCAGTGGATCAGCACTGCTTCCCCTCAGGGCTTTGTACTTTATCCTCTGCATATCTCTATACACTAACAGCTGCACCTCCAATCACCACTCCATTAAAATCCCGAAGTTTGCGGTTGACACCACGCTCTCAGGGCTCACCTCAGGTGGGGTTGAGTCTGGAGCAACATGGAGCTCAATGCTATCAAAACAGTAGAGATGATACTGGACTTCCAGCTCCACCAGTTCCCATATTCCAGCATGCCTGTCCAGTGGAGACAATCAAGTCCTTCCACTTCCTGGGAACAATCTCCCAGCACCTAAAGTGGGACCTAAAGATCAGCTACTTCAACAAGAAGCCACTTCCTGCACCAGCTGAAGAAATATAACCTGTCTAAGTCCGTGATGGTACAATTTTAGCTCCTCCATCATTGAGTCTTTCCTCACCTCCTCCATCACCATCTAGTTCGCTGCTGCCACTGCCAAGGACAAAGCCAGACTGCAGTGTGTCGTCCATTTCAATGAGAAGATGATTGGCTGCAATTCCCTACAAGACCTGTACACGTCCACAACGCTGAGCTGGGCAACTAAGATTGCTGGCAATCAAATCTTCAGCATGATGATGGCAGAAAGATTGTTTCATATTTTGAAGGCCTTTAAAGTGTATATTTGCAACACTGGTTTCTGAGGCATGATGTATGGCAAATATGTAGTGCATTGTTTTGACAGGGGTGTTTTTACTTCTATACTACTATTACAGATATTGTGTATCATTTTTGTTCAATATGTACAATGTTATAGATGTGCAGTGATTTCTGATGAGGTGAAATTCCTGCAACTGTAGTACTTGTGAGGCTCTACAAACCAGTAGTGAGCAAGTCAGTGAATGAATGAGTATTGTTGTATGTTGTTATATTAAAAGGAATCCAATCTGTTCTTTGTTTCCTCAGATAGTATTGAAGATTACATCCAGACAGCTTCTTCTAATGTGGAGTCAGCCAATCAAGAACTCGCCAAGGCCAACCAATACCAGGTAAGCACTGAATCGTCCCATGCTGCAGTGTGCTCCACACCTTGGAGTCATTTTGTTCCATTTTCATTTTGTGTACTTGACTGAGCCTTTTTATTGTAATGCACTCACACGAAGCTTAGCTTGATCAGCCATGCAAACAGGGACTTTGCTAACTAGATTACACAGCTTTATCACATCCCCCACTAGCATAATAACAGAAATGATGCAATTTCATGTCATACTTTACTAGCTTTTGCCTTCAGTTAAAATAATTGTATTTACAGGCAGAAACATAAAATGCCTGCCCGGAGTCTTTTAAAAACACAAATCCATATACAGTATGCAATTCCTATTCTGTGAGCATGTTACTTCTACTAAGATAATTTTAAGTTTTATTCTACAAGTGTATTGACTTTGGGAGGAAAATGCATTAACGGACAACAACAGCAGACAGAAATTAAATAGAATTTATTTTTTTACTCTCTGTGGTTTTTGGGCTACAATTTTGACTTCACAGCACATATTGGAGAGAGGTTTTATGAGATGCCCAAGGGCCTGCTTTCACTCTTTCTTTTTGAGGAAATATGTGTGTATTCTGCCATTTTGTCAGGGACTATCTCAGTAGGCCAGAGCTCTGTTTGGCTCTTTGCTGTGTAGGGCCCAGGCTATGGTAAATAATGTATCGACTGAAGTGTCTCTGGGTTAATAAAGGATATACCTTTTCCACACGTGCGACATATCTCTCTAGAGGTGCATCCAAAGTCTCTACCCACATAATTCGACAGACAAGCACATGTATTCTGATTGTTGACATTTAGATTTAGGTAGAAATCTATCTGGAAATTGTTTTCAGTCTGGTATTGAAATGATATTTCCTTTGAATCATGGTTTGACCACTGGGCTAAACTTTCGTTTTGTGATAGTCACATGAATTTTTAACAGCAGCTTTAATATGAAAACAACCGCTGGGCACTTTCCAATGCCTGCCACGACTGCAGTGCTTTCTGTCTGTCTCTACATACTGCCGTTCGACTTGCAAGTGAACAAATGAGCGAATGGCAACAGCTTTCTCATTAATTGTCATTTCATTATCTCAAGGAGAGCTGAGCTGTGACCGAGCTCGCGCTGAGCAATTTAGCTCTCAGCCAATCCTGACAGCCTCTGTCTTAGCAGAGGCAGAGCAGCTAAAAGGAAGCAAAACAATAAAGGAAGACGACGGAGAGAGAGACAGACAAGCAGACGCTCTCATCGCTGTCCCATGGCAACTCTCATCTGTGGAGAACACTGGCAAACAGAGCTATCACCGAGAAGTCATATATCAAAGTACTGTTAATGACAGCAGCATTTTCATCAAATGCATAAATATCTATAGTCTTGCATCATTCGTGCACTGTCAATGGTGCAATCTCTGTATGTGGTTGAAACACATCCAGTGTCTGTATATGTGTAACAGTTTGTACTGTATGCATTATCTGCTCATTGCAAGATTTTACTGACTTCACTGATTTCACTTTTATTTACTGCTGTCGCTGTTAACCTACCAAGTGACACACTAACAGTGCGCACACACAGTCTGTCTGTGCTTCCACTTCATCTGATGGTTTGTCTGCTTTTAGTTTTCACCAGCTTTCAGTGCATTTGTCTTTGACAGACCCTTTCCAAATGTCATCTCACAAAATTTACTTCTGTATTCTTATGCTTCAACCAAGCACTAATCTCTGAAGGTGAAAATTCAAACTAAACACCAGTTCCTTGAATGGCCACTTGAGGCTTGCTGCAAAAGTGGATCAATCCACCTTAAAATGGACATGAAATACTACATGTATCCTGACAATCACAAGTGCTTTCTAACTTTCACACTCCAATGGATGCACCAGAAAGCAACTTAGGGTTAGTATTATGCCCAAGGATATTTGGCATGCAGATTGTGGAAGCCAGGAATTGAACCACCAACCGTCCCAACCAGCAACTGACCTGCTCTACCTCCTGAGCTACACCAACCCCGCACTTACATTTTGGTATTTCCTCAAGTATGAAGTTCTACTCAATGAAAAACAAGGACATGAGGTTTCCATGGTTTGTGCATGGGAAAAGAGAATTGAATGAATGCTTTATTGGCCATATGCAGGTTGCCCCGCAGAGGAATAGATTTACACACGCAACAAAGACTTACACACGCAACAAAGACATCACATGGGAATACAGTCGGAGATCGGCAGCATTACAGAGAAAACACTGAAAAAGTACACAACAATGGGAAAAGTACAACAGGAAAAAAAGAGACCTCTTCTCACGCTGGGCACCTATGGGAGGACAGCATGAGAACAGGAAACAAAAAAAAAAACTCCTCTGCAAAGAGAGCACATTAATGTCCACATCACAACATTAGAGCACGTGACAAGCCACAGGGGTTGGATAGGGGGGGGGGTAATCCGAAGGAACACAACAGTCGTCCTACACAGCGCTACCATTTCAGCGCGGCACGCAGACCCGCCGTCTTCCCCCACAGGAAACAAGCATCGAAGGCGTTTGGAAAGGGAGGGGGATGAGTGCGGGCTTATCAATGTAAGTGTATGTGTGTGCGTGTCCAGAGTCCAGCTGAGACAGTGTCCTTCGCCCTATCAGGCTAAGTAAACAGTCTGCCAGCCAACCCAGGTGGCCTTGCATGGGATGGGAAGAATAGTCATCACACAGTCGTTATCAGGGAGTTGTTTTGGTCGGCTCTAGCCTTGGGCCTGAGCAGCTGACGCCGTGGTGTCTATATGTTGAATATTGTTGATTTCTCCTTTATGCGAGCAGCTCGAATTTAGCACTCTGACACTGGTCTCTCGATCTCCCGTTGGAGAGCCGCGAGCCTCCCCATGATGGTATCAAACTTCTGTTCCGTGGTGTTGTCATTCTTTTGATTCTGAGACCCCACAACTGCAGTGATCCGTTCTGCGATGTGATCCAACTTTCGCTCAAGGGTGTCATTTTGAGCGGGCCCCTCTCTGATGTATCCCATCATACGCTCAATGGTGTTAGTTTGAGTCTTCACGGCAGCTGTAAGCGTCTCCAAGGTGCTAACCATGCTGCATTCGGTGTGAGAGGTCGCGCCTCATTCCATGCCTTGGGGGGGGGGTTTGAACAGCTGGTTCCGCTCTCTTATTTCTCCGATAAGTCAGGGCCAAGCCAGCTCCGATCAGCAAGAACCCTGTTATCATGGTTCCGAATAGGTAGATATCTTCAGCGTCCTTGATCGACAGTCCCGCCAGGCACAAGATCCTCCATTCCTGCCACCCATCCATCGTGTATCCGGCAGGGAAAGTCCCTCCAGGGCACTCGGGCTCTCCTGAGCCCAGACTTCTCGTTGAGAAAAGGGTGTCAATAGCATTCAGAGACCAGTTGATCAAATCCATAATTCTCTTTTAGGTTTTAGAGAACGACAGTGAGAGACTGTTCGAGGGAAAAGTAATGCACACGAGACATATTCTATTGCTTAAAATAGTACTGCTCTGTCAGCTGATTGCGCCGCTCAGCCTGTAGACCTAAACCAGTGAGGAAAAAACAAACAGGGAACTGACAATGTCAGACTGGTAACTATACTGAACAAAAATATAAACGCAACACTTTTGTTTTTGCTCCCATTCCCCATGGGATGGACGTAGAGACCTAAAATTCATTCCAGATACACAATATAACCATCCCTCCCAAACAGTGGTCACAAATCAGTCCAAATGTGTGGTAGTGGGCACATCTGCTATATTGAGATAATCCATCCCACCTCACAGGTGTGCCACATCAGGATGCTGATCTGACATCATGAGTAGTGCACAGGTGTACCTCAGACTGCCCACAACAAAAGGCCACCCTGGAATGTGCAGTTTTGTCTCACAGCAAAATGCCACAGATGCCACAAGCAATGAGGGAGCGTGCAATTGGCATGCTGACAGCAGGAATGTCAACCAGATCTGTCGCCCGTGCATTGAATGTTCATTTCTCAACCATAAGCCGTCTCCACAGGCATTTCAGAGAATATGGCAGCACATCCAACCGGCCTCACAACCGCAGACCTCGTGTAACCACACCAGCCCAGGACCTCCACATCCAGCAGGTTCACCTCCAAGATCGTCTGAGACCAGCCACCCAGACAGCTGCTGGAACAATTGGTTTGCACAACCAAACAATTTCTGCACAAACTGTCAGAAACCGTCTCAGGGACGCTCAACTGCATGCCCGTCGTCCTCATCGGGGTCTTGACCTGACTCCAGCTTGTCGCCGTAACAGACTTGTGTGGGCAAATGCTCACATTCGATGGCGTCTGGCACGTTGGAGAGGTGTGCGCTTCACGGATGAATCATGGTTCACATTGTTCAGGGCAGATGGCAGCTGAGAATGTCCCAGTTCTTGCATGGCCAGCATACTCACCGGACATGTCACCCATTGAGCATGTTCGGGATGTGCTTGACCGGCGTATACGACAGCGTGTACCAGTTCCCACGAATATCCAACAACCTCGCACAGCCATTGAAGTGGACCAACATTCCACAGGCCACAATTGACAATCTGATAGACTCCATGCGACGATGTGTTGCACTGCATGAGGCAAATGGTGGTCGCACCAGATACTGACCGGTTCTGGGTCCCCAGACCCCCAATAGTGCAAAAAACTGCACATTCCAGGGTGGCCTTTTGTTGTGGGCAGTCTGAGGTACACCTGTGCACTACTCATGATGTCAGATCAGCATCCTGATGTGGTACACCTGTGAGGTGGGATGGATTATCTCAATATAGCAGATGTGCCCACTACCACACATTTGGACTGATTTGTGACCACTGTTTGGGAGGGATGGTTATATTGTGTATCTGGAATGAATTTTAGGTCTCTACGTCCATCCCACGGGGAATGGGAGTGAATAAAGATGTTAATCTCCTATTTAATTTATTTAGATCATGCTCATTTGGTAATAAGGGTTATGAAAGAAATCATGAAAGAAAATACTGTCCACACCATTTCACACCAGTCTGAAGTGTTGACATTGTTGAATAGCTCTAGTCAAATGATTCCATGCTGTGGTTTAATTTCAAATTTTGACCTTACTATCAAGATTTCGCAGTAGGAATTGAGACTTGACGATCAATAGAGGGAATAAAAAATGTAAATTAAAGAAAACTAAATATACTAAATGTAAAGGTGTAGACTTTAACTTTTTGTAATTCAATTTCAATTTAATTCAATTTTATTTAGATAGCGCCAAATCACAACACCAGTCGGCTGGGGGCATTTTACACATTTTTATACTGTAAGGTAGACCATATATACAGAGAAAACCCAACAATCATATGAAAGCAAGCACTGTGGTGACAGTGGGAAGGAAAAACTCCCTTTTAACAGGAAGAAATCTCTGGCAGGACCAGGCTCAGGGAGGGGCGGGCAAGTGCCGTGACTGATTGGGGTGACAGAAGGAAGACAGGATAAAGATATGCTGTGGAATAGAGACACAGATTAATAACAAGTGATGATTAAGTGCAGAGAGGTCTGTTAACACATAGTGAGTAGGAAAGGTAACTGTAGAAGAAACACTCAATGCATCATGGGAATCCCCCAGCAGCCTACACCTATTGCAGCAAAACTAAGAGAGGATTCAGGGTCACCTGGTCCAGCCCTAACTATATGCTTTAGCAAAAAGGAAAGTTTGAAGCCTAATCTCAAGTAGAGATAGTGTTTAGAAGCTGGTTCCACAGAAGAGGGGCCTGAAAACTGAAGGCTCTGCCTCCCATTCTACTTTTAAATACTCTAGGAACAACAAGTAAGCCTGCAGTGCGAGAGCGCAGTTAATTAAAACATTTAGAATACAAGAATAAGAGGGAGTGGGCACATATTGTTCACATAAAGTCATTGAGTGATCACAGAAATCACGTACAAGCAGAGAGCAGCACCCTGCTGAACTCAAATTTTAGGCCGTTTGCTCAACCTAGCAGTCATCACAGTGCAGTACTTCCCTGCAGTAGAAATGAGACTGTGGTAGCATGCAGATGCTACGCAGATTATATGCAAACTGGACAAGTCTGTTGCATCCAAATGATTCTGATTTACTAACATGCACACGAGTACACAGCTCTAATAGTGCATAAACTTTCTTCTTTTTTGCCCAGGGCAAGAGTCCATGTACATATTAGTAAATGAAGGCCATTGTTCTCTATGTCTACTTCAACAGAAGAAAATACATTTATGGTTGTGAACAGAATGCATTTTGTTGTTGGATTCTGTGCTTCAGTTAAACAATTCATATTTGAGGAGTTAGGAGGTCTGCCCACTGTTGAAATCACAGACATTTTACTACACCACATCCTTTCCCATGATAGGTTCAGATAGGTCCCCACTGTGTCACCAGCTAAACACAACAAAAATAGAGACAGACTTTTTTTCTGATCCTGTAAAAGTACATACATCAGAATACCAGGAACTGCATGAAACTAATATATAGCACCATGATCTGAGTCAGGTACAGCAGCTAGTTATCCGTTAGTGGGTGTTAGATCTTCACCATCACTCACTATTTCAAAAGGTAGTATGTTGAATTTTTTAAGTAAAAGTTAGAAACTGCAGATGCTTGCATGCCAACACCAATATTGTTATCATAAAAAGATTGAGCAGGACACAGAGGAAGAAGTGGGAGATGCAAGTGGGCACTTAAAGCCAAGCCTGATTGTTGCTGAACTCCTTGATGCACCAGTGCACAACACCAGCAATGGTCAATTAAGAGCTGTTGTCATTTTCTTCTGGTGTCCCGCCTTGTCAACTCACTTTACATTGAAAATAAATTGAATCTATATCCATTATGTAGAGGCAGATTACTCTCCCCTCTGCAAGTGTCTCTAGTTGCTGTGATGTTTTATCACCTCATCTGTGTTCAGCGGAGCACGATGAACTCTGATTGTTGACGGTTGTACAAGAAGGTTTATAATTACTAATAAAACATGTGTTATTGCAATTCAGTGAGAAAAAGCTAAAGCCGTTTAAAAAGTGGAAAGACTCACACAATGACTGAACCATTATTGACTGGAAAGGGGATGTTCACGCCAATGATGATGTCATTGTTAAGACTTATAACTCCATCTGTCTTCAGATTTGAAAATTGATCTCCCAGTGAGCACCTACTTTCTCTGACTCTCAGAAAATCAATGCACAGTTTTCCTCTGGCTAAACTGAGAACAGTATACAATGCTGGCTATCGTGATCATAGGAGGACCAATAGAAGAGGGAAGAAGAAGACATACAAAGGGATGATGCTTGGTAAATGAATGGACCTATCTATATGTATACACATCTAAAGTGGTTTTCACAAGTAAAGTAAAGAAAAACGAATCACAGCATTCCAAATCTCAGCGATCACTGCACTTGGACTGAAAGGATGTGCCAATGCTGCCAGGAAAACTGGCTTTTTGCTCACTCTTCCTTTCAGTCCCTCTGGACTCTTTATGTCACTTTGAAGGATATGGAGTGGAAATAACAGTGTTTGAAGTTAACCAGGTTGATGCCAGTGACACTCCTCTGGCTCTGCCCCAATCAGCCACAGCTGGGCTGAGCATTTAAAAAAGAGAGCGAAAGCCTAACTGCAAATAAAACATGGATGCATTTCGGAAATGTTTGTGAATACAAATTTTTTATTGGATCTAAAAATATATGGAACGTAACCAGTGAATGTGGAGTACAGTATAGCTTAAATGACTTATCATCCACCAGACTGCTCGCAACTTGGTCGGGTTAAAGGTTTTGGCATAAGCAAAGTTCATCATCGCCTTTTACAGACACAAAAAATGTCTAATGGCAGTCTTGATGTAAGGTTATGGTTCTACACAAAGAGAGGCAATTCAATCAACACTGAGGCTGCAAACCCCAGCAATGAGACTGCGTACACAAAGATGATTGACTGGTCGGATTTGTCTGTCAAAATTAAATGTTATGATGTATCTTTTGTTGAAATTTGATACGGACGTTTCCCTTCTCATTGCTCTTGGCTCTTGGTGTGTGAGTGCAGTGTGTTGGGTGTGGCAATGTGTCAACTGAATTTTGAATCTTGGAAGCTAAATTAGTAACTTGTGAGCATGTAAGAACTAAGGGAGAAGTTTGCTCAAAAATGCTTTCCTCCGGTCACTAGATCAGGCAGATTCATGCATTTGAATTGATTTTTATTTCTGACACCCATCCTCCCAGAAATGGTGCCTCTCTCTGTCACAAACCAGAGACCTTTTACATGGTAGCTGAATGTGTTAACCACTACATTATGGATTATATTAAATGTATAGAGGTTGTTGTGACTCATCCTCCTCTGACTCAGTGAAAGCAGCTTCTGCACTCTTGTTCTATGGCAGACAAAATGCTATGCAGGCATGGGGTGGATTTTCTTTCTTTTCTTTTCAAGTTTAGAATTGAAAGTAAAGGAACAATTCATATTTACAGATACTCTGGCAACAAATTGCTGCCTACAGAACTTTGATTAATAGAAAATCCCCAGTCAAAGAACCTAAGAAAAAAATAAGACTCTCTCAGAGGCAGTCATGCTGTTTGACTGACATGTGATCTTTGGAAAACACTGCACTAGAGCAGAAATCAGGTCTGAGCCACAAAGTATGAGGACAAACTGAAAAGAACACAGACAGCAGCGATTGATTGCTTAGCAGTAACATTTCAGACAACAGACTAGAAGACAGAGAAGAGTTATAGATTACCAATTTGTGTGAAAAGGTTGCATTGCTGTCCTGTGAGACGTAAACATGCCTTACATCACTATTTGTATGTTACTGTAGGTTTGTACACTGTTTCTTTTGCATGTGTGTCTACTCGTCAAGATGTAGTATGACATTGAAATTCTGTCTTGCTTCCAGAAACTCATTTCTACCTCGACTGTGACTTTGGTTTCTACAGCTCTAGGAAGCAAATGTCAGCTGGGTTGAAAGCCACAGTACAGTGACTCTCAATGACAGCAGCAGCACAGAGACTGCTGGTGCTTGACTCTGTTTGACTCCTACACACTCATGATGTGAAAAGCCTTATAAAGCAAGGTTTCCCCCTATTGAATCCAGCATAACTGTACACACTGCACATCACTGTGAGATTAGTTCACCTTGCTTGCTTAAGGTTAACCCTCAATAGCAGTGATGAAGGCTTCATTGTAAGTCAAGAAAAGCTTTAGACTAGCTTTATTATATTCTCTAACAGCTTAGTCGAATGAGCTGTGTCACTATAAATCGTATCTGTTATCTGTTTAAACAAAGACAGCTGAAGCAGCTACTCAGACTGGCTTCTCTAAGGCAACAGGCAGGAAATTACCAGTAACCAGTACCAGTGTTGGGAAGGTTGCTTTTAAGATGTATTCCACTACAGATTACAGAATACATGCCCCAAAATGTAGTTTGTAACGTATTCTGTTAAGTTACATGAGTAACATACTCTGAATACGTTGGATTACTTAATATATTGGTCATGCTTTTCACAACTACATGAATGTACAATTGCTGTGTGATTTATTACTATTGCTGAACCGAACATGATTATTTGCAGCTAGCAGGTTGTTAATTCTATCCATCAAGTCTAGCTCTCTATGCACTAACCTCAGCTAACACCAGCTAACAATGTTAGCTCGGTTGTGAGTAGCCTTCAGTAATAGTCATAAATCACACAGCAATAGTACATCGAAGATAGTGATGTGGCACATAACCCTGGTAGCTACCACAACTAAAACAAGCTAGTTGCAGTAGGCTAAGGTTAGTTTTTTTTTTTTTAAAGAACTTACTTCCAGATGTTTCTTTAGGTTGGAGTCTTTTGATTCTGAGAGCAGGTTGGTTGCTGGTGTTGTGCCAAAAAGTGATTGTCTGCCAAAAACTGATTTCCAGTGTAGCTGTGTGTTGTTGTTTTTGTGTGTGTGTGTGTGTAATATCGTTACGTATGTTGCTAAATAGACTTTGGTGAACAGGTATTACAAAGGGGTTATATATAAAATTAAAAAATTACCTGTTTCTCAAGTATCTTTGTAACTGTGTTACAATCAGCTCCTTTTTGTCCACTTAAAATATGTTTACAGAACTATTTTTGCATTTGTTGCAATTTTAGCTGTCCTCTTGGCCAGATTACTATTAAAAGAGACATTTTTAAAGTCAACAAGAATTTTTTTTAACTGCATAAATAAAGAATACATAAAATTCACTGCCACAAATTGATTGCAGCTTCTACCTTGTTACAGGAATGTTGTTTGTTGCTCAAGATGACTCATGAGGGATACATTTGACATATGTTTCACATATTATAGACCAACAAGTTATTTATAGCAGTTTAAATACAAACTATCAGTTTTTGGCACAACACTGACAGATTTCGCCCATCCCTTTCTTCTTTAAATGTAAAGTGGTGTTGGAATTTCCAAGTAAGAAATGCATTCCTGCTTGTGCACTCCTGGCTCTGTTGTGCTGGCTCCAGGTCCATTGCGTAACTGACACCACCAACATTAACAGGACGCTTACATTAGAGCCTCTTATTGCGTGTTTGTTTGGGTTTCTTGGAATGCGTGGAATTACCAAAATTAAATAGGGGATAGCCTAACATATAAAACAGAAAAAGATCGCAGTGTAATCCATTTATATCAACAAAGTAGCTGTATTGTAATTATCACCTATTTAAATGGTAACTTTTACGGAATACAGTTACTCATATTTTGTGTTTTAAATGCGTAATGCCAGTACATGTATCCCATCACTCCCCAACACTGACCAGTACATGACCATGTCTAGGCCCACAAATCAACTAGATCAGGAAATACTGAACCCCAGATTGCACACACCCCAGGTGTGTGAATGTGGTGAACAAAGTTTGTAATGTAAAATTCTTTGAATGCTCAGTGAGAACTGAAAAAAAACCTTCATTAACACAAGTCTATTAACATGTAGACATAGCTTGATCCAATTTTATTTTTATAATTGAGAAAAACACGGCATCTACCAGCAGCTTCCCACCTCCATGGTCATGTGCTATCTCACATGATATTTTGTTTGGTACTGATTGCTAAGAGTAGACAAAGGTGTGATCAGCATCTATACCTGAAATCTTTGTCACACATACTGCCCAACTTATCAACATATAGAGATTGTCTTGACATTTCTTTCTTAACAGATCTACGGTTGTGAAACCAGTATTGGTCCTGTCAAGGAAATTTGGAGTCCTTTTATTCAAAAACTGTTAATATTTTGAATAATGCTTCTGGTGTGTTGTTGCAAAGAATAAAGAGTGTACAAGTACATGACAATATTTATGAAAAATGAGCAGCAATATGCTACGTTGCTGTGAATAGTTGTGATCAGTATGCATGAGTCCATAGAGGAGATAAAGATATAAATCTAAGTAAGCATACATTTGGTCCCCTTTTAAACAGTGTCTAAAGTTAATGTTGACATGTTTAAAAACTCCAGGAGGAAAATGAGCTTTTTCATGCATTATTCAACAAAAATATAAGAAATAAAAGAAATATGTTCTTCTAGATGAGACTAGTCTGAGTTTGGCTTGCTCTTCAATGCAATATTTTTTCCCTCTCAAATCCCACCTCAACCTTTCACCGGATTCAAAGTATGGATATGACTTGGCCATCCAGTAACAAGCCATTCCTCCTGGATGGTTCTTGGTCAGTTTCTTGTGTTTTGTTATAATTCTGTATTATGGTTTATGTTCTGATTCTCTATTTGTTATTGTTGTTGTTATTAACTGGTGTTTCGGTTTAATTGTTGTTAAGAGTTTAGTTCTTAGGTTTTGATTCTGTGCTTCTCAGTGTCTGTGCCTCTGTCTCTGTCCTGGTCCCACGTCTCTATGTTCCCTCTGTTGCCATGTCTGTAATGTTGTGTCTCTTAGTCTGTGTCCGTGTGCACTTGTCATATTTCCTGTTTTACTTTGATCATCATGTGTGCTTTGTTATTGTGTCTAGTTTTACCTCCCTTGTCTTGTACTGCTTAATTTTTCTCAGCTGTTTGCCTCCTGTCTCGCGTTCCCCGATTACTCTGCTGTGTATTTTAGTCCTTTGTCATTCACTGCTTGCTGTCATGTCATACACAGTGTTGCCGACTTTGTCGCTATATTTAGCGAGTTTTCGGAGCAACTTTTTATTCTGAAAAGCAACTAGCAACAAATCTGGCGACTTTTGCTGGTGTTATTGGAGACTTAATGACAGACTTTTTGATGTGAAAGCACATATCGCTCTCAACAAGCAGCGGGTTCTGCCATGGGCACCTTGCCAGTGCCAAAGCGTTCACAGTCCTCACGCACCAGTCGCTCCCAGCTGCTGTCAGAGCAGATGGTCACTGCAGATCAGGTTTCCATAACACAACCTGACACAGACAACTATTCACACCAATTTAGAATCACAGATTATCCTAATCAAATGCAAGTCTTTGGACTGTGGGATGAACTGGGGTACCTGGAAAGAACGCATGCAAACGTGGAGAGGACATGTAAATTCCACAGAAATGCTCCCACAGTGACAGTCCTATTGGTAATCATCCATCCATTTGCTCCCGCTTATCCTTTTCAGGGTCGCGGGGGGCGCTGGAGCCTATCCCAGCTGTCATAGGGCGAGAGGCGGGGTACACCCTGGACAGGTCGCCAGTCTGTCGCAGGGCTAACACACAGGGACAGACAACCATTTGCACTCACATTCATTCGCACATTCACACCTAGTGGCAATTTGGATTATCTAGTTAACCTATCCCCACAAGCTGCATGTCTTTGGACGGTGGGAGGAAGCCGGAGTACCCGGAGGGAACCCACACAAACACGGGGAGAATAGGCCTGATGTTGGAATTGAACTCAGGACCTTCTTGCTGTGCGGCAACAGTGCTAACCACCGTGCCACCGTGCTGCCCCTATTGGTAATCAGTCTGCTAAATTAACACCTATCATGTCCAAAAACACTTTTTTTGACCACTGTGGAAGCCAAATGGATATTCTTTGACTCTTTGAAAGCACTCTGCCGGTGACATCTTTCTGAGGTTTGGGTGTGTCTGAGGGCTTCCTCTCCTATTTGCTTCTTCCGCTGCTTAGATCTTTTTCATGATTTTTCATGTGTTTGAATAAACTAGTGGTATTTCAAATAGCCTTCACACACACAAAGCTTGCAATGTTTTCATTTACAACTGTAAAATCTCTCTGCGGGACACTCCTCTTGGACTCTACCATCATGCTCTGCTGTGAACATATGTGTGCTTAGCACCATTGAGTCACGTGATGGCAAGAAAACAAAACACAGGGAAACAAAGTGTGCATGCAAAATGTGAGAGGAGCAGTGTTTGCATAGGGATGTCTAATTTGAGAAACTAAAACTAAAGCTTCAACCCCATTAAGCTAGTTTAAGTCCTGTACCAATATCAGTTAAATCAGTGGTTGAATATACATAGAAGGCTTCCCATTACATATTGTCCCAGGAAAGTGTAGCAGAAGCAATGGCCACTGCTTGCCACTGTGAATAATAAAAGTGACACAGAAACAGGTGAGTCATAACCAGTGATGAGATAGTCCTCAGGAGTAACTGGTCAGACTTATCTTTGCTTACATTAACATCAGCAAAAACAATGTATGCAGGGGTTTGCATGGCCAAATAGCAAGTAGATGTAATCTAGATATAATATCTAGATGGTCCATATGTTGCACCTTTAATGTTACTTTTAACAATAATATATTGTTTCATTGAATTATAAATGCTGTCTACTTTAATACTGTGGTAAAATCTGCAGTATCCAGCAAACTGTTCTGTTTGAACTTTCCCATTTTCTTGCGTTGCTGAGGTTAGAGAGAAGCCTCAACCATTTGTCTACCATAGGTAGACAAAATAACAGTCTTTTTAAAAAACAAAAACACATGGCCAATCAATAAAAGGCCAAATATGCTGATGTTTTTCAGGCTTTTTGTTTCACTATTGACAATGGCTGCCTCCTCCCAGGGTGCCAGGATTGGCCATGAAGTCTGTTTTTATTTGCTGCTCCTCTTAAACATCATAATCAGGGTGACTGCATGGGACTCTGAGTTTTATGTAAATGACATATAAGCCGATTACAAGTGAGGCAGTTCCGCTGTAAACATTATTTATTTTATGGACTTCCAATTTTCCCGACCAGATGCGATAAAGTGAGAACACTATTATGGCCATTATCACTGCATTGCATTATTGTTGTATTATGAGGATATTTCTCATGTCACACAAGGTAAGTAGTTTTTCTCCCAGAGACACTGGAAATTTGTCTTCCATGTGAGAGAGGCAGAGATAAGACAGATTGTTGATTTGTATGGCAGTGCTATCAGCTTTAATAGTTCTGATGTGTTTTTTCTATATTCTCCCTGGAACAAAGGGGCGTTCTAGAAATGTTTTATGGTTGTAGAAAGTGTCATGGGGCTACAGAAATATTGGAAAGGTGAATAAGCCATTCTTATTTCTCTCCTCTAAAACTAATATCTCCTCCTTCACCTTGACCAGCACTGCTGACCTTCATACAGACAAGTGGGATTTCTCATACGGGGATAGCAAATGACTGGGCTGCAACACATGCAAAATAACGACAAGTCTTGAAGGCTGTTGAACTAGAGAATGTAACAATATTCCCTATTAGGGTAAATAGAGTGTGTTTTCATACTGTTTCCTCAAGGATGAGAAGTAATATCTGACGAAACAACTTAAAACTTGTGGTTTTAAATAACAAGGAGGATTTTTTTTATTATATGTTTATATATATATATATATATATATATATATATTATATATATATATATATAATATATATTATATATATATATATATATAATATATATTATATATATATATATATATATATATATATATATAATATATATATATATATATATATATATAATATATATATATATATATATATATATATATATATTAGGGGTGCAACGATATTCGTATCGATATTGAACCGTTCGATACAGTGCTTTCGGTTCGGTACGCATATGTATCGAACAATACAATTTTTTTCAAATTTTTTTTTTTTTTTTTTTTTTTTTTTGTGTCCCGTTTGGATCTATAGCCATCAGAATTGTTGTCTTGAGGCCAAGAAAGATGCCAAGAGGATTTATTTTAAGTGGATCATCATATTGGTCCATTTGATTGACCTTTATTATAATTATGAATTTATTTTATTTTCAGTTGCAAACGGGACAGACATGACTGTGGGATAGGACAGGGGGAAAGAATGAAAGAAAGAGGGGGAGAGAAAGAAAGAAAACCAAAGGGGAGAAAAAAAAGAACAATACAAAATTTGTAATTTATTTTATCAACTTTCCTTCTGACGATGCTGTCTGTGTTGAGCGCTCAGTGAATCTGCATTTGACTACTCCGCCTAGGCTGGAGAGTGCAGCCTAGGCAGAGTAGTCGAACGCAGATTCACTGAGCGCTCAACACAGACAGGATGGTCAGAAGGAAGAGCGCAGGGCAAGCTAGCGAGACAGAAGTGGACCTCCCCACCCTCATTCAGATCTGGCGTTTGGAATTATTTTGGTTTTCATGTGACGTATGACCCTGAAGGTAAGCGAGTCATGGACTAAAGTAAAACAGTATGTTGGATGTGCCATGCAATGCTCAATTACATGGGTGGGAGCTAGTGTGTTAGCGCAGTTAGCTCGTTAACGTGTTGGCCGTCTAGCCCCTCTGTATAGGGTAGCTCGTTAACGGAGATTTGCCGTGTTGTGGCGTTAAGGTTATTTCAATGAGATTAACCTGAAAGCACTAGTGGGAACACAACGAATATGACTGCACATTTACACCGACATCATCCTAGTGCAAAGACAAAAACAAGCATGCATGCTACAAACTTTAGCCGAGTCATTTAGACAGCTGTTAGCACAGGATTCTCCTTATGGAGACCTGATATGTTTAATATGCTGCTGAGAATATAGCCCAGAAGAAACGGATAGTATAGCTTTTATTTTGGAAAGAGAAATTTCTCTGTAATAAACTCTCTTTTCCAAAGATGAGTGATTCCTCAATCAGATACAGGGCTCGCAATATCGCTAGCCCGACGTCCCGGGGCTATCTCTCCCCTGCCTGTCGGGCTATTGTAGGAAGGAAAAATATATGTCAATGCTTTTGCATTCTTTCAGAAATGTAGCTGGGTAATTATGTCATTGGGTGAGCCACTGTCAATATGTGACATATTGAAATCGTGTTTGAATTTGCGCTTGTTTTTTTGCTTTCACTTTGCATTTGCGCGAACTGTGTATAGAGAGCGACAGCACTGATCTGTGAGTGATGATAATTTGTGCACCAATTCCTCTGACATCGTCTTATTAATTGTTAGCTTACTATGCAAACATGACAAGTGAAATCTCCCGCAGCTTAAACATGTGAGAGGTTGATCGCGCAGAGAATCGCTGAGCTTATGTGAGTGCAGCAGGATATATATTTCACTACGATGACCTGGATGATTGAGAACCTTCACAGACAGATATACATTTTAGTTCTGCTGAGCCAAATAAGACAGGTCAGGGTGAAGAAGTGACAGCCAAAGAAAAGCTTACCACAAAACGGAGAAGTTATGACAAATCAGACTATAAGGCAAAAAGAAAGTGCAGCTTTATGGTTTCATGGACAAAAGAATTTCTGTGGCTGCAATATGACGAGCTAAAAAACAACACGCACAAGGGTTAGGGTTAAATTTAAAAACTGTACTTTTGTGTTAAAATATATATTTATAATTTTAATAAATGACAAATTAAAAAGGCATGAACATTTTTTTTTGTATCGAAAAAATATCGAACCGTGACACCAAAGTATCGAACCGAACCGAACCGTGAATTTTGTGTATCGTTGCACCCCTAATATATATATATATTATTACTACACAGCATCAATTTATGAGACTAAATAGGCTTTAGTAAGTTTTACTATGACCTTTAAAGATTTCATCACATTGATTTCCTCAATATTCAAAACGGCACCTGCTTTCAGTCCAGTCAACAATGCCAGAACTAGTTGTTCAGTGTCATTTTAAAATATTGATGCTCAGAGATGAAAATGCCTAAGAGAAAAAGTGCAAGTTAGAGTTCAAACGGAGCAAGAAAGCACTCATGAAATGTGTTGTACGTGACAGGCTGTACAAGACAGTGATAGAGGACTCAGGGGAATCATTTCTCGTCTTCCTGACACAGGTCACTGATGTAGTTAAAAAGCTCAGTGGAAGCACCTTGCCCAAGGTGCAAGAGTAAACCCTGGATTTGCACTTTACTTTTACACACGTACTGCAGGTGTTTTTGAAGAAATCCTATGACCATATCTTCAAAGGTCTTATCTGGAGGGTGCTTTGATTATATGGTGCTGCAGTTGTAAACATGGTATTCTTTGTAGCTCTTTCTTAGTGGATGTTGAATTCCGCTAAGTTTGATCTTTGTCACCTCTTGTATTTGTGATTTTAATGTACAGAAATTTGAGGTACAAGCACAAGATGTGAGGACCTGCTTTGATAACTTCAGACTTGCATCTCTGCTTTTATGCCAATAATGTGGTTCTGCTGGCTTTGTCAGCATGTGACCTCTATTGTGGTTTACGTCAGTTTCCAGCCAAGTGTGAAATGGTCAGGATGAGAGTTAGCACCTCCAAGCCTTAGACCAGTGTTCTCTGTCAGAAAAAGATGAATTGTTCCCTATGAGATGTAAGGGAACTGTTGCGTAGTGTGGAAAAAGGAAAGCTGATGCATCAACTGTTTTGTTTGCTTGTCAGATGCAACTGAGCCTAATCAAAAGTGACCCTGCCCTGCCCTGACAAGGTCACAGCTAAATCATTTCAATTATATATATATATAGAGATAAGTTCTTAAAGGTTTCCAAAGCTACTCATGAATAACCATTTTTGGTCTGAGAACGCCTCAGTATTTCCAATGATGAGCTGTGGTGTGCGCCTGTTTCATTTGCTCCCACTGCAACCTGGATGTAAAAGAGCAGTAGCAAAACATATATAGATGGGTCTCTTAAAGGCGTTGAAGCCCTCATAGTATTGCATCACCCCAACAGAACACTTCAATCTCTGACTCTGGTTTACTTGTAGGTCTTAGGATATTTAAAAGTAGTATGTGAGGCAGGGAGCTGGTTCCCTCTTCTGAAGAACCAGCCCCCTGTTTGGATTCAGGAGGCAGACATTAGTACTTAGACCTTAGTTAGGGCTGGATCAGGTGAACTTGTTATGCTACAATAGGCCTAGGCTGTTGGGGTCTTCCCATGATTAAGTGTTTTTTTTCACTTGCTCTATGTTTATACACCACTCTGCATTTAATCATTAGTTATTATTAATCTCTGGCTCTCTTTCATGGTGTGTTTGTTGTCCTGTCTTCCTCCCCTCATCCACAACCAGTCGTGGCAGATGGCTGCCCCTCCATGAGCCTGGTTCTGCTAGAGGATTCTTTCAGTTACAAGGAGTTTTCACTTCCCAAGCGCTTGCTCATAGAAAGTCTTCTGATTGTTGGTAAATGGACTGATTCTTAGTGCTTTTCTACTCTCCCAGAGTACTCAGAGCGCTCTATACAACATGCCACATTCACCCAATCACACCCATTCTCACAAGCACTTTATCTGCACACATTATTACTGCATGCATCGGAGAGTTGAGGTTAGTATCTTGCTCAAGGATACTTGACATGCAGACTGGAGGAGCCAGGGATCAAACCACCAACCTTCCGATCAGTAGGAAGGTGGTCTGCTTCAGTTTTGTTTTCTCTGTATCATTGTAGGGTCTTTACCTTACAGTATAAAATGCCTTAAGGCGACTGCTAGTGTGATTTGGCGCTATATTAATACTGACTGAATTCAATTGATTTTAACTGACGTCTTCCTCAAAGAATCAGTAAAGGCCCAATCAAGTGGCTTTATTGTCCACCATATACAGTGGTACAGTACACAGTGAACCGAGACAGCGTTCCTCCAAGACCATGGTACTACATATAACAAAAAATCAACACATACGGTGCAAGTGTGCAAAAATTGCAAAAAACAGTGCAACACCAGACAGAACAGAACAATACTGACACAAGACAGTGCAATAGAAAAGTGCGACAATGACAGTGGAGACTGAGCATTGTGCAAAAAGTACTTGAGGTATGGAATGTATAATGGTGTGTGAGTGTGTGTCAGTCCAGTTGCTGAGTGTTCAGGAGTCTGACGGCTTAGGGGAAGAAAGAGTGTGTGTGAGGGGTGTGTGGGGTCCTCTGCAATGCTGGTGGCTTTGTGGCTGCGATAAGTGTCTGTAATGGAGGGAAAAGAGGCTCCAATGATCTTCTCAGCTGTTCTTATTATCTGCTGTAGGGTCTTGCAGTCCAACATGCTGCATTTTTTATACCAGACAGTGATGCTGCTCAGGATGCTCTTAATAGTCCCTCTGTGGAAGGTCGTGAGAATGGGTCGTGAAGGTGATCTTTTCTCAGCTTTTGTAGGAAGTACAGATGCTGTTGGGCTTTCTTAGATATGGGGCTAGTTTTGAGGGACCAGGAGAGGTTCTTCGCCAGGTGAACACAAAGGAATTCGGGGCCCTTGATGACCTCCACATTGATGCTCTCCTGAAGTCGACAATCATCTCTTTTGTTTTGTTCAGAGACAGGTTCTTGACTCTACACCAGTCCGTTAGCTGTTGCACCTCCTTTCTGTATGCTGACTTGTCGTTCTTGCTAATGAGACCCACCACAGTCGTGTCATCAGCAAACTTGATGATGTGGTTCAAACTGTGTATTGCTGCACAGTTGTGAGTGAGCAGAGTGAACAGCAGTGGGCTGAGCACAGTGCTCAGTGTATAGTGTTGGAGATATAGTTACCAAGCTGGACTGACTGAGGTCTGTCCATCATAAAGTCCAGGATCCAGGTGCAGAGGAAGGTTTTCAAGCCCAGCTGGCTCAGTTTTCAATTAAGGTGCTGAGGAATTATTGTGATGAATGCTGAACTGAAATCTATGAACAGCATTTGTATATACATGTCCTTGGCGTCCAGGTGGATGAGAGCCAGATGTAGAGTGGTGGCGATGGCATCATCTGTTGACCGGTTGGGGAGATAGACAAACTGTAGTGGGTCCAGTGCGGGTGCCAGCAGGGTCTTAATGTGCCTCATGATGAGTGGATTCTCTGGCCGTACGAGCACTTTTCTGCTCTGATGGCTCGAGATGGTTTGATCCTCGATGTTCTCAGGGCCGCCTTGTCACCTGCTCCGAAGGCAGAGTCTCAAGTCTTTATAAGTTCATGCACCTCTGCAGTCATCCGCAGTTTCTGGTTGGAGCGTGTTATGATAATCTTGGAGACAGTGACATCATTGATGCACTTGCTGATGTAGCTGGTCACAGATGATGTGTACTCCTCTAAGTTGGTACAGTCGCCATTTGTTGCAGCCTCCCTGAACATGTCCCAGTCAGTGTGCTCAATACAGTCAGAGATGGCTCCTGCACACCAGGTTCTCACCTGTCTCGGAACTGGTTTGCAGCGTCCGACGAGTGGCCTGTATGCCAGAATTAGCATAACAGACATGTGATCTGAATATCTGAGGTGGGGGCGGGGCTTCGCTCAATACACTCTGGGAGTGTTTGTGTATACAAGATCCAGCACATTTCCCCCTGGTCGCAAAGTCCACATGTTGATGTAATTTCAGGAGCACTGACTTGACGAGAATAAACAGTCCATCGGGGTGTGAGTTCTGCAGCTCGCAGAGCGCCTCTTTAGCACTAGCCCTGGGTGGAAAGTACACTCCTGTAATGAGCACAGTAGTGAATTCCTGAGGTAATAAAAAGTTACAAACCAATACAAACCAGCGATAAGCAGTAATTAGAAACTAGCACAGAGTTCTTGGACCATTCCATGTTGCTGTAGACACACAAGCCACCACCGCAAGTCTTACTGCACAGAGCTGCAGTTCTGTCATCACAAAAATGAGGTGAGCCTGTGTAGCTGAATGACAGCGTCTGGAACTCTGTCACTGACCCGTGTTTCTGTGAAAACAAAGATGCAGCAGCCCCTAAATTCACGCTGTGTGGTCCACTGGAATCGGATGCAGTCCAGCTTATTGCCCAGGGAGCAAACGTTTGAGAGCAGGATTGATGGGCGGGGCAGCTGGCTTGGATTTGCTCTTAGCCTTACACGGACCCCATCATGTTAGCCGTGCTTCCGCTTCCTCGCACACTGCTTTCAGCTACCCATTCCTCTGCCACCGGCATCAGGCGACGCCAAGGTCTGGAGGCCTGGTTCCGTAGCAACCCGAGGAAGCCCAGTGCCTCCAGAATTTCCTGATGATGAAGCTCAGTTTTTGTATAATGCTTGTAATTTCGGAATCTTTGACATTGGTTGACACAAACACCACTTGTTCTGGTGTCCATGTGGCTCAGAAGTCACGATAAAAGGTGATAATAAAAACCAAAAAACAGCACCATTTAATCTGCTGAGGCTGCTACGGGCTATTTGGGACAGCTCTAATCTCGAAGCAAGATTTAAGCAGAGTCTGAATTTTGTTCCTAGAGGAGCGCTGTCACGGTTGTTAAAGAGTAGACTCAGGCGCGGAGCTCAGAAATAAAGACAGTGCGTTTATTTAGAGTGCAGCAACATGACAACAGTGTGCAACAATGGTGATAGTGCGTCCTTCCTTCCGTGTAAGCCCATGCATGGTAGTGAGTGCCCGTCTCTCCTCCAAGTGCTTCCTTTGTGTCCGTGAATCCTCCGTCAATCCCTGGGTGAACACACACACGACAGCAAAATGAGTACGTAGCTCAGACAATACTTCAATCACGCTAGCGGCTCGAAAACACTACCAGGCTTAGTGCAATACTCCAGTGCTGTCTGTCGCTCAGCCACACCATTAAGTAGCCCTGCCGAAGGTGGTAGTAGATTGGCAGCAGCCGGTGGATTGATTGCAGGTGCGGCAGCTCCTGGGCACTTCCGGGTCGGAGGTAGCCTGTTGCTAGGTTACCTCCTAACACATGACAGCGGAGCCGGAGGGGAAGACAGGGCGATAGGAGAGACACATACACACGCACACAGATATACACACTGGCAGGTCCACCGGTCAGGGCGCCGTCAGATCCTGGCAAGCGCAAATAGCGATCAAGGTTCTATAAAAAAAAGAAAGATTAAAAAATTACTGATAAACATTAGCAGTTACCTGTGAAATGTTTTAAAAACAACCAATAAAATAATCAAATTGCTAGTGGTCTGATAGAGAGTTAGAACCAAGCAGTAGAATTTTAAACTAACTGAAATCTCTCCTTTACGCTAAGTAAAGTTCTTTACAGTAATTAAGTCTGAACATGATGATGAATGAGTGAATGGTCATTTTTAAATCTGTGAATGAAAGAAAGGGTATTATATCAGAGCTCATCCTAAGCTGAAGGAGACAAAATTACACCACAGTCTGAACAGTAAAGGGGAGACGTAAATTAGAAAGTTTTCCAAGATTTGGAACCTCTTGTAAATAGACGGTGGGAAATAAAACAAACAAAATAGTAAATTTTATAGAGTTAGCTGTCAATAAATGTCCACACCTATGTAATCTTGAGAAGGCTGTAAAATGGTGTCCAGTAACAGTTAGTAATTCAGTGACTCTCACGTCTGTCCGATGACAGCGATACCAAACTGGTCTGACACTATCTGTCCCACTATGAGGTGAGTTGTTGAGGATATCCTGAACTTTTCTTTCAGTAAGCACGGCTGTTTTTGCCACTGTGTGCTTTCTTTAAAGTTGAGCTAACATTACTGGACATTGAGTATTAGCTTGTAATGAGCACAGCATTAACATTATCTGGGATAATGTTAGCGTTTAACCAGATAGTGTTGTTATTTAGCCAGCTTGCTCTCAACTGTCTAGAAGGTGACGGGAGGGTCGCATGTCCAATTCTTGACAATGAGTAATTGCAATTAATCATGTTTTTGTGCGTTAGAGCCCTGACTTCAGTTTAGGAGATGAGGCTTGATGTGAAGAAGAGAATGACATTTTACCCAGATACCGGTCACGTTGTCTCTTTGGTGAAGGGAACTCCTTCTCACATGATTTTGCGTCTGTGGCATTCCAACACCTAGAAGCTCTCCGTCCTCTGCCTTTGGCATACTATGTATGTGGCAAGTCTCTAGCTGAATACATATAAAACGTGATTAGGTAGGACAGCAATGTCCATTACAGGCACTGTGTTCAAGATTCCGGGTCCAACATGACGGCTTCCACAAACTAGCACTTGCTCTTATGTATTTTGATTTTTCAAAGATATAATTACAAATTAATTAATGTGTATTGATGAGTAAAAGATTCTTTTTTTCAATTAAATAACAATAAACAACTCACTGTACCTTTAACACAGAAGTAGGAAGCATGTTTGTTGTAGCATTCAAAAATGTGCACATTTCTGAATGCTACACCAAGTCACGCACACTTACACGTGGCCTGTAAAATATATAAATTTAGAAAAGTCAAACACTCAACATGAGCAACATAATGACTCACCTACAAGAGTTAGAGCAGGTTATGTGGTTGTTCTTTATTCTCTGCTACAGGCTAAATTCCATGTAGTTCCACTTTACCTGTTGTTGTAGCTTTTATGTTGTAGGATGTGTCATTATGCAGTCCCTCTCTCTCCCTTGGCAGATCTAACCTGACATGTTTTTCTCTGGTTTTCGTTTGGAAAAAATAATCTTTTTTTGCTGTTTTGAATTTTTCCTGATTGGCTCTAGGGCACTGAGAGTGTACATGTATTAGTTTTGGCCTTAGTCCTGTGTTGAATTTTTATTATTCTTGTGTACTTTTATGTAAGGCCTGCACTGAACGAACAGCCTAACAACATAAAAAAAGCACCAATTTATTTCTTTTGAAGAAATAAATAGAGGGTTAGACATTTACTTAAGGCATTACATTTTGTTTCAGTGAATATAAACAACTAATTACATTTATTTTATATGTCTTTTGCTCCTGTGAGAACACTGATTCTTTGTTTGCACATTTTTATTTATAATAATAACTTAGACACACATAACCATAACCAGCAAAAAGTGGACAGTTTTTATCTTGAGAGAGGTCCATGTGACTATGAATATAACAGTTGGGCCTCGTGTTCCTCCTGCAAAGAACAAGTTTGTGGATCGTGATTCCTGCATTTGTTTCAAAAATGAAACACTTATTTCAGATGGGATTGAAGTGCAGGCCTTCAGTGTGGCCTTCAGTTATATAATAATTGTATAATTTGAAATTCACTGCGGTGGTGTACTGAGTCAGAACAACAAAAATGGTTTCCTTGTTGGACAAATTAATTATTCTGGTGCACATTTGAAATGAACTCCAAGATCATTTCAAATGTGAGATGTCTGAACTTAAAAATGTGTTATGTTCATTATGATTTTTTTTCCTAATTGACTTCTATTGTAATATGAAGGACATCTTTTAGCATTAATTCTTTTCAAGTTTCTAGTTCAGAACTGTGTTTTTATGTTTAAATTTTAAAATGCATTTACTAAGTAGTTCCACCGTTAGCAAAAATGTTACCAAATGACTTTTTCACCATCAACAGCACGACTGAAGATACTGACTTTGCTGCTAAGTATGGATATCAGTTCTTGTAAAGCCATATTGAGTGTAAAAACAGATTCAATATGAACTCCCTTATATTAGACAGTAAAAGTGAATTTAAAAAAAAAAGGTGTGACTTACACACTATCTTTTTACTGAGGGTATGCACCACCCATAAGCCCTGAAGTCCTGGCACCAAGGACACTTTCTTTGGCAGATTAACTTACTTGTGATAAGAGCATCCCCCCTCTCTCCTCAATTGTCTCCGCCCCTGTGAGTCTCCCTGTCCTGCCTCTCTGCTTGCTTTGCAATCTGGAAAATTCTGGTTTTAAAAATACTGCAAGGCTTCCTTTGTTATACTAAGCCCGTTTTTGTTCCCCCTCTACCTTATTTATGTTGTTGTTCTCCTCAAATAACAGCAGGACTGGTCTACGCGAGCTGGAGGAAAAAAGGAAAGGAGTGTATGGAAGAGAGAGGCAGAGTATATAGTTTAGGGTGAGAGGAAGCTGCTGCACCGTCAGAGCGAGCAGGGAGAAGGAGAGGATGGCAGAGAAAGTTTACAAGGCGTAGTTTAGGAGGAAATGCGTGAGAGAAGCCGGGGAATCTGTGGTGGCCAGCTGCAAGAGGGGAGATAGCGGAGAAAGGCTTTTAATTCTCAATCCCCACAGAGCCTTTGAAAATTACCAATCTTCTTATCACAGACGCAGGGCTGCTTATGCAAATTGTTGTGGAGTGGAACGTTTAAACGGAAAATTACTCGACAGCATTTTTTCTCTTCCTCTTCCCTCTCCCTCTCTCTTCCACACAGAAAGCCTGTTTTGAGTCTCAGATAAGAAGATGAATTGCTCTCTCCGTGCTTTGAAGCGCGTCAGGATTTAAAGACTCCAGCCTCGGCTCTGGTCTAACGCCACTGCTCCCGCTGCCTTTGTAGCAGAAAACAGGCTGGAAAAAAATGGGAGAAAAAGCATTTCGAGACAACATAGATTCTCTGCTCCAACACATCGTCCCCGCCTGAGGAGACAAGAAGCAAACATATATATATATATATATACATATTCCCTAACCACTGCTCTTCCCTCCATTTTGCTGAATATTTTTGCTTAACACAAGCAATACTGCCTCAGCACCCCCCCCCCCCCACACACACACACACACACCCGCCAACCAGATATGGCAAATAGTTGTTGACACGGGCGTTTAAAGTTTATGTACTCTTTGGAATGAATCCTTGCTCTGTTTGAAATGTAAATTGTACCACAAGTAACAGAAAAAATAAATTGAAAACAGTATTAATGCACAATTAGTTAAAATGTTAGCTAAACACTTAAAAGGGATTCACTATAATATATGTCACGCCTTTTCTTGTGCAACTTTAAATATTTATTTCCACTCTACACAGACTGCTACAGTACTTTGCTATCTAATGACTACTAAATAAAAACATTTAATAAGACTTTTAAAAGAAGAAGAGTGCCCATATTTATTTTGAAGAATAACAGAAGAGAAAAAATGTTCCCTCTGAACCATCAGACTCTACAGTCAGTAAATAAAACAAACACAAACCAAAACAGACAGCATACTAACCGTACATTAAAACAAACGTATAATTTACAGAAAAATTCTAATCCTGACTAACTTTACAGGTACTATTTATACTTGTATGTACAACTGACATAATGGGTATTAATTTCATTGCCATTGCAGAGTTACTAGTTTCTGGTTTATATGAAAAAAAAAGAACCATTGTTTTTAATAATATGACAGTCAATCAAATTCTGAATGTGTAACACAAAGTAAAAACTGTTAAACAACAGACAACATAATAAAATTTTAGAGATAGTAAAATTGAACATAGTGGGTCACGTCCCATTAAGGAGAAGCAATCAAGCTACACCTCGTTATACATCACCGGTAATTACAGAATCATGTAATTATATCATATTGCCTTAAACAGTGTTCAGCTTTAATGCTATGTATAAACCCTGACACTGGAAATATAATTATAAAATCTTGCAAATAAGTAAAAAAGAAAGAAAAGTGCATTCTTCAACAAGTCAAACATTCTCTGTTTTTAGCGTTGTGTGCTAAAAGCCTCTTATGACTGAAGCTATTAAGCACTGTAACATCTTTGTGCAAATCAAGTTCCTTTTTTTTAACAGGTGCTAATTTAATGATTACCTTTTTAGCTGCTTTGGAGTAAAGAGATAAACCTGCAGAAATCATTCTAGCATATTTTTTTCTTTGTGTTGTTCTCTTGATTTTAAAGTTAAGAAATGATATGAGTGGTAAACAAGATAATTAATAGATCAGCCTGAGACGCTGAATACGTTCAGGGGAAGAGCAATGCAACAGGACCATTTCTATTAATGCATTTTATCAGTATTTGTTTGTGTGACCCAGAATCATCTTCTTCCTCTGAAGCTGTGTTGATCTCATTTGGCTGAAATGCCACTTCCTTTGTTTCGCCATGTGTATTTTCAAAATGTCAGCTGTTGTTTTTATTCATTCATATTCTAAGTGCATCAGCTGTGTGCTATGGGGTTGCTTTAAATTAGCTGGGGACGGAAAAGCACGCGTTGTGGCTATGTAGTTATTAAAATGGAGCTTGGCCTTTACATCAGTCAGTGCACCACATGGACATTGGCGAACGCTGTTTGTGTGGAAAAATTATTAAAATCATATAGATATGAATGTTGTCCCTCTTATGAAATAACAAATGTTCGGTTGAATCAAAGCTGTCTTAGAAAAACAAAAGCTGGCACAATAACAAATATGAATATTTAATGAGAATAGCACAGTCTTCATGTACACTGTAATTTCTAATTAGTTAACCTTACTAAGAAAAATCATGCCCACTGCTACCCACAAGAAAGAAGTAAAATGGAATACAAAAAAATGTGTTGTACTAACAAAGTATTTTTATTGTAGTTTACACAAGTTTAACAAAAAAAATTTATTGAATACTTAATATTTTAAGACAGAGGTACTCCGTACTAATGTGGAACTTCCTGCAACTTATTAACTATTAGTTGTATTTATGAAAATCAAATGCTACTCATGTTATACAAATGCCTCAGAAATCCATAGAGATCAATAAAAACTGGCACATTCTCCTAAAACAGTCACATATACACAATACATATAATAAAAATAAAAATAAAAACACAGTTCAAAGTACAGGAGTATGCATATTTTCTTTTTCTCCATTCTAAAACATCTGACTAAAAATGTAATTTACAACAGTGGAGGCATCAGTCGAAGGCCAGTGTGACAGTGACATGTGACATTTCAAGATTTGGTCTGTCAACTTGGCATTGTTTATGTATAAAAAGTCACAATGATTAGTTTAATGTTTGTATGATTTGGTGATGAACTTCTACACAAACAGACTGTTCAGACATTTATTCAGTTACAGTCAAAAGCTTGTAATTCAAAAAGTTTGCAGATTTTTAGAAGTCTCTTCTGACTGACTCTACTGATCAAGATGTCAGTGGAGTCTTGATTTTAAAAAAGTAAAAAGAAAATAATTGGAGCGTGAGCTAGATCTTATGATTTCTTACTGTTTTGCCTGTTTAGTTATTATCTTTAGTTATCTTTAGTTAATATACTGAGTTCAGTAACTGACAAAAGTTTCATGGTTGGACACGAATGTCAACTGTGATTTCGTGCTTTCTTGTTTAACTTTGCAAAGACAATGGAAATGCCACTACAGCTAACAGTACAGTTATTGAGTGGAGATGGGAGAAACCACAGGTTTGTTATTGTCAACACCAGTGGACTACAATGTGTCACTTGATAAAATACTGTAAATTTCCAGAGTCATTGTATTTTATAGTGTTTACATTCTCAGATGTTCTACGTGGTCAGTTCGGAGCCTATCCCAGCTGTCTTAGGGCGACAGGCAGGGTACACCCTGGCAGACTTGGTCGCCAGTCTGTTGCAGGGCTAACACGTAGGAACAGACAACCCTTTGCAATTTAGCAACTTAGAATGACCAATTAACCAAACCCCACTAATTGCATTTTACGGAGTACCCATAGAGAACCAAAGCAAACACAGGAGAACATGCAAACTCCACACATAAAGACTTGATGGTGGACTTGAACTCAGGAACTTCTTGCTGTGAGGCAACAGTGCTAACCGCCACCATACTTTACTGCCAAAACATGTCTCAACATATTTATCCAGCAAAAGATAATCTAACTAAATAACTTTTTTTTAATTATAAATGTAACAGTAACATAACTCCGCCCACTAAATTACCCTTTCTCCCCACAGAGACAGCTGAGGAAGAGGAAGTGTTACCTCCTATTGGTTGGTGCCATCATCCTCACCATCCTCATCATTATCATAGCTGTTTCAGCAAGAAAATGAGGTTGACCACTGTGGTAAGAGCCATCATCCACAACATTACACTGCAGTCAGGTACATGGCATTGCCAGATGTCAGAAATCACAAAAACAGTCGCCTCAAGGCATTTTATATTGTAAGGTAGACCCTACAATAATACATACAGATCACATGATCCCCTTTGAGCAAGCACTTTGGTGACAGTGGGAAGGAAAAACTCCCTTTTAACAGGAAGATCTCCGGCAGGACCAGGCTCAGGGAGGGGCGTCCATGTGCTGCGACTGTTTGAGGCGACAGAGGGAAGACAGGATAAAAGACCTGCTGTAGAAGAGAGCCAGAGATTAATAACAATTAATGACTCAATGCAGAGAAGTCTACGCATGGGACAGTGTGAAACGTAATTTCAATTCCTTTGTATGGCAAGTACATTTGAAGAAATTGACAAATAAAAAGTATTCTATTCTATTCTAGAGGTCTTTTAACACATAGTGAGTGAGAAAGGTGACTGAAGAAGACACACTCACTGCATCATGGGAATCCCCCAGCAGCGTAAACCTATTGCAGCAAAACTAAGGGAGGATTCAGGGTCACCTGATCTAGCCCTAACGATATCGAACTCCATAATTAACCTTGGGAGAAGAGGACTCTCCATTTGCATGTACAAATTGGAGTCTATTAGATAGATATGATACAAACCACTGCAGTGCAGTACCTGTAATACCTACAGCATGTTCTAATCGCTCTAATAGGATATTATGGTCGACAGTATTGAAGAGTACAGAGATGAGTCCACTGTCAGAGGCCATAAGAAGATCATTTGTAACCTTCACTAAAGCTGTTTCTGTGCTGTGATGAGCTCTGAAACCTGACTGAAACTCTTCAATAAGCCATTCCTCTGCAGATGATCTGTTAGCTGTTTGACAACTACTCTTTCAAGGATGTTTGATATGAAAGGAAGGTTGGAGATAGTAAGATGTTCTGGCTTTGCGGAGGGCTTTCTTATAAAGCAGCAAACTATTTCTCCAGGCTAAATGATGATCCTTTAAATTTGTGACACGCCATTTCCTCTCCAGATTACGAGTTATCTGCTTTAGGCTACGTGTTTGAGAATTATACCACGGAGTCAGGTACTTCTGATTTGAGACCTTAGTTTTCACCGGAGCTACAGTATCCAGAGTCGTACGTAGTGAGGAGGTAAAATTATTAACAAGATAATCGACCTCTGTTGGAGTAGCGTTCAGGTAGCTGCTCTGCTCTGTGTTGGTACAGGGCATTGAAGATGCTAATTATATTTTTAAACTTAGTTATAGCAGATGTCTTTCAGAAAGACATCTACTGTGATGAAGTCTACTCCCCACTGCTATGTAATCAATTATTGTAAATTTAAATGTAATTAGGAAATGATCAGACAGGAGAGGGTTTTCAGGAAACACCCTTAAATGTTCTGTTTCTATGCCATATGTTAAAACAAGATCTAGAGTGTGATTGAAGTGCTGGGTGGGTATTTTCAATAATGGCTTCTATTGTAGTTAGGCGATGTATAGAACTGATATCTTTCTTTTTTTGAAGTGATAGATTCCTTTCACTTGTGATATCTGCACTTATGTGTGGGTGGCGACCTTTTCCCAATGTGTGCTTAACATTAAAGCTGCATTATGAACAACAAGCACTAGTCATTGGTTTGACGCATTAAGTTTAAAATAAGCTGTTTGCTGATTAAATGTCAAGGGATAATATGATTTATCCGTGAATACTGGCCAGGGTAAACTAAGTCATTCCAGTTTGTGTAAATTGATGTGAATGTTACGTCCCTCTGCAGCTTTTAATCGTCTCAGTGTTTTCAGCTGGTGCTAATTGGCCACACCTAGTCAGGTGTGGATAAAAGCATACCTGAGGCAAGCTTTCCGGCAGTGCACTAGTCTTTGCCTTGGTGGCACCAGCCATTTTAGCCAACCTGGTTTTCCATTTTAGGATGAAACCTCTTCTCACCCACACTCTGTTATTCATCTCCTTTTTTTTTATGTTGCGGCTTTTGAGCCGGGTCGTAACAGTGAATAGAGCTCAAACTTCAAACTGTGCCTTTGTGTGGTGTACTGTGGTGTATCATTTAGATTTAAATAAAATGGTTCATGGAAAAAAAAAAATTCAATTTAAAACAAAATGTCATTTAATCATTTGAAATGATCATTATTAGAACATTAACTTTGTAAAGTTCGTGGAAAAAAGTTATAATAAAAATAAATAAAAGATAAAATCATTCTCATAAATTGTGTCAAATGATTTCTGTTATGTTCTCCAGAAAGCCCAGTGGACGTGGGGATGTAACAGAAAAAATGTCTGGGTTGAAAATGGATACAAGGTGGCAAAACTGGGAATAAAATAATGGTTAATAATTAATCTAAAACAGAAAAGTAAAGATAACAAAACCTACATGTAGGACACAAAAACCATAAGCCAAAAGGTTAGGCAAAGCACACTCCTGTCCTCAGGTGTAATTTGCCACAAGCACACACAGAGCTCACAGAGCAAAGGTACACTGAACCTCTCCTCTCCCTGACCTCAGAAACTCTTAGCCCTAATTACAGAGTGATATCAGCTGCAAAGACAGAAAGTCATACCCACAGGCGCAAAATCACAGTAGGTACAGCCTAATTAAACAACTGTGAATGAATAAATAATGTCTTTAATATATAGGAGATAAACAGCATCTGTTTAAATACATGTTGAATAGCCACGATGTACACAGATGTTATGGTTGGGTTAGGGACAGAAAAACTATGTAAAGAATTCTGAATATGAATAATAACTATGACAATATTCATTTAATACCAATGCCTTGGCTATGCCCTCAAAAATAAATGTATCTACTTAATAACGGTCAAACAGGGAAACACCAAGTCAGCTGCAGTTTAAATGTTGACTTTAACTAATTTCATTACCTATACGTTTTCCATTGATTGTCTTCCAAAAGAATAACACAAAATTTTATATTTAACGGAGTCTGGTGAAATTAAATGTACTTGATTTGAATGCATTCAGCATGGTTTCCTTAAATAAACCTTTCATTTATATATTTCAGATGCATTTACTCAAATATTGCTTCTTAGGAGTGAAGAATCATTTGTTCCACTGATGTAAGTGGATTTAAGAGGAAGTGTAATCTGTTTTCTTTCCATTCTCCTTATGGCAAAATATGTTTGGGGTTTTTTCTTTCTTTTTTCATTTTCTATTTGTTGGCTTTTTTTGGCCCTGCGACAGACTGGCGGCCTGTCCAGGGTGTACCCCGCCTCTTGCCCTATGACAGCTGGGATAGGCTCCAGCACCCCCCGCGACCCTGAAAAAGATAAGCGGTAGCGAATGGATGGATGGATGGATGGCTTTTTTTGTGAATATTTGCTTTTACACTTTTTGGTTTTTCAGAGAGATGTTGGAATAAAAAATATTTTTTAGGAGTCATATCAGGAGAAAAATCTGGGATTTCTTTTTACAGCCAGCACTTACTTATGGATGAAATAAAGGAATAACCTAAAATAAAAGCACCACTGCTTCATTTTGCCAGTGAGCTGCATGTAGGGGTTACTCTCCAATATTAGTATATTACATTACATTACCCTCCAATGATAGCTGACAGTTTCAAACTTTACACCTCCCATTCGTCCTTCCTCCAAAGCATGGACCTCCTGATCGTGGTTTCCTATATTGATATGTTTATGAGGACATGACAATTTCTGATGATTGAATGAGGGTTGGCTAGTCTTACTGTTTTGTGTGTCTTAAGAACTGAAAACACACACACACACACACACACACACACACACACACACACACACACACACACACACACACACACACACAACGAAAAAAAACCCCAGACTTACCAGGATTAGTCAATAAGGGATGAATCAGTTCATCCTGGATCTTTTAATCAATGTACAGAAAATGGGAAAATGGGACAGTGATTTTAATAAGCCAAAACATCCGGGCTGCTTTACCAAGATAAATGCTGAAAACAAGGCTTTCTTATAAGTAATATGTGCTATCTGACCCGACTAATGAGTAACTGCTGTTAAATTTACTTTCTCTCAGTTATTTGCATGTGAAAATTACAAAGTAGGAACCTGAACACACCACACCTTTGTGTAGGAGCTGGAGGCGCAGTTGTGGTGTGTCACAGTTTCTGTGCCTCCACCCAAAATGCAGAGTGACCACTTGCCCATGGCATTCTCTAACCATGCTGATACCTGCAGAAACCCAATGTACACTAAGAGGCAGAACAGGCAAGTGAGTCAGTTTTCCCCCTGAAGTGTCCTTCTGCCTTATTGCCAGCAGAAACTGGTTTGAGATATAGGAGGAGATATATGGGGGTAAGTTTTTAAAATGGACTGGCTTCTTCACCAAGGACATATGTATATAGATTTTGGAGTTCGCTGGTATCATGTTCCTGGTTAATAAAAGTAATTAAAGTAATACTTTCATGATTTTTGTTATTTCAGATTCAAGTTTACTTTCTATTTTATAAAAATGTTCAGGTCATAAAACTACTTACACAAATCTGAGATTTATAAATAACTGTTAAGTCGAGTTTTATTGTCAACCCAACAAAATACACTCAAGTATACAGTGGGACGAAATATTGTCCTCCTGGATCAAAGGTGCAAACTTGTAAAAATAAAAATGAAAAAAATGAAATATGCATGTACATGTATACAACTTTACAGAAATATGATAAACTAAGAAAAAACACAACAATATTGTACTTGAATAGAAATAGAATAAGAATTGAAAAGAATGAGAATAAATCAATTTAGGACAATTTTATGCCCCCGACTTGGTGGGAACAGTTTGGGGATGGCTCCTTCCTCTAGGAAGGTGGCTGAGGGCTAGTGATTGTCAGAATAAAACAACAAAGATCCATGAGTAACTCAGGAAGATCGCCACAACTGATCAGTTGCTTACCTCAGTATGGCCTGGAAGTCCTGAGGTCAAAATGGAACCCGCCCCCAAGGGTGGTTGAAAATGGTTAGCTAAGACCCTGTGCGAACAGATTCAGACAGACCCGAACATGAAGGATTAATCGCCTGCACGTGCAAGTGGGGAATATATATGTTATGTTTAATGGTGGCTCATCAAGTTATGCTCATCACTTGCTTATTTAAAATAATAAAAATGTAACAACTGTTCTCTAGAAACTATTTGACTCAAAAAAGAGATTCTTGTCAGGATTATCATATTAAATGCAAAGTCTGCCAGCAAACAAGAAGTCAGCTGGCTCATGAGTCAGCTCTCCAAAATAGGACTCTAAATAAACACTACATAGCAGATCCAACATGAATACATAGTTTTAAAGACTCCAGGATGGCATGCTTTTTCAGCCAAACACAGTGTTTTGCAGAAACTTGCTTGAGCGCAGTTTGCCTCCCTGCAGATATCCTAAGAAGACTTACTTTTCATTTTTTGTGAACACTTTTACTACAGATTGCATTTTTGAAATCTTAAAAAAAGAAATTAGATCTGTTTGACCTCGTTCTGTCCACAATCATCGTTTTTGTACATGAGTCTCACATGGTTTATAATTAAATGAAAAGACAAAGGTATAAAAGAAAGTTACGATTAAGAACACTATCATATGCCACAGAGACCAGCAAGTTTATACCAGACAGACTTTGTTAAAGATTTCTCCCAATATGTGTTGATTCCTTTGGCTGGATGATAAAGAATCATCAACATTGTGCTTCAGGTAGGGAGACTGACCCCAGTGTAAGTTCAGCCAGCAGTTTGAGGAGATCAGCTAATTCCATTTGGTGGTGCATGTCACGGCCCAGCGGCACGAGGGAACAGGGATGGACACAGGTGCAGAAACCGGAAGCGAGGTGACAGAGAACAAATGATTTATTTCCGCCCACAGGTAAACAAAGGTAAAAAACAAAGCGACGCCACCACACTAGTGGCGCGTAGGATTCGTCGGTGAATAATGAGGGCGACCTAGACACCTCTAGGAGACGGCTGAACAGCGGGGGCAGCGGGGAGGTAGAAACAGGACTAGGTAGGGACCGGGGGCATTGGTTTCAGATGGAGGGGACAGGTGGAGCGGAAGGCCCTGAAGCGGTCGAGGCGTGGGGAGTCAGGCAGGTGAGCGGTGGGCCGGCAGGCCACGTTGTGTAAGCAGCAGGTGGCCCAGGTCCAGGAGGACGGGAGCGAGGGGAACGAGATCTCCACTCCGGGTGCTATCTATGGGGATAGCAGATACTCAGGCGATGAATGGTTGAGAGCGCAGGTCTGATATACCGCTGGCACGATTGCTCACAGGTGGTCAGCCAGGGAGGAGCAACCGGACTCCGCCTAAAGGAGGAGGAGCCGCTGTCTGAGACCTGCAGGTGCCCAACCAGACCATGACAGTGCAGCTGATACCATTCTCCTGTACGCTGCATCTGCCTGCTTACAGAGACTCTCTGCAAGCCACTTTGTAACACACTTCAACCACAGCTTCTCTATTTCATACTATTGATGCTATTTCTGATGTAATCAATGCCTTATCTGTTGTCACTTCTGCTGTCACTGTACCTGCTCTGTTCTGTCTCCTAGAACAGAGCCATGCCACCACCAAATATAATTTAATACAGATGGGGAAACAATCTTTTGATGTTATTTGCCAAGTTTGGCTGGCAGAAAACAACATTTAGCTATTAGGCCAACCTTTAATATATCCTATATTTTAATATTCATCCTTTCGAATTTTTATATACAGTGGGGCAAAAAAGTATTTAGTCAGCCACCGATTGTGCAAGTTCCCCCACCTAAAATGATGACAGAGGTCAGTAATTTGCACCAGAGGTACACTTCAACTGTGAGAGACAGAATGTGAAAAAAAATCCATGAATTCACATGGTAGGATTTGTAAAGAATTTATTCGTAAATCAGGGTGGAAAATAAGTATTTGGTCAATAACAAAAATACAACTGAATACTTTGTAACATAACCTTTGTTGGCAATAACAGAGGTCAAACGTTTACTATAGGTCTTTACAAGGTTTGCACACACAGTAGCTGGTATTTTGGTCCATTCCTCCATGCAGATCTTCTCGAGAGCAGTGATGTTTTGGGGCTTTCGCCGAGCAACATGGACTTTCAACTCCCGCCACAGATTTTCTATGGGGTTGAGGTCTGGAGACTGGCTAGGCCACTCCAGGACTTTCAAATGCTTCTTACGGAGCCACTCCTTTGTTGCCCGGGCGGTGTGTTTTGGATCATTGTCGTGTTGGAAGACCCAGCCTCGTTTCATCTTCAAACTTCTCACTGATGGAAGGAGGTTTTGGCTCAAAATCTCACGATACATGGCCCCATTCATTCTGTCCTTAACACGGATCAGTCGTCCTGTCCCCTTGGCAGAAAAACAGCCCCATAGCATGATGTTTCCACCCCCATGCTTCACAGTAGGTATGGTGTTCTTGGGATGCAACTCAGTATTCTCCTTCTTCCAAACACAACGAGTTGAGTTTATACCAAAAAGTTCTACTTTGGTTTCATCTGACCACATGACATTCTCCCAATCCTCTGCTGTATCATCCATGTGCTCTCTGGCAAACTTCAGACGGGCCTGGACATGCACTGGCTTCAGCAGCGGAACACGTCTGGCACTGCGGGATTTGATTCCCTGCCGTTGTAGTGTGTTACTGATGGTGACCTTTGTTACTTTGGTCCCAGCTCTCTGCAGGTCATTCACCAGGTCCCCCCGTGTGGTTCTGGGATCTTTGCTCACCGTTCTCATGATCATTTTGACCCCACGGGATGAGATCTTGCGTGGAGCCCCAGATCGAGGGAGATTATCAGTGGTCTTGTATGTCTTCCATTTTCTGATGATTGCTCCCACAGTTGATTTTTTCACACCAAGCTGCTTGCCTATTGTAGATTCACTCTTCCCAGTCTGGTGCAGGTCTACAATACTTTTCCTGGTGTCCTTCGAAAGCTCTTTGGTCTTGGCCATGGCGGAGTTTGGAGTCTGACTGTTTGAGGCTGTGGACAGGTGTCTTTTATACAGATGATGAGTTCAAACAGGTGCCATTCATACAGGTAACGAGTGGGGGACAGAAAAGCTTCTTACAGAAGACGTTACAGGTCTGTGAGAGCCAGAGATTTTCCTTGTTTGAGGTGACCAAATACTTATTTTCCACCCTAATTTACAAATAAATTCTTTACAAATCCTACCATGTGAATTCATGGATTTTTCTTTCACATTCTGTCTCTCACAGTTGAAGTGTACCTCTGGTGCAAATTACTGACCTCTGTCATCATTTTAAGTGGGGGAACTTGCACAATCGGTGGCTGACTAAATACTTTTTTGCCCCACTGTATATATAGGTTGGCTATATATAATAGGCAGGTGGTAAAACATAAAGTATATAGATTCTGTTAGTCAGACACAGCCACTCCAAATCACCAATTAGATATTCAATATTCAATTAGAATTAGAGATAAGACGAGATAAGAGAAGATTAACTTTGGAGTTGCTGAAGATGTTTTGTGTTTATCCTACCATTATTAACTCATTCACTGCCAGCCATTGGCAGTGAATGAGTTAAACCCATTGACTCATACACTGCAATTGACGGCTATAGACGTCAATGGCAGTGAATGAGTTAAATAGTTTTAATAGAAAAACTGTAGAAAGTTTAACTTTGTTCATATCAGAAGGGTTTGTATTCCTGCATGATTAATAATGCTGCCACATGTCATTAATGCAAAACCTAATATAATATGCATAAACCTAATACAGCCTCATGGCTGGAATAGCTTCTTGACAAACTTTGTTTTATTTATTTATTTTCTTCCAGGGATGGGTGGTGGTGGAAATCGAGTAGAGCAAAGTGTTCTATTCATAAAACAGCAGGCTGCATCGATGCTGTGGTGTTGACTAGCCTGTGCTGATTCAGATTATTTTGGACAAAACAATCACACAATCACATGTCTGGAGTTTTTAGGCCATCTGAACTGTGGCACTGACTTGGGAAACAGGTGAATATTAATAAAGCCATTGTCCAGATGGCCAACTAACTCCAGACATGTGATTGTGTTGTCCAAAATAATCTGAATTTCAGTTTTATTACAGCTAGAATAGATAAAAACTTGACTTAAAAATACAGATGGAATCATGCTGATATTTTGCAAACTGAATTTTACTCTTAGAAATTTTTAAAATGAAATCCTGAATCTTTCAATGTGCCATTTTGTGATGAAGTGCAATGTACAAACACTCTAGTGTAAGATGAATTCTAACACCTGTGGCGACGGGCAGAGATCACAGCCCTGTCATTCTGTCTCATAGTTTCAGTGCCTGTTCTTCAGGTATTTTGCTGACTTTTCTGAGAATAAACACACCTTTGCAACTTATTTAGATGCGCTAACAGGTGCTTTGTAGTATACGGTAACCTTTGTTGCTTCTAACCTTCTCTGTGTTTGAAATAAGTTGATCTCACAGCACAGCTGCTGACATTAGTGTTTTGTTTATATTGCCAACAGTATGCCGTACTGGCTTTATCTATAGCTCAGCAGCTTAGTAGTACTTGCTTTTAAATAAAGTTTGTACTTCAGTGAGTTAAGTGAGCTAAGAGCAGCTAACAAAGTAAACCTACAACATTCAGGAGTTAATTATAACTAAAGGGGGAGCTTGTTAATTTGTTATAGAGCCACAAATTTAGCATAGGGAGCAGGTCAGGGTGGATGGAGGGGTGGAAAGATCATTGCAGTATTCTGTTAGCTTTGTTTCTTCTACACATGACTGTTCCATAACTTTAACCATGTTCATTACTGTAACCGTGAATGAGAAATGATCAAAAAGTTCTACAAAGAGGTTGATGAAAATCAAAACTTTGCCATAGAAAAGTTGTAAGAGGACAAAAATCAACTACTGAGTGAATTCACAAAAGGATTTTGTGAGTCAGGTTTCAGAGTTTTCAGTTGTCACCCAAAGATAATGCCTCATCCTTGTTATTTACCTCTCGGTGACTTTGTCCACTTCCTGAAAATCAAAATAATTCAATGGATCATCGTTTTCATGCACAGGAGGAGATCCATCACCCAATACAGAAGCAAAATGCAAACGATTATATAATCACACTGAAAACAGTCCTAGGTGCCTAAACCAAACCACAGCCTTTGCATAGCTTTAAAAAGGTTAATAAAATAAAAGGGTTATTGATTTTTCTCCTGGTGTTACACTGGATAGAACTTCAGCAAAACATTTTCCTTCAAATCAACTTTGAAGATTGCTTTTAATCTAATGTCAACAGCAGGTCAACCCCACAGGCCTCAGCATGGCTATAGATGTCTATTCTTTTTGCTACCTTAATTTTCTAATCTGTTTTTCAAACCACTGTTTTTTCTTTGTGTTATAACCTGTTCAAATGTTGTTTTGATCCCCATATTTTATTTTCACTACAGTAAAAACAAAACAATCAAATTTAAAGGTTTACAATACTCGTATTTCTGCTATTGCTTTCTGACAATCAAATGCATTTCCAGCTGAAATCTCCTTCTGCTTTATTTATTCAGCTCTCAGATTAGTGGCTCTTCATGTTTATGGAAATACACCAAAAATCTTTGTTTTAGCAGATGAGGCAGGATTACTTACTTTGTGTGTGTGTGTGTGTGTGTGTCAGCGTGTGAGCAAGGGAGAAGAATAAGTATCCTTGTTTCCACTGGAGGGAAATAATAACATAATAACTCTGAATTCTCTGAACTCTGAGTTTAGCCCAAGTGACTGGGTTTATTGAAATAGCATGGCAGTCACAATACCAGCAAAGTCAAGAAGTTCCTTTTCTAAAGTTTGAAATGGTCACCTGGCTCCAGCTCCGTCAAACGCAGTGGTATCTGCAGAACACTTCAATTTTACTACCAAACTATAACATCACAGTACAAGTGATTTTAGCACCAGAAGAATTAAGTGAATTATCAGTTAATTAGTTTTAAAATAAAACAGGATCTATCAAAGTGGTAAAATAATGGAGGTTTAGAAGACTGAAAAGACCAAGTCATGAGAGACAGATTTCATGGAAACGTCAGTGACATATTCTGATTGCCAAGTGTTAGAGTTGGGGTTGACATCATCACTAATGATAAATTCGAACTTGGGAAGTAAAAGGGATAGTTAGTGACATACAGTACACATGGAGAGGGTTAGATGAGAGGATTGATACTAAGCTCAAACAGGTACTAATGATATGAAACCAGAGGTAGCAGGTCTTTAGCCTATACAGGAACGTAGCGAGAATGTCTGTCTCCAAAGTCTGAAACTTACAAACGTACAGCGGCTGCTGAGTGAGCCCTCATCTGGGACTCTCCTCAGCTCTTACTGGGACAGTGGCGCGGCTGCCCCTCTGTTGGTCTTCTTTGGTCTCTTGTGTTCTGGGGGCCTCTGGATGTCTGGAGTTTTTATCTCCTCCATACCTGCTTCATGCCCTGGAGGACGGGGCTGTGCCCCCCCCCCCCCCCCCCCACACACACACACACACCCTCTAGCAGATCATTACATGTAGGAACCTTTAAAAACAAGCGCGTCCATGCTCACAGGTGTACACACGGGTGCTCACACACACAAACTACACCCTTTTTGGCTCCTACCTCAAAGCACACTGTGTTCTGTCGATCTTACGTGCTGCACAATAATGTTTAATATTTAGTATTTACGGTTATATTCCCATATATCATCGTGATGTTGTTTATTATGTTGCTCTCGTTTTCTTCTGCTTGTTTTCTTTTTTTCATTCTCAACAGGTGAAATTAAAAAAGTATCTACTGTTATCTATTATTAGCTAGTGGTGTTGTTTTTATTATGTTGCTCTTTGGTGATCGTGGTGATCCAGATGTTTTGTTTGTTTTTCTTTTTTTTTCTTCTTTCTTCCCCCCTTTCTCATCATCTCTTCTCCCCTCTATTTTTCTTTCTCTCCCTCTCTTTCTTTCATTCTTTCTCCCTGTCCTATCCCCCAGTCATGTCTGTCCCATCTTTAAAAAACGAAAATAAAATAAATACATAATTATAATAAAGGTCAATCAAATGGACCAATATGGCAAGGCCATGATGATCCACTTGGTAAAGTAAATCCACTTGGCATCTTTCTTGGCCTTCAGACAACAATTCTGACGGCTAAAGATTCAAACGGGACACAAAAAAAAAAAAAAGTTCATATAAAGTAAGTTTAAACAAAACTTATTCTGAACCTTTAGTGGCATGCACCTTAAAGAAATTATTAGTAAAATTAAAAATATTAGTAGTAAAACAGCTGACTTTAGAGCTTTTACTGAGTGTCCTCTTGTCTTTAGAACTCTCTCCCACATTCACAACATTGATTCTCTCGGCATCTTCATAACCAGATTTAAAACAAATCATGTGTTTTTAATTTTATGTTGCACTGACATGTAATTATACTGTCACCAAGTTTTGGCCCAGATGTTCTTTATTATACACACCAAAAAATTTAAAATTAATTTCTATGGAGAGAAATCAGCAGATAAAATTTAGCAGTTACATCACACACTGCCACGAGACTGTGCTGTTCATGCAGACATGTGACAAGCCTCTATTACACCCACTAACTGGTCATCTAACCCATCTGCCTAACCCCTCTCCCACTCATGTCTCATTAAAAACTAAATGAATACTAGCAGGTGTTGCTTCCCATGTGTCAACCAACAAGACAGACTGCCACGAGGCTTTTCTGTTTGCTATTAATTTCTGTATCTTATTAATAATTATTCTTGATAATAAAGAAGCACTTATTGTCCTTAACAAAAAAATTAATTAAGACATAATATTTGTGTTATCACGATATGCTGTGAGCCCCAACTTTATTTATATACAGCAATCTGAGAAGCCAGGCTGTTCTGCAACTTAATTTAAGGTTTAAATCAACACAAGCTTTATTAATTTGTTTAGTTTTTATTGGCCAAGGTTTGTTTGTTGGAGATGATTTTCTTTAATATTTGACTTAAAAATGGATGGAATGAGTCTAAACACCAAGCTTAACAACATTATTGGTAAGTAAGTGTAAGCCCATTGGCTTTAATTCTTTGATGTTAACGACAATATTTTTGACCTTTTAAACTAAGTAGTTTCTTTCAACCATTTAAAATGAATGATGTAACAGATTAAAAAAAAATGCTGATTTTATAAAATAAACTCACCACAAATTAATTATTTTGGAATATGCAGTACTCTGAAACTCCTGCATTTGAGTTCCTTTTTTTGACGAACATTTCTTCAGATTCTCTCCTCCATTTATTGTGAAGGTGACTGATATCTTCATTATAACTATAATCCAGATAGAAACTCTGTTAAAATGAGTGATTGACCACTTCATTGCTCAGTGAGCTCTCTCGTGTCCTGTCTCGTGCTCGTATGAGCCTGTGTGTCCATGTCAATGGTAGATTGCAGCAATTAGGCTCAAAATCCCAAAAAAGAAGTTTGTAGTTTGAGCAGCAATTCTGACCAAGAAGAACAAAAACAAAGTTAAGGAAAATTGCAATGAATCAATGAAAAGATAAAGTAGATCAGGGAAGGCAAACGTGAACAGTTATGAAAAGGACATCAGTATAAAAATGTTGTTAATAAAAACAAGTGAAAGCAGGAACTTTAACATCAGTGTCATCAGTGACGACCCGTGGCCCACATCTTAATTCTGTTTTTTAGACACAAGCAAAAACAATTTTTGGAAGAAACAATGTAAATAGTTTTTGATGGATACCAGCCAGAATTTTCTATTGGTGCCCTAACAGCCAAGACAAAAAAAAGCCATATTATGAAGCCACTTGGTTAGGGTCATGACTGATGAGGACTGAGACCGAGGGGTTTTTACAGTGAGGACAAGCAGAGCCTTTATACACATCTGAAGGATAAGGGATCAGACCTTGACTGGGATTCAAATGAAAGACATGAAACTCATTATCAGTTTAAGAGTAACAGGCAGATAAGAAAGAATTTAAAAATATTTTGGTAATCTTGTGAAATCTATTCCATCAAGTTATGCAAAAAAATGTAATAGGCTTTTTAAACAATTTGTATCAAAATAACACATATGAGCCAAGTTCATTTATTTGTAAAGATTATTATCAAAATTCAAAGGAGCTGACTAAGATATAAGGTTTCAACATTCAACAAATAATATTTTAAAGCGCTGAGAGGCTAAACTCATTATGCTGCTGTATTGTGGTCACATGCAAAAGGGGTCATCATAGCAGGTAGCTCTGTGTGTTTGATTTGGCAGACTTCTACGTCAGAAGCTTTTCTTGACACAACAACATAGGGGATTTGTGCCTCCTCTTTTATTTAAACATGTAAAATGACTATACTATGGAGATCTTGATACCAAAGCTGAATATATTCACCTATCAATAATATACTAAATAGTATGTCATGTCACATTCATTGTTTTCATGTGTTTTCTACATCATATATATTGCATACCTAAGAAGTTGTGTAATGACCGCAGAGTTGTGTCTAGATGGTGTGTCTTTACCAAGATCAGCTCAAGCAGATTTGGTGCATTAGCTGACCTTGCTATGGTAAAGAACAATCGGCATTAGTGATGAGTAGATTCGTTTTATTTAATAAAATGCTTTTTGGCTAATATTAGTTGCTAAGGTGGATATAGTGCATCATTGATCAGTCAGGCCACCAGGAGACAGAACCTTTGTTTTACTCTTACTTAGTGCAAAGTAAAAGATTATTATATTAGACTGCTGAGGTTCTGAGGAAATTCTTTTCTTCTGCAATTTCACTGTATGCTGACACGTTTTAGAAACAGGCTATGTCCATATGGTATAGAGTTTTAAAAATTAGTCTGCTGTTGTAGCCTTTGTTTCGTTTTCTAAGTAGCTCACAAATCATTTGTTGGCAACACAAATGTTTGTAGCGTATTGTAACTACCAGCTGGAGAAAGAAATAGTAAAGTGCCCTTTAAAAGAATTCTGTTGTTTTCTATAAAACACGGTATGCTTTATCAACAGATCATTTTTACCCCTTAGCAAATCATGTAACTGGTAAAAATAAACCATCATCTCATAGTGAATTTTGGGGTGTGCGGGACACACATGCAGATGTTGCAATACCAGCAGGGGGAGATAATATATTTAAAGCCAAGTTCCTTTCAAGGAAGGTGTGAAGTACATTTTAGAGTCCTTCTGTGCCAGAAAAGATTAAGTTAATATGTATTTACATGTAAATGTGTTAGTAATGTCTCTTAAACACTTTCCCAGGAATATATATATATTTTTGTTGTTGGCTTATTATTATGTTGGCTTGAAATAAAATATCTGCTGGTACTGGAACTTACTGCAACTTGTGCTTGCAAATGAACCCAGTGGATTGGTGTGGCTATTACACGCTTTGCTGCAATACTGGGTTAGACTGAATAGAAATTAATGTACAGCCAGGGCAAGTTTATGGGCTCAAATTGTGGTCATAAATATTTTGTCACTTGTAAATCAGCATTTGTAAGTGTAAAAAGAATTTGTGTGTGTGTGTAAACCAGATTTGTATGTGTAAAAAGAATTTGTGTGTGTGTAAAAAAGATTTCTGTGTGGACTCAGCCAAAAAATACGTGTGAAACTCTGCACTCAAGTTTCAAGTTACAAGTATGAATTTTGACCCTGTTTTTCTTCCTTTCATCTGATTGGCCTATGTCATGTCAATCACAAATTTAACTATCCAATCAGAGAACAGATGGGTTTGGCTGTTGGAGGGGTGCTTTTTTGAACTGCAGGTCCTTGAAGGGTAATACAGTTTGAAGCTGGAGGATCTCTATGTAAATATCCGATAGCAGTTAGGTCCCCTAACTTTCAGTAGCTGTTGAAAGGATAAAGTTGTGCTATATCAGTGGTTAGAAATACCATTATTACTTTAGAATTAGTTTAACACAAAGTCAGGGCTGACCCGGGACCATGGCTGTGAGTCACAGTGCGCAGCATAAAGGTCCTTTCACATCTGACGCAGCATGTGCTGCTAATGCTAATGCTACTGCTAACTAAAAGCCAAGGATCCAGAATTTGTTGCGCTGGCTGCTGAGCTCTGTGGGTTTTTGCAGCAGCTCTACCTGTACTAGATGCACCTGCTCCTTGTCTTTTCTATCTCTAACTTTATGTCCTCTACAAGAGTTTCTGGGTTTTTTTGCTGGTTCTTCAAATATTCAATAAAAACATTTGTTAATTCATAACGGAGAAAGCTTTGTAACTATCCCCACTAGTGAAGACTGTCATTTCCACAATACTGCCCCCCCTAGGTCCGCAGCGCTGTTGAAAAGAGGTCCCTGTATTAAGCACGTAAACCTGTGACACAAAAATCACCAAACTGAGACCACCACAGACTGTTTTCCTTCGTGGTGATGAAGGAAAATGCTGGGCTGGCATGTGAAAGGGCATTTATTGGTAAATGGACTGATTCTTATATAGCGCTTTTCTGCTCTCCCGGAGTACTCAAAGCGCTCTATACAACACGCCACATTCACCCAGTCACACCGATTCTCACAAGAACTACCTCTATACTAAGTGCTTTCTAACTACACTCATACACATTCATACTCCGATGGATGCATCGGAGAGCAACTTGGGGTTAGTATCTTGCCCAAGGACACTTGGCATGCAAACTGGAGGAGCCAGGGATCGAACCTCCAACCTTCCGATCAGTAGGTGACCTGCTCTACCTCCTGAGCTACAGCCACCATTATTCCATAAAACACCCCTCCATTAGCCAAACCCACCTGTTCTCTAATTGGATAGTTAAATTTGTGATTGACATGACATTGGCCAATCAGATGAAAGGAAGAAAAACGGGGTCAAAATTCGTGCTTTTGACTTGAAACTTGAGTGCAGAGTTTCACGCGTATTTTTTGGCTGAGTCCACACACAAATCTTTTTTACGCACACACAAATTCTTTATACACATACAAATCCCGATTTACAAGTACAAAATATTTATGACCACAATTTGAGCCCATACAGGTTGCCTAGCAACATTATTGATTTCAGTGCTATAAAAAGAATTCCCAAAAGCCATTTAGATGTTGATAATCCTGGTACCCTAAAAATTCAAATGGTAAGTTTCATCCAAATTAATTTACCATATTTTTCGGACCATAAGACGCACCGGATTATAAGGCTTTACCCAACTCATTCTTCTTGCTTCCTCCACTTCTGTACCATTGATTCATTAATGTCGAATTGTTTACAGTTTCCTGCCATGTGATTGCATTTGTCCCTAACAATCGGGAACCCTCACATTAACTTTTGTCAAGTGGAAAAAAGTTAGCATTCATCCTCCAGCTTCACTGTGTTTATGTTATGCTAACATAGCTGTGTCGCTAGCGATCACATAGCACATCATTATAGTAGTAATGATGTGCTAGTCCAACTTCAGTAACCCTCCAAAAGTTGATTCTGTTCATCTGGACGTAGCGTTTTGTGGGAGAAACGTTTCGTCACTAATCCAAGTGACTGCTTCAGTCTCAGCTGACTGTAGGTTTCCCCAATCTTATAAACAGGACATTTGCATAATGACTGAAACCAGCCCACTGAAGGAACCTGTAGTGATCCCGTACGTGTCAGGAGTATCGGAGCAATTGAGATGCATTTTTTCTAAACACCGGGTCTCTGTGGCTTTTAAACCCCAAAACACACTGCGCCAAAAACTGGTCCACCCCAAGGATCGGGTCCCCCGACACAAACAGAGTAACATAGTGTACAGTGAACAGAATCAACTTTTGGAGATTTACTTACCTGGATGATTGAGAATGCATCAAGACGAAACTTCAGTAACCCAACAAAGGTCACTGCTGTTTTGTTTCCTGTCTTCATTTATGTTGGAAGTGATAGCTGAGCTGTACGTTTTAATTTTTTCAGAAATCTCTCAGTCAGAACATGCTATATCATGTTTAGGTGGAAACTAGCGAGCTAACTTCTTGCTAACTTCTAACTCCGTTAAATTCAATAGATTCTGTTTTCATGGATGCCTGGATGTTAAATTTAATTGTTACACCTAGTAAAGCAGCAACACTGATCATTTTATTAAAGATGAAAGAATTTAGACAGTTTTTAACTCTCGGTGATGGTGCAGTGTTCGTTTGACTTTGGGACCTGAAGTAGACAGAGTTTTGGACCCAGATTACTCTGCAAGGCTCCTCACTACGGTAGCCGTAATACTCTGACAATCCATCAAGGCTTCGTAGCTTACCAAAGTCGGATTTTTAAGTGCCATGTACCACATAAAATTCAATTCGAGGACAGTAAACACAACAAGAATTCAAACTTATGGCGCACCAGATTATAAGGTGCACTATCGATTTTTGAGAAAATTAAAGGATTTTAAGTGCGCCTTACAGTCCAAAAAATACAGTATGCAGGAGGATTTAGGGAACAGATATACGTATATATGCTACTATTATGGCAAGATGATGATGACTAATTATGGCAGTGTTGGCTGCCAGGCTGCACTTACTGAGACAGAGCAGATGACAGAACAGTGCTGTTTGCCGTGCAGAGCAGTGGGGGAACCATGGCTGAAATGAGCAGAGGATCCAGAGCCTTCCGGGGGAGCGTCCATTCTTGGAAGTAATGAAGGAGGTGTTCAAATTCATTGGCTGCATCCTCCTGAGGCCGCATTTGAAGGCTGATTACGTCACAGCAACGCTACGAAGGCTGTCCAAATTCGTAGACTCCTACAAATGTGGCCAACAAATGCGTCCTCCTTTTTCTCAGATTTGAAGGATGGGTCGGCTGTATCCTTCGTGACCCACCATATCCCAGAATTTGGACACAGCTGAAATTCCATGACCTAGCTGTTAGCTTGTGCTCCATGCTTTGTGAAAACATGGGGACACCAACAATCTAAGCTTGTTGTCTGTTTAAAAGAACATGAGTGAAAGAGTGATTATCAGTACAAGATGGGGGACAAAGAAGCGTAACAAGTACCATACATCAGTTTAATGAAGGTGACGATGACAGAAGTGGGGAGCTGCTTCTGCTTTCAAATCAATAGACAGGCTGTTTATGGCACTCTAAATAATGCAAAGACTACACCTTATTCCTCTATTGCTCTCACAGCCTGTTTCCAGAGACATTGGAGCAGTGTGATTCTCTCTATATGGAGGGGATATAGTTTATGATAAGCACATTTAAACTAAGCTACATTCATTAACACAGTAATGGTTACTTGCAAACTAGAAATTTTGTGTTGTTTTGCCCATCCTGAGTCATCACAGTCCTAACCTCAGCTATTACAGATATGACGGGGGCAAAGGGGAATTGTAAAAGCCTGTTATTACATAGTGTATGTTTGGGCTAAACCAACTGGCCAGAGATTCAGAGGTCTGAAAATTGCTGTCATTAATCAAAATAAAATTAACCACTGAGGCATTTTAGCAGAAGCTTCAAAACAAAACTATAACTTTTGCTGCTGCTACTAGAAGTAGTAATTACATGAAGCGTTTGCAATTACTGTAATTCTGTTTATCAGCGGACCCTGTGTAACTATTCAAACAGGAATTAAACATTTTTCCAAGAGGAATAGTTGGAAATGAAGGACTTTTTTGTTCTCTGACTAATTTACAGCACTTGTGAAGAAGGAAAGGAAATCCTTGGTAATATATAATATTACTCAACAGCTAATTAGTGAGGTACCTATTCTGTCCAACTAACATTACCTTCCGTATCATTATCACATAGTGTGGTAAAGCAATGTACTAATTGATAGTATGCAAGTCAGCTCTCTCTGTAGTATACTAAGAGAAACTATTTAGCCAACAATCAACCGTTTAATGAAAGGCTGACACAGAAATAAAGCATCTAAAATGCATTTGGGAACATGTCATCACTGTTTGTGGTAATATTAAAGCCAGTAAAGCCAAAACAAGTAATGGTAAATACCTGGGTTCTTACATGGTGCTTTTCTACTCTACTTAAGCACTCAAAGCAATTTATATATCATGCTGTTCTATAAAGGCAGCCTCTGTGTGTTGTGCTAATCAAACCATGTTAGAACTTTAGCAGAACTTTTTTTCTGTTTTTGCTATTTTCCTGCTGAATTTTAAACATTAACATAAGCCACATTTTGAGCACCTTTTCCCCACTGATAAATATTAAAGAATTAATGTAGTGGATGCATGTTATATTTAGCCTCCAAAGCTGCTTTAGTCACTATGAAACACAGCAGACACGCTCACACTCAAAGAGGCTTATTTAAATTATGTGAAAAGCTAAGTTGACAACACAGAGCTGGAACTGAAGAGTGCTGTGATGATATGACAAAAAATAAATATTGAAAAAGATATATATTCAGGAACCAGGTTTCCAGCAATTATTTCACACAAGGGTGCAAAAACAATTATTTTATTTAGCTTCCTCTTAAGCTGAAACAAGCTTATTGCTTGTGGACGTGATTTTGATGAATGCCTCACTAAGTGCCGCTGGACACGTGTTTGTATATATTAAACAAACATGAGGTATGTTCTGTGGAACGTCTGAATCTCAGTCCCTCTGAAGCAGATTTGAGCCAGTGAAGGGGAACTTGTGAGTCACTGCCACAGTTAGTGGAGTTCTGTGGGCCTAGTATCGTTAATCCATGTCTATGAACAAGTGTGACAATAAGCTCTCTGTCTGAACAGCAATCCTCTTAGGCAAAGCTTTGTGGGTAAACTCGCCTCATGCAAATTCTAAACCCCATTAGCTTTGAGGGACTAGTCAGCTGCATTGAGATTAATGGCCAAGTGACTACTTGATTTAATAGGGTTATTTCACATCTTCCGGGGGAAAAATAAACAACAAAGTTAATGCAAGACATTTGTCACTGACGTCCTCAATCTCTCTACTCTAAGTGGGAGAACTTTCTTGTGTGTGCAGATGTGTTACTTACTCCGGTGGAGTAGTTGGGAGGCTTTTCAGATGTTACTACTTTAGGAATAATTATTTGGAGTAAGCTTCAATTGTTTGGACACTAAGGTGGAAAGTTTTTGTGCACAGCAAAGAGATATCAGAAAGTGAATGCAACAAGGAGGGAAAGTAGCATGGAATTTTTCATTACAGGGTAAAAAATGAAAATCCTTATTTATCTCTTTTCCATGCCGTCAGCTTACTCCAAACTTTGCTGGAGGGGATTACTGCCTGGGTGGGTAAGGCTCTGTCACCGCAGAGTGGGAGACAACACACTGTGACAACGGTGATCTGAGGGCCCTGCCGACTCCTCCAACTCACAGCTGTGAAGGAATGATTAGCCAAAAGTTGAGCAGGAGCCTTTAAATACTTTTTCATGACCTTTAATCCCCCAATCAAATGAAAATGCCACCCTTCCCTCAGCTGCAAAACACAACCAAATATTCCACTGCTGAGCTCCAAGCATGGACCAATAACAGCTTTCCACGGAATCTGAGATTACCTAAAGCTGGCCAATTACCTTAACAGGTGAAATGAGTGCCGTCTTCCAGTTAGGAGATTAATGCTGGATCATGCGAGAGCAACCATGGGAATGGGACTGCTCAGAGTGACACACTGGAGATATTCAGGTCTTTGAAAGAGTTTGAAGAGGATTTTTACTTATAATATACTGAGTTATAAATCACAGCAGCAGTCAACAGTATGCAGCACATGAAAAAAAAACTACCGCAGACTTACAGGCCAATATACAAATAAAGTGTGGTAGTCCCCAAAAGTTGATTCTGTTCATCTGGACGTTTTCAGTGGGAGAAACGTTTCGTCACTCATCCAAGTGACTTCTTCAGTCTCAGCTGACTGCAGGTTTCCCCAATCTTATAAATAGTACATTTGCAAAATTACGGAAACTAGCACCACTGAAGGACAATTGGGAGGTCCATGGTCAGTCCATAATACTTTCTTCAAGTCACTGACCATCTCGAAATCAAGGAAGGGGCCTAAGGGTACATCTTTTGTCATCTTACAGTGCTGTGATTGCAGCCATTCCCGAACTCTCTGTAAATGGTACTCATGATCAGTTGGCTTTGATCAGTGGTCGTTGATCAATGGTCATGAGAATTTGCATAATAATGATCAAGGAACTGACCTCACAGCTTGTAGCTGTTGTCCTGTGAGACACTGAACAGGACAACAGCTAACGCAAGCTGTTAACTCTCAGAAACTTGTCCTCTCATTCAGGCTACGTCCACACTAGCCCGGATAGATTTGAAAACGGGGTTTTCGTCTGAAAATGCTCTGCGTCCACACTATCGTTTTCAGTTGTTTTCACAGAGTTGCGTGCCCAAATGGCTTACGTTCCAGTACTGCGCATGCGTGAAACACAAGACGATTTGACCTTCCTCATTTCTGTCTGCCGCTTATTTACTTTCCGGCTCTTTGAAACGTTGCGGCAAAATGTTGAGGAAAAGCACCGAGGTTTTTTAATGGACTAACAATAGTGATGTGCAGTACCACTGATTTCCTTTCCGATCCGATACCAAGTAAAATTCAGGGTGATATCGACAATACTGATCCGATACAGATATTCTGTACAAAAACTTAATGTTTCATTGTATTTCATAATACAATATATAATTGTATTATGTAACTGAAATAATAATATAATAATAATTAGCTTCACAATGATTACAGGACATCAGACTACTTGTTCTTATTGCTTAATAATGCAGAATTATCATATGGAAATAAAAAACCTGAAGTTGAGCGCTATTTGAGCATGTTGCCTGTCTGCAGCACTAAGGACTCTGCGAGAGATGTCTGTCTCGCCCTAGCAGCGCCTGTCCCTCTCGTCTCCTTCTCTTCTGGTTGCGTCAACATAAGCTCATCATATTCTGTGATCTGATTTACTCTGAGGTGTTTGACGAGGTTAGTGGTCTTGCCACATGTATCACAAACCGCATCTTGGCTGTTTGTGGAGGTAAAATACGTCCACACATGACTCCAGTTACGCTCAGCAATTATTGTGAGTGCGCACGCCAAGGGCTGCGACACATTTATACAGCCGTATTTTGCATATGACTATGAAAGGCGTAAGAAGAAGTAGTTCCTTCCAATTTAGTAGATCTGAATGATATAGTTTCTTTCCACTGTGTTCCTGTTAATGAAAAACTACAAATTTACCCCAAAGTACTAAAATATTGATATTTTAATATGAGAATCGATTCTAGAACATAAATTACTGGTATTGGAAGAATCGATATTTCAATATCGATCCGCACACCACTAACTAACAATGAGGTGGAATTGTTGCTGCGAGTAACACAAAAGTACAAATTTGCAAAAGCGAGTGAGTATTAAAGAATTTGAAGAAAAGCTATCTGGAGCATGTACAAATTGATATTAATCTTTAATAGGGTTGTCAAAATTCAGAGCAAGGAAACAAAACAACTGCTGTATAATGCAATTAAATCTTAGTTTAATTGGTCACATGACTGCATCATATGAATAACATGTGTTTTAGAAAGTCTCTCCGTTTTCGCTGTCCACACTGCAACGCGAAAGCACCGTTTTCAAATGTATGTTTTCGAGAGCGTTTTGAAAATGTTGCATTGTCCATGAGCGAAAACGCCGTCTCAGTGTGGACGGGAGGCCAAAACGGAGAGAAAACGATGCGTTTTCAAACAAAAGCGCATTAGTGTGGACGTAGCCTCAGTTTTGGCTTTGGGTCTTCCAGACCTCTTCCTGTCAGAGTTTGCCCCAGTTTCTGAGGGCCTCGTGATGGTGAAGCAAACTGTACTCACTGACACCTTGACTTTCTTTGCAGTTTTTTGTAGGAAAGATCTACATTTTAAAGTGTTATGATGGTCTGTCTCTCTTCCATTGTTAATTGCCTTTTTCTCACCATTTTTGTAGTAACACACTACTTTCTGCAGTACAATACTGTTCAACTGATGCTCACGAGGGTATGGTACCTGTGTGTTTCAACACTGCTTTTACGCAGACAGAGGGGGTTGTAATTAATCTAGAAAAGAATAGCTTTCAAGGCTTGATCAACCTTCATTGCTGCAGAACAGCTTTAAATTGTTAACCCATTTTGAGCTTTTCAATTCTGATTAAGTACTTTCTTTTTTTTAGTTTTGGGTAACTTTACCTTTTTTTTAACCTCTGGCAGTTCACCACTTACCTTTGTTCCATTTCAGGCTATTCATTGGACTTGAATGACTTGAACTGCAATAAAAAACTGGAAAAATTGGGGTGTTCTAAAAATTTTGACCATTAGTGTATTCTTGTTATGTCATTTTTTGTTGAATTCTTACACTGAACAAAAATATAAATGCAACACTTTTGTTTTTGCTCCCATTTTTCATTAGTTGAACTTAAAGATCTGAAATATTTTCTACATACACAAAGGACCCATTACGACCAAATATTGTTCACAAATCTGTCTAAATCTTTGTTAGTGAGAACTTTTTTGCCGAGATAATCCATCCCACCTCACAGGTGTGGCATGTCAAGATGCTGAATAGACAGCATAAATATTGCATAGGTGTGCCTTAGACTGCCCACAATAAAAGGTCACTCTGAATCAGGAATGGATCAGGATGTTTATCATTATTGATAAAGAGTGGGGTCAATATTGGTCAGGCCACCAGGATAACAGAGCTTTTTAACTGTGGGACATCACAGACATTAGTGCTGGTTCATAAATGCAATTCAACGACTTGAAGTAAGAACCTTCCTATCTGAGCTCTTCTGTTATATGCATGCATTTAACATTGAGTAGGAATGTTTGTAGGATTTTTTTTCACTGATGCTTTTAGTGCTTTTTTTTTAGCTAATAGTGGTTTTCACTCTGAAATGGTGCCATAATCAATTGGAGCAGAACTCTAGATCATGCCCCCCTCTCCTCTTGCAGTGTTAACTCTGTCAGGATCACAAGTACTGAATGATTTTATTATTGTCACTGAGGGAGAGATTTAAAAAAAAAGAATTTATCCGAGGCAGACACGTAAGACTCACAGTAATTGCAGTGCTTTTGCAATATGTTCTAAATTAGGCTGCAATTATTTGTAAATCTTTGCCAGTATGCCTGGGATTGTAGTCAGACTGTGGGCTGCATGTGGAATCACCTGTGATTGAAATCTAAAGTGGTCACCCAGAGTTAGATGGTGCAATCCCTGTTAATCCATCAATTTTTCCTAACTGCAAGGAATCAATGATCTATTTTAATAATAGAATTTGCCCTCATATAATACATGACAGATTTCAATTGCAAATCCTGCAAAATAATAAATAACTAAAGCTTAAAGCCATAAATTCTACATACAATTAACCTGTTTCTACTTTGGGCTCTCGCTCACCAAAATGAACTGTAGCTGAAAGATGGTTTTTGTTTTCTTCTGACCTTGCACTAGAAATGTTTTTATACTTACTACACTACTCTGTTTTCACAGTATAATTTCTTTCATATCAATTTCAAATGTTTATGTTAAACAGAATAACTAAGAATTAATCATGCTATAAGCCTGGCTCCTTTTTTCCTTTAACTGACACTCCTTTTATTCAAACATCAAAGCAGTTCACAGATGGATAACAAGACGAGTGACAAAGACAAAAGAATACAAAATGAGTCGAGGCGTTTTAAACAAGGAAGCAGGAAAGAAACAGTAAACATCACAGTAAAATAGCTGTGATGGGCCATGTGGGTAGTGGGTGGTGAAAATTATGACAGTCAGTGATTACATTTTAGTCCTTCAATCTGTAAGTGCGGGTATGTGTTTTTGAAGTGACAAAAAGAGGTACTGGCTGTAATATGACAACAAATGTCTTCTCAAATCTTTAAGGAAGAGTAGAAAGATAATCTATTAAGAGCTGGTGAAATCACTCGTAACATTTCTGTCTTTAAAGATTTGTCTTGGTAATAGACTGAAAACTGGAGGAGAAAAAGCAGAAAGCAGTCACCAGTAAAATTGTGGCAGCTGAGTGAAGTGCAATAGATGTTTTAGATGTATTTGCACACAGCTAGTGCTTGAAGTCCATGTGGAAACATCTTGAGACAAAATAAATAAAATATACAAATTCTCAAGTTTATCTTTGTGTGTACAAACCAGTGTATATAACTGAGTATTTGTACAAATATATGCACATGTTTTGTTTAGTTAAGTTACAACTAATAGTTAGCTAACTCGTATTGATTATTTTAACTTGTTCATCTGTTTCTGACTTCTTTTCTTTTTTGTTGATTTTGTTTTGGAAACTGTTGTGCTGTCAGTCAGTCATTTGTTGGCATTTGTTATTTGTGGTCTCTGTTACTAAGCTAATGTTGAATGGATTTTCTTGGGAGCTGTTTTGAGGCAAGCTAAAGCATGGAATTTTCTCACTCATCCAACAGACTGACAGTGGCAACGTGAGAGTGGTCTGTCGCTAATGCTTGTTAAATAAAAATGAACAATAAAAAATGTTCAATACATGAAAAAGTTGTATAAACTAAGTTTAATATCAGTTGAACATATAAATAAAGTTAACTGGGAAAATCAAATAGGCACGTGGTATTTTTCTTTTGTGGTTCATTCCTCCTGTATTCATTTTTGAGTAATATACAACTTAGCCAACACAACTATCAATAAGCTTTGAGTTTTAAGAGGACCTTGAACGTTTCCTTTCTCTACTATAGAGACACTATTGGCTTGGTCTCCACATATCCCAGAGATGCCATTCATCTTGCTGTTGACTGACTATCAATGGTGGTGCCATAGAACCAGTTTTGGCTGTGATTTATATGAACTATTATCTTCCTGTACCTGGATGCTCTGCTCTGGAAATGGAGCTGAAGATGGGCAATCCTACCCAGTGAGCCTGCCCTGATCTAGATTAGACTGAAACTTCTAAATCTTCCAACACACTGGACAAACCAGAAAAACTGTCTCACTGAATTATAGACCACAATGTCCTTTAGTATCCAAGTTTGAATATTTCTTAATATTTTTTCACCATTAGATGGTTAAAAACAAACAAACAACCCCCCCCCCCCCCCCCCCCCTATAATTATTCGACCTTAAAACGAGAACTGCCAAAGAGGGTATTTTGGACACACCTTCTCATTTAATGGCTTTTCTTTATTTTCATGACTATTTACATTGTAGATTTTCACTGAAGTTATCAAACCTATGAATGAATATGGAATTATGTAAATTATGTAGCAAACAAAAATCATGTTTAACAATTTAGATTCTTCCAAATAGCCGCCCTTTGCTTTGATTACTGCTATTTTGATTACTCTGCGCTCCATCTCATCCCGAACCATCTCCATTCTGTTTAGGTCACGTGACTCTGGAGGCCAGGCCATGGTGCAGCACTCCATCACTCTCCTTCTTGATCAAATAGCCCTTACACAGCCTGGAGGTGTATTTGGGGTCCTTTTACCTGTTGTAAAATAAATGAGGGTCCAACTAAACGCAAACTGGATGGGATGCTGTGGTAGCCATGCTGCTTCAGTGTGCCTCCAATTTTCAATAAATCCCCATCAGTGTCACCAGCAGAGCACCCCCACACCATCACACCTCCTCCTCCATGCTTCACAGTGGGAGCCATGCATGTAGAGACCATCGTTCACCTTGTCTGTGTCGCACAAAGACACAGTGAGAGGAACCAAAGATCTCAAATTTGGACTCAGACCAAAGCACAGATTTCCACAGGTCTAATGTCCATCCTTCTGTTTCTTGGCCCAAACAAATCTCTTCTGCTTGTTGCTTTTCCTTAGTTGTGGTTTCTTAGCATCTGATTGACCATGAAGGCCTGATTCACACAGTCTCCTCTGAACAGCTGATGTAGAGATGTGTCTGCTAGTGGAGCTCTGTGTGGCATCTATCTGGGCTCTAATCTGAGCTGCTGTTAACTTGCAGTTTCTGAGGCTGGTGACTCGGATGAATTTATCCTCAGCAGCAGAGGCGACTCTTGGTCTTCGTTTCCTGGTCCTCATTTGAGACCGTTTCATCGTAGCACTTGACAGTTTTTGTGACTGCACTTGGGGACATATTCAAAGTTTTAGCAATTTTCCGGACTGACTGACCTTCAGTTCTTAAAGTAATGCTGGACTGTTGCTTCTCTTAGCTGATTGGTTCTTGCCATAATATGAATTCTAACAGTTGTCAAATAGGGCTGTCAGCTGTGTACCAGCCTGAGTTCTGCACATCACAACTGATAGTCCCAAACTCATCAAGAAGGCAAGACATTGCACAAATGAACCCTGACAGGCACACCTGTGAAGTGAAAACCATTTCAGGTGACTGCATCATGAAGCTCATTGACAGGAGACCGAGGGTTTGCAGGGTATGTCCAAACTTTTGACAGGTAGTGTATCTTACTTAGATAAAAGATGAGTAATTACTACAGGGCCATGGATGGGATTCTGAGGCAGGGCAGGCCAGAGAGTCCGGAGTGTGGAGAACAAATCAGAGTGAAATTCAGAGCAGAATAGCCAAACTAGACAGTTTTAAGCCTGAGCAGTAAAGCTGAGGTGAAGCTTTAATCTGAGGCGGAGCAGAGTGGGAAGGCTGTAGATCTAGTGATGAAATGATAAACTCTGACTTTCCTATTTTTACAATATTAAAATGTGTTTATTATGTTTTTATAGCCATTTGTGAGGTCAGTTTTAAAATGTAGCCAATCAGGAGTTTCCACTCCACTTCCAACAGTGACCACTTTTTTAACTGTCTTTTTTAGAACAACCAATTAAACTTTAGTGCAACTAGTTAAACTTCAATAATCTGCTTGGCTGAAGTTAAAGAACAACAAATTTCAGCCCCACTGTACCTTCTGCACAATTTCACAGTGGTGTCTAAAAAAATATAAGAAATCCCAGCAGCAAGCAGAAGACAGTGCTACATATGGTTTTACTTTTACATCAAGAGCAACCCAAAACTCCATTATAGTTCATTGATATTATGAATTTCAATGTGTGAAGTGTTGTTAATCTATACCAACGTAAGTGGCAGAGTCTGCTGAACTTTGGTGAATATGCCAAGAGGTTAAAGAAAGTACAAGCTATGAAAATAGCGCCAGATTGTTTGGGTCAATGAAGAGTCTCGTTTCCAAATCAAATTGTCATGGTCTGCCGGGGGCAAGCCGTGTGGAGTTGTAGAAAAGGACCCAAAAGGCAGCAGCTCTGGTGCAGGTGAATATTTATTTACCACTGTGGGTACAAAACAGCACTGGTGGAAAAACAAGAAACCGGAAACCTAAACTGGGTAAGCTAATAACACAAACCAGAAACGAGGATGCAGAGAGGTCCGGGGAAATACATACGGAGAGACGCAGGGAGACCGAGGGGAAACAACACAGGCGAACCAGCGACTACTAAGACAGAAAACACAACTTAAATACACTCAGAAAACACAGGGAGATTACACACAGGTGGGAAACACAGCCGGGAGTGATTAACATGACGAGACTAGGGAGGCAAACTGAAAATACTCACATAAGACGCAGACCTACACAATAAAACAGGAACTTGCACATGAAAGGACACAACTAAGAAACGCGGACTAGATACAGGAACACACGGGCAGAACAGAGTAAACACTAACCAGAGAAAGAACAGAACCACAATCACGAAGAGAAAACACAAAACGCTGGGTCAAAAGGACCCAGGATCATGACACAAATATTATATAAAGCATTATATCACCTGGCTCATGTAATATTTTGTTATATTTTATCTAATTACCTGACTTTATTGCAGTTGGTGATTTTATTTTTGTTATAAACAATAATTTTATTTTACTGTAATGACCAAGACTTACTATCCAAAGCTGAAGGTTAAGAAAAGAAAAAGAAACTGGTGAATGCTGATGGCAGTAATTCAGGTTGAAGACTGAATATAGTCCTAAGTGTGTTTGTGTGTTTGTGTGTGCATCTTCCGGAAGCAGAGAAGGGTGCTCTCTGTCGTGGCAGGAGGTCAGAGCTTTGATGTGGCCGTGACTGGCAACACTCTCTGACTGTTTGAGCCAAACAGACGCAGTCACCCCATGGCCTCTGATCTCTACAAAGAACTGTCCTTACATCCATCCATCCATCCATCCATCCATCCATCCATCTATCTATCTATCTATCTATCTATCTATCTATCTATCTATCTATCTATCTATCTATCTATCTATCTATCTATCTATCTATCTATCTATCTATCTATCTATCTATCTATCTATCTATCTATCTATCTATCTATCTATCTATCTATCTATCTATCTATCTATCTATCTATCTATCTATCTATCTATCTATCTATCTATCTATCTATCTATCTATCTATCTATCTGTATCTGTATCTGTATATGTATATATATATATGTATATATATATATATGTATCTACAGTCCTCAACCATGTGCGCTCACAGACACACACACACACACACACATACCTTGACAGAAATCTGCCCTATCCCTCTCCTCCTAAACTGGCGTCCTTCCAGCTGGTCAGGATGGGAACATTGTGCAGATGGGCACAAAATCACCAATCTGACGGACGCCTCAGGTCTTTTCGTGGACGGGCTCTGCAGTGTAGTGATGTTCATTCTCCTGTCAAACTTCATAGTCCTCTCATCACTCTTCCTCTCCCTACAGCACTCTCTATTCTCTCCTTCCTGTTCATTGTGCCCCTCCTCATGCTCACCTTTACTGTGTCAATTTTCGTGATCCTCTTTCACTTCGATGATAGCTTTTGATTTTTAAAAATTCTTCAAATGCTCCTATTGGTGATCCCTGTTGATGAAATGAATACAAAGCAGATATATGACATTTGAAAGGATTTTTGATCTGATCTGGCTGTCCTTTGAAGCATTATTAGCATATGTCTCCAGGATCTTTACCAATGCCTGTTTTGCTTGATATTTTAATTTTTGTTTGCTTTTAGGGTGGCCTAAATATGTTAAATGGGAACTCTGGTTCTGCTCACCTAATAAAGTTTGATCTTTTATTTATCAGTCAGGGTTTGGAAGCCCTCGAGTCCATCAAAAATCTTTAGGAAACACAAATTCATTTTCCTTCTTGCTTGGTTCTATTTAATTTAATCTTCTTTGCAAGTCTTGCCAGAGTATCTAAACAAAATTCAATAAAAATGAAAATAACGGCTACATAAAAATATAATATACAAAAAGATATGAAAGTAACTGTGTGTGTCTGGCACGCCTCTCTTTCTCTCGCTGTCTATTTAATTCTCTCTAAATGAACTGTGTGTGTGTGTGTGTGTGATACAGGGGGGAAACTCTCACTTGCAGCCCTCAGCTGCAGTGATTGAAAGTAATAAAAGATGAGTCGCTGCTGCAGGCGGGTCATTCAGTGATTATGTGGGAGTGTCTGATTGGAAGTAACAGGCTGCAGTTTAAGGTTAAATCTATGGTACATTTTTATAGCTGTTTGGTGTGTCTTTTATCAATAGAAAAAAAAATTATACTCCGTGGCCTGTAGCATGAAGCTTCCTGTTGGAGTTGTCAGAAACAAGGCTTCCAGAATAAGTCTGTATAATGTGGCTGGAGTATATTAAAAAGAAATCGGAATATGAAACAACAAGCTTTAGCTTCCAAAAACTCAGATAATGCTTAACCTCGAGTTTACATACAGAAGCAAGGTTAGCTAGCAGTTTAACCAAATGCTAAACAATCATAGTTTCAGACACTGGAAGAATATAGCCCTGAAATCAGCTGTTTTGCATTCTAAATATTCTTACACTTGTCCTGTTAGCCTATTGAATATGCAAACAAAGTAAAGATTGTAGAAAATAATCTTGATGCAAACCTAACTCTATGCAATATATATATATATATATATATATATATATATATATATATATATATATATACATATAACATGCTATATTATGCTTAGGTAACATGACTTGTAGAGAAAGCTTAGTGTGGAAGAAGTTAAAGACGAGCTGAAAAGATGAGAGAGAAGAATGAAAATAAACTACAAATGGATGCAGCAAAATGTGTCCATTCAACTGACATGTTAGCTGTTGGGGCTGCTGCACCGTGAACAGTAGTACCAGCAACAAATAGTAAGCAGGCCTCCTGTGCAACGGTGATGAAGAGAAAAGGAAGGGGAAATTTAAATGGTTAAAAAATAGATATAGGGACATGAATGAATGAATGGCTACTTTTATTGTCAAGCCACTGCTAATAACTAAAGTGTAGCTTTTAATTATTGTCACATGCCACAGTGCAACACAGAAATAACCCAACAACAACTGTGCCAACCTGATTAAAACCTGTCCAAACTCTATGAGAGATATACATGTGTATAATATGTGTATGTCTGATATACATAAAGGTAAGTGTCTGTCTGTATATATATTTACATATGTACATACATATATATATATGTATATATATATATATATATATTTACATGTATTTGTATGTACCTCGCCTTTCGCCCTATGTCGCTGGGATAGGCTCCAGCGCCCCCCGCGACCCTGAAAAGGATAAGTGGAAGCGAATGGATTAATGGATGAATGGATGGATGGATATCATCAGTGTAGAAATTACTTTTGTGTTCTAATACAGAGGATTGACACCTTTAGATTTTGAAATTTTGGCATACTCCGGTGGCTCGTGGTTTGATGAAAATTGCAAATTATAAGTGTGAAAGTGGACATTCTTGTATGGTCTCACTCTGAAGGGTAAAATATTGCAATATCAACCCATTAGTAGTGACTGTGGCCTTGTCCAATGAATATATAACCTTCCACAACCAAATCTGAGAAAAATCATGAAAAGGAAGAACCAGTTACCTTTGTCAAAAACTTTTTCTGCATCTAGTTGACATTACTACTCCTTTTGTTTTGCAGCACTGTGACAGGATAATGAGATTGAGTAGCCTAGTATTTAGGCAGAGAAATCCAGTTTGCTCATTATGAATTGTTGAGAGAAATACTTCTTCTAACCTAGATGCAAATGCCGCAACTTTAATGTTGTTGTTAATTGATGACAGAGGCGCGTAACTAGATGGCAAAACAGGGTCTTTAACTGGTTAGTGATAATTTTGTTGCAGCTGCGTTCTGAAGAAATGGTGCCTTGCCATTAGGCATCTGGTTTAATGCGGTATAACTCATTAGTTTAGGTGTGTTTAAGAGATCTGTATCTTTAACTTCAACTTATTTCATTTATTTACAGGGAAATTGTTGAATTTTTCTGTAGTGCGTTTCAGCAGAATATGGTAATAGCTAAAACGGGTATTTCTTGTGGTGATTATGTGAATTGCCCAGTCGGTTGTTATGAGTGATTTTTACCCATCAGCTGTGAAATACCCTTGTAAAAGGGTATTTGTTGTCACCCTGCCAGGTGGGTGGGGTGAGCAGCGTGGACACCCAAGTTTGTGTATGTGACAACTAGAGAACAAAGCAACGTAGGAGTTTGGAATTGATACCGTAGGTGTATCTACTAAAAAATGTCAGACAAGTTTGAATGTGACTGAGCCACCTCCACAGGACAAGACTCAGCTGTCCATCTGCATCTTAAGGATAAAGGACACTCTTTCGAGGATGCCAATGTTCACATTTTGGACAGAGAGGACAGATGGTTTGAAAGAGGAGTGAAAGAAGCATCTATGTCCACTGTGAGCGACCATCTTTGAACAGAGGCGGGGGTTTACGACACCAACTCTCTGCCATCTATAATCTAGTTTTGAGATCCTTCCCAGACGCCTTAACGCCCACTCACATCCTGGGCCATCTGACCTCAGGAATTCGCATGATAAGGTGGGGCCAGTTTTCACAATGAACACACCCGAAACTCTGGCTGATTGGGACCCACACCCAATTTCACACCTTGGCTCAGGCGATTAGAGGATCATCAGGGGGTCCTTTTGTCCCTCTGTGGGGGGTTACTCCCACTAGGTTTATATCTGGGACTCTCCACCATTTGACCTTAGAAGTGAAGAAGCTTCTCGGATGAGAGGTGAAACGTCTTCAAGTAACTTAAAGAAGTCCAGACACTTTTCTTTGCAAGCTCCTTTGACTGAGTTCAACCTCAAGGTCAAAGTCAGAGGTTACATGTTTCTGAAAATCTTGTGAATGTGATAATTTGAGAATAAGACGAAATAGGATTTTCAACTTGATACCATAGGCATATCTACTAGGAGGCTTTTGGTACATCTGACTGCTGCCATTGTTTTTCTATATCTATTTTGGAATTTTTTTGATTTATTATGTTGTAGTTTTGTATTTTGTTATTCTTCTCCATATTTGTTTGGATTTTTTGTGTTTTTTTTCTCTCAGTACTGAATTCCAATTTTTTCCCATTTCTTCTTGTATGTGTGATTTTTCCACTAACTACCACTAAAAGGGAGATTTATTAGTAAAACCATTTGTTCCCATAAAGTTTGCCCACTTTTTTATCATAAATCTGTCAAATTCAGAGTCCATTAAGACGGAGGTATTAAATCACCATGTGTTTTAATAATTGGGAGTATAGGTGTTGGATCACTAACAATAATAGGACAAGGGTTTTTGAATAATAATGTTACTTGTGAGATCTGTTGGAGAAAGTAATTATTGCACTGGAGAATAAAAGTATCATTCAATTCCAACAGTGAAATCATGCATATACTGCTTTATTATTTTGGGATATTGGCAAATGCCTTACATTTACTGATTTATTGGGGCGTTCTATTAAAGGGTGTAAGACAATATTAAAGGAGAAAAAAAAGGATAATCATTACTAGAAACGTATAGATTGACGATTGTAAAAAGATTATCTAAAGTGTCGGCCGGAATTACAGCATATCGACATTTTGAATCTATTAGTGTAGTGTTCAGAGTAAACAATAGCCTTTTTATGAACCAAGATAGAGCCTCCGTTTCATGTAACAAGCTGAAAAGATCTAAATAAGCCTAAAAGATGTGTTCTTTCAGAGGCTCTATCCCATAAGAGGAGTATCTTTGCCTTTTATATTGGAACAGTATCCAGAGTTGTTATTCTTTTTGCCAGTGAACAAATAACACATACATTTAAAGAAGCTAGTGGCTGAATAAGAAGAAATAAAATGTGTGCATATGCAGCATGAAATCCATATGAACCCTATAATTTATAAATATCTGTGATAAAGGTTTTACTTTCATATGAGGAGCAGTTGTTTATGTGTTGTGACTGTCATGGGCTGAACTCTGAGGCGCTGGGCTAAAGCTATAGGTATGTTGACAAAGGATAATCAGGCGTGTGGTGCGAATAACCCTTGTAGTCCAGGAAGCCTATTTACCTTAGTTGGCGAAGCCAAAATCCTGCTTTGTTATACAAGTCTCTGGGCTGAAAACTTTGCAACTCCAGTATGTCCACTCTGTTTAACATTTACATGCTCCCACTGGCACAGATTATAAAGAACAACAAAATAAACTACCACAGCTATGCAGATGACACACAAATATATATCACAATGTCACCAGGAGACCGAGGCCCTGTACAGGCTCTTGGTAAATGCATTGAGGAAATTAATGACTGGTTGTGCCACAATTTTCTCCAGCTAAACAAAAACAAAACTGAGGTAATAGTCTTTGGTGCCAAAGAAAAACGATTACAGGTCACCAGGGGACTTCAATCTATACATCTAAAAACCACAAACCAGGCGAGAAATTTGGGTGTAGTGATGGATGCAGACCTAAACTTAGAAAAACACATTAAGACAATAACAAAATCAGCTTACTATCACCTCAAGAATATTTCAAGGAAAAAAGATCTGATGTCTCAACAGGACCTGGAAAAACTAGTCCATGCATTCATCTTTAGCAGGCTTGATTACTGTAACAGCATCTTTACAGGTCTACCTAAAAAATCAGTCAGACAACTACAGCTCATTCAGAACTCTGCTGCTCGAGTCCTCACTAAGACCAAAAAAGTGGACCACATCAGTCCAGCTCTGAGGTCTTTACACTGGCTGCCTGTCCGTCAGAGGATAGACTTTAAAGTTCTGATGCTGGTCTATAAAGCTCTGAATGGTTTAGGACCAAAATACATCAGTGACCTCCTGACCCAGTATGAACCATCCAGATCCCTCAGGTCATCTGGATCTGGTCTTTTATCAGTTCCCAGAGTCAGAACCAGACACGGAGAAGCTGCATTCAGCTTTTATGCTCCTTATATCTGGAACAAACTCCCAGAAAGCCTCAGATCAGCTGAAACACTCAGTTTATTTAAATCCAGGTTGAAGACTCACCTGTTCTCAGCTGCATTTGAATAAAGCACCAAATCCACACTTTTAAGCTTAAATTTCAAAACTTACATTTAACTACTGATTTTATCTACTGTTCTGATTTTATCTGTTTTGATTTTATATACTGTTTTGTTTGTTTGTTTGTTAATTAGTTTGTTTGTTTGTTTGTTTTAATCAATTTTAAATCATGCTTTTTATTTGTTTTAGTTTCTAATGTCTCTGTAAAGCACTTTGAATCACCTTGTTGTTGAATTGTGCTATACAAATAAACTTGCCTTGCCTTGCCTTGCCTTACACGCAGACACATTGAAGGCTGGGGAACTAAACACACCTAAAGAAAAAGTTAGGATAACAAGACAAGACATAGAAGTACCAAAATAAAACAGGAAGTAGCGATGTGGGGAATCATGTGACAAAGGAAACTCGGCAGCAAGAGGGAGCTTGGAGAGATTCAGAATAACCAAAACAAGAATACCAAAATATAAGTCTAACAACTAACAGAAACAGCAATACAAAAGCAACAACAACAAAGGAGTAAACACAGAATCATTAATAAGATCATAAAGAGAAAATATGGGATGTTGTCAAAACTGGGCTCTCTAACCATCAAACCTAAAAATACAGGTTTGATGTTAATTTTGCAGCAAATTTTTATTTAGTCGTTTTACTTAAAATTTAGACTTCTAAATTCTTTTAGCTTTAGTCATCATAAGATTTTAAGCAGCAGTTTATCCAGCTGACGAAAATATAGAGTGTAAAAAATTTGTTGCGTTTTTACCAGTGAGAGTTGCTCTACATGGTTTACAAAGTGTCTCATTTTCCTTGACATCAAATGGAAAATGTGTCCATATGTTCACTCTTGTCTTCCTATGTGCTGACATTTTGTCTCATTTTCATGAGAAACTGGGAGGATGGGAGATAGTGGTACCATTTCCAAAAAGCACCTCAGTTGTGCACCTCTAACATTACTGCATGCAGATTACTTCTGATTGGACTGCTTCAAAACTCGCCTGGCCTTTCTACACAATGTAATTAGTTCTTATTGGCTCTTGTCACTCCAGGATATTTTCTTTTTGTTTTTATTCACTGACAAAAGTTTCAGCAGATTTCATCACAGTTTTTGTCCTCATGTAAATGTAGGGTAAATGTAGCTTTCTGTGAAATAAATGTAAAGTTTTGACTCTGTTTGTGTAAATAGATTTGTGCTTAAATGTAAATCTGGCTAAAATAAAGTTGACAAAAATGTTATTTCTTTTGTGTTGATATGAAAAGCTCTCAGACGTAATATCTTTGCTCATGACTATTACCTACGTACTACTTGCCTACCTCGTTGTTCACATACAGCGCCAACAGAGTGCATCGCTTATAAGTTAGCTTAAATGTATTCCACCAGTATGACCAGATGAATTGCTTACAGAAATAATGAAGAGCCACACAAAATAATGTTTTTAGCTATTGATCTCTGTCTGTCCAAACGGGGACGTGCCCAGTAGATATCAGTGGGTGGGTTTCAATCACTCAGACTTTCTACAACGAGGATGACGATAGACTGACAGACACTTTATAGCTTCTGAAGGACTCTAAAGGAGACTGTTGGTCTGTGCCATAAATTATGGATAAAGAATGCCTGTGTGTATGTGCGTTGTGTGTTTGTGTATGTGTTTTTGTATAGTGGTGGTGCTGGGGCCGCAGCCTTCCTGGTTGAAATCTGGCCAGCATTGCCATCAACAAGTAACACAAGTCTTCCTGCTTAAAGTTTCAAAGAGAGCCTGTAATTTCCAAGCACACATGAGTCAATGAGAGCTCAGATGTTTATTAATAACATGAATTCACAGATTGTTTCTGAATGCTTATTGTGATCGGATTCAACGAGGGTGCAATGACCAAATGCCAAAACGATCTTCAGATTCCCCTGTGCCTTCAAGCATTAATTCACTTACATGTGTCCTTCTGGACAACTATTAACTTTAATTCAGATAAAAGTGACGTACTCTGGCCTTTGGTGTACACGGCTAGTCTGCTAGTTGGTGATTAACGAACCACTTCCATCTCCAGCACTATGAACTCTGGCCGGGACTTAATTAAAACTCAGCCATTGACCACAATCATAAATTACTTTCCACAACCTGTGACACTTTCAAAATAAAAAGGACTCATTGGTTTCTTGCCAATTAATAATTCACAAATGAAATGGAATGAAAACCTGAGGCAGGGGTACTGTAAGAGTTTGTATCCTGAGTTTTGAAAAAGGCTGACAGCACTGTTGCTGAACAAGAAGGATTACTTGAGCTGGTGGTGACTGCTGGGTGATTGATGACCGTTATCTGCTCTGTTTGTGTTCTGCAGGTAGCTGTTGTCATCACAGTGTCGCTGCACTGCTCCTGCCCAGTCTGATCCTTGACCTGAGCAGCTGATTCCCAGTAGGAGGGAGCAGCCCTGCAACAATATCTCTACTCCATCATCTCTGGCTCTGTTTACATGTGTGTCAGTCTGAGGATGGAGGCCTTTCTCAGCATACCTCCAGTCTGCGCCTCTTATGAAATCATCACTGTTCTCACTAGTGTTTCCTTTATTTTCTTCTTTTTTTTAAATGCAGCAGCTGTTTGCTGTAATCTGAAAGTTAAGTCCCAAATGCAAATTTAGTGATCGCATCAGAGGCACAAGCTGGGCGTTTCCTGTATTAAATGTAACGGGTAATGCTCTGTTTTGCAAACCTTCAGCCACAAACACTAAATCAGATGAAGGAGAAGCTTCAGAGTGACACTGTCTTCAGCTGCTGTATATTGTATGCTTCCTTCCTCGCATTTTTACTGAAATGAACTTCGTATTTATTAGCTTGCAGTGTAATTATTATCATTAATAATCACTATTATATTACAGTGTTTGTTGATATTGGTAAATACTGTTTGAATATATATACCTTCCAAAATAAAAGTCTAAGTTCAGCAGCAAGCGACATGTTATGAGATGAATCTTGCTTATTTATGCATCGTTATATTTATGTTGTAGTCAGTGAAATGTTTGTTTTAATTCCCATGTCATTTTTATCATGACTTTAAGATGGTCTAAAGTTGGCAGGGATGGACGCTGCCCACCTAGAAATAAATTTTGCCCCCACACCTACAGAAAATACAGAGTTCGCATTTTAAACTTCTTTAGCTGCTTTGCAACCCACCTCTCCTCCAGCATCTGACCCCATCATTGGCATATCCATTGTCATACTGTGATGCTGCCCTGTGCTGTTTTGCTGCTCCGATTTTTCATTTATCCACATAGAGGGGTGAGGAGGTCCCTGTACAGCCTGTATCAGTTACTGTAATTGATTTAAAAACACTCTCTATTTCTTTGAAATGTGTCTATACTTTCTTCTAGGGTCTTTAACTTACAATATAAATCAGAATCAGAATCAGAATACTTTATTGATCCCTGGGGGAAATTATTTTTGTTACAGTGCTCCATTTTAAACCAACATTAAGACAAGACAGACAATACGCTAACTAAGAATAGTACAATATATACATATATATACATACATACATACATAAGTCACTTATAAATAAATAGTTGGAAAAGAAACATGTGTAGCTGTAGCAGCAAACAGTGTGTTAAGTGGATGCGTTGTACAGGGAGCCACAGGCAGGAATGATTTCCTGTGTCGTTCAGTGGTGCTTTTCGGTAATCTCAGTCTCTCACTGAACGAGCTCCTGTGACTGACCAGCATGTCATGGAGTGGGTGGGAGGTGTTATCCAACATTGTCTTTATCTTGGACAGCATCCGCCTCTCCGACACCACCTTGAGGGAGTTCAGCTCCATCTCCACAACATTGCTGGCCTTACGGATCAGTTTATTAAGTCTGTTGGCATCTGCGACCCTCAGCCTGCTCCCCCAGCATGCAACAGCATAGAGGATCGCACTGGCCACAACAGACTCATAGAAAAAGTCACCTCGAGGTGACTTTTGTTGTGATTGGGTGCTTTAAAAATAAAATGTGATTAAATTATCTCCTAGGAGCTGCTGTTACAAAATAGTACTTTCATGTGTTTTTCATTAACAGGGCATCTATTGATGCATTTTTGACAGAGTCACTGATGCAGCTGGTTTAAAAACAAGGTGTCCTTTGGTGCCCAGTGTTGAGGCATAAGTGAGCTGGATCTGTCACTCCCAACTTGTCATTTTGTAATTACTTAGATTACTATTGTAAAGAGCATTTTTTACTTTAATGAACTTTATGACAATATACTATAATTATTTTTGCTTATCTCATACACACCTGTTTCTGTGGTAAATTATTTGATAAACAAATTCATCGTGAAATTCAACCTTAAACCAAATTATCATCCAAACAGTGGCAGGAACAGGAGTAGAGTAACTCACAAGTGTTTGGTTTCCAGCAAGAGGTAATCATCAGCAGTCAGGCAGTTTCCCTCTTGTCTTCATGGGCCTACATTCCTAGCAAGATGTTTAAGATTTAAGACAGTAATAGGCTTAATTTGATCTGTAAGAGAAGTGATTATGCTGTGTGTTAGTTTCTCCCAGCCCCGTGTTGTCTCCTAAGGTTTTCTAGAGATAAGCAAGATGTCAGGTTGCCCTGCAGGGTCAGGTCTTCCACAGTTTGTCATCTTTTACTTAACCCCTTTGCTGTAAAAAGCTTTTCTTTTGGATTTGTCCGTCATCATTGATCTCTCTCTCTCTCTCTCTTTGGATTATCTGGCTTTGAATTTCCCAACACACTTCAATCAGTAATAATTTCGTCAAACTACACTGACTCACCAATAAGGAAGCTTTTCATTTTTAATAGAGTTTTCAACAAAGAGAAGAAACAAAGAGAAGAAACATGCAGGGGGGAAGCTTGTCATTGTTGTTTTGTCTCAGGCATAATGTAACATGAAATTCATTTTCTTTTTGTCTGTTGTTGTTGAGAAAGGCCAGAGGAAAGTTTCTTTAAAAGGTTACATTCTGCAGCATTTTTCTACTTACTGAATATGTAGCAATAATAACAAGGAAAGAGCATTTCCAGAACCTTTTCAAACATTTGAAAAAGCAACAAAAGTCAGGTTTTTCCTTACCTGGAGGCTCTCTATCTAGATTTAATTCTGTGCAGGCTGTTGGACAAACTTAACCCGGTTTCGCTCACAGCGGTTTACTGTCTGATAGCCTGCTGCCTCTGTAAATACAGCATGAACAAGGGGGATAAATCTCCCAGGTAATGCAGGCTGAGGGGAATTTCAATCCAAGGTGGAGCAGTTATCACTCCTGGCCAATGTCTGGAATGTTAACGAAGGTTTATTTGAGGTTAAAACCCGAAGCAAGAATGTGTTCGTACAGAAGAGGCCAGGTTCTTCCAATTACAAGACTATGTTGTTATCAAAAGAGGTTTAATGAAAGTAAAGCCGTCTGCTAGAAAGATCTTCAATTAATTCAAGTTATTTTTCAATCCTTTTTATGTATTTCCAGTGTTAGGAGACAGTGGACGCTAATTGTGATAAACATTTTTCTGTGTTTGGCAAAACAATATTAAAAGCCCATACAAGTGGTTTTGTAATAACTATTTGTGAGTACAACATGAATTAACACTCATGCAACCCTACAGGATATCATTGATAGTCGATGAACTTACTGTACCCCTTAATGGCCTATTTTCTGTTCCAATGGTGGATGCTCAAGTCGGTTTTATCTATAGGCTGTGAAATATCCAAAGGTGCTTTATATTGTAAGCTGAAGACCCCAAAATAATACAAAGAAAACCTAAGACTCAGATGACCTGATCACCTGAAAGCTGAAGGTGCTACCACGCATTCTACTTTTGAAAATTCTAGTAATCACACGCAACACAGAAGTCTAATATTGAAGTCCTCTGAAGGTAAGATGGGTCCTGATTATTGATGATCTTGTATGTGAGGTGAAGGATTTTGAATTTGATTCTAGTTTTAACAATTAGCCAATGAAGACAAACAGAAAAGAGAAGAAGACCATGGAAGACATATCCTCTCTCTTTCTAGTCTCTGAAAGAGAGAGCCTGAGCGAAGCATCTAAATTATGAACAGAATTGGTCCTAGTATGGAACCATGTGGAGCTCCATAATTAGCCTTGCATGAAGAAGACTCCACATGAACAAACTGGAGTCTGTTAGATAGATATGTTTCCTTTAATACGTGTAGCATACTCTAATCTCTGTAGTAAAATATTTTTTCCGGAATAATTATTTGTGAAAAAAGGTACACTACTAGTTAAAGTATAAGGAATACTAGGCAGTCTGGCTACAATGATGAAGAAAAACCTGGGATTGTTGTTGATTTCTTCAGTTAATGTAAATTTAGTATAGAAATAGGGAAATTTTGGCAAGCGATGAACATGGCAAAAAATTTCAAATAAGGAGTTCAGCATATGTGCAAGCAGTCCCCTTTTTCTCCTCTAATATAGACATCTCAGATCTATAACTCTTGCTGTTAAAACTTCTCTTTTTTTGTTTTTCAGTCCCTGGCCCAGTGGGCTGAGCATTTTAACAATGAAACAGCAGGGATGGATTTGCAATTGGAGCCAGCCATTACAGGAATTACTTCATTTTTTTCAATTCCACATGTTAGCCACTTGGTTTTATACCTATAGCACTCCCTTCCACATGACTCGAGATTAACTGGGTGGGGTGGCTGTAGCTTAGGTGGCAGAGCAGGTCAGCCACTAATCAGAAGGTCGGTGGTTCGATCCCAGGCTGCCTCCTGGCTGCATGCCAAATATCCTTGGGCAAGATACTAACCCCGTGTTTGCCTACTGGTGGTGGTCAGAGGGCCCGGTGGCCTCGCCTCTGTCAGTGCGCCCCAGGGCAGCTGTGGCTACAATGTAGCTTGCCATCGCCAGTGTGTGAATGGGTGAATGACTGAATGTAGTGTGAAGCGCTTTGGGGTCCTTAGGGACTAGAAAAGTGCTATACAAATGCAGGCCATTTACCATTTACCATAACTGCAACACCACGGAATACAACAAAATACCAGTATGTGATGAACTTGGAATAAAAATGTGTTTTTCAAGCATTGTGCACTGTGCTGTTTAAACCAAAGGACATTTAGAGCTCTGTGGTTTTCTTATTGTTAAAAAAAGTCCCATGAAAAGCCCAACAAAAGTGTTCTAAAATAGATAGTGATCCTTTCATACTGTACTGTTTTTGTGTAGAGGTCATCCTGAGTGAAACATCTTTTATACTCACAACTCTAACTGAAGTACTCGTTTTAAGCCAAGGAAGAATGGCTGTACTAATTTACTCTTCCTGTTTTATACTTCATGAATCTTAATCATCCAAAACCTGCCTGAATGACTTCTGGGTCTTCCTGGCTGAAGGCGACACTCTGGTCTTTTATCCTGTCTGTGTCTGTCTGAAATAACTGCAGTGTTTCTGTGATGTAGGCTCATATTAAAAAGAGCAAACTAAAACTAGATTCCCTTATTTAATAAAAACAGCAAAGCTGTACATAACTAGGTTTTGCCACTACATATACTTGTTTTTGTGTGTGTGTTTTTCTTAATAATTCCCATTGTTAAGTGATGAGAAGATTCAGTTGTGTCTGGATGTGATTGATTAAATTCAAATCAATTTATTTATACAGCGCCAAATCACAACAACAGTTGCCTCAAGGTGCTTTATATTGTACAGTAGATCCTACAATAATAAATACAGAGAAAAACCCAACAATCATATGACCCCCTATGAGCAAGCACTTTGGTGAGAGTGGGAAGGAAAAACTCCCTTTTAACAGGAATAATCCTCCATCAGAACCAGGCTCAGGCAGCGGTGGCCATCTGCCGTGGCCATTTGGGGGAAAAGAGAGAAGTAACACTAGATTCTGTTATTAAATAATAAAAACAGCAAAACAGTACATACTGGGTTTTACTACAACATACTTGTTTTTGTTTGTTTGTTTTTTCTTTAAAACTTCTGCATAATCTCTTTTGGCTTCCTTCACCTGCCTTTTAATCCATGATTGTTCTGACTAGCTGCCTCTCCAAATAGAAGGTTTCAACAACAGGTGAGTGGAGCTTCTGTACGCTCAGTTTTGGTAATCTCAGTTTTTGGATGTAGTTAGCATTGGGCACTCAACACTGTAAATGTGACCAAAAAAAAACATCTCTGGGTTTCCTGAACGGCGTAGACCAAGAGGTTCATCTTCAGGTTAATACTTCTGAGACATTTCCCTGCTCCCTTTTTCAAATCACCTCATTTTGACTGAGAGCTAATATGTTAGACTGAGGGAGTTGAGGTTGACACCTTGGATGAAAATAATTTCCATTCCCACGTCATTATATTGTGATAGCACTGCACTAATAAACACTGGAAGAGTAATCTTCCAATGTAGGAGAGAAACAAAATATCCTGGAAGAGGTGTGTTAAAACTGCGTAGCTTATAAGAGAGAAATTTCATTAACTGTCTTGAAAAAATAATATTAATTCATAAGAACAGCAACTTACTATTTGCTTTCAAATGAGTGCTCTTTTGAGTGAAGCTAAAACAGTTTTACTCAAACTGATAAACATTAAAAGCATAAGATATAATTTACACATGTTCTGTTGATGAAGTTGGTATTTCTAATTAATTAAATGTTCCTTCTGAGCCAAACTTTTCTCTTTGTTAACTTCCACTTTCCGCTGCTCTTTTTAAAGAAAGCAGAAGAAAAGTAGAAGTTGGGCTATCTGGTGCGAGGTTGGCAGGCTGGAATCACAGTGGCAAAACTGCTGCTAATTTCTTACTTCCCTTTCCATATTTAAACTAGTGTTCAAACAGCGGTTTAAATAGCTGCAGTAGTACATCATTAGTTCCTTTCTAGGCTCAGCGTGCAGAGCTGTAGGAGAGGGAGATAAATCAACATTTTATAGCTCCTAGGGGCACTGAGGATCAGACTGAGCTCTGCAGCGAGAAATTAAAGGCTTCTTAATGGGCCGCACAGCTGAAATGTATTACTGTATCTGGGAGCATGATGACTTCCTTGTATATTCTCATATGGACAAATAAAAGCCCTGTGTGACCACTGTAACACCCTCAGACTCACCATTTGGTCTCAATAAGCTATAGTATAGTGGACAACAGTCTATTTTTAAGAGGCAGATGCTGAAATGTGTTAGGTTATAAAGAATAGCTAGAGGTCTTATTTTGTTTGAAGCAATCCTGCTTTTTGACAAAGTGAAACAAATGAGAAACTTAAAAGGTTGCATGTACTGTACACTCAAATGAAAACGTAAACATAGCACAAATAATATAGAGCTTTTCTACACTACCTGAGCACTCAAAGGTCTTTATACAATATGCCTCCATCTGTTCACACAAGCACTTTAAGTACTTTCTATCTAGATGTTGCATTCACACCACCACAACTTGGGGTCAGTATCTTGACCAAGGATATTTGGCATGCAGACTACAGGAGCCAAAGTTCGAACCACCAACCCTCCAGTTAGCAGATGACCTTCTCTACAGCTATCCCACCACAGACTAATGTAGACTTAATTCTTCAAAGAGAGGCTCCAGACAGCTGCAGCAGCAGGTGAACCAACTGTCAATTAATGACCCCTCAGCTGCTGTGAAAGGCTTCTAATCCTGTTAGTAATTTTAAAAGTTCATCACAAAAAGATAAAGTGCTCCATCCACTTTTTAAAGAGGCAGAATTCAATCTTTGAAATATTTTCATGGTAATGTGCTTCACAGTGTGATTCAGCACATTAAGACAACATTTGCCGTATTTCTCAGTACAACTGAAATCAGCAGTACTGACTCTCTCTGGACAGTTGAAATCTTTTTGTTACTTAAGGCACCATTCCTCCCTCTCTTCCTCTCATTTGTTGTGTGTGTGGGTTTCAGATGACTTTACCCTGTCTCCTTCTGAAACAGACCAGGTGAACTATAATGCACAACTATACTATACTACATACAGAGTTACTTTACACACTTTCCAGCATTATGTGGGAGATCTGTGCTGCTTTCCTTACTGGGAAAAACTGGGCTGCTCTAGAAGCTAGGTGGAAGCATGGCATGGGGCAGAGCTGAAGATCCTGCAGTGTCATGCTCCATTGGGTCTCTGATCAGACACATTTAGCAATTATATGTATTTTGAAAAGTGAAAGTGGAAGTAAAAGATCTACCCTCTACCACTTTATGTTCAAATCTATGTGTTTCCTACCTGTGGACAAAGCAGGGTTAAACTGAAAGTTGTTATGAAGGAAGTCCAAGGTATCAGAGAAAAAATGACAAAAAGCTTTTTGTAGTTTTATTTAGTTACACTATTTATTTAGAGACTGGATGATGAATGAAGAACAGATATTTTTGCAGAGAAAGTGCTGAATGTTTCCTTTCTGGCGAAAACTGCCACAGCCAAAGCCAATAAGTTGGACTCTTGGGCCACTTAATTGAAATTTCATGAGGACATGTGAGGCAGCTGAAGTCCCTGTGCATAACTTGGCTACAGCCAAGACCTACCCTCAGGATGATCTGAGAAAGAGATACAGGAGTCTATGGAACAAGGGAGTTTCCTACATTGGCTTCACTTTCTTCTCAGAACCCTCCTATAGTGTGACAGTACTTCTGGAGATCCATACTAAAAACTGGTCTTTCCACGACTCGCAACTCACTGTCCAGAAAGTACCCTGAGTAGACAGTCCAACTTCTCCTTGTAGATCTCCAAACTTCAGCATTGAGGTTCATAGATTACAAGGTGCACCTTCTGATGGTAAAACATAGAAACCAGGGGATATACGAGCTGCTTCGCAAGTGACTTTTCATGAGGGTTCAGATGTGAGCACTTTTAAATTTCAAAGACTGCCTTAGCAAAATAGAAAAATACTCACCAGTTTTTAAACCTTGTATCCTCCGAGGAGATGTGCTTAATGGCCAACTGCAAGAAAACAAACACAGGTGGTTTAGCTGCTACTTTCAAAGAGATCTGTAATGTGTGTGAGCATGTGCCTTTTTTTTTTCTTTTTCTTTTTTTTTTTGCCTGTCCCATTTGGTTCTTTAGCCATCAGAATTGTTGTCTGAAGACCAACAAGGAGACCCAATGGATTTATTTTGCCAAATGGATCATTGTGGCATTGCCGTATTGGTCCATTTGATCGACCTTTGTTTTTATTATTTATTTTATTTTATTTTCAGTTGTTATAGACGGGACAGACATGAGTGAGGGATAGGAAAGGGAGAAAGAAAGAGGAAGGAAAAGAAAAACAGAAGGGGAGAGGGACAGTGAGAAAGGGGGGGAGAAAAAAAATCTCCTGGATCCTGGTGTGAGTATGTGCTTATAAGACCTACTGGCCAAAACTTCCTCTCAAAGAAGCTAACGTGCAACAAACCTCCTACACCGATGGGATCAAGAAGAGGAGACGCGTCCTCGAAGTTGTCTAAAAATACATACACAACTTGTGTGTAACTTTACATTTCTCTTTACAATCCTATCTAGTCCTTGGTTTTAACACGCTCAGTGTTCAATATGTGTAATACTGCTTCTGTGCATGGTTACTCACCTTGCACAGAAGCAGTATTACACATTTAGTTTCAAACCATCAGCTTATCACCAGGCCTTTCTCTATCATTCTGACTGAATCCTTTACTGTCAGCTCGACGAGGTTCCTGTACCTTGCTATCTTGCTGAAATTCTCTGCTGCATCACCAGCTCTTTTCTTTCTCACATTAAGATGGTGTGGGGAGTCAGAGGACTCCTCTCTTTGACTCAATATCTTGTTATTCTCTATAAAATTAGAAAACATTTGTAGTTATTGTGTCAAACACCATGACCACTTGAAGTATGGTTTTGTACTGAGATTGATGAGTCATATCAACCCACACCGTGGTCAAGTGAAGAGTGAATGAGTTTACATGAGAACAAGTTTATAAGCCTGGGAATACACTGGGTGCCAGGGCCAACCATAAGAACTCAAGACAAAGTTTAATTCCACCAGACACACGTGAATATGTGCAAAGGGTTTGTCAACTAAACCCAGAGTGAACTTTCCATCTGCTCATACAAACAGCAGAATCAATCCGGTTGTTCAGTGATGACACGATGAATCCTACTTCCGGACCTAAAGTAGTCTGCGTTTAATATGGCTTCTGTGTTGTTAACATGTTTAATGTTATGTATTTTCTTCTATTTGATCTCAAAAAGCTCCTAAAACAGTCAGTGATCACTGTTGACCTCCCTCGGCTTTTACCGCTAGTCATTTATTTAAGCTCAGTTTTTAAAACCTTAGGATGTAACTACAGCCCAGCCCATGCAGCAGTATATGAATGACTAACCGCAATTACATTTGTTCCTGACCACCAAGAACACTCACGTTAACTTTTATCGAGTGGAAAAAAAGTTAGCTTGTTTATACTATGCTAACATAGCTGTGTCGCTAGCGGTCACGTAGCACATCATTATATACCAGCTAGCCAAACTTCAGTAACCCTACAAACGTCACTGCTGTTTAGTTTTCTGTCTTCATTTATGTTGGAAGTGATAACAGAGCTGTACGTTTTAATTTGTTTCCAAAACCCTGCAGTCAGGACATGCTATATTGTATTTAGATAGAAGCTAGCGAGCTAACTTCCTGCTAACTTCTAACTCCGTTAAATGTCATAAATTCCGTTTTCGTGGATGCCTGGATGTTAAACTCAATTGTTACACCTGGTAGAGCAGAACGCTGATCATTTTATTAAAGATGAAAGACTTTAGACAGTTTTTCAACTCTCAGTAATGCCACAGTGATCGTTTGATATATGGACCTGCAGCGGAGTTTAGGTCCAGATACGGCTAGTGACGTCAGACTGAACAACCGGATATTAAATATCAAATGAAAAGCATTGTCGAGGCTTTGCCAAGAAGCACTAAATTTAGGGGGTAGTAAGATGAATAAAATAAGCACCTCCTTGTGAAAATTTACAGGACCTTACAAAAATGATGTTTCAAACACGATTAAAAAATACAAATGCCTCCAAATGCTGGAAAAACAAATGTCTGTATTAAATCACTCAGTTACTGAGTGAAGACTTTTGCATTCATATGATAGTTTTAGGATATAAAAAATAAATTAACCTGCCTGTCAAAGCAGTCATGCCCCCAACTGGAACTTTAATAGAATTCAAAGTGATGAAGTCTACAAAATATTATCCCCATAAGGTTGTAATGAAGGGTGGAAACAGCTACATAGAACAAAACCATTTTTGAGACAGGTTGTAATCATTTTAATTTCAGTGCTCAGGTTGGGCGTTTCAACATTTTAATCTTTTGGGGTTTTACTCAGTATTAAATCCACTATCTGGTCAGTTTGGAGGCTGTTTTTAACTTCAGTGGCACATCACAGTGTTCCCTTGCTATAACGCGGTTCAACTTTCGTTGCCTCGCTGTTTCGCGGATTTTAGTGTGCAATTTTGCATGCTTTTTTTGCTTTTTGTTTTTACAGCGCATTGTGTTCTGCAGCCTAAATGGCTGTAGACCATTGTCAGTCGATCTTGTGCTGTGTCTCCTGTACAGTACAGCAGGATGCGTCCAGCTTGTCAAATTTTGATAAATCTTCGATCGCTAGCAGTGTGACTCTGAGGTGCTGTACTGTATTTGTAAGTTTTCTCCCAGACAAACACAACGATGTCAACAAAACGTTTTGCACCATCAAAGGCACCTGCGGTAGCACCCAAAAAGCAGAGGAAGATGCTAACCATAGCACAAAAAGTTGGACATCTGGACATGCTAAAGGAAGGTAGAAGTTACCGTATCTTTTGGACCATAAGGCGCACCGGATTATGGGGCGCATTAAGCGAAACAAAACAGTCAGATAAGTCAAACTTTACTCAACTTATTCTTCTTGCTTCCTCCACTTCCGTACCATTGATTCATTAATGTTGAATTCTCTGGCAGCTGCTCTATTCCCATGTTCTGGACCTGAAAACAGGGTTTGATCTTTGGTTTCATTCTGTAATACTGGACTTATTTTTCTAGAAAGGTTTCAACTTTGGGAGTGTTTAAACAAGAGAGAAAAGTGTGAAAATGTTCATACCTGTCTGAGAAAAGTGTATAAAGTGTGTAGTGAGGGGTTTTACAGTCTTAAAGCATCTCAATTCAAATTCAAATTCAAATTTTTTTATTTGTCACGTACACAGTCATACACAGTACGATATGTAGTGAAATGCTTGGACAACTGCTCGTGACCTAAAGAAAACAAAAAAAGGAAAAGGCTATGAATAAGAAAGGAAATAAATATGAAAAATTAAAAAGGGTAAATTTAACTAGGAAGGAATAAAATATAAATTAAGGTTAAAAATGAAATAATTGTACAACACAAATTAGAATGAAGGGTAAATTTAACTGGGAAGAATAAGATAAAGATAAATATATAAATTAAAGTTGAAAATAAAATAACTGTACAACAAAATACACAATACACAATATAGAACTATATAAGAATGTATGAAGAAATCTAAATATAAATAAATATATACACAATAACAGCAGCTGTACAAGTATTAACCGGAAATGAAGAATATAGTGACCAGTGTTGTGCAAAACCAAAGTCCAGAAAGTCCAGTGTGTGTGTAAGAACCATATGTGTGGGTCAGTACTGTGTGGTGGTGTGATTGAGAGACCGTATCGCCTGCGGGAAGAAGCTCCTCCTCAGTCTCTCTGTGTTGGTCTTCAGGGAGCGGAATCGCTTTCCTGACCTCAACAGAGAGAACAGTCTGTTGTTGGGATGGCTGAGGTCCTTCACGATCTTCCTGGCCTTGGTCCAGCACCGCCTGCTGTAGATTGAGTGCAGGTCAGGGAGCTCGGAGCGGATGGTGCGCTCAGCTGATCGCACAACCCTCTGTAGAGCTCGTCTGTCCTGCATGGTGCTGTTCCCGAACCAGGTTAAGATGTTTCCCGCCAGGATGCTCTCTATGGTGCACGAGTAAAAGTTCCTGAGCACCTTGGAGGGCAGTTGGAAGTCTCTCAAGCGTCTGAGGTGGTAGAGACGCTGTCGGGCCTTTTTCACCACGGTGTTGATGTGACAGGACCATGACAGGTCCTGCGTGATGTGAACTCCGAGGTATTTGAAGCTGTCCACTCTCTCCACTGGGCACTCGTTGATGACGGGGGTCTGGTAGTTCCTCTCCTGCTTAGTGCTGAAGTCCACTATCAGCTCCTTTGTCTTACTGACGTTTAGAAGGAGGTTGTTCCTCTGGCACCAGTTCTCCAGATTCCTAATCTCCTTCAGGTAGGCCGTCTCGTTGTTATCAGAGATCAGGCCCACCACGACGGTGTCGTCAGCAAACTTGATGATGGTGGTGGAGCTGGTAGTGGCCACACAGTCATATGTGTACAAAGAGTACAGCAGGGGGCTCAGAACACACCCCTGGGGGGCTCCAGTGCTGAGAGTGGTGGAGGCTGAGACATGTCCGCCCATCCTTACTGCCTGTGGTCTGCCAGTTAGGAAGTTGGAGATCCACTGACACATAGATGAGCTGAGTCCCAGATGCTCCAGCTTGGTGGTGAGTGTGGAGGGAATTATGGTGTTAAATGCAGAGCTGTAGTCTACGAAGAGCATTTTAACATAATTCCCCCTTCTAGTGTCCAAGTGAGTGAGTGATGTGTGGAGGAGATGAGAGATGGCATCGTCTGTGGAACGATTTGGACGGTAAGCGAACTGTAGTGGGTCCAGTGTGTCTGGTAGTGAAGAAATGATGAAGTCTCTGACCAGGCGTTCAAAGCACTTCATCACTACTGAGGTGAGGGCTACAGGGCGATAGTCATTGAGAGAAGCAGGGTGGGGTTTCTACGGGACAGGAACAATGATGGACTCTTTGAAGCATGTGGGGATCACCGACTGAGATAAAGAGATGTTGAATATCTCAGTGAACACAGGAGCTAGCTGGTATGCGCAGTCTCTTAGGATACGACCTGGGATGCCGTCTGGTCCTGCTGCTTTCCTGGTGTTCACTCTCTTGAAGGCTCTCCTTACTTCATGCTCGGAGATGACGAGCACGTTTCCGGTGCTGGCAGTATCTTCCTGTCTGCAGCCGTTAGCGCCGCTAACACTAGCATTGTTGGAGACCTTAGCTGCAGCCTCGAAGCGAGCATAGAAAGTGTTCAGCTCATCTGCCAGAGTCACGGCCGCGTTCGTCATACCGGTTGTTGGTGCTTTATAGTCCGTTATTGTCCTTAGTCCCCGCCACAGGCTCCCAGAGTCACTCTGTTGGAGTTGTGACTCTAGTTTCCTCCCGTAGCGCTGCTTCGCCTCTTTCACCGCCCTCCGCACGTTATATGACGCGGCTTTGTACGGGTCCATGTCCCCCGTCATGAGTCCCGTGTTGTAGGCAGCGGTGCGGGATCTCAGAGCGTTGCGGATGGTTTTATCCACCCACGGCTTCTGGTTGGGAAACGTTGTGATAGTCTTTGTCTCCACGGTATCATCCGCTAGTTTCCCGATGAATCCCACAACCGCTTCCGTAAACACGTTGACGTCATCGTCGGAGCTGTTTCTGAACATGCCCCAGTCTGCGTCATCGAGTGCGTCCTGTAACGCGGCCACCGATTGATCCGTCCAGCGCGCGACCTTCCTCTGAACCGGAACTTCCTGTTTTAGCCTTTGTTTGTATTTTGGCATGAGGAAGATGGCGGCGTGATCAGATTTGCCAAACGGGGGGCGGGATTGTGCCTTGTAGCCGTCCTTGACCGTAGTGTAGCAGTGGTCCAGTGTCCTTTCACCCCTGGTGGGGCAGGTGATGTGTTGATAAAAGTTCGGCGCTGCGCGTTTGAGGTTGGCGCTATTAAAGTCCCCCGTCACAATAAGCGCAGCGTCCCGGTGTTGTGTCTGGTGCTGTGTGAGTGCCTCATGCAGCTCGCATAAGGCGGTGACCGTGTCCGCTTGTGGTGGAATATAAACGGCACTTACAATGACCGATGTAAATTCCCGAGGTAGATAAAAAGGACGACACATGATGGACAGTAGTTCCAGATTTGGTGTGCAGGAGCGTGTGAGAGGAACAACGTTCGCACTGTTGCACCAGTTGTTGTTCACCATTAAACACACGCCGCCTCCCCTTGACTTCCCCGAGTCCCGTGTCCTGTCCATGCGGTGAACCGAGAAGAACTCGGCCGGCTGGATGGCGTGGTCCGGCACCGCTGGGTTCAGCCATGTCTCGGTGAAGCAGAGGAGATTGCAGTCCCGAATGTCTCTCTGGAACTTTATCCTGGCCCTGAGGTCGTCAAGCTTGTTCTCCAGTGACTGGACGTTGGCGAGCAGGATGCTAGGCAGAGGTGTGCGGTGTGCACGAGCTCTCAGCCTGTTCCTGACGCCGGCTCGCTTCCCTCTAGGCCGCCGCCGCTTCCCTTTGTTCTCCCTCGAGATCTCACTCGGCCAGCTCGGATCCGGAGTTAAAAACTTCGAATTGTGAGTACATTGTATACCAATAGAAACAAGAGTGTCACTGTCATACCTAATGTACCCAATGGTGATGATTTTGCCGATTTAGAAACGCTGAAAACTAACTTAAAAAACAAAGACAAAGAAAAAGTGGTCGGAGCAGTCGTGACGGCAGCCGACCTCACCGGCGCCATCTTATGATGGTCGGCATCTATAATAAATGTAAAAAAATAAAGTTGGCTACTTCGCTGATTTCACCTATCGTGGGTTAAATTGTGCAATAAACGAGGGATCACTGTGTATAAAACAATGAAAGACTTATTGGGCTCAGATTAAACCCCATTTTATGCCCCCTTTCTTTAAAACTGCTTTAATCTATAACCTCGTCATCTGTTGCTCGTTAGAATAAAACTGTAACGTAAGCTGCAAACCCAATCAAATCACATGATCCATTGATCCATTGCCTTCATCTTGTTCTTGTTGCTCGAAATTTGGTGGGCTCCAGGCCTGGAGATGTATGCTTTTGGCAAAGTGATGGAGTGCACCAACCTAAACCCAACTTCTCAAGGAGTCTGCACTTACTCTTACTGAACACTCAAAGAAATTTTACTACAAGCCACAATCACCTATTCACACAGCATTTTCCCCATATATTTATCACAAAATAAATTAGATTCCGAATAAAACACCGGGGCAATTTGGAGTTCATGCTCTTCCTCAAGTGAGTAGAGCACTCACCCTGCGCGCCCTGAGCAACAGCCAACAAGTTCTTCAAGACTGTTAGAAAACATGACTATTTTCAAGGAGCTGACAGTTAAAACCTCTATCTTTTTGTGTGCTATTTGAATGAATATTGACGAACAATAGACTGATACTTGGTCATTCTTTATGAAGAGAGTCTTTCTATTATTTCTGTCAGTTGTAGGACAAAATGAAGTATTTGAATTCACCAGGATTTGTTCTTTTGTTTCCTAATAAATGTGGTCAAACATGAGTTTTCCCTCTACATACAATGTCTGGTGTGTAGCAGTAAACTCAGTTACAACCACTTTCACAGGATGACTTTGGATTTTGGTTATGATTAGTGTTGGTGATGAGTTTCCCTATTTTATCTCCTTAGTGTCCTTGCAGTCCTGTTGGTTTCATTTTCATCTCTTGGTCTCGTTCTATGATCTACTTTTTCAGATGAACTGCATATGAATGCAACTGAGTGCATTTAACTGTTGTTTGACTGTAATTGTGGCTCAGAGTACTTTAAAAAAAAAAAAATCAAGGATTAAAAGCCATTCCAACTCATAGTGTCTTCATTTTCCCAATTCTACCGCAAAAATCGAGGCACTGTTTGGCAACATTTCCGTAGCTGAACAATATATATTTGTTCCAGTTTGCAAGGCTGTAAACAGCACAGAGATATACTTTCCATTACCTCTACATTACTCCAAACACCAGTCACCATGGCTCAACACCTGCAGCAATAAAGAATCGCTAAAAGACACACCAAACAGAAAGAATTGAAACACAATTTATAGTGGACCTATTTTGTCTATTTCTAGCTCCATATTTTTCATTCTTGGACTCTGGTAGGTTAACTCTGTATGATTCCTAATTTAAAAAACAGAACAAATAAAAAACAAACTTCAAACTAACTTTTTGTGATTGGCTCCCCACACTCTCTCACTTGACTTGTTACAGAGCCATAAGGATGTCATAGTGGTTGATACTGTTTACTACCATATTCTTAAGGGGGATCCAGCGGCGTCACAAAGAAGTCTGTATATAATGAAAGTGTTTGTGAGAAGTTTGGTTTGACAGAAATGCTCGAACCGTATTTATGATGCAGGATTTTAGTTTACTCCAAATAATAATAATATATACAAAAGAAATATTACAACTCTGCAACTGCTTTGTTTGATGCACTGCTGTAAAAACTGACTGAAATGTACAAACTGAGAGGACTACTCCACTGTCAGATGATTTTACAGGATATAAAGACTGAAATGTGAGCTGCAGATCAGTCGCTTAATCATGGAGCACAGCACTAAGGAGAAGAGACTGGAATTCACAGACCTGTGTCTCTAACTATGACATTTACAAGTGCAGTATGTATCTATGATACACAGACAAGTTTAGAAAAAAAGAAAGGCCTTTTAGGTCACACTTTTTCATATGCAGACTTTAAAATTTGAAACTTTAGCATCTATCTTTGTAACAATGTGTATACGTCAGAAACTAAGGAAAACCCCACTTTAAACAATTATTTAAAAAATTCTAATAATCCATCATGTGTGAAATGTGAGCAAATGAGGTACTGCTAACAAAAACTTCATTGACACTAACACAGCATTACAGAAGTGATTATGGAGGCAAAATACACCTCACAGAAATTACAGCTGTTAGAGACCTGTCTACAAGCGAAAATAAATGATGGATCGCCACTTAAATCGGTCACATCATTGCACATCGATCTGCTTTCTAAATGACAGTTACATCTGACTAGAGAAACTGCTGGCAGGACAAAGCTGTGCAGACGATTGGTGACAGCACATTAAAGGTCTCTGTGGTTCAGCAGTCAGCATTAATGGGCTTTTCAGGTCTTTTCTTCCACCAGTTTTCTCTGCACAAAGCTACATCATTACGATGGGGCGCCCAGCTACCAAGCACCAGGGTCAGACTTTTAAAGGAAATAGAATTGGCTCCAAACAAAGATATCACTGTTACTCACAACATCAAAGACAGAGCGTAGCAGTTTCATGTCCTACTTACAGGTCTCCACTTTCTGTAAGGGTCAGAAATTACCCTACGTCTGTTATTCATTTGGAATTCTTTTCATCTACCTTCTTGTTTCGCAGGGTTTCTATCACTGATCATCAGTGTGACTGATGGTAACAAGGTGCTCCCCCACTGCTGTGTCTGATACTGACTGGATGTGCGTGTCTTGAACCAAACCTAAGAACACAAATAAATAATCCATAAATGTTCAAACAGCACACACACATTCACTGTTTATATTCATTGTGCAGTGCTGGGTAAAGCAAAAATGGCTTTATGTCACAGTGATCAAGTGTGGTTGTATCATTGACAGTAGACAGAAACTTTATTTTATTATCTTAAACACCAAAAAATAATAATTTTTTTTTTTTTGCCTGTCCCGTTTGGCTCTTTTGCCATTAGAATTATTGTCTAAAGGCAAAGAAAGATGCCCAACGGATTTACTTTACCAAATTGACCATCCCAGCCTCGCTGTATTGGTCTGTTTGATTCACCTTTTATTGTTTATTTTATTTTCACTTGTTGAATACGGGACAGACTTGACTGGGGGAAAGAAGGGGAGAAAGAAAGAGGGAAAGAGAAACAGCTGAGAAGAGGGACGGGGGAGAAGGGCAAAAGACAAAAACCAACAGAACGGGCAGAAAAAAAAGAAAAGAAAAAGAAAATGCATATATCGATCACCTGGGTCACCTGCTGAGAAAGAAAAAAGAAAACAAGCAGAAGAGAACAAGAGTAATAGAATAAACAACATCACAATGATATATGGGAATATGACAGTAAATACTAAATGTTAAACATTATTGTGCAGCACAACAGAACACAGTGTGCTTTGAGGTAGGAGCCAAAAAGGGTGTAGTTTGTGGGTGTAATCACCCGTGTGTACACCTGTGAGCATGGACGCGCTTGTTTTTTGTTTTTTAAGAGGTTCCTTCATGTAATGATCTGCTAGAGGGTGTGGGGGGGCCACAGCCCCGTCCTCCAGGGCATGAAGCAGGTATGGAGGAGATCAAAACTCCAGACATCCAGAGGCCCCCAGAACACAACAGACCAAGGAAGACCAACAGAGGGGCAGCTGCGCCACTGTCCCAGAAAGAGCTGAGGAGAGTCCCAGATGAGGGCTCACTCAGCAGCTGCGGAGCAGAAGCCAGGGGGAGTTGCAGTGACGCGCCCGTGAGCTCCGCCGGCAGCCAGCTGTGCCTGAGTGACCAAGCCCCGGGCCGAGAGGCCGATGTCTGAGGGAGTCCGCCACTGGCAGGGGAAGTGGTGGTGGGGGGAGATAGGCCTCCAAACCTTGGAGGGCCTGAGGTGTCCCCAGAGAGGTGGCGTCTGATACCCAACCTGACATATAGACACAGACATACAGGCACACACAGACACAAACATCCATTCCCACCCTCATGCTCTCATATGCACTTACTCCACACTCAACCAACGTGGAGACAGACATAAAGAGACGCTGTACACACGATCACACTCCCCAAGCGTACTCTACGAACCCCCCAGTTCCCCCCTCCCCCCTGGAGGGGGGAACTGCATCCAGACCCAGGTGGTGTTACCCTTTTCCCTGCGGTGGGGAGAGGCAGACCGCCCCGACTCCGCAGCAGCAGGGAGGCCCCACATTCCAGACCAAAAAATAAATAAACAATAGTTCTTTACACTAAAGAAACAACCTTTGGGTTTTTGAAACAACTGCACTTCCTCCAGTAACCATATAAGGGTTGGTCGATTTACAGCAGAAATATTTTGGTCTCCATACATAATTCCCCAAAAAACTGTAATTGTAATTGTATTTTTTTTAAAAAATAAATTACTCCTTTAAACTGGATCAACAATTAAAGCATAATATATGTATTACTAGAGATGTGGTAATGTTATGTCCTTTTAGCTTATTTAAATGTTGAATTTGGTCTAATATTTTTAAGGTACTTCATTTAATGAAGAATTTGATTTACTCTCTGGTTAATAGTACTAAGACACAATTTGTGTGTCACCTTTTAAGAGTTATCATTAGTTGATATGTGCATTTTATATTGTAAGGCAGACGCTAAGGTAGCAAACAAGGGTGTCAAGGACCTGGGTCTGAGGGACCCAGGGTTCATGAGCAGTCTATGGACTTGTTTATGTCTGATGGGGTGTGTGAGTATGGTGCTGCTGTTCCTTGTTTCCCTGTGTGTGTGTGTGTGTGTGTGTGTGTGTGTGTGTGTGTGTGTGTGTGTGTGTGTGTGTGTGTGTGGTGTTGTCCTGGTTTTCCTGGCACACTAGGCCTGGAGGGTTGTTCCCGTTGGGAGGCTGGCCACACCCAAGGATCCTGCAGCTGATCAGGATCATGGGGGGAGCTACAGAGCAGTGTGGCTGAGCGTTCCTCCATGCTGGACTGTTGTGTGACTTCAGGTTAGTCTCCTTACAAGTTAGTGAAGGTTAGTCTGCCGCAATTGTGGTGTTTCTGACGGTTGCCTCTGTGTTTTCCTAGAAGGATTGCAGGAACAAGAAGGCAGAAAGCACGGCATGCTGTGACACTGAGGAGCAGAGACACGGGACACTAAGGCCACATCCACACTAATACGTTTTCATTTGAAAATGCCTTCCGTCCACACTGAGACGCCGTTTTTGGTCAAGGGAAATGCAGCGTTTTGAAAATGCTCTCCAAAGCAGATACATTTGAAAACGCTGTTTTCGCATCGCAGTGTGGACAGAGAACCCGGAGGCCTTTCAAAAACGAGGACACATTTTAGTCATGTGATGCAGTCATGTGACCAATTAAATTAAGATAGCGGAGGGCATTATACAGCAGTTGTTTTGTTTGCTTTCAATTTTGACAGCCCTGTTAAAGATTAATATCAGTTTGGACATGCTCCACATAGCTTTTCTTCAAATTCTTTAATTTTCACTTTTGCAATTTTGTCCTTTTGTGTTACTCGCAGCAACAATTCCACCTCATTGCTAGTCCATTTAAAAAACTTTAAAAAAGCTTTTCCTCAACATTTTGCCGCAACATTTCAACGAGCCGGAAAGTAAATAAACGGCAGACAGAAATGAGGCAGGTCGAATTGTCTTGCGTTTCACGCATGCGCAGTACTGGAACGTAAGCGTTTTCAGCCGTTTCAATGTGGATGCACAACTCTGTGAAAACGACTGAAAATGATAGCATGGACGCGGAGCGTTTTCAGATGAAAACGCCATTTTCAAATTTATCCGGGCTAGTGCAGACGTAGCCTAACAGTGGGAAGAAGGCACGGCACGGGAGTCGGGAACACACTGGGGATTTATTATTGTAGTGTATAATTTGCTTCACTTTAAATAAACGCATTGCTTTCATCGCACAAAGTCCAACATTTTGTTCCTATTTCCTCGCATCCCCACAGTCTGCCAGCGCAGCCCTGACAAAGGGAAGGAAAAACTCCCTTTTAACAGGAAGAAACCTCCAGGAGAACCAGGCTCGGGGAGGAGCAACTAGCTACTACGACTGGTTGGGGTAAGAGGAGGAAGACAGGACAAAAGACATGCTGTGGAAGAGAGCCATTAACAGATTGTGAGGAAGAAAGGTGACTGAAGAAGGAGTACTTAATGCATCATGGGAATCCCCCAGCAGCCTACACCTATTGCAGCATAACTAGCTAAATACGCTATCTCACAAAAGTGAGGACATCTCTGACATTTTTGTAAATATTTTGTTATATCTTTTCATGGGACAACACTGAAGATATGACACTTTGATACAACATAAAGTAGTCAGTGTAAATTTGCTGTAACCTAAAAATAAGTCAACATACAGCCATTAATGTCTAAACCGCTGGCAACAAAAGTGAGTACCAGAAGTGAGTCTTTACCTTGGTCTTGCCTTCATCGTGGTCTTGACTAGACCTGGTATAATCTCCAGACAGTAAATCAGTATAACTCTCCTACAGGTATAAAGCTTCAAGTATAGTTTGAATTTGTAAGATGCTGAGGGTTGCAACGTCAATTTAGAGAGTTATGTATGCCTATGGCACAAAGCAGCAACCTTAATAGCAACCTACATAAGTATTGCTTACTCACAAAAGAATCACTCAGGAGCATCCCAGACAGCTACACTATCACACACAATCAGTTTGTTTTTATAGCTTAATCATTTCCCAGCAAACGTCTTCAACTTGAGTCTGAGCCTCATCACAGCGCAGCTGTTGTAAACTTTTTAATGTAAAAGTTTGATCCTATTCATCACTGTCTGAGCCAGTCAGTGATTGCACTGAGGCACACCATATATTATTTGTCAAATTTGTTTGATATTCCTACACTGGTCAGCTCTATTTGTTACTGTAACTGGGGATTTTACTTTCCAAAAAGGAGGGGCTTGGTCTTCTTGGCTCCACCTAGTGGAATGGGTTCCTTGTGCTCACTCTTCAGCCTGCAGATCAGTTCCACGTCAGCATCATCAGTTGCAGTATTAGGGCCAGCTTCAACACACAGTCTTCACCAGATTGTCAACTCTTAAATTACAGTTTTTTCTGATTGCTTAAGCACATTTTTTGTAACTATTGGCTATTTTTGCAAAACTCTACACACAAATAAGAAAACCTGTCACCCAATTATCAAAACATTGTAGTTCTCTTGCAAAAGCGAACACAGCTAGATTAACTCTTCACACCTTCGTAAAAATGGTGTTTTTGTATCAAACAGTACACACAAGCCATCATCTACACAGCAAATTCAAAAGTGTTAAATGTTTTGGTGTTAATAGTCTTCTTGCAAAAGTAGAGTTAATTTTACTCTAAGCAGAGTCACATTCTTTTAATGTAACTCTGAGGTGTAAAATGATAGTAGTTAAAATCGAGTGTTAAAAATGAATGTTTCTATGTCAAATCTGGAGGTGTTACAATGGAAACATTAACTCTTGACCTCTTAACTCTGAACTCCTACAGGGGCTATGACACCAATAGAGTAAATTCACAGACTCCGCCCCCAGCACGGCTCCAATCGAAGCTGAAGTGAAGCCGTTTCAGAACATTTTGCTCTACATATTTGAGTTGTTTGCCATGCTTGGTAAGTAATTTTTTCAAAGATTGTTTCAATTATTTCTATTAGCTTTTACTTCTGTGGCTCTTTGGAGTTGAGACAAAGCTGTGTGAAAGGCATTAGCCATGTTGCTCGGTGATAGCATAATATTCTGTTTTAGCTAGCTGAAAGGTATTGTTTGCGGGCAAATACCACAGCCTTGAAAAAAGCTTGCATGTGAATTTTCAGTCAAACTTTTGGTCAAATACACCTGACTGGGTTCTACGTTAGCATAGATCCCTCCAGAGTTTTGTGCACACGGTTTAGGTAAAAATGAAAAAGGTTGAGGTTTTACATTTAGTTCAGTATTACCTGTTGCCTGTGTCCTTGTCTTTTGGGAAAATACTTTACACAAGTAATGGCTCAAAGAGGATTCCTTTTCTTTTACTGTGCTGCAATTGTTTACTGGATTATTTGTGCCATTAATTAGTGTCAACTAATTTTTATTCAATCTCCGCACAGGATATGCTTGTGAAGATGGAATATGGGGGAGAGCAGAAGTGCGTTGAAGTTCCACAGAGGGATGAATGAAGGACATGCATATTGTATTGAAGAAATAAGTGATGAGAATGCTGTTATTTGCATTTACCATGTCAGACCTTTTGATAAACAAAATTCTAATGAAAGTGAGAACATGTATACTGTTACATCTTTCAGAAAATGTTTTGAAATTGTGGTGCACAGTTCAGAATAAATGTTTTTCAAAAACCATTGCATCTTTTTAGTAAAAGTTCAGAACAGTAAAATTCCCGCTTTTTAGAATGAATTAGAAGATAACTCTTACGTAGTTAAACTAAAATACTCTTTGAGAGTTAATATATAAACTCTTAACACCAAGTGTTAAATTATCAACTCCAGACAGATTTGGTGTTTAACACTAAATCAGAGTTAACGTACCAACTCTCCAAAAAGAGTTAAATTAACACTCTCTGGTGTGGACCCATATACACATTTAATAGTGTTGAAATCAAATCCGACAGTGTTAATTTGGACATGCTGGATTTGCTGTGTACTAAGCACACAATGCGCCAACTGCACACTGGTGGTATGAATACAAAACACATCTGGCTTTTGCTTTCTCTGTGTACAGATGTTAATTTGAGGTCACACTTTTGTCATAGTGTCATACAAGGATCCAAACTTCAAGTATTGGTGTTTATTCACACTCATCAAAACCAAGACAAAGTCAGAACACAAAATGGGAATTTCACAAAAAAAAGGAAAAACAAAGACAATCAGCCTACATCATGTCGTCTTTCTGGGTCCGGCCACAAAATTTCGTCCACATCGCATGCGATATCCTCCAGTCCAAGGCACCGGGGAAAATATCTCCTTGAATGCCGTATCCAGGCCTGACATGATACTTGATCAATATCTCCACATGCCTCCTCCATTGCCTGTAAAAGGGCTACCTGTTGATGAGGATGACGGTCGTACACTTTCCAGCGCCAGGCAGAGAAGAACTCCTCGATGGGATTTACAGTTTTTTCTGAATGCTTAAACCCTAACTGTGATTCCTGTAGCACAATCTCTAAAACTATTCAGACTTATAGCAAAACCACTCACTGAGTTTGCAAAACTAAAAGCACAAAAACTGCTTTGCACTCAGTTTGCAATTTTGTAACACACACTTTGCAAAACTGTAGGCACAATTCACTGCACAACACTCAATTACCAAATTTCCAACACACTCCTAGCAAAAGTATACACATGTATGGCTATCATTAACACTAATTTGCCAACTGTCTGGCACACTTTCACATGTGAAAACTTTTTTAGATAATTAGTTCACTTTGCAATCAGCCTAAGCACTATAATACAGGTAAGCTGTGTGTGCGGAGTACAATGGAGGGAGCAGAAAGAGTGAGAAGTAGAATTGCTGATGACATCAGAGCTACAATAGTGGACCATGTAATCAACCGTGGAATGACCCTGAGGGTAGCTGGCCAACGGGTCCAGCCTAACTCGAGCCGCTACACTGTAGCAAGTACCATAAGGACATCTTGAAATGAGAATCGGTTAGTACAGTCACCTCGCACAAAGATTTGTAGCACTTCCATATGCCAATGAGAAACACACCAATACCATTGATGTAAAAATACTGAAATTGTTACTTTACAGAATTGCTAGATGACCAGATGCTGGGGCAGAGGAAGCATGTTCACTGCAGACCAAGTAACCCATATAGTCATTATGGCGATTGCAAATAATCCTATACTTGGAAACAAACACTTGTGTTTGTTTTGATGTGTGTGAATAAACACCAGTACTTGAAGTTTGGATCCCTCTATGCTTATGGATCTATGACAGAAGTATGAGCTCAAACTGACATAGCCTACCTTGTGCACAGAGAAAGCAAAAGCCAGATGTGTTTTGTATTCATACCATCAGTGTGCAGTTGGCGCATTGTGTGCTTAGTAGATGATGGCTTGTGTGTACTGTTTGATACGGAAACACCACTTTTACGAAGGTGTGAAGAGTTAATCTAGCTGTGTTTGCTTTTGCAAGAGAACTACAATGTTTTGATGATTGGGTGACAGGTTTTCTTATTTGTGTGTAGAGTTTTGCAAAATTAGCCAATAGTTACAACAAATGTGCTTAAGCAATCAGAAAAAACTGTAAAAGCACTTTAGAACAACACACAGCAACACTACATATGAGCGAGAGTCGTCACCCCCCCCGTTCTCTGTTAGCCATCAGGGTGGAGGGGCTGGGCGGAGGTCTTAGCCGTCCAATTGGTGTTTGGGATGCGGAGCCTCCCTGCTGCTGCCGGGGGAAAGGGTAACATCTCCTGGGTCTAGGTGCAGTTTCCCCCTCTGGGGCGAGGGTACCTGGACCTGGGTTGTAAAGTATATTTGGGGAGTGTGATTGTGTGTATATTGTCTATTTGTGTCTGTCTTCACATTGGGTGAGTGCTGAGTATTTGTATATATGTGCATTAAGGGGGAATGTACTTTTGTGTCTGTGTGTGCCTGTACGTCTGTGTCTACATGTCAGCTTGGATCTTAGACTCTACCTCTCCGAGGTATGGAGGCCTATCTCCCCTCACCACACTCCCTGCCAGTGGCTGATGCCCTCAGACGTTGGTGTGTTGGTGGTTCTTGGTGTCTGGGGCTAGGCGCTCATGCATGTACCGGCTCACTCCTGGTGGCCAATTGGCGGGCCTCTCTGGCTGTGCCGGTCCTCTCTGGCACAGCTGGCTGCCAGCAGAGCCCGTGGGCACGTCACTGCAACCCCCTCTGGCCCCTGCTCAATGGCTGCTTTGGGGCTCTCCTCAGCTCTTCCCAGGAGGGTGGTACGGTTGCCCCTTTGGTGGTCCTCCTTGGGGGCTTCTGGATGTCTGGGGCCTGGATCTCCTTCATACCTGCTTCATGCCCTGGGGGACGGGGCTATGGCTCCCCACACTCCCTAGCAGATCGTTACATGGAGAAACCTTTTGAATACAAGCGTGCTGATCCACACAGGTGTGCACACAGGTGTACACACGGGTGTTCACAGACACAAACTACACCTTTCCTGGCTGCTGCCTCAAAGCACATTGTGCGCTGTTGATCTTGCGTACTGCACAATTTTTGTTTGTTTTCTCTTCTGTTTTTTCTTATCTCCATACAGGTGATCCAGGTGTTTTGTTTGTTTTTCCTTTTTTTTTCTTCCCCCCTTTCTCACCATCTCTGCTCCCCTTTATTTTTCTTTCTCTCCCTCTCTTTCTTTCATTCTTTCTCCCTGTCCTATCCCCCAGTCATGTCTGTCCCATGTGTAACAACCAAAAATCAAATCAAATAAATACATAATTATAATAAAGGTCAATCAAATGGACCAATATGGCAAGGCCATGATGATCCCATTGGTAAAGTAAAGCATATTGGCATCTTTCTTGGCTTTCAGAAAACAATTCTGACGGCTAAAGATCCAAACGGGACAGGCAAAAAAAAAACCCAAAAACAAACAAACAAACAAACAAACAAAGAAAATCTAGTGTGACAAAAATCAAAACATCTACTGTCTTATAAAATTTGAAAGTTTAAAAGTTGATTTTTATTATACTTCATTTTATGTGCAGGAACTGTGAATATACAAGTGAACTTACAGTGTGCATCACACATTGCCCCTGTGCAACTCACCTGAAACTAATCGGTGGAAATCATCAGAAGGCATTTCTGACCAGTTCGTCCACTCACCCATGTTGGTTACAAGCTCACTCTTCTCGCTCTGTATCCCAGTCTTGTGTGTACTCACCTTGATTTCTATGTGCCGCAGCTTCCTCATCACACCACTGTTCCACACTATAACTGAACTCGCCTTTCGGATACTGGTCACAGCTCTCACTGGATTCACGCTCCAATCTCCAGGAAGGAAATCCTCACCACGCTCACCAACATCCCCTCCTGCCACCATAGTTCACAGGGAGCCCTAATATTTAGGTCCGCTCATCTACTCTGCACCCCACTCGCCACTCGGACCTTTGCCTCCCCCTCCAAGCCTAATTCTCCACCTGCAAAGCAAGCCACGCAGAAACCTCATTACAGCTATTTTCCCTGGACAAATCCATGAACTAATCCCCTTTTCCTCTCTCCTCAGTGTGACCTCTAGATTACCACGCCACCAGCGACACCCTGAGCTCCACATTCTTAGGCCACCATGCTAGGTTACCTTACCATGAATCCCTTGTGAAGTATAGCTCTGTGTTTTCTTGTATCAAATGAAGTTTTGTGTCAATTTAACTCTGCCATGTCCGCACTTGGTTCAGCACTAAAAGTTTCAGACTAGTTTCAGTAATTGTGCAAATGTACTGTTTAAAAGGTTGGGAAACCTGCAGTCAGAGGAGACTGAGACTATGACCCCCACTATGACCCTCCCCCCCGCCTAATCCAATGCTCCAGATGGAAAATCCCCAGACACTCACTTGGCTCATGACAAACCTAGTTGCTATTTGTTCTAACAAATGAGAAAACTATGCAATAGTGATCAGAGATACAATCTACAACATTTGCAATGGTGACATTGAGACTTCTGGAAAATAAAAATATCAAATGTATGATATTTTGTATGTATGGGTCCATTCACATTGTTGTTTAAAATCACATGATGAACTGTTTCACGTCAGAGTTGCTGCTTTTTTTGTGTACCATGCCAGTCACTTGGTTCCAGGACAATTTACAATTATACACAGTGTCTTATAGTTTTACAAACTACAGTAGTTGTAGTCATCAAACTCGTAAAGCACTTTGTACACAAATGCTACCTGCCCTTGAAAATGTATGTGGCAAACTATCATAATGATACATTGTGGCCTGTATATATTGTCGTGTTTGTCTATTGTGGAAGCACTGCATTGGCTCTTAGCTTGACCTTTGAAGTCTCTATTTAATCCCCCCCCCCTCTCAGCAATAGCGGAGCAGGTAGTTTATAAAAGATCCCTTAAAGCACATTTAGATTGTTTCCTTTTTCTGGTGCCACCAGCAATTCAAAATCTTCTCAAACACTGTGAAATATTTCAGAGGGTGGCAGGACTGGCAAAAAATATGTATAAACATTTATGAACACAATGTTTTTTATGATCCTTTTACTTTTGCAGTGAGCATCGAAGTTCAAGCTGGCATAAATCGTTTTGAATACAACCCTTTTCCAGTTATTGGATGAACAGAAAAGTAATTTGGTACAGGCATTAATTCTGCCTTCCAGGATGATCCCTAAAGCAATGTTAAACATTATTATAGTCAGACAACTCATGTTTGAAATTATTTATTACAGCAGTAGAAGGTTGTTTGAATATCATATACTGTAACGTGTTAAGGGTTTGGTGTCCAGGCTCACTCCCCACAAATATGTTACAGGTCAGCAGTAGGACTGACATGTCAGAGGGACTGTGAGATATTCTCTGAGATAAATAAATTGGGGATTGTGTGTGAATGATATGAGGACATATGAAGCAGTACAGCTTGAGATGAATGCCTGTATTGAGTATGGCATGCTTCAAATATAAAAAAATGGATGTAGCCCCCACTGGTTTCTGGGTTGTCACACATTGGCTTATAAAGTCCCATTATGAAGCACTGTGCTAAATATATTTGCCATCACTGTCATGATCCTGGGTTTACACTCAGCATTTTGTACTTGGACTTTGGGGATTCTGTAATATTCAGAGTTTCTGATTTTGTCCTTTGTGTTGGTCATAATAGTTTTTATCCCTCTGTTGATGTTCCTAACCTCCTGACTACCAGCAATGCAAATTTGTCCTCTGTAGAGGACCTTTCTAAACCTGAATATCTCCCATGCACTGCATACTACAGAAGTGCTTCCTTTTGGTGTCTACAGAGGACATTTAGGGCTTTCCAATAATACCAAATGTGAAAGGGTGGAGCTTTGGGAACTTTAGTTTTTTCATTAAGGAACATGGCAGCCATCGCTGCAAGCACATTTTATGGGAAGAAGAAAAGTAAGTGCATAAAACTTCTTATTAAGCAATTTTTAAATAAATGTTGTTAACATATTTTAAATAAGTCTCTTAATAACACATTAAAACATAATATGCTTAATTCTAACTTCACTTTAGTATAGTATTGAAGTGTTTAAAAAATGTCCTCCGTAGTGGACATTTGTAGTCATTTCCTCCATTTTGTTCTGTTTTTTTAAATGACCAGAAAAGGAGTCCTTTTTAGACGCAGAAAGAAACTTATTGCAGTTTGATGAGGGAAACCCAGATCTTGAGTTGTCTGATGAAGAAGATCATAGGGAATAAGCTCTTGAAGAAGAAAGAAGGAGGAGCATCAGGGATGGTACTCAGACCTGAACTTGCTGTCATTAAGTGGTTGGACAACAAGCCAGTTGTCATGGCATCCTCTGCCTATGGCAATCAACCTCAGGACAGACGCACAAGATGGTCTAAGAAAAACAAAAGGTTTATCCATGTGCCAAGGCCACTGGCAATTGCTGAGTACACTACCAATATAGGTGACGTGGACCTTGTTGCAGAATGTTGAGTTTCTACAGGATGGTCTCTCGCACTCAGAAATTGACAGTATGTGCAGTTCTCTACTTTTTGATCTGGCAATCACCAACTCGTGGCTTCAGTATAGCAATGACTTGCAGTTTTGGGGGGAAGAACCCACTACAGTTCCTTGAGTTCAAACTTCTCCTTGGTGAACAGTTGAAGCAAATATTTGCCATCAAAGTTCATTTTTACATGTTTGGCCTTCCAATGTCCTCTGCAGTGGACATGTGATATCTAAAAAATGTAAACTTTTTTTTCCCCAAAAATTATTTCAGTCTTCTAATTACCTTACAAACATTGGGGGATTTAAAAATTTTTTTGATTGGACAACATTTTTTTCCTGGTATTCAGGACTAAGTCATCTTTAGGTTTCTGTTGTTTTGCCTCCCTGCTGTTCCATGCCCACATATAGTCTTGTCTCTATATTTATTCCCCTATTCCCCAGTCGTGTCTCTGTGTTTACCTTGCTCCATCTGTTGCCTGTATTAATCCCTGCAGTCTGCTTCTCAGTGTGTGTTTTGCATAATTCCAGTTTTACTTTGAAAGTCACTTGTCTTATGTGCAGCATGTTCTACTGCGTTTCCTCGTCTCGTTAGTTAGAGTACTCTGTGTTCCCTTCTGTGGTTTGTGCCATACATATATATATATATATATATATATATATATATATATATATATAAACTTAACACTCAGCTCGCCCCTGCGGGCAGTTTATCCTTCAAGCTCGGACCTGGGAGCTTGAGGGTCCTGCGCAGTATCTTAGCTGTTCCCAGGACTGCGCTACATCGATCACTACGGCCGTCTTCTTCTGTTTGTCTACCACCACTATGTCCGGTTGGTTAGCCACCACCATTTTGTCCGTCTGTATCTGGAATTCCAACAGGATCTTAGCTCGGTCATTCTCCACCACCCTTGCTGGCGTCTCCCATTTTGACCTCGGGACTTCCAGGTTATACTCGGCACAGATGTTCCTGTACACTATGCCGGCCACTTGGTTATGGCGTTCCATGTATGCCTTGCCTGCTAGCATCTTGCACCCTGCTGTTATGTGCTGGATTGTCTCTGGGGCATCTTTACACAGCCTGCACCTGGGGTCTTGCCTGGTGTGATAGACCCCAGCCTCTATGGATCTTGTACTCAGAGCTTGTTCTTGTGCTGCCATGATTAGTGCCTCTGTGCTGTCTTTCAGTCCAGCTTTGTCCAGCCACTGGTAGGATTTCTGGATATCAGCCACCTCCTCTATCTGCCGGTGGTACATACCGTGCAGGGGCCTGTCCTTCCATGATGGTTCCTCGTCTCCCTCCTCTTTCTTGGGTTTCTGCTGCCTGAGGAATTCACTGAGCACTCGGTCAGTTGGGGCCATCTTCCCAATGTATTCTTGGATGTTCGTTGTCTCATCCTGGACTGTGGTGCTGACACTCACCAGTCCCCGGCCCCCTTCCTTCCGCTTAGCGTACAGCCTCAGGGTGCTGGACTCTTGCCCACCGATGCCTTCTTGTTCCAGTAGCCCACTTCTCGTCAGGGTGCCTTGGTTCCTCAACACCTGACGCGGACCTTGTTGATCCGGGCGACGTCCGAGCCGGCATGCCTCCATATTTATCTGTCTCGCTCATGTATGCGGTAGGCTTGCTTAGCATAGGGGGTCTAGCCTTAGGACCCTTACTGGATATGTATGTGTATATGTATATATGTTTAGATAAAAAATTGTGCTCTGAAACCCAAGAGCAGAGACATTACAAGCACCATCCAAAATATAGTCAAGTAAACACCTGATATTAAAAATGCAGAACACCTGTGTTCTAACATTTGCTTACTGCCAGCAATTAATGGCAAAGAAAGCCACTTTAAATGACATTAAGTACACATCTCCCCCTCAAATTAAACCACAGAACTGTCTAATATGGGCCATTGTAATGACTAACAGGGTTCTAATATAAAAGCATTCTTATTGTTTTTCGTTTTAAGGCCCAGTTTAGCTTAGGTTATGTTTACAAAACGCCTAATCTATTTAAAATTCTGCCGTTAAACCTGTCTTAGAGAGCCCATCTGTCAGAACGGATGTGAACATTTCTTCCACCACTGGTTTCTGAAACCAGGATGTGATGCTTTACATGTTAAGCAGCAGGATGTGGTAGATTGTAGCCTCATGAAAACCTGGCTCCAGTGAACTCTGTAATGCTACTGTCATCTCCCAGTGAAGCTGATGATAGTGTGGCTGTCAGGCACATACACTTGCCCCGATTGGACAGCTCTGGTTGACATACTTGTAAGGCATGACTGTCATCTTAGTGTGGCTTCTGTGGGGTTTTCTTTTTTCACTAAGCCTGAAATTATAGTAAAAGTAAAAGGTGATATTCTAAAACATAAAATAATTTTACACTACTATTGGATTATATCTATACATTGCAGATTATTTATAAATATATTGGGTAATACAACTATGTGTACATAATGTTACAAACAAAACCAGAAGAAATGTCACGATGAAATGAATTTGACCAAAATGTGGGTTTTATAATAACAATGGTAGTATTTAATGTATGGGAACCTTTTTTCTTAAAAACAGAAAATACAAGTCTGTTTTCTTTGTTTCCTTCTTTGTTTCCAGTGATCACAAAGATTCTTTATAATGTTTCATTACTTTACCAATTCTTTTCTTTCTTTCTTTCTTTCTTTCTACTTTTTTTCTACTTTTTCGGATTTTTCTATCTTTCTTGTGAAGGTCCAGTAAGTTTCTTCCATTCACCCCTTTCCACATATGTCAGTGATGCCCACGGGAATACTGAAGAGTCCTCAGACAGTAAAGTTGGGCAATATGTAAAGATTTTCCAACCAACATGCATCAGTCCAATAACAGACGATAGGCGATATATTCACGCAGGTGACTTTTTGATGGACGTAATGTAATCATGCATGGACTGATTTGCGTGTTTAGAATTTATAAGTTGTCTTTGGAGGGAATATTTTACCTTCTTTTCTTGTTTGTTTCAGTATTAATATAGCTACTTTTTAGATTTTTCATTTATTTATTCATTTATTCAGATGCGCTAAATCGCACAAAAGACAACATTACGTCAGAGATTTTTTTTAATGTTCACTGGAAGACACATTTTGATTTTTAACTTGTGGGTTTTTTTTTTTAATTTAGATAAAATGTTTTTTTTTCTGAGCATAGGCTGCTGCCTTTCTTTCTGTTATGAGTTTCAGTAAACAAATTGCTGCATTTGGGCGCAGCTGAAAGAGGGTGCTGTTAAAACAGCGCTGACTGCATCTCTTAGCTTCAGCCAACAACATTAACAAACGTACTCATTGGCAAATAAATAAATAAATACACTCTACTTTTGTATACACTCTTTTTGACCAGTCATTGAATTTGTTTGTCATTATAAGTTAGTAAAGCACAGAAAGAAAGCAGCTGTAGACACTGACAGGCCACCAGCCTGGTAAGTTGGGTAAGTGGAGATTTTTAGACAGTGGAGGTCATTTTGTAACAAATATTAAAGCAGCTGTTATTTACAGAACGTTTTTGCTCCAGGAGTGCTGCATCTTGCTCAACTTAGTGGTGTATTCAGGCTAATCAAACACCTGACACGGCAACTCTCATCTGAACACAGAGGGGCCAACCTATTATTGATCAAACTCTAAGTGCTGAATGCATTGATCATCTATTTTAAGTGTTCCTACACTGTGGAAAGGAATATTAGTGTGCACATGAACTGGTGCAGGATGTCTAAGTTGCACTGACAATATGGCTTTTATAGGCAATATTCAGATAAATGCCTATTAAAGCTCCTAGACCAGGCTGTATTCCTCTGCGCTTCTTAACCAGCCCATTGCCTCCTAAAGAGCATTGAAATGTCACACATCCACAGAGACAAATGCTGATTTATGAACTGTCACTGGCTATAGCCAATGAAGCCCTCTCCTATCAAGGAAGTTGGTTGTTAACAAGAATGTTTCAGGTAATGGTTATTTATTGCATCCTAAGTGCATGAACATTAATATTCCTGAGTCTGATACTGAGTATGTACCATTTTTAACTCTTGGAATGTTACTGGAAATTCAGTTCTTAGTAGATTAATTCTCTGAGGTCTGATTTATCATTGCTGATGAAACCATAATCTAGCCTTAACACTAACTCTAATGCTGTATGTTTTGTTTGTATTTAATTACTCTACCAAGTCTTGGCAGTCGGGGAGCACAGACAAAATGATTCTGTACTCAACAACAAAGGAAGGACTCATCCAGGCTGGAGAAACTGATCAGGAGGGCTAGCTCTGTGGTCGGAATGAAGCTGGACACTCTGGTGACAGTGGCAGAGAAAAGGACATTAAAGAAACTGCTGGACATTATGGACAATGCTGGGCATCCTCTGCACACGGCCATTAACAACCAGAAGAGTCTGTTCAGTGACAGGTTGCTTCTCCCAAAGACAAGAACTAACAGACTTAAAAACTCCTTTGTCCCACACGCCATCAGACTGTTTAACTCCTCTCTGGAGGGGAGAGGGAGGGGAGACAGGAGGACAAAGGAGGGGGGAACAACTAAGCTGTAGTGCCTCTTCACCTCACTGTGCAATACCTTGTGCAATACTTTTTGTAAATAGTCAACGGTGCAATAGACTCAATACTTGAAATGTGCAATTCACTTGTATTTTTATTTTTATTCCTATTTATTATATTTATCCCCTTCGTATATTTTATTTATATTGTCTCTGTATTTATATATATGTGTGTGTGTATAACTCTGTAACTTCTGTCGGTGCTGTGCTTTTTTGGAAATCGAATTTCCCAGAGGAACCCACCCGAGGGATTAATAAAGTTCTATCTAATCTAATCTAATCTAAATGCATAGTTTCTTTTTCAAAATAAGTCTTTCTTGCCTTTCTTTAAGGGATCTTATGAAAAACTGGCACATAAATAGGATCTTTTGGGGCAGAAATACATACATACAGCTCTGTATAAATCATTTTTACTAGAAGAATGTGCAAACATAGATACTATATAAAGGCTAAGAAGTATAAAATTCAAAGTTTTAAATTGAACATTTGGTATGATTTCCTTTATTCTTTGACACAATCTGAACTCTCTTAATTCCAAAGTTCTTTTTTCTTGTTTTCCCCTGTTAACATAATCCTACACAGCCTCAGTGTTGAGGTCTGGGCTCTGGGAAGTTCAGTCCATGACTGTTCCACTGTTAGTTTTTCAATCCAGGGACACTTCTGTTTTCACAATGTGCCTGGGATCATTGTCATCTTCAAATCCAGATCCTTTCCAGATGGTACTGCATGGTGGATCCAAATCCGATGGTACCTCTATTCTGCATTTATAATTCCATTGACTTTAACAGGATCACCAACAGCCATTCTTACGTTGAGAGCACATCTGAGCAGACTTCAGCAAACAGTAGATGGGTGAACTGAAGATATACTAAAGAAAGGATCTTTCAAGCCTTATGTCAGGACAATGCTTCCTGTGGATGAACTAGCTTGCCCTAGGAACTCTGTAAGAAGCATGAGCCTACTTTGCCCAGTCCTACTCTGCTTTACCTCTTGATCAACTTCCTGAACAGTTTTCAATTACAGACCATTTCTCTCCCCGAACTGCTTCCTCCAGCTCTTAATAAGCCCCAACGCACCCACACCCCCAGAATTCAGTAATGGACATTTCAAATACTTATTTCACACAATGACATGTAAATCAATTTAAAACTTTTATGCAATTTTTTTCTGTTTTTTTCTGTCTACTTCCATTAAACTATATATAGTGCTTGCGTTGTAAGAAGTGCTTTATCAGTACTCACTCTTATTTGATACTGAAATGTCCCATTTTGGCCTCTTGTCAAATTCTTTATCTCAACTTCACCACCTTTCCTCAGTTACCAACTGCAGACATCATGATCTAGCAATTTAATGATGCACAAGATTGATGTTCATGCACAAAATCACACATTATCTAGCTTGGTATAGACAATTTTGGAGCTCCAGCACTATGTCATGTTGTCTCTTCGTCCATTGATTGTATGACGTCTGCAGAGTGCTTCTGGGTTGTGTCTCCTTGGTTACTAAATAAGAATACTGGTGCAAATGAGATGTTGTTAAGAAACAGCAGGAGGACAATGTGAAGAACGAAAGGGCTTCACACTTGAATAGCTTTAAATTGCTGTCCTGAAGAGAAAAGCTAGGAAAAAAAAGCTGTGCCTCAATTAATTAGTGGAAAAGATCATTAGTTACCAGAAATATTTTGTTTTTTCTCTTGATGTAAATTTAAATTTGTGATGTCTGTAAAGAGCTCAATGAGCAGTCTCTACCATAGAAATGAGTCAGATGTTAATATAAATCATGGTTAAAAAAACAAAACAAAACTGTAGGTTACTGCGAAGTGCACAGGATTGTGCACAAGGAACACATTCCACTCAATAATAGCCATAATAAAATAAATAGGAATAGTGCTCACTTTCTTGGCAGTTTGCCTCAGCACTACAGCTGTGCTTTTTGACTATCTGGTGACTCGAACCAACACCTCCTCAAAGACTCTGTTCCCCTCCCCTACATGTCCATTGTAGTCTGCGCCAATCACCACTCTCTCCCCCCAGGGACTCCATCTGCCACCATCCAGCTTACTGTGTAATTTCTGTTTCTCTTCTGACATCCAACCTGTGGGGCATACACACTGACAATATTCAGCAACACCCCTTTGATTTCCACCTTCAAATTTCTGACACACTCTTTTCTTCCATAACAGTATTCACAAACCTCCCTTCAGGTTTACCTCTATTCCATTTTGCTTCCTACCGTGCTCATAATAATTAAAGGAGCACTTTTTAATCAGAGTACATCATCGGGTCATTTAGACTTCTGGAATATTTATGTGGTCAGTCCAGTACCAGAGGGGCGTGTTAATCAGGTTAATCTGCTTTGGTGTTAATGAAGTTAACAACAGGTGCAAACAATGAGGCAACCCCCAAAACAGGAATGGTTTTACAGATGGAGGGCAGTGACATTTATTTTCCTCCTTATTTTTTTGGACAGTTTTTCCACTAGATTTTGACCTACAGAGGCTGTACAGTAGGGCTGTGCGATATGACCAAAATCTATCATATCCCGATATAAGACATCTATCGTCCCGATAACGATATAAGTCACAAACATTTAACATTATCTGTAAATTCTGTGAATCTCGGGCAGCTCGACTTACGTGAAGTGTTTCCAGCTGCGCGTCGTGTAGCTAGAGTCGAGTGTTTTAACCGATGCATGAAACGATACATTTTTAGACTTAAGTTGTAACGGCCGCCGTTTTCTTTGTGAGTATTTATTACACGGCGTGCTGCGGGGAAAAGGCTGTTCTAACGTTTGAGTCTAAGGTTTATTTTTTAGCACCTGACGGCTCTTTTTTGCTTCTCATCCGTAAATACTCCATCCTCTTTCACGTGATTCAGTTTATTTTGAAAAGTCTCAACAGGATCTTGAGCTTTATTGTGAAAGGTTTATGTGGAAATATATTAGTATTAGTATATATATATATATATATTTATATTTCTTCATACATTCTTATATATTTCTATACTGTGTATTTGTGTATTTTGTTGTACAGTTATTTTATTTTTTAACTTTAATTTATATATTTTATTTTATTCCTTCCTAGTTAAATTGACCATTTTTAATTTTCATATTTATTTCCTATCTTATTCATAGCCTTTTTTTTTCTTTAGGTCACGAGCAGTTGTGTAAGCATTTCACTGCATATCATACTGTGTATGACTGTGTATGTGACAAATAAAATTTGAATTTGAAAATAAACGAGCAGATATGCAATGGTTTTACCGTCGTTGTTGCTAACGACAACGCATACAAACAGGCGCTTGTCCGTCCGTAGTGTGGTTTTATTAAATATAAGAGAAAGAGAAAACTTCTAGAAATTAATATAGCCACTACAGTGACCATCAAAACGATGAAAAATTATTACCATAAACGTTTTATTTTGCAACACTACGAAACAAACGATAGCGTAAAATGAAACGATAGACGTTTTCAAGATCCCAGGAGACAGCCAGTTACTCTAGGAAAGCTGAACAGGGCCATAGATGGACCCAGTATCTGCTCTTTTGTGCATGGAGTAACAGGATGAGCACTGCTGGAGCTTAAAAAAATTACCCCTAGCAGGATGTGAATGTCTGACCAAAAGTTCAGAAACAGAGTTTCTGAGGATTTGACAACCTATAGTGACCCCTGCAACCATTGCCCGGCATGATGGAGTACGGTCCACCACTGGCACCCTGTGCTTTTCACAGATGAGAGCAGGTGTACCCTGAGCACATGTGACAGCAATGAAAGGGTCTGGAGCAGCCATAGAGACCATTATGCTGCCTGTAACAACCTTGAGCATCACTGGTTTGGTAGTAAGTGGTGGCCTGGAGAGGCATGACCATGGAGGGATGTACAGACCTCTAGAGGTTGGGCAACAGTACCCTGGCTGCCACTAGGTATCAGGATAAAATCCTTGGATCTCTTATTTGTATGAAAGGAAGCTCTGACTTTGATCTTAGGAACAAATCTTGTGTTATCAGCTTTTGTGTTATCGACCACAATTTACAACATGAAGAAAATGTAGATCACATAAAACTTTACAAATTGGAGACAAAGGTAAATACAAATAATACATCGTACCAAATTAAAATGATCAGCAATCAGGTTTGCTATTGTTTGAGATGTTTTTGACAGTGGGTTATCTAGAGTTTTAACATTAAAACTGGTAAGATATCCATCCATCCATCCATTCTCTTCTGTTTATCCTTGTTAGGGACACGGGGGGCTGGAGGAGCCTATCCCAGCTACCATAGCGCGAGAGGCGGGGTACACCCTGGACAGGTCGCCAGTCTGTAAAAGGGTTAGATATTCCAGTATTTATTTCTCTTGCTTATGTAGTCTCCTCTGGTGGTGGCCCTAGTGCCGAAGCCACTGCCACTCCCTTTTTCAATAAATTTGCATAAAGGAGGTGGGGCAAAAACATCCAAACCCTATAAAACAAGCACGTTTGTGAGTGTGCGCGTGTGTGTGTAATAATAATAATAATGCAAGACACTGAATTACAAAATTTTACTGGTTTGATTTGAATCTAAACCTTTAATCATCTTTAATAATGACACTTTCATTCAGGTCCAGATTATTTTTTTCTCCAACTTTAAGATTGTCTCATTAACTTATGTGTCAGTGAACCAAGACTTGGCCTGATATGTTTGACAACTTGGAAACAAAATTTTTCCATGTTAGATAACTTATCAATTTTAAAGTAGATTCAAATGTGACCCAAATATACTTTAACTGTAATAAACTAACAGAATGATCACCCAGGCGCAAGACACTGTAAAAGTTCAACACGTTTATTGACAAGATATTGCAATAAAAGGCAGTGATCAAGGTTGGTGGTGGGTGTTTGAGTTCTAGCAGCAGGGGCAGTTTTGGCAGGCTTCCCAAGGCCCACACACGAAAAGAGGGCACAGGAGTCAGGCTTCATGGCAAGGTCTGCACAGAAAGGTTGGTTATCTAAAGCAGCGGTCCCCAACCCCCAGGCCTCGGGGGTTGGCCTGCTACCAGTCCGTGAGTCGTTTGGTACCGGGCTGCGAGAGTTGAGGCTCAGGTGTGAAATGTATGGTTTTCAGCGTTATTTTGTTATCGTTTTTATCGTTATCTCGGTTTTCATGGGTCTTTTCACGTGTGTTATGAATAAATCTTCTTTTTTCGGTACCGGTACTAGTTTTATTTTGTTGTATTTATCCACGACACCTTAAAGGCCGGTCCGTGAAAATATTGTCGGGCATAAACCGGTCCGTGGCGATAAAAAAGGTTGGGGACCGCTGATCTAAAGCATAAAATCATGGCGATTCCAAACAAGAGGGAGGCCGACACCGTACCTTAGCTGACGCAATCATCTGGCGATGACTGAGTGTTTGCTTCAGCCTTAAGTAGTGAGCCTGATAACCAGTGAGCCGCAGGTGAGTAATCACAGCTGATTGCCAGCAGCTGCGTGCAAAGAGGATGGTGGAGAGACAAAAGAAGCCACACTGAGGGTGGGATGCACAACCATGCCTACACACACACTCTCACACACCCAGGGAGAAAAACAACTACAGAGACAGAAAAAGGAAAGGAGGGCCAGCAGGAGACAGTAACTGTCAAGCTCCTCCCCTGATAGGAAAACACTGGAATGTGTCACTTCTGTTGGTTGTTTAGAATACACAGTTTTCCTTAGTAAACTAAATTATTTAGACAGTCAATCTAGGACCCGAGTCAATGACTTTTTTACAGTTAGGGGTGCTGCCTGGGTGGCTGTTCCAAGTCATATAAGTCTTGTAAAGACAATGTATTCTTAAAAGTTTTAAGTCACTGAAGAGTCAAGTCTTGAGTCATACAAATCAAAATTCAGCTGGTCTCTACTGAAGCAGGCAGAAGCTGGTGTTGTGACCAGCCACTGATACTGAGGCCATGTCCACATTTTTTCTCTCCGTTTTGACCTTCCGTCCACACTGCGACGGCGTTTTCGGTCAAGGAAAACGCAGCGTTTTGAAAACGCTCTCCAAAGCAGACACATTTGAAGACACCGTTTTCGTGTCGCAGTGTGGACATCAAACCCGGACGCTTTTCGAAAACAATGACACATTTTAGTCATGTTATGCAGTCATGTGACCAATTAAATTAAGATAGCGGAGGGTATTATACAGCAGTTGTTTTGTTTGCTCTCAATTTTGACAGCCCTGTTAAAGATTAATATCAGTTTGCACATAGAAAAGCTATAGATAGCTTTAATTCTCACTCGCTTTTTGCAACTTTGTCCTTTTGTGTTACTCGCAGCTACAACTCCACCTCCCTTGTTAGTCCATTTAAAAAACTCGGTGCTGTTCCTCAACATTTTGCCGCGACGTTTCAAAGAGCCGGAAAGTAAATAAACGGCAGACAGAAATGAGGCAGGTTGAATCGTCTTGCGGTTCACGCATGCGCAATACTGGAACATAAGCGTTTTCAGCCGTTTCAATGTGAATCTATTTTAACCTTGAAGATTTGGCAAAATAGGTTATTAAGATTAAGTGTTAAGATTTTATTAGTTCTACAGATGGTTGCAATTATTTGCTTGCAGACAAAAAAATGTGTTGTTGATTATATTTTAAAATTGACCTCACAGTTGATACATCCTAGATTATAGAACATTTATTATTGTAAAGTACAATAGTCTGATTGAACAGCTTATTACACCATCTATAGCTCCACTTCTCTATATCTCTCATCCATCATCCACCCAGGTCTGATTCAGTCACATCCTCTGCTGAGCACTGGAACCCATCAAATTCAACTGCTCGCGCTATGCTCCTTTATTTATTGTGCATAAATAGTGAATTGTCCTGACACAATATTGCGTTTCGCTTCTGTTATTACCATGGTACATTGACAAAGACATATACTTTTATTCACAGGATAAAACAGTTGTTTTGTATCACTAATTGCCCAGTACGATTACAGCATACAGTATTATTGTCACTGCTACATTTCTGTGATGCTACCAGAAATTATTTCCACTACTAATTAATTACCATTGAGCTCAAAGGTCCTATTAATAAACGGTTAACGAATGTGTATTTATGACGACGATTTGTGAGACTGGTAAACTTATGATATGTACGATGGTCTTTCGTTCTACACGGTGCATTTCAAGGTCCTGTACCCATCCGTCGGTAAACTGTACCTGGGCTTGTTGCAGTGACCTGAAGTTACTAAAAACTTCATGAGTGTATGCACTCACTCCAAGAACCGTATAATTATAAATATGAGCGTGGCGAAGTTGGGCAGCACGCTAACGTCTTTTGTCCACTCTGTGTGCTCGTAAGGGTCTGACCCTTTTACGCCTTTGATTTTTTCCTCGTATCTTTTCTTTGCCTTTTCATCAAGTCTGTCTTTGTACGGACCGGCATTGTTCTCCTTCGTTTTGTACATACCTTTTTGGGGGGCAAAGAAAAACCAAGAAGGTATTGGAACCAGAGAATGAACGTTTTGCGGTGCTGCAAATGCTTGCATTTGATGCGGTACTTGGATTGTTTTGCCACGAGTTCCCGGCATGCAATGCACGAAAGTCACGTGGTCTGTCAATTTCTATACTCACATGGTCCTATGGTGGTGATTAGCATTGTCACCTGACAGCAAAAAAGGCCCTGCATTCAAGCTGGGGTATTTCCGTGTGGAAAGTCCCTTCCCCAGTAACTCAATGCATCTTGTTAAGTGTTTGTATCTGTTGTTTAGCGGTTGTGTGTTTCGTTCCTCATTTGGTATTCCTATTTTATTTTGTGAATCTTTTGTCTCTTGTGTCCTATTTTAAATTTTGCTACCCCAGTTATTGTTTTGATTATTTTCAGCTGTCTCTTGTTACCCTCTGCCTGTGATATCCCTTGATTGCCTCTGTGTCTGTGTATACATGATGTGATTTTTCCTCTAGGCTTAGTCTGAGCATCCATTTATTGCTCCCTGCCTGTTTGAATTCTGTTTCCTTCTTTCTGTGGACTGCTGTATTTTTGGACTTTATTTCAGTCTAAATAAAGGTGAGGTTTCTATTCATTCAGCTTGCTTCTAGTCTGTATTTGGGCTCGTATCTGACAAAAAACAACATTTATAATAATAACTTTTGAATTGCAACCTTTCTTCTTCATTCTTTTTAATGGCAACCAGGGGGCAATTTCTGTGGTTTAAACACATTTGGACTTCACTAAATGCTTTCCTGATGACTTCATTTGCTTAGCCCCTCATTTTGGATATAATAATATTGAATATTAAATATTAAATACATTTTGTGTCAGAAAGAAATACTGTAGAGGATATGCTGTTTTTCCATTCTCGTTGAAATTGACAGACATTAGAAGACTTTCCAAACGTTGATTGCCTAGATCAGCGGTCCCCAACCTTTTTTGCGCCACGGACCGGTTTACGCCCGACAATATTTTCATGGACCGGCCTTTAAGGTGTCGCGGATAAATACAATAAAATAAAACTAGTACCGGTACCAAAAAAAACAGAAGATTTATTTATAACACACGTGAAAAGACCCAGGAAAACTGAGATAACGATAAAAACGATAACAAAATAACGCTGAAAACCGATAAAAACCCTGAAAACTATACATTTCACACCTGAGCCTCAACTCTCGCAGCCCGGTACCAAACGACTCACGGACCGTTACCGGTCCGAGGCCCGGGGGTTGAGGACCGCTGTTCTAGATAACGTCTAATGAATTTACTAATTAGTCATATGACAGTAGCCAGCACTCTCATTAGCAATCACTTAAATTGCTTGTCTCAAAGTTGAGAAATATTTATCCTGGGATTTGTCCACTTGAGGTCATCAGCATTTTTTTGTTGTTGTTTTGCTCATTTCATTCTAAGTTCTAAGTTGGATGCATTTTTCTCTCTAAAGTGGCCACATTCTGGTACTTTTTTAATGCTACATAATGTCTCACTCACTTCAGTTAGAATCAGTGTAATTTATATACTGCCAATTCATAAATACTGTCACCGCAAGGTATTTAATGTTATAAGCTACAGCTGATACAATACTAAACAGAAAGAAAGAAAGAAAGAAAGAAAGAAAGAAAGAAAGAAAGAAAGAAAGAAAGAAAGAAAGAAAGAAAGAAAGAAAGAAAGAACAATAATCAGATGCCCTATGAGCAACCACTTGGTGAAGGTTAGAAGGAAAATGTCATGTTGAGCAACGCTTAAAGAGTAACATGCATTTTACCCCCATGCTAAGCGAGCCTAACGCAGACATGAGCGAGAGAGATAAATATGAAGTCATGCCGGCTTGGACATCACCCGCATCAACAAGGTCTGCGTCAGGTGTTGAGGAACCAGGGCACCCCAGCTTGTACTTCCTGAGGACTCTCAGGAAGTGCAGCCGCTGTTGGGCCCTCTTGACGACCGCTGAGATGTTGTCTGTCCAGGAGATGTCAGCAGAGATGAGGACACCAAGGAACCGGAAGGTGTGGAACCTCTCCACACACTCCCCGTTGATGTAAAGGGGGGCCAAGTCAGTGCTGTGTCTCCTGAAGTCAACAATGAGCTCTTTGGTTTTCTTAGTGTTCAGTGCCAGGTTGTTTTCTGAACACCATGCTGCCAACTTCAGGACTTCCTCTCTGTAGTCTGCCTCGTCTCCCTTTGAGATGAGTCCGACTACCGTGGTGTCATCAGCAAACTTGATGAGATTGTTGTTGAGACTGCAGTCGTGGGTGTAGAGAGAATACAGGAGGGGGCTCAGCACACAGCCCTGTGGGGAGCCGGTGCTCAGTGTGCGAGTGGAGGAGAGATGAGGGCCGAGTCTTACAGTCTGGGGCCGGTTTGTGAGAAAGTCCTTTATCCAGGCACATGTGGGGGGATGGAGGCCAAGAGTGACCAGTTTGGTGATGAGGATGTCTGAGATGATTGTATTAAAGGCTGAGCTGTAGTCCACGAAGAGCATTCGGATGTAGCTCTGCCGCTGCTCTAGGTGACTCAGCACAGCGTGGAGGGCTGTTGCGATGGCGTCTTCTGTGGATCTGTTTGCACGGTATGCAAACTGGTGGGGGTCGAATTCTGGAGGGAGGTAATCCTTGATGTGCTGAAGAACTAGTCTCTCAAAGCATTTCATGATTACCGGTGTGAGGGCCACAGGGCTGGAGATGGGAGACTTCTTCGGCACTGGGATGATTGTGGCTGATTTTAGGGGTGGCTGCCTGATCCAGTGAGAGGTTGAAGAGTCTGGTGAAGATGAGGGTGAGCTGGTGTGCGCATGCTCTTAGTACCTTGCCAGGTACTCCGTCTGGACCGGCCGCCTTCCTGGGGTTCACTGCTAGGAGCACAAGTCTGACATTGTGCTCCGTTACAGTGAGTGGAGCGGTGCAGGAACCAGGTGAGGGTGAGGATGAGGATGGGAGCAGGGCTGAGGCAGATGAGTGCTACTGTTGTGGTGTTTCAAAGCGGGCGAAGAAGCTGTTTATTTCCTCTGCCAGCTGCACACTCAGGTTTTCTGTTTTCGCAGTGCTGCCTCTGTGGTTGATGATGTCTTGCATTCCCTGCCACACCTCCCGTGTGTTGTTGCTGGACAGGTGGGACTCAATGTTTCTTTTGAGGTCTGGCTCGGCTTTTTTAATCCCCCTTTTCAGGTCAGCTCGAGCAGCCCTGTACAGAGCTCTGTCACCTGACCTGAAGGCGGCATCGCGGGCTTTGAGGAGTGAGCGGACCTCGCTGGTCATCCAAGGTTTTTGGTTTGGGAAAACCCGAATGCTTTTGTCCACAGTCACAGTACAGAACTTGATGTAGTCCAGAACTGATCCTGTGAAAGTTTCTAGTGTTCAAATATGTCCCAGTCTGTCTCTGTGAAGCAGTCCTGTAGTTTGGAGAGAGCATTTTCCGGCCAGGTGTTAACAGTCTTTGTGGTGGGCCTGACACTGCGCCTGAGGGGGGTGTAGGCTGGGGAGAGTAGGAGGGCGAGGTGGTCGGACTGACCGAGGTGGGGGAGGGGTATGGCTCTATATGCATGCTTGATGTTGGAGTAAACATGATCTAGAGTGTTTTCTCCTCTGGTGGGACATTTGACATGCTAATAGAACTTTGGGAGTACAGTCTTTATGTTGGCCTTATTAAAGTCACCTGCAATTATGTGAACACCGTCCGGATGGGCGCGCTGCTGTTCGTTAATGGTGTTCAGCAGGATAGAGAGCGCCGTGTTTACGTTGGCATGTACACAGCCGTGATGATCACTACTGTTAGCTCTCTTGGTAGAAAAAAAGGCCGACATCTTACTGACATGTACTCGAGGTTCAGGGAGCAGTGACTGTTTATAATTGTCCCGTTGTTGCACCAGCTTTCATGCACGTAAATACTACGGCCCCGCTTTTGCTTCCTCTCTCTCCATCTGCGCCGCCGCCTAGTCCCAATAACAATCCACGGGCAGCCCGGTGGTCTCGCTATGTGATCTGGGATGTTGTGCATGCAAAGAAAGTCCAGTGAAACAGATGTTTGATGCTGGTCACCGATGTCTATGAGGCTCTGGCGGGTGTAGCAAACTTTGAAAGCAGAGCCGACAGTGCCGAAGAAAATAAGAAGGACATACAAACTAAACAAACTAAACAAAAGAAAGGAGTACTGAGACGGAGAGCCGTAAGCCGCTGCAACAGTGTGCGCCGCAAAAGTACCCTAAGAAGAGCTACTAGATGATGTGAATGCAGCACTATGGATGATACCTATAGCCACCATTACTGAGACTAACAAGCTGATCTACACCGTGGCAGCAGTGTTCAGTGAGATGCTTGGTTACAAGTTGAACAGCTACAAGGAGCAGTACCCTCCATGGAGAAGGAGACTAGAGGCCAAGATCAAGGTAGCACGGAGGGAGGTTAGCCAACTATCTGAGCTACATAAAGTTGTGACAAAGAAGGTGCCTAAGAAGTACAGCAAGCTGTCCATACCTGAGGCCTTGGAAACTGCCAAGCAAAGACTCACAGCCTTGGCCAGCTGCTTGAAGAGGTATGCCAGAGAAATAGAAGGCAGGAGAATAAATCAGCTATTCTCCACAGAACCAGCCAAGGTGTACTCTCAGTGGCAGGGGAACAATATGAGAACAGCACCACCTAGGGAGCAATATTGGTAGAGCATATGGGAGAAGTATGCAACCCACAACGGCAATGCTCAGTGGCTAGTGGATCTAAGAGCAGACCACAGCAACCTCCCTGAACAGAGGACAGTAACCATCACAGCGACAGACATCCAAGAAAGGGTCTCCAGTATGAAGAGTTGGACAGCACCAGGCCCTGACATGGTTCACGCCTGCTGGCTGAAGAAGCTGACTGCACTCCATGAGCATCTGGCAGCACAAATGAACCAGCTGCTAGTTGACGAGAGACACCCAGAATGGCTGGACAGTCCTGAATCTTAAGGACCCCCACTGACTGGTCCCAGGGACAGGTCCCATCCAACTACTGGCCAATAGTCTGCCTCAGTGCCACATGGAAGCTCCTGTCAGGCATCATAGCGGCTAAGATGAACAGGCACATGGGTCAATACATGAGCAGGGCACAGAAAGGGACTGGCAAGAATTCCAGAGGCACAAAACACCAGCAGGTGGTAGATCGAGCAGTCAGCCAAGACTGCAAGACTGGGATGACCAACCTGTGCACTGCCTGGATTGATTACAAGAAGGCCTATGCAATATCAGCACAAAATAATCTTTACATTCAACAACTTAAAAAATAAAACAAGTTGTAGAATGGACCCTTTTATACTTAAAGCTTAACATAAATAGACATCCAGAGAGGAAAGCAGTGCAAAAAAATGCAAACATGGCTTCACGACACTCACCTTTTATCAGGATGGATGTCAGTGTAAGCTGTTTCTATTACATTTAACCTGAGACGGAATTTTGTGTAATTTCTATACAAAATTTTACACAAGTATGAAAAAAAGGGTTTTTCATAGTTTTTTTTCGAACCATGAAAATGTTTCGATATTTAATGGATTGAATTACTTTTTTTTCTCCCCGATATCTGATCCATTAATTTACAGTGGGGCAAAAAAGTATTTAGTCAGCCACCGATTGTGCAAGTTCCCCCACCTAAAATGATGACAGAGGTCAGTAATTTGCACCAGAGGTACACTTCAACTGTGAGAGACAGAATGTGAAAAAAAAAAATCCATGAATCCACATGGTAGGATTTGTAAAGAATTTATTTGTAAATCAGGGTGGAAAATAAGTATTTGGTCAATAACAAAAATACAACTCAATACTTTGTAACATAACCTTTGTTGGCAATAACAGAGGTCAGACGTTTACTATAGGTCTTTACCAGGTTTGCACACACAGTAGCTGGTATTTTGGCCCAGTCCTCCATGCAGATCTTCTCGAGAGCAGTGATGTTTTGGGGCTGTCGCCGAGCAACACGGACTTTCAACTCCCGCCACAGATTTTCTATGGGGTTGAGGTCTGGAGACTGGCTAGGCCACTCCAGGACTTTCAAATGCTTCTTACGGAGCCACTCCTTTGTTGCCCGGGCGGTGTGTTTTGGATCATTGTCATGTTGGAAGACCCAGCCTCGTTTCATCTTCAAAGTTCTCACTGATGGAAGGAGGTTTTGGCTCAAAATCTCACGATACATGGCCACATTCATTCTGTCCTTAACACGGATCAGTCGTCCTGTCCCCTTGGCAGAAAAACAGCCCCATAGCATGATGTTTCCACCCCCATGCTTCACAGTAGGTATGGTGTTCTTGGGATGCAACTCAGTATTCTTCTTCCTCCAAACACGACGAGTTGAGTTTATACCAAAAAGTTCTACTTTGGTTTCATCTGACCACATGACATTCTCCCAATCCTCTGCTGTATCATCCATGTGCTCTCTGGCAAACTTCAGACGGGCCTGGACATGCACTGGCTTCAGCAGCGGAACACGTCTGGCACTGCGGGATTTGATTCCCTGCTGTTGTAGTGTGTTACTGATGGTGACCTTTGTTACTTTGGTCCCAGCTCTCTGCAGGTCATTCACCAGGTTCCCCCGTGTGGTTCTGGGATCTTTGCTCACCGTTCTCATGATCATTTTGACCCCACGGGATGAGATCTTGCGTGGAGCCCCAGATCGAGGGAGATTATCAGTGGTCTTGTATGTCTTCCATTTTCTGATGATTGCTCCCACAGTTGATTTTTTCACACCAAGCTGCTTGCCTATTGTAGATTCACTCTTCCCAGTCTGGTGCAGGTCTACAATACTTTTCCTGGTGTCCTTCGAAAGCTCTTTGGTCTTGGCCATTGCGGAGTTTGGAGTCTGACTGTTTGAGGCTGTGGACAGGTGTCTTTTATACAGATGATGAGTTCAAACAGGTGCCATTCATACAGGTAACGAGTGGGGGACAGAAAAGCTTCTTACAGAAGACGTTACAGGTCTGTGAGAGCCAGAGATTTTCCTTGTTTGAGGTGACCAAATACTTATTTTCCACCCTAATTTACGAATAAATTCTTTACAAATCCTACCATGTGGATTCATGGATTTTGTTTTCACATTCTGTCTCTCACAGTTGAAGTGTACCTCTGGTGCAAATTACTGACCTCTGTCATCATTTTAAGTGGGGGAACTTGCACAATCGGTGGCTGACTAAATACTTTTTTGCCCCACTGTAGGTGAGGACCGGACCGATACCGATACTGTATATCGGATCGTCCATCCCTAATAATAAGCTGGCCAAAGGAGGAGATAGAAGCCACTGACATCTAGACAAGGAAGCTCCTTACCATGCATGGAGGGTTTCACCCAAAGTCCAGCTGCCAGGAGGCATTTTGCTTGTCCTTCTGAACAGCACATTTAAGCTTGACTGAAATTTGCAGCTGAGTTTGGAGCAGGCGCTTCTTTCTTGTACCCCTTCAGTCCAAAGTAATGTAAAACTTGCTTCACTGTGGTCAACGATCCTGGTTTTTAAGCATTTCCCAGTTCACGACAGGCTTGGTTAATTCTGAACAATCTAACCAATTTCTTCCCATATTAGGGTGAGAATTTGGTTCTTCTTCAGAACCTTAGCAAAGTGATGATGCATTTACATAACCTGTAGTTACACACAATGTACTGATGATCGTGTAATCATCAGTAGTGTAAAAATGTCTCCAAGACACCTTCCAAACTTACAATTCTCCTTCTTAGATCTTCACAGAGTTCCTTAGACTTTCTGTTCTTCTGAGTATTGGTCAGTCCAGTGAGTGATGTTAAAGAAATCCATTTTTGGTGGCAGAGAGAAACTACCAGTTGCAGGAAACCGTGGTCACTAACAACAAGTAAATAGGCCTTGGCCTTGTTGATTTAAAAAACACTGTAGAAACTTTAGCACAACTTATTAAAAGATTTAAGTATACGTATACTTTTGATCCCATGTCGATTAGAAAAAAAAAACAGAAAATTTCAAATTTAATTTGTCCTCCAATCCTTGTTTTCTAATGTCATTAAAGATGTACTATATTCTGTCCAATCAGCCTGGAAAAAGAACAGAAATAGTTAAATTTCACATTACCATGATGAGCATATGTACACTTGTGACCTGTGAGATATATATATATATACCAAGTTTGTTATTTAAAAGTAAAGTTGTATATATCAGTGTAACACCACATATTAGCATCCCTGCAGCACAGAAGAGGGACTAAGGGGATATGTGTGTCAGTAGCAGTGTGAGCTAGAGAAGGAATAACGCTATACAGTGCAAAGTGAAGCAGCATGACTCTTGGAGCACAGGTCACTCATGCATAATACATCAATCCTCCCACCTCTTTGAAATGGGGAGCTGTCACTTGCAGTTAGACATGGCCTTGATAGAAACACTGTGTCCTCCTCAAACCTGTCCACTGCATACCTCACATTAACACATCATTTTTCATCAAGGGACCATACTACTTGGCTTCTGCTCAGGACAGTTTGGGAGGAAAACTGTGTTATTAGGTTAGGGTAACAGCACACAATGGAAGGGCTAACCGTAGAACTCAATCTGCTTATGATATATGCACACCAGTGTGATGATGGTGACCAGGGCTGGACTGGGACAAAAAATCAGCCCGGGCATTTTGACTAGAGACCGGCCCACCAGGTATTATAGGAAAAACCATAAAGCCTTTGAATGAAAACAAACGTCGTTGTGACAGTGATGTACACTGTCTTGTTGGTACATATGTATCAATCTAATAAACTTAAACCTACACCATCCTCCCTATTCTGGTATTCTATACAGTACTTAGCCGAAACCCAAAGACTGCTTGGTTGAGTTAACTTCCTGAACTTTCTACAACATATGGTGGAAACCTGAAATTAAGACAGAGAAGACTAGAGGTGAGACATGACCATTACTGAATATTAAAAATAATAAATGACAGATTTAGTGATATTTTCATAAACTATTTATTTACCACATCAATAACCAGCATGGCAGAAAAGCCGATCAGCTGATCATTGATCAGTTTCATGATTGAAGTAGCAGCAGGAGAAGGAGGGGGAGAATGAGAGAAGAAGAGGCAGCTGACAGCGTAAAGACAGAATAACTCCAGCTTTTTGTCTTTTTTTTTTTTATTGTAGCTGAAGTATGGGACAAATCGCGTTTATTTTCAGCTCAATACAAAACGCGTAACTCTGAATACCAGAGGATTCCGTTTTTTACGGGACGGTAGGCAACTCTACTAACTAACCATTAAGAATAAAATAAAGTTCACCAGTAACCTCATAGCACCCACCCAACTGTATAGAAACTCCGTCATGCTAGCTAGTACACAGTATGAGTTATTGTAACTGACTGTAAAAAGTTAGCACAACGAAAATAAACTCCACTTAAACTTGGTTTATATCTGACCCAGATAGACTGCAGGTCATAACTTCTTACCTGAAGCTCCCCCATCCACCTGCTGGCCTCCACCACTTGCTTATTTTTCCTGAATCTGTGAAAGCTCCACCATAACCACTACCAAACAATTGAGTTATTTTTACACGTCTACCAACATCTGTCCAAACCGCCACCTTTCACTGTTTACACGGTTACGGAAAAAAAGACAACAACAACAAAATATCGGCCCATTTAAAACGAAAAATTACCATCCAGTACAGCTATGATGGCCAGTACAGCTATGATGGTGACAGTTAAGAGTTAAGTGTAGAATGGCTAAAGTAATAGTATGTGGGGAACACCACGATATTCCCTGTAGACTCAAGGCTATGAGGGTCTTATGTGAACAGTCAACTTAACAGGCAATATTGTAGCATGCAGGAATGAGTAGACAGATCACACAGAATCCACACATCATGTGTGCTCATGTAGCTGTCACCAAACAAGTTGTCAGGCAAAATGGTTGAGCAGAGACAAAGCAAAGATTTGGGTGAGAGAATATAAAAAAGGTCCACAAATGCACCTAAATGCTGAGAAATACACTATATTGCCAAAAGTATTCACTCATACATCCAAATCATTGGTGTTGCAAGTACTTCAGTCTAACAGGTGTATAAAATCACACACTTTGTGTGTCACAACTGTTGTCGTAATTTTATTTAATATGTAAATCTGACTGTGCAGGTGCCTCTCTATGATTGGTGCATCCAGGGGGATGGATCGTACCGATTGGCTAATGACCAGGAGGCAGCATATAAGAAGACACCACCATGGAAGGCCAGTCATTTATCCTCGGCCCATCCCAACCGGCAGACTGTGTGTGTTCCCTAATGTTTATTGCTACTGGAGCATGTAGGGGTGCACTGCCTTTTTGTTTGATTACAGTTTTCTCCTGTTTTTGTTAGTTAGGGAGGTAAGTCGTTGTCAATTGGTTTAATTCTTTTGAATAGGAAAGTTCGATTTATCTTTGAGATAGGCTCCCTTTGTTTGTTATTTTGGCCTTTCGTCCACACCGAAGTTATAATTTGCTCCCTTCCTTTATTTTACATTCGTTCTTTGTAAATAAACTACCATAAAACTGGATTAGTTGTGATGTGCTGCTTGAGGTCGGATGGGTCTGGATCACCGTTATGTTATAGTCTGGCCACGCCTAAACGGGCCATAACATTGTGTGTACAGACTGCTACAAACATTTCTAGAAGGGTATGTGCAACAAATTATAAAAAATAGAAAAACATAATTAAAGAGAAAAGTTAATATGAATACAATAAGTCCCAACTATCTAAAACTAAGAGGTTTGGCCAATGGCCAGTGTTGACAGAGGAGTACCCCCCGAAGGCTTAAATGACTTGGGACCCACTGGATCTGTCAGCTCATGTTCAGGCTGCACAAGACTCACTGCAGACTCTGGAGGTTGCGGTTCTGCAGGGCATACAGGACATTCTGGAGGCTTGGACTGCACAGGGCAAACTGGAGACTCTGGAGCCTGAGGCTGTGTAGGTCACACAAACTCGGCTGGCTGCAGGGACCTGCACAGGACCTGTTGGTTCAGTTTTTGGGAAAGAAGACAAGTACCGGTATGTCAAAGTGCATTTACTTTTTTAAGCAGTTAAAGGTTCAAGTTAAAAATGGCTGCAGTGTCTCTTTCCTCACTCAGGAGACCCAAACGAACAAAAGACCACCACCCCCAGGCACTAAACACTTTTATTGTGGGTCAGAGAAACGGAATATTAACATGATTGGTCGAAACAGTTGAGGTCGGCCTTAGATCTGATATTGGCTCACGTTTCTTCTTCTGCACCTGTCTGGACATCTCTTTATGTAGAGATGACACTTTTGCAGGCAACACTCCCATCACCATGGTAACCACCTCCTACCTCTGGTCTGGCCTATAGAGTTAGAAAAGTGGAAAGGAGTGGAAGATTATGGCCCTATTTTCTTGTAGGTATCACAAGCCCCATCCACATTCCTGGTATAGCTACATCTAACACTATGGCCTTCTTCCTCTGCTTGTCCACTAGTACTACGTCTGGTTGGTTGGCCCTGGTGATGATTTGTTCATCTGTATCAGCAAGTCCCACAGGATTTTGTCTCGGTCATTATAAACCATTATAGATCCAGGCAAAACTCACCACTTTGAAATCTGCCATCAATTTTGAACAAAATATCTTAAAATCTATTAAAGATAAAAGCCTGACATTTTCACTGAATTTTCTTATCAGAAATGAGAAACAGCATCAGTAATTTGAGAATGATACATCAAAAAAGGTCTGAGTATTAACTAGTTAAAATGTGAGACCTGGATTATCTAGCTTTTTGAGACCTATTGTCACAAAGCAGTTAAGACAAAAGGTTAAGACATTTTTTGATGTGTCTATGTCAGTTTACAGATCCTTATTAAGTCTGACCATAAGAAAGGCAAGTAAAACTTCCCTGTTTGGTTGAACTTGAAGTTGTATCTGCAAATCCACAATAGCATATAAGATCGTTTCTAATATATTAATTAACATTTCCTGTAGCTATATTAATTTAAAGGTCTTCCATTATGAGACTTGACCTGGCAGCAAATAAAGATTTCGAACCAGTCTAACCTAGAAGAAACTGACCAAGCAAACAAGATTCACAACAAACCTGAAGCTCAAACAGTCTGAAACAAAAGCCCCAAGAACAGTTCATAAACATTTCAGGAGCCATTCCTGAGCCCAGGTGAGCAAAAGTCCAAAAGCACTACTCAGGAGGTCGACCCGGAGGGTGACGGCACAAAAGCCCACAATTCAGTAGTTCAGGGGATCGACCTGGGGGGTGATGGCACCAAAGCACATAACAGATCAGGTCTGGTGGCCGACCATGTGGATGGCAACGGCGGCGACGTGGAGGCAGCTCAGGCGGCCGACCGTGCGGACGGCAAAGAAGTCCAGCTAATGGCCCAGAAAATGGCCAGTGACTGTGTGGACGTGGCTTGGCAGGACCAGGCAAGGCTGACACAGAAGCAGAAGCTGTGCGATTCAGCTGAACTCTAACTGACTCCTTCTCCCTCTCCGGCCCGCATACGGAGTAGATGATCCACTGTCCTTGGAGAATGGTCACCCGAGTGCTGAACTCTCAAAAGTCCTCACAAATATCCGCTGGGTCCATAATGGTCAGGTCGTTCTGTCACGGCGGGGTGCGCCAGTGTGTTTTTTTGAAACAGGACCCAAAAGCAGATGTGGACGAAGAGTTGCAGGTTTAAACAAAAGCGATCCTTTATTTGGATGATGGCAGGAGTTGAACATGTAACCCTAAGCAAACTAAAAAACACTAAGAAACAAACACTATGAAGCTCTATGACTGAGACTATGACAATGGTGGGGATAACAGATGACCTGACAAAGACATTCAGAAAACAGAGGACTTAAATACACACATGAGGCGATCAGGGGAAGTGGAGACACATGAGGAAACAGCTGATTAGGATAAACATAGCGATGTACAGGAAAGAATAAAACTAACCACATGAACACAGAACACAAGACCCTTTTCAAAATAAAACAGGAAACATGCAGACATGACAACACAAGCTTAACAGGCCTAACACACATGACAGACTAGACAAGGAGCCAAACACAGAAACCAACGAGACAGATGATAAATAATCACTAACCTAAACCTCCACTAACCCCTAAATAAGAACAGTACAAACTTATAACCAAACTAACATGAAAACTTCAAAAATTACAAAATAAAACACAAAATGCTGGGTCAGAGACCCAGCCTGTGACAGAAGCAAAAATAAACAGGGTATTGTTTGTTTTTATCAGATTTACTATTTACTGATTCATCTTTATCATCATTAGTGGATGTGATAGCACATTGTGCATGTAATTTTTGGGTATAAAGTAACTCCTGTTATAAAAAAAATTGTTGGCAAACAGTACATAAATGATAAAAATGCAGTAGTAAGCTGGCATGATGTGAACGGAGCTGTTGCAGGATCTGGTTGATGTGCTTTTTTCTCTGCCTGCTGTTTTTTGCTACCTGACAGTGATTATATTTAACCGAGAAACTTCAATAAATTTGCTCCCATCCTGAACAAGTGTCACAATGGCTCCCGCTGAGAGAATGCTAAGTTGACTCCAAACAGTACTCTCCTTTTCAGATTTATTTTTCACATCGGTGAGGGTGGCACAGATTTTGGTTGTTGCACATAAGCCTCGTCCTCCTGGTCTGTGCATTTGGGAAGCACAAATGGTGTTCTGTTATTGGCTGGTGAAGGAGAGCGATGCCAGGGCAGACAGGATGAGGGCGAGGCTGTCACTGTAAGCAGTCAAGCGCTTATTCATGAAATGAAATTACTCTCTGACAATGGCAATGCTTTGCTTTTGAAGCAGCCTGCCTTTTCTGAAATGTAAATCCTTTGGCTAGCACCTCTTCCCTGGCTGCCCCTCCCCACCTCTTTGCTCCCACTAACTGCAGAACTGCAGTTGCAGAGAGCAAGCCTTTCTTACCTCTGCACAAAGAAACAGGATTTGTCATCAACATTTTCACACTTTTAAAAACCCTGAGGAGATAAAGCAAACACTGATTTTATGATAGCTCCTATTTTCTCTCTGAATAGACTGGGGGTTTTTTTGTAGTTATGCTAGGTCACTTAAAGTTCCTCCCCACTCTAATTTCCATTGCGAATCAAAAGTCAAAATGATGTCTAGCAAAATTCTACTGAAAAATGGGTTCAGTGAGCTTGAATATCAGTGAAATTACAGCAGATCTTTGCAAAGAAAACCAGCTTCTAGGTCTGAAAAGTAGTAGTGCCTTAAAGATGCATTTGTTTTATTAGGTACCGGGGGTTGCAAAGAGACTTCCGGTCCTTTCTGGGTCATATTAAATAAAATATTAATGCCATTTGGTAAATTTTGGTCAGTCTAAGTATCCAAAAGTAGGACTATGCAGGAAATAGCTAAACACACGCATCTGTTTCACACTGAGATCAAGCATTGCTTGTCAAATCTTTTTAAAGAAAAGCACTCAGCTTGAGGCTTCAGAATGGGACTTTGCTAATCAATAAGTGACATCAAGCTAACTATGTCCATTTTTATACCAACACAAAAGGAGCAGCTTTGGCTATTTTCAATAATAAATACAAGTCCAAGTCTTGTTTAAAACTCTGCATTGTTCATCAATCTTTCTTTGTTTTGTTTTTTTTATGTGAGCTAACATCTTTTGGGGTAAGCAAACACATCTCTCATAAACATTGATTCCAACGCATTTAGAGAAATTGCATTATAATCTCCCACAAAATCTCAAATTGGGGACAAGCTGTATGATTTCTACTTTGAATCCTAGTTTCCCATTGACCTTACAAGAGCTGACGGCCCATTGGTTGGCCATACAGTGGCAGGTCTGATATAATATGTCATAACACTTAGCACATATAGTAGAAATAAACCCATCTTCAGTGCCCTTGGCCAGGAGGACAGGAGGTTCTCATCCAAGATTTTAACACCAAATCAGTAAAAAGTAAATTATTTGCTGTATATCAAAGTGAGGACTTCAAATTCCTTCTTTTAATGTGTAACTTCCCAGAGAATGACTTCTAATGTAAGAAAAGCAAAAAATACTGTAATAAAATATCCAGCTAATACTTTGAGCGTCTTTCTCAGTGTCAGAAACCTAATGCATAGTTTCAACATTTTTCAGTCTTAGAAAGTAAAATTTGACTTTTAAAATTCAATTCTTCATGGAAGACCTTACAGCAGCACAATCCCTTGCTATTTCCAAAGAAGATAAAGATTTGTCTTTTTTGACAAGATTTTATTTATTTGGTTTGAAATCACTATTCCATATCATTTTGTTTTATTGAAGAATTATATTTTAGAAGTTTAGAAAAATGGACAACAGTTCCAGACAGTAGATGCCCTTTGTGCGGCCGTCTTCACCACTTGGAGAAATGTTCCCATTCAACTTATGGAAACCATGCATCAAAAGCATGCCACAATGAATGTTTGAAGTGATCAATAATAACAGTGAAGCTACTCATTACTGAGTTCATGTCTGGAACTTTGGCTTCTGTTTTGGGGGGCTTTACGGGTTTTTTTTTTTGAGGTATGGCTGTTTCAGTTTTAGCGTTGTTTTCAGTAAATTATATGCTCAAAAAATGTTCTGTCTCACTCCCATTTCTTCTTGTTGCCTGTTGAAGCTCTACTTGGAACCTTGTTAACCTTGTCCAATCATGTAAAATATTATTTTCTTTGCCATTTTTCAAGTGTTCTTAAACTTTTGATCAGGAGCTTATGAACAAATTCACTTCTATTTGTTGAAATCATTTCAACTAACAAAAAATGTACACCGTAAATCATTTTAAGGTTTTTGTGCTGGAGCCACATTGTAGCAATACTACAGGAGGCCGGTGACTCTCTTTGTTCAGGTAAAACCTGTAGAATATAAATATAATATGAAGCCATCAGTCATCTCTATTTCTTCTACTTTATCCTTTGGCTGCTGCATTCACTGCAGCAGAACATTTACCTCACCCTGTTCCTAGCATCCACTACTGTCACACTAAACTTGTGCATGTCCTGCTTTACTACATCCATGAACCTCTGAGGTGCATCAACAAACCGTTGACAGTGATATTTGCTGAAAACCGAACCAATAATGTTGGCACTGGATAGCAGGAAGTAAGTTTTCAGCTTAAACTTTTTTTGTCACTGGACCCAAATGCTGGACTTTCCAAAAAGAGACAGTGAGTTTATTTACAGTGCAAAAATGGTGAACAACAAAGTGATAATCTTTGCACTGTGGTGATCCTCCCAAATCCCACACAATGCTTGTATCTGAGGTGTGAATCGTGAAAACTCCAACACAAAATCTCGCCTTTGCCAGATCTTGATAACACAAGATGTAGCGATTATTCTGGCAAGCAACAAAACACAAGCAAAGTCTTCACCTTAGAGCCGGGGCTGTACTGACTAGGCAGCTCAATGGTCCAGGTAGACTGAAGGTCAGCCACTAACAATGACGATCAGTGGCAGCTAGTGAGGCTTGATGCACGGCAGTTGTGGCTGGCTTCAGCACAGGAAACCTTCTGACACTTATAAACCGGTACTCCAGACACACACGCACACATACACCCAAACACATATATACATAAACGGGGAAACGGGGGACCAGGAGAGGAGCCAGGACAATACACATGACAACAAAACATAATAAACAGGCACATGGACAGGTCGACCGGTGAGGACTGCTAGACCATGACATTTTTGTTTGTGGAGTGTTTTTTTTAAACACTGACTTTATGTCAGATTTTAGTCGTGGCTTCATTGCAAATGGCATCTAAACAGACATCTGCTTATAATTACAGAAAATCAGCTGGCAAAAGACAAGATGGTGGTACCAGATGGTTTTTGTTATAACAGACTGCAATCGCATTGAATAAACTTTAGCTATCGTACATGGAGTTGAAGTCCCTGTGGATGGGGTGCCTTTATAACATACCATAGGGCTCTAAGTGCTCCCTTTGATTAGTGGAGAAGGGGAAAAAATAAAGGAATCGTCTTTTTAACATTTAACATTAGCTAAACTCTACACAAGCCCCAAATATACAAAGACCTGGATGGTCTGTTATTTTCTTCTTCTAAAATAAAACAAAAATTGGGCTATTGTGTTTGGCCTGTAAAATCTCAGAAGAATAGTGTATAACCAGGTTCTTCCTCTGGATGACAGTTGACTTCCAGCAATACTGCGAGGAACCTTGAAGTTATTTTTGACCAGAATGTTTCTTTTAATGCAGAGATCATATAAATATCTAGTGTTGCCTTCTTCAATCCTGAATAATCAGGCCATATCATATCTTGAGGACCATATAGTACCAAGTTACTGAAATAACTTCACTCTCAGAGTGCAGGGTTACTTGGTGTTCCTAGACTTTCTAAAAGTACAAGGAGAGGTAGATTTAGATTTTACTGCCATGTAAGATTTTAGGAGACCACGGAAATTTTTTCAAATTAGGTTTAGTGCTCTTTAGTAAAGCTTATAATTCAGACTCAGTCAGGTGATCCTGAACCACTCTTAGTTGAGCTGCTATATTCTCAGGCTGCTGGTAGAATTTCCATGAGGCACTGAGCACATTTCCACCACTCTTGATGTATTTACTTTCTATTATTATACTGTCATTATTGAACTGAACCATATAAAGTGCCTTGAGGTGACTGTTGTTGTGATTTGGAGCTGTATAAATAAAATTTAATTGAATTAACTTTCTCTCTCCTGTAATTTGTGCTTTGTCCTATTTATTGTTTTTGGTCTCTCTGTGTTCATCTTTTCTGTCTTCTCTTTCTCTTCATCTCCTGGCTGATTGCAGCCAGTTGCAAACCGAAAAAAACTTCTTTTATGCATACTGGATTTTGGTCAAATGAGACTAAGATAGAGCTATTTGGTCATAGAGACAGTGCTTATGTTTGGAGAAAGAAGGGAGAGACATACCTTTCCCACAGTGAAACATGGTGGAGTTTTATGCTGTGGGGATGCTTCAGTGTGTCTGGGAATCTTGTCAAGGTGGAAGAAATCATAAAGAAAGAAGGATATGTGACACAGGGCGTCAGCAGGAAAACTGAGTCGAAACATTGCTTTGTCTTCCTCCACTCCACCATATAAAAACAGGCTATTACATTGATTTTGGCAATGAAGCACTTTGAAGTTTACTTTGTCTCCTCCCACCATCGGATCATGATATACACAGATCATAACCCTCTGGGTTTTGTTAATCAACCAAAAAACACAGTATCAATGACAATGCTGCAATCTGTGTGTCTCTATGTGTGGGTTCAGGCTCAGTCAGAAGATGTTAGTGAAACTCTGTCTCAGTGTAGAACAAGCATCTGCTCTCTCATAAGTACAATGCAACAGCATTGAACAGGTGGAGTCATCGGCTTTAAATGACTGCTGCCTCTTCTGAGAGTTCCATGCTTTACTGAATCCCAGAGGCTGTGTAAAAGCTTCGACTCATGTCTGTGTGCAGCCTATTCCTTTGAAAAATGATCAAAGTGCCGTGAGCTAGGGAGGGCCATGAAACAGACAGCGAGCCAAACATCAATTTGTATGAATCAAACAGCCAATTCTCTCGGGGTCAGGAAAGTTGTCCTCTCTGTGCTTCAAAGGGGAAGCTAATGAAGCCAGAAGTCCCAGCTTTGTGTGAGAGACTTGGTGTGGGGTCAATTATTGTGACCTAAAATGCACAGTAAACCAATTACATATTAGTACCAGGCTGCTTGTGAGGGCTGCATTTAACCACAAAAGAGAGGTTGTGTACATACATTCAGAAGCTGAGTAGTGCCATAGAACCAGTTATACAGTGCTGGTTTAATATTGGATTGTTAGAACTAATAACATATTTAATGGAAAAAGTTCTAGGTTTTGCTGTCTTTACCCACCTTAAACAGGTGATTAGGCACCTGTGGTCTTCTACTTTCAACCTTGTAATCCATGTTAATGTTTCTCTGTTGGGATGTAGCTAATGACTGACCAATTTTACGTGAACACTAACTTCCCAGAGAATGACTATTACTGATTAAATTTGTGCTACAAGTTGGTTGATGTTAACAGGGATATACATTGTTAGATGGATTGAGTTCCGTCCTCAACTCCTTAGGAGAAACTTGGGTTTAGGAGACAGAAAGATATCTAGTTGTAAGATTAGATAACCCTGAACCATCCCTTCATTGTGCTGTATGGTATACTATAGTATAATAATATCATTATTTCCCAGAATGCAATGAGTTTCTTCTCACCTTCCCTGTTTTCACAAATGTTGCATTTACATGCCACTAATGGACATCATTAACTTTTGTCTTCTCTTCTGTTTTGTCCTTTTTGTTATTCATGGTCTTTTCTTCATTTTTCCTTTTTCCTATCCCTCTTCATCCCTTAAGTCTGGTTATGTTGAAAAAAACAAAATTTTGAAGCAACGATGTATTCTAAAAAAAGACATAAAGATCATTGAGACCGCCTATGTTGTCACAAAGTAACAAAAGTGACATTGAAGTGCAAAAATACTGGAGAGTCCACTTGAGACTCTTTCACTATAGACTCCCTTGTCGCTCAGATAAAAAGCATTATAAATAAGCGTGTTTACAGGTATAGTGCGCTTTGGAACATTCCCTCTTTCAAAACAACTGTATCGATTTGTTTTTGTAAATATCCAAAAGTTGATTCAGTGGGAGAAACGTTTCATCATCATCCAAGTGACTTCTTCAGTCTCAGCTGACTGCAGGTTTCAATCTTATAAACATTACATTTGCATAATGACTGAAACCAGCCCACTGAGGAACAATGGGCTGGGAGGTCAGCTCCTTAATCATAGTTATGCAAATTCTCATGACCATTGATCAATAACCACTGATCAACAGCCATGAGTACCATTCACAGAGAGTTGGGGAATGGCTGCAATCACAGCATTGTAAGATGGTGACAGATGGACCCTTAGGCCCCCTCCTTGATTCAGAGATGGTCTTTCCCTTTTCACGTAAATGTCCTCCCTGACTCCGCGCTCAAACCAGCGTTCCTCCCTGTCCAGGATGTGAACATCCTCATCATTGAAAGAGTGTCCACTGGCCTGTAGGTGTAAACAGACTGCAGAGTCCTGATCTGACGAGGTGGCTCTTCTGTGTTGTGCCATCCGCTTCGCCAGAGGTTGTTTGGTTTTCCCGATGTATAAATCCTGCCTGGCACTTAACAGCGTACACTATGTTACTCTGTTTGTGTCGGGGGACCCGATCCTTGGGGTGAACCAATTTTTGGTGAAGCGTGTTTTGGGGTTTAAAAGCCACAGAGACACAGTGTTTAGAAAAAATGTGTCTCAACTGCTCCGATACTCCTGACACGTATGGGATCACTACAGGTTTTCACTTAGGCAGTGGTTGTCCTTCTCTCCTCAATTGGCTCGAGCTTTCTTTTGGCGCCTTGCCATCTTTGACAAAAGTCCAGCTGGGATAACCACATTTACTTAGGGCCTTCTTGATGTTCTTCTGCCTCCCTGGCCGCTGTGTCTGTGGGGATGGTGTTCGCTCTGTGTTGTAGCGTCCTAATAACACCCAGTTTGTGCTCCAGTGGATGATGAGAGTCTAACCTTAAATACTGATCCCTATGTGTAGGTTTACGGTACACGTCAGCTTTTAGATGTCCCCCATTACTGATGGAAATCTCACAGTCTAAGAAGGCTAACTTGCCACTTTTCATATCCTCCCTGGTGAATTTGATGTGTTGGTCCACCGAGTTAATGTGATACGTGAATTGTGGTACGTCCTGGGATTTGATTTTCACCCAGGTGTCATCCACATATCTGAACCAATGGCTTGGTGGTGTTCCAGGGTAGGATAGCAAAGCCCTCTTTTCCACTTCTTCCATGTACAAATTGACCATGATGGGTGAAACCGAGAGCCCATGGCACACCCATGTTTCTGCCTGTAGAACTCACCCTTTTATGTGAAGTAGGTGGAATGAAGACACAGTTCCAAAAGCAATCCAAGTGACTTCTTCAGTCTCAGCTGGCTGCAGGTTTCACCAATCTTATAAACAGTACATTTGCATAATGACTGAAACTAGCACCACTGAATGAACAATGGGCTGGGAAGTCAGTTCCTTCATCATGATTATGCAAATCTACACAAACAGGACCACCAGTGTGTCTGCAACTGGCCTTGTGCTGGCCCATGTGTGGGCCACATCTGGCAAACCAGATCTGGGCCTCCAAAGGGCCGTCATTCTTTGCGATATGTGGGCCATGTGTAAGCACATTGTGAACTGACCCTTGTATGTGAAATTAGTGGAATGAAGACACAGTTCCAAAAGCAAACACACTTGGTCGATGCTGAGAGTGGTCCTGTTGCTAAGGTTGGGGTCATCCTGTAAACTCCAACGCTTCCGCGACTGGGATGCAAGTGAAGAGAGATGTAACATCATACGAGACCATGGTTTCATCTGCCTCCATAATGACATCTCTCACTTTCTCAACAAAATCCAAGGTGTTCTGGATGTGGTGTTCAGAGCTGCCTACCAGCGGGTTGAGGATTGAAGCCAGAAACTTGAAGATGTTATAGGTGACCGAGCTGATCATATAGACAATCATTCTTAAAGGTGCACCCTGTTTATGTGTCTTCGGTAAACCATACAGACTTGGTGTAGATTGCTCCCGGCCCAGACGGCGTGTCTCCTGCCACCCTCAGACACTGTGCAAACGAGCTGGCCCCAGTGTTTTCTGGCATCTTCAACTCCTCACTGCAGGCATGTCATGTGCCTGCCTGCTTCAAGTCCTCTACCATAATCCCTGTCCCCAAGAAACCTAGGATCACTGGACTAAATGACTACAGACCCGTGGCTCTGACATCTGTGGTCATGAAGTCATTTGAGCGCCTAGTTCTCTCCCATCTCAAGACCCTCACGGCCCCCCTCCTGGACCCCCTGCACTTTGCATATAGAGCCAACAGGTCTGTAGATGACGCCATCAACATGGCCCTACACTTCATCCTGCAGCATCTGGACTCCCCAGGAACCTACGCCAGGATCCTGTTTGTGGACTTCAGCTCTGCCTTCAACACCATCCTTCCAGACCATCTCCGAGGCAAGCTTTCCCAGATGAATGTGCCTGATCCCATCTGCCGGTGGATCACTGACTTCCTGACGGACAGGAAGCAGCACGTGAGGCTGGGAAAGAATGTCTCGGACTCCCGGACCATCAGCACCGGCTCCCCTCAGGGCTGTGTTCTTTCTCCTCTGCTCTTCTCCCTGTACACCAACTGCTGCACCTCCACCCACCAGTCTGTCAAGCTAATCAAGTTCGCAGATGACACCACCGTCATTGGGCTCATCTCGGACGGGGACGAGTCTGCCTACAGGAGGGAGGTTGAACGTCTGGTGTCTTGGTGCAGCCACAACAACCTGGTGCTGAATGCCCAGAAGACAGTGGAGATTATTGTGGACTTCAGGAAGCACACAGCCCCACTCCCCCCCATCATCCTGACTGACACCCCCATCACCTCTGTGGACTCATTCCGCTTCCTGGGTACCACCATCACCCAGGACCTGAAGTGGGAGCCCACCATCACCTCCGTCATCAAGAAAGCCCAGCAGAGGATGTACTTCCTGAGGCAGCTGAAGAAATTCAACCTGCCAACACGGACGATGATGCAATTCTACACTGCAATCATCGAGTCCATCCTCACCTCCTCCATCACCGTGTGGTACGCTGGAGCCACTATCAGGGACAAACAGAGACTGCAGCGTGTTGTGCGCTCTGCTGAGAAGGTGATTGGCTGCAGACTCCCATCTCTGCAGGACCTGTACACCTCCAGGACACTGCGGCGTGCAGCCCGGATCTCAGCTGACCCTTCTCACCCTGGACACAGTCTGTTTGACCTGCTCCCCTCAGGCAGGAGGCTCCGGTCCATTCGCACCAGAACCTCTCGCCACAAGAACAGTTTCTTCCCCTCTGCTGTTGGACACATGAACAATAACCACATGATTGTCCCCGCCACTAACACATGACCCTACGCTGTGTCACTGCATCATTTCATGTTTGGCACTGATCACCACCTGCACTCATGTATATATCTTTCTACGTAGCACTCATAATTCTTATTCTCATGTATATATCTCATGTATATCTCATGCACATATCTTTCTTTCTACATAGCACTTTAATTCTTATTGTCTGCACTGAAGCACCGCAGCAATTTCCTAATGTTGTAAACCTCAACATCTGGCAATAAACCCATTCTGATTCTGATTCTGATTTCCCTGGGTATAGCCTGTGGTATGAGGTCCAGTCTATAGCATTGTCTTGTTCTAACTGCTTCAGACAGCCTATCACCCTCTTCCTGTAACTACTTCCTGGGTCTCGTTTCAGGGACTCATAAGTATTTTCATCACTGAGCAGTGACACAATTTTCTCATGCAAATGTACTGTTTATAAGATTGGGGAAACCTGCAGTCAGCTGAGACTGAAGAAGTCACTTGGATGAGTGACAAAACGTTTCTCCCACAAAACGCTACGTCCAGATGAACAGAATCAACTTTTGGAGATTTACTTACCTGGATGATTGAGCATGCATCAAGACGTTTTTGTAAATAATGTATTTGTTACTGAATGTGATAGTTACCGATGAGGTTTAAACTTAGGACTGCTTTGACTGACAGATACACAATAGGAAGGAGTCTGCAAGGCAAGCACTCTAATAATTGCTGTAAATAAACTGGAACTTCAGCCATGTTCGTGCTGTTGTTGCCTTTTGGTCAGTTTTAATGGAACTATACAGTCTGCTTTGTGGCATGGCCTGTCTGAGGGATCGGTTCTTTAGTTTTATTTTGGGGGGTTTTCTGCTAAATATGGTCACTTCTCATGAACACATCAGGAACAATGGACATGACAGTCTATCCAACAATTTCTGTGGTATTTGTCTATTTATTGTCCAGGATATTACAATTGGCTCAACAAAAGGCTGGACCATTTTCCATTTTCCTAAGTGCCTTACAAGTACCACCAACACAGGACACCACTTTAGAAAAAAAAAAAAAAAAAAAAAAAAGAAGCAAAAACACCAAAAACATTTTCACCAAAAGAGGTAAAGTGCAAAGACCAAAGACATGCAGCTTGTGGGGATAGGTTAATTGGATAATCCAAATTGCCACTAGGAGTGAATGTGAGTGTGAATGGTTGTCTGTCCTTGTGTGTTAGCCCTGTGACAGACTGGCGACCTGGCCAGGGTGTACCCCACCTCTCGCCCTATGACAGCTGGGATAGGCTCCAGCACCCCCCGCAACCCTGAAAAGGATAAGCGGAAGCGAATGGATGGATGGATGGAGGTAAAGTGAAGTTGTCAACATTTTATATGGCATAATTACTCAGCGTGAGCACTGCTTTGCACAAACAGTAATTATAACATCCATCCATCTTCTTCCACTTTATCTGGGGCCGGGTCGCGGGGGCAGCAGCCTAAACAGAGAAGCCCAGACCTCCCTCTCCCCAGCCACCTCCTCTAGCTTACCTGGGGGAACACCAAGGCGTTCCCAGACCAGCCGAGAGATATAATCTCTCCAGCGTGTTCTGGGTCTGCCCCGGGGCCTCCTCTCGGTGGGACATGCCCGGAGCACCTCACCCTGGAGGCGCCCAGGAGGCATCCTTGTCAGATGCCCGAACCACCTCAGCTGGCTCCTTTCGACGTGGACGAGCAGCGGCTCTACTCTGAGCCCCTCCCGGATGGCTGAACCTCTCACCCCATCTCTAAGGGAGAGGCCAGCCACCCTTCAGAGGAAGCTCATTTCCGCCGCTTGTATCCGCGATCTCGTTCTTTTGGTCACTACCCACAGCTCGTGGGCATAGGTGAGGGTAGGGACGTAGATCGACTGGTAAATTGACTCGCTTCACCACGACGGACCGGTGCAGCGTCCGCAGCACCAATTCGTCTGTCGATCTCCAGCTACCTTCTCCCATCCCTATAGTGAACACGACCCTGAGATACTTGAACTCCTCAACTTGGGGCAGGAACTCATCCCCGAACCAGAGTGGGCACTCAACCCTTTATAACATCAACAATAAAAAGTGGAATAAAAAGTGTAAAAGTATGTTTTGTTTTTTTTTCCTCATTTTCTTTCTTAAAACTGATGGTGTCAGTATTCACAAAGACATGGTAAATAAGCAAATTGTAAAAAAGAATGACAAATTCCAAAGTAACAGGCAAAGTTAAGCAGTTTATTATAGCTAGAAGCTGTACAAACAGACAAAATCCTTAAGTTTTCAACTTGCTTTGATGTAACTATGCTTAATGTATGGTTCCAAGAAATCTGGCAAATTTAAGCTTAAAATATAATAGTTCATTTAAATCAAATTGCTCTCGCCCTATGACAGCTGGGATAGGCTCCAGCGCCCCCCGCAACCCTGAAAAGGATAAGCGGAAGCGAATGGATGGATGGATGTTCAACATCTCATTTTTAAAGAACAAAAAAAAACTGCCAAAATTAAGGTTTCCATTGAACACATCCTGTAAAAGTCAAAATCACAGACACCACAACTAGCTTATCAGGGACCAAAAGTCTTAAGACCTGGGTTTTTAGCAATATCAGGCTCAGGAGCAATACTACAAAGCTCGTTCAATATACCCATCTTTCCATTGTCTGGATTCAGTTACCCAAACACATTCTGGATAAGCATTCACACACAAAAGTGATCATCAACTCAATAAATTAACCCACGGTTTTCCCTGTGAGTTCAAATGAAAGGAGTGTTGCTGGGATGTTTGATGAGATGATGATGAGATGAGAGCCTTTATTTGCTAGTTGCAGGTCTTTTGCCCACAACCGAGATGACAGACCTTGCCGACCGTACATACAATACAAACATCACATTGGGGAGACAGGTCAGGTTAGGTAGCGAGGAAAAAAAAAAAATCGAAATGTGTAACACAGAAGGATAATACAGGAATGCACAGATATCAACACACCATAGCACAATAAACACAGACAAGCAACATGGGAAAGTGTTCCAGTGTGTACACCTGATCTTGGACCGCTGCAATCTTTCGACTGCGCCTCCAACTGACCCGATGTCCACATCAGAGGGGAGGTAAGCGTTGGAGGTGGCGTTGGATCCGGGGTAGGTCATTTGACTTTTCTTTGAAACAAAAGGATCCCCATGCCACCTACACAACAGTAAATGCAACACTGTTGTAAACAGGTCAAAAGATGAATGCTGCAGTAAATGTAAAATTTTCTAGATGTCAGTAGATTTCAGATTGCAGTCAACTGAGTTCTGTTTCATTATCCTCAGGAGCATAATCCGAGCTATAGTGGCTTTTATAGGGCAAACACGTTTTTGGCAGACAAGGAAAAAAAAACCAAAAAAAAAAAAAACCATACAATTTAGACTGTAACGTATAACAGCTCTGGCTGGCTGACATATCTCTACTACTTTTTGTGTAAAAAACACATTTTGTACACAGTATATTTTAACATTTGAATAATATCGACAGTAACTAATAAATCACAAACGATACAGTCAGTTACATATTTTGCAGTATTTTTCCCCAGAGTTACCTCAAAAACTCTGGCCACTGTTCATCTGTAGTGAGTCTACTCAGATACAGTGGGGCAAAAAAGTATTTAGTCAGCCACCGATTGTGCAAGTTCCCCCACCTAAAATGATGACAGAGGTCAGTAATTTGCACCAGAGGTACACTTCAACTGTGAGAGACAGAATGTGAAAAAAAAAAATCCATGAATCCACATGGTAGGATTTGTAAAGAATTTATTCGTAAATCAGGGTGGAAAATAAGTATTTGGTCAATAACAAAAATACAACTCAATACTTTGTAACATAACGTTTGTTGGCAATAACAGAGGTCAAACGTTTACTATAGGTCTTTACCAGGTTTGCACACACAGTAGCTGGTATTTTGGCCCATTCCTCCATGCAGATCTTCTCGAGAGCAGTGATGTTTTGGGGCTGTCGCCGAGCAACACGGACTTTCAACTCCCGCCACAGATTTTCTATGGGGTTGAGGTCTGGAGACTGGCTAGGCCACTCCAGGACTTTCAAATGCTTCTTACGGAGCCACTCCTTTGTTGCCCGGGCGGTGTGTTTTGGATCATTGTCATGTTGGAAGACCCAGCCTCGTTTCATCTTCAAAGTTCTCACTGATGGAAGGAGGTTTTGGCTCAAAATCTCACGATACATGGCCCCATTCATTCTGTCCTTAACATGGATTAGTCGTCCTGTCCCCTTGGCAGAAAAACAGCCCCATAGCATGATGTTTCCACCCCCATGCTTCACAGTAGGTATGGTGGTCTTGGGATGCAACTCAGTATTCTTCGTCCTCCAAACACGACGAGTTGAGTTTATACCAAAAAGTTCTACTTTGGTTTCATCTGACCACATGACATTCTCCCAATCCTCTGCTGTATCATCCATGTGCTCTCTGGCAAACTTCAGACGGGCCTGGACATGCACTGGCTTCAGCAGCGGAACACGGCTGGCACTGCGGGATTTGATTCCCTGCCGTTGTAGTGTGTTACTGATGGTGACCTTTGTTACTTTGGTCCCAGCTCTCTGCAGGTCATTCACCAGGTCCCCCCGTGTGGTTCTGGGATCTTTGCTCACCGTTCTCATGATCATTTTGACCCCACGGGATGAGATCTTGCGTGGAGCCCCAGATCGTGGGAGATTATCAGTGGTCTTGTATGTCTTCCATTTTCTGATGATTGCTCCCACAGTTGATTTTTTCACACCAAGCTGCTTGCCTATTGTAGATTCACTCTTCCCAGTCTGGTGCAGGTCTACAATACTTTTCCTGGTGTCCTTCAAAAGCTCTTTGGTCTTGGCCATGGCGGAGTTTGGAGTCTGACTGTTTGAGGCTGTGGACAGGTGTCTTTTATACAGATGATGAGTTCAAACAGGTGCCATTCATACAGGTAACGAGTGGGGGACAGAAAAGCATCTTACAGAAGACGTTACAGGTCTGTGAGAGCCAGAGATTTTCCATGTTTGAGGTGACCAAATACTTATTTTCCACCCTAATTTACGAATAAATTCTTTACAAATCCTACCATGTGGATTCATGGATTTTTTCTTCACATTCTGTCTCTCACAGTTGAAGTGTACCTCTGGTGCAAATTACTGACCTCTGTCATCATTTTAAGTGGGGGAACTTGCACAATCGGTGGCTGACTAAATACTTTTTTGCCCCACTGTAGTACAGTGATTCTGGACAGGATCCAGCTTGGAGTTGTCCCCTGTTGTGTAGACCGTCAGTCCCCTGTTTACTTCAGTAGCCCCGACTGCAACTCTGCTTCCTGGTCCCAACTCTGGATAGTCAAGTTTTGGGGGGCTTAATAAGTTTGGCCAGAAATGAGATCTGCTCCATCCAAGGTGAGATGGATACCGTCTATCCTAACAAGACCAGGTTTTCCTCAGAAAGGATTCACAAGTACCTATAAAGCCCACATCATTTTTTGAACACCACTCAAACAGCTAGCAATTTAAAGAGCACATATGGCTAAACATGTCACTGCTGGTCAAATTGGAGAGGTGACCAGACAAAACTACAATATCTGACATTGTTTTGGCAAAGTTAAACAGTGTTTTAATATTCATTTTGGCGACCTCATGGGCCGAGCCCCGGTGGCACTCTTACTCGGTGTTGGGTCTCCAATTCAGGGATTCTAGTCTCTAGAGCTGTAAACCGGCTACATTTATTACAATATTGTTATTACTGAAGGAGTCTGAGGAGTAGCTAAACAAATTGCACAGGAGGGACATATGAAGTAGCCATGCTGCTAGCAAGTCAGGTACGAGCTAAGCTAAGGTAGCAAATCCGTAAGACACAATAAAGGAATATTGTGAAGATGACTAGCAGGTGAGTGTGATTTGGGTAAAGTGCGTTAACATTACACTATAAAGTAAGATGTTGCTCTTAACGTTTTTAATTAAATGGGCTACACAGATAAGCTACACAGAGAATACTGTATCAAAGTAATGGTAATTACCAGGAAGAAACTCAGATCCGTTATACTCAATACAGAGATGTGGTTCAATGATAAAGCAGATTTAAATAGTTGATAATAAATTGTCAAACAGTATATAAAAGCACAACAGACAAGTATTCTAAAAAGTTCAGAGCGGATGCTCACCCGTGGGGGGAGGCATGGAAGTCACACACAGAAACAATTCAAAAACAGGAAAACTCACCAATTGTCAGGGCTCTGTGTGCGGGCAGGCAGAGAGGAGGATCCAAACGCAGGACTCAGACACTAACTTGAAACTCAAAAACCTCAGCTTTATTGCTGGTACGAAAACAAAACATGAAGTGACCACTGAGAACAGGAACACACAGGCATAATCTGAGGGTACGACACAACATCAAGCATGGGAAAACACAGGGCTTAAATACACAGGGTAGTAATGAGGGAATGGGCAACAGAAGGGAGACACAGCTGGGGGAGATCAGGGCTAACGAGACGGGGGAGCTAAGCTGCACACACTAACATAAGACAAAGACTTTCACAATAAGACAGGAAACAAGAATTACTAAACCAGATGCAGACATGACACTGAGAGACAGACTAGACACTGAACAGAAACTGCAACACACATGAGAACCCAAAACCTAAGAACTGATCCCTCACCAAGAATAACAGAAACAGATCTATAATGATAATAAACAAAGCACCAGAACATCAGAAAACAATCCATAATGCAAAAATAAACCAAAACATAATAAACTCAAAATACTGGGTCCAACGGACCCAGAACCGTGACACCAATACACAAGTGCAGCACACTGTTACACACTCACACTAATATGACTGAAAACGCAGGTGTGTAATACTCAAAGGATCCTACCACCAAGGCACCCCAGTCTCCTCCAAGTCCAGAGCGTTCTCACTCCCGAGGCGTAACATGTCGACGTTTTGTCTCGTCCCGCGGCGTTCCTGAGGAACGCGAAAGGAGACCTTCGGCGTTCTTAGGGTACGCGGCGGGTTATGGCTGGAATCCAGTGCAATGACGCTCCCACGGTAATAGACGTTCCAGCCCTGTATTCCAGCCCTAAACCTAACCTTATCCCTAGCCCTGACCATAACCTTATTCCTGACCTTAACCAGGACTTTAATGATGTTAAATAGCGTGTTTCTAAGCGATTTGAAGAAAAAGAGCGAACATGTGTAGATTCAGTCCAGAGGGTTCTCATATTTCCTCTGTTTTCCGAGGTCGTCATTTAGGAACGTGGTGGGTAGCCGAAAACGTAATATGGTGACGATTTGTCACCTAGCGTAAAATGTTACGCTTTGGGAGTGAGAACGGGTTGCCAAGTCAGGTCCTCTGCATCTGAGTAAAAGAAACAAAGAAAGTTATAAATAATATGCACACGCTGGGGTTAGCCCAACTGCAGGAACATACTGGTGATCCGCAGCTAGAAAAGGGCCTCCTACCAGTGGTGTAACAAAAACGAAATTACAAATCAAGACAACAGAGAGCCAGGCATACAACAAACTAAATTAAACCTTAAGTCTGGAGCAGATGGAGTCACTGTGTTACCCCAAAATTGTCGTCCGCCGACTACTCTAGAATTGAATTGAATAATTAAGTCCGTTAACATGCACGCCAGCCGGCTCCCGTGGCCGCTTTCCACAAAGACGTCCACTCCTAAGAGGCTGGCAGCAGCAGAGAAAGAGAAACCTCGCAAACGGAAACAAAAGGGGAAAGGCAAAGCAGCAGCACCTCTGTCAGCGTAGCTGGGGAAAAGCAGTAGCAGCCACCCTATCAGGCCAACGGCCCTGCAAGGTGTCATAACATGAATATTTACTAAAAGAAAAACAACAAAAGGCAGGGATTGTGACAAATCAAAGTTACATACCGATCAATGGCGGCACTCAACTTACTAACGAGGGGGCTCGTAGGAGGCTCCGACAGCTACAACCTATAGCATTAGTTTACCAACGAGCGGAATAATGTACACGTGCACCAAATAAACACCTACCAGCCGCAACGGAGGCTTCAAGAAGGTATCTGCACACAGGTACTTCACAAGACATTCTTTGAGTTCCTTCTGCTTCTAGGCTTAATTATTCTGGACTATATTTTATTGAAAAACTGCAAAGAAACTGCTTGGGTTCAGGCAGTTAATCATGTTCCTATTCTTTGAGCATTTCCGGGCATTAACTTAAAAAAAAACATACAAGTGCAAGAAAAAGTGTTTTGTGGGGAATGTTGAATAATGGAATTTTGAGGCATAGAACAAGTCATATTTAAAGCTATTGATTAGTAGAAAAAAAGGGAAAAAAAAGGTTTTCAGCAAGATTAAAAAATAAACCATGCAGCTGGTCTTGTTGTAAGCTTGATGGAGACAAATGCCTCACAATTATGGAACCATTCACAAATAATAGCAGGCTAAGACCATTTTGGTTGCCAAGAGTGTTTTTGATTTATGGAAAGAAGCACCAAACAAGCTTTGTTGGACTTGGCAGACTTGCCAAGTTGTTAATGGATTTTGGTACTCAACAGAAAATAGTTAATCAAAATTATAATGCACATGATTCCCCCTAAAGGAATCATAGCACTTGTGTCTACATTTTGGATAATTTGGTACCTCTCTCGTCTCTCAATCAGCCCAACTAATTAAGTCAAGCTTGCTACATCACAGAGATTTTATATTTCACGACAGACAAAAATGACTGTTTATATCTCACATCATTTTCTCTGCTTTTCTGAAGGTAATTTACAACATGGCTGGGCTCACCAGATTCACACGGTTAAAACAAAATGGCCAAGTGACAAATGAAGTCATTCTACCTGTTCATCTTTCAATCATAAGCTCCCATAAACAGAGACACTGTACCCCCTGTAGTGTTTTCCTGAAGGATTGCCTGTCATAACCTGCTGTGTCCCTGTTCTCTAAGAGCCATTGCATTTGACACCTGTATGTTGTGACATACCACAGCTTATGGCTGTTATTGCACCCTGGTTGCTCACAGTAGGCTATTACCTGGCTAATTACCAGGCAGCCAGCTATAAGTCAACAGCAGCTGGGAATAACAATTCAGGTCCAAAATAGACAGTCCCACCCCAGACCTCAGCAAACACTTCAATCCATTTTAATAAAGATGTCCCCACTGGCAGGCTGGGGTAGATGATAGGGAAAGGGCCTGCTAAGGAGAGGAGTACATCATGAAATGAAGCAGAAAAGTCAGGTGCATATCAAGCACATTCTGACAGCGGGGAATTGAAAATGTTTAATACTTCTAGGCTTAGAGCTGGCATATAGCTCTATCACCTAGTGGTAAGAAGTTTATGTGGTTCTGTTTTTTGAAAGGCATTTCATGAGGCCAGTGTGAAGGGAGTAAATTAGACTTATCCTTTGTTTTGCATTTCCCATACGATAAATAAATATAGAAAACTATCCATCTATTTTCATAGCTGCTTATCCAACTAGGATTTCAGGGGACTGATTGCCTGTCCCTCCTGCCTTTCCCTGTAATGGTCCATCACAGCGCTAACACGCCTGATTGATGACAAATTTTTAATCAACATTTCATCTAATGTGCATGTTTTTTGTCTGTGGAAGAAGAACACGTGACTAGTCACATCCCATCTGACAAGCACGTTTAGATCCAGAACTCCTTTGTTACTAGGCATCAGCCCATACCACTGCAGCACTGTGTTGCACACTAAATATGTCTACCCAGTTTAAAGCCTGCCCTGTGTTATTACTATAGTTCAGCTTCGCAAATGAAAAGAAAAAAAATCACTGGGCTGATGTCTGTCAACTGATGAAATAATCTTGACATGAATTCATTAGATGTAAGATGACATGATTTCATTATTTCCTCTGTGGCAGAAAAACTCATTACAGGAGCCCTCAGATTCTCCTGCAGGTTAAATTTTCAGTGTGTCTGAGTTTTAATATTTCCATTAGTATACTTCCCACATAGTACAATATGTACTCTGCATACTGTACATACTTAATGTCTCACATTGAAGACTGCAAGTTATGCACTTGCTACAAACAACATTTTCAGGGTTTGGCTATATTTGTTGCACTATCCACTGGAATTTATGAACATTTTAGCAACATCGCATACTGAGTTCTTCTGTAGTGAATTTAAACCACAGGTGACTTTAATAAAGCAACAAATGCAACACATGAATTGTCAGTGCCTAAAAAAGCTAACTAAATAACATTGGCATCGCTGGTAACTAGCTGTTATTCTTGCTGATAAAAAATGTTTGGTGGTACCAGTAGGATGTTATTACAGGAAACATGTTACACTTCAATCCAGGGAAGATCAAAAATCAATGTTGAAAATATTCTGTTCTAATTCAAAGGACAACATATTAAACTAAAATGTCCTTTGGGTCAAGAAATACCCAATGCCAGCAGACATAACGTCTTTAGTTTAAATACAGTCACACAGTGAAAATGCACAACTGCATAAAAGAAACAACATCTTCATTCATGTGTTCAGCTCAGTTTCTTTTAGCAGGTTCACATATGTGCATGAATATGGAAATCTTGCATCCCCTTGTTCACCAGGTTGGTTTTCCACATCACCTTCCTGTCCCCAACACATGGAGACTGACAACCATTCGTACATTGAACTCAGGACTTTCTCGCTGTAAGGCAACAATATTAACTACCATGCCACTGTGCCGCCCTAAACGCAAGTCTGAATCAGCAAAAAATAAAACAACGTTTTAGAAAAAAGAACAACTAAAATTTTAATGTGTACTTACAAAACTAAAACAAAATAGCATAAAAGCATATTCAATGTTTACATGACTTTTTGTCCACTGCTTGTCTTGTAATTATGGGGCGATCGTGGCTCAAGAGTTGGGAGTTCGCCTTGTAATCGGAAGGTTGCCGGTTCGAGCCCCGGCTTGGACAGTCTCGGTCGTTGTGTCCTTGGGCAAGACACTTCACCCGTTGCCTACTGGTGGTGGTCAGAGGGCCCGGTGGCGCCAGTGTCCGGCAGCCTCGCCTCTGTCAGTGCGCCCCAGGGTGGCTGTGGCTACATTGTAGCTTGCCATCACCAGTGTGTGAATGTGTGTGTGAATGGGTGGATGACAGGTTGTGTAAAGCGCTTTGGGGTCCTTAGGGACTAGAAAAGCGCTATACAAATACAGGCCATTTACCTAATCTAAACTCCTTAAATGTATATTTAAATATCATAGTTGTCACTGAAACAACTAAAAAGCAAAGTAATTTCTTTTTTCTTTTTATATTCTCTTTAAATAATTTAAAAACAATAAAGGCTAAAGGGGGCACTGAGCAAACTCAACCTTGGATACCTTGAAAACAAAATAAGCATTAATGTAAAATTCTTTAAACCTGTCCACGAGAACACCTGCAGACAGGTAAACATCAGATGATCCTTGAAACAGCAAGAATTTCATTCCATAACATTTGCTAAATTTTCTGTTATAATGAATTGAATCTATACACAGTGGCGTGTCTAGAAAATTTTTGTTGGGGGGGCCAGGTAGGGGCACAGATTTGGAGAAGGGTGGCAGATTTAATTGGCAGATAATGTTTTAAAAAAAAATTCTACCAACCCTTAACCATAATTCAATAATCCTATAAACCTAATAACCAAATGCACTTTTAACTCTTATTAGAATGAGATTTTAACCACTACGGTGCAAAGTTTTTAGATACTGCGTTGATAAAGTACAAGAGATACAATCAGTGCTTTGTCAGTGTTTACTCAGCATTCAAGGACAGCAATATTTGCATAGTATTTTTACTGACATATAGTGCACATATGTTTTGGGCAAAAACATTTTTGAATATTAAAATACGAACATTTGTAGCAAACAATTGACAAATTAGCCAGTTCCAATGTAAAACTTTCTCTGCCTGTTAAAAAAAAGAAGATAATCTTCTCACAAACTGGTGTTTGATTTTGAAACAGGAAAAAAGTGGAGAAACAACTGAAAAGACTAATATTTGAATAAAACCTGAAAGCAAGTAAATACTTTCTATGCTGCCTTATGGTAAACTTTGGTAATATTGATAAAGAACAACACTGGCTGATGATGAAATACATTCAGCTGGCATGGTGACACTGCCAGTATAACCTGCAGGGCTGGACTGGGACAGAAAATCGGGCATTTTGACTACACACCGACCCACCAGGTATTAAAGCCATAAAGCCTTTGAATGAAAACAAACCCTGTTGTGACAGTGATGTACAGTCTTTTTGGTATATGTATGATTTCTATACATTTTACGTCAGATAAAAACTTTGGTTGTAAGATTTAGATAATTATTTAATAAAAGCTAGATATTTTAAATGAGAATAAGAAAGAAAAGTATTTCTTTGTGCCCCCTTTCCCTGTTAATGCCCTACCTGGCCCCCTGGCAAAACTTTGCTAGACCCGCCCCTGCACAGTTACCAGCTGTCAGCTACATAAAAAAGGATCCTGGTGGGTGGTCTTCACGTTTCCCTCTCACCAGATATCCAAACCGACATCATGACCAGCAGCTTTACAGCTGTGGCTCCAGCAAACATCAGCTGATACTAGAAATTAATATTAAATAAATTCTAACAACAGCCGATCAAGCTTAAACGTGCTGCTGTTGTTTAGCGCGACATCTGCTGGTTTCGTCTTTCTGGCGCAAAGTGGGCGATAAACAAACAAGAGAGAAAAGCCGATCAGCTGATCATCGATCAGTTTCATGATTGAAGTAGCAACAGGAGAGGCAGGATGAGAGAAGAGGCAGCTGTGCAGCGTAAAGACAGAATAAATCCAGCTTTGTGTCTTTTTTCCATTCTAGCTAAAGTCCGGGACAAACTGCGTCTCTTCTCAGCTCAATACGAAACGTGTAATATTTTCTCTGATTGAGGGACCATTCCATTTTTTTAAGGAGCCGTTGGCAACTCTACTAACTAACCTTATGAATAAAATAAAGTTCACTATCAGTAACATCATAGCAACCGAACAGCTGTATAAAAACTCCAAGCTGGCTAGAACGCAGTATGAGTTATTGCAACTGACAGTAAAAAGTCAGCACAACAAAAATAAACTCCACCTAAACTTAGTTCATATCTGACCCAGATAGACTGCAGGTCATAACTTCTTACCTGAAGTTCAGTTCACCTGACACTCGGACTGGCGGCTGCCTCGGGGCTCTCCTCCTGCCTCCCCTTCCCTCATCCACCTGCTGCCTCTGTGGAAGCCCCGTCATAGCCACCACCAAACAACGGAGTTATTTCTACACATCGACCTGCATCTGGCCAATCCACCACCTCTCATTGTTCATGCCGTTACAAAAAAAATAAAAAATAAGTCAAATAAGCCCGATGGCCAGTCCAGCTATGTTAACCTGCAACCAAATCTGCAGCTCCATACAGCAATGTTACGACTTAGATTACATCTTATAACTCATAACTCTTATGTTAGCTCCCCTCTGTAGCATACTGTCTGAAATATTCCACGGCTGCAATAATTCTTTAAGTGTTATTTTTTCCTTGGTATTCTAATTTCGCCGAAGTTTACTAAACTCAACAAACTTAATATTACTTACCGGGACATTTATTCTGTCCTCATTTTCTTTCACCGAAAAATTGTTTCCTGCAGTGACGTTTTCGTGCTTGGCTCTCCTACCTTTGCTAACGTGATGCGCATAGCGCAGAAGCGATGCTGCATTCACTTACACTCGGATATCTGAGCGTCACCGTGAAAACATAATCGGACATTTGATATTTGATTGAATTTTATTGTTTTGCCTTTGGGGTGGCACCTGGGGTGGCCAGTCTGGTTGGGGGGGGTGGCCTGTGCCCCCCCAGGCCACCCCGCTGGACACGCCATTGTCTATACAGCTAAAAGAAATGCAATGCTGAGCACTGAAATCACATATCAGATCTTAAAATTGATAAAAAAAAATGTGTAATTTCTTGAGAACAAAATGACAGTCAGTGGAAACCTAATCATTCCTTTTTAGGCTGGAAAAGAATTCACTCCGAAAAACAAAGTTACAATTTTATTTAGCAGTGTATTAACCTTGATACTTTTCAAATATGTAGCAACTTTAACTTGGTGACACTTTAACTTTGCTACAGCCAAGATCACTGTGCTTTGGTGTTCATTTGTCTTAAAGTCATCATTATATGTATGACTAGAATCCCTGGATTCACACTCAAACTGGCATCATGTTACAAATTGTGTAACTTGCTATCCAGATCATTGCAACAGAGTCTGTTCCCAGAGTGGGTTGTGAGTTCTGTACATGCATACATATGTATTTAGTGAGGCAACTCAAGGTTATGCTGCAGGACAGTGATCAAAAGCAAACCATCGAGAACTTAGACCCAATTGAAATGCTTTGATATGACCTTAAACAGGTTGTTTAATGCATGCTTGAAAAGCCTCCAGTGCTGAATTAAACTAATTCTTTGTTTTGTCTGTCTCTTTGTGTTAAAAGGACATTCTTCTTCCCCACCATCAAAAAGTGCTTGCCTATAAGGTTTTTTATAATATTGGAGCGATTACTTGAAATGACTCTTATGATGCTGCTTTGTTTGATTCAACTGAATAATAAAATATTTCCATAGTACATCACTGAAAAAGTCACTGCTCTGCATTGCATATAACAGCAGCCAGGTGAGGAGCAGTACACAGAGAGAAAATGTGGAAGCTTTTTACAAGCATTTAGAAATGATAACTGGATTAACTTTTAACTCAGTCTCAGGGACCCTCTGTCTCTGCCAAATGTAAGCATGGTAACCGCACACAATTTTTTAATGCATGACCAAATTTAAACAAACATTTTATTGGCAACCACATTACTGACTACATCTCTGAGATTAAGTTACAAATTCTGAATGACGTGCCAAAATGAACACTGGCAACACCACAGAAAAGCAGCAATACATGCACAGAACACAGAGCTTCTTCATCCTGCTGGGCAAACGATGGGTTACAGATTTGTTATCAGACTATATACTGAAACTGCTTGAATAACCAATATGTAAATTTTAATGAGATTTTGTTTTTCCTCCTTGCAGTATCTAGCAGAGACATCATCTTCACCACAAGCCTTTTGGAATCATGACAACCAATCCTGCAGTCATAAGTCACCTGACCAAAATAAAGTTAAACCTGTTAGATACGTTGTCAATCAACAGTCGATATAATCATTCCCAACAGGGAGTCAGTACATCCTTTGCGTGTGCCTTTAACTACGGCCATCCTTTGTTAGAAATGTAGCGGACAACCCTGTACTGAACAGTCACTCAGTGCTGGATGAATCAGGCTTTAATTAAAGTTGTACTAATTAAGACTGTGTTTAAAATGGAGCCGGGCTTTGATAGCATTAAAGTAATCACAGAAGAGCTCACAGAGTGATGTTGTACAGCAGCTGAATGCTGATAGCATCTCTAAGCTATCCACAAAGGAGTTTACTCTGTCTAATCCAATTCTAGTAAATTGGTTACAGAGCGTCAACTGCGTGTATGGCTTTTTTTGCTGGTGCTCAGTGTGCTGATGTAATATGTTATACATATCCAAACATTTACGATGAGATAGTGTTTTAATGGATTTTTAAAAGTTAAAACAGAATGGGAATTAGATGTTTTGTGGAGAAAAGATACACCGATAATTGGCCACAGATAAACTGAATGAGTAAAGCAAGGGATCTCAAGCAGAGAGTACAACAAAGGGTGGTTGTTTCTCAGGAGTTAGAGTGGGATCTGCTTAAAAGCTCCACTGATTTCTATTTTGAATTGTCCGTGACAACATATTCAATCCTTGTGTAAAATTTCTTAAGTGGTCAGTAAGACTAGAAAAGTGTTATGTAAATTTAATTATACGTATTTAAAATCCCCAGAGCGCGGGGGGAGGGGGCAAGGGCTAAGGCAGGAGCTCAAGAAAATGTGGAGGGTGAAGGTATCAATGGTCCCTGTGACCATAGGAGCACTCAAGGCAAGCTGGGATCCAAGAGATCCCAGGAACAACGTCCAAGATTTCTGTCGAGAAGAGTGCAGTCCTAAGAACCAAAGATACTGCATAGGGCCCTCAAAAGCCCTCAGTTTAACCTTTAAAAATGTTACCTTTACTTTACCTTTAATGCACATCACACCAAAAAAGTGCAACATAATATTTATGTAAATCAATATAGGTGATTGTCATAAAATCTCTAAGGACTGAGCAGATGAGGAAAATGTCAGATTTGCAATTTATCTATTAATAGTGATATTGCCACATGTTTTCAGGGCATATCCAGGTATCCTAGTGGATTTAATCAATACTTGTCCTTTTATGTTGTGATTACTGTCAAGATAGTGATAACATTACTTCTTCTTCATCCCATGTGACAGATTTTGTTCTTTGGGTCTAATAAACCTAGCAGCCTACAAACACAAAATCCTGGTTTTCTTCACAAGGTTAGCAAGAGAATTTCACTGAGTAATCATGTTTTAATTTCCCCACAAAGATCCCTAGCCATGCAGCAGAACTGCTGTCAACATTTTATTATTCTGACTTTAAGCTAAGTCTCACATTTATCGATTCAAAAGTGCAATTCCCATTAGTTACATTTGCAGCTGTGAAGGGTCTTTTAAATAAGCCTTCTGTAGAACTAACAATGGGAAGCTTTGTGAAACCCATACTATTCGATAACATAGAAGCAAACTCTAATCTGCACTGGTTTATACCATTTCTCAGCCCTCAGACAAGTCTCAAACTCCTGCTTGCAATTATGTAGCTAAACGCAAAATGTAAAAAAAGTTACATTTTTAAAACGGTTGCAACAATATATGTAACATTTGTATCTTGAGAACATCTCTGTACATTTTTCGCCCTGATAAAGATAGGTATAGTTACCTTGAGGTTCAATTTTCTGCATTTCTGTAGATTGAATATGTAGGAACAGAAATGGAATTTTATTGTACTGCTGTCACTGATTGGATGATAGGCTGTTTAAATTTTATTGTGAACATAGATAAACCTTTTCCAAAATGCACTAACTTGTAACTTGTAACTTGAACACTTAAACTAACACAACACTACTTTATCTCATTTTTAATGTGCGATCGGTTAAAATCACAATACTCACAATAGCGTTGTGTAACAGATCTGTGAAAATGAGCAATATTATGCGTGCAATACAAGGAGGTGTATTGCAACCCTCTCTGTACAGTGTTTTTGTATATAGTAAATAATATGATTGCTCCATTCCTTACTTTATTTCTATTTTCCTTTTTTAGTTGCTTCTTCTTTATCTTGTAGAAAGTGTGACTTGACCTGGAGAGTTCTGCACAAGAATTCCAATGTGCGTGGACTGTTAGTCCTGTGCACGACTGGCAAATAAAAATCTGGAATCTTGATTCGTTACTGAGGTCATCTTTTTGTACTAGCGGCATTAAATTCATATTTACTAGTGTGTTTGTGCCATCTTGAGGACTGTGGTCACTGATTCTGCGTAATAAAGAGCTTCAGAATCCCTCTAGGATCATTCTGACTGCAAATGCAAATGTGGCAGACATGGCAACCTGAGCTATGTTAAATCAAGCTAGTCTATAATCCAGATTAATTTTGGAGGCATGGGACTGAAAAAGGTAACACTGGATTTTCTATTAACTTGGGCTATAATTATATACCACAGATTGTTTAACACACTGTTCCAAAAAATAGTAATGGCAAAGTATCTTACTGTATATTTTACAGTTTTGTACTGTCTTTCTAGAATATCATGACATTTACATAAGTAGACTGTGATTTTACATGTCAAAGGTAAAATAACATAACATCACTGTACATATAGTAAAACACAATTTACTTGTTTTCTAAATATATTTTTTTGTACATATGCATATTTAGATTGTAAAAATACATTCAGAAATGTATCATAATTTCACAAATGTTTGTCTGTTATGTGAGAGAATGATCTGTTAAATCCAAATGTAGTACTATGGAAAAATATATAAAATGATCAAAAATTAATGAGAATAATCAATAATTAAACAGTATTTGAATTATAATTGTGCTGAAAATTTCATGTCATCTAGGTCTGATTCAATAATTCAGAGGTAACAAGGGAAAATATAATTAATAGGAATAAAAACTAAAAAAAAAAACATATAAAACATTGCACGACCACGCTGTGCTAATTATATATTTTAAAAAATAAATGTAGAGGTAGGAATTGCAATTAATATAAATCTCAAAGTATTCACAACATTCCTGAACAGAAATAGGCCTCTGCACCTGGGGTGAGGGTGTGGCCATGAAAACAATGTGACATGCCATTGGATGTTGGGACACATAATAACGTGACGCTAAGCATCGGCCAATGAATGTGAACTAACAACTACAAGGTCGCGGGTATGGCAGCACTGTAGGAAAAAATCCTAATATAAAAGTATTTTACTGCATTTTACAGTTTTGTTCTGTTCTTCTAGAATATCATTAAAGTTACGTAAATAGACTGTGATTTCACATTTCAAATGTAAATTAACGTTAAATCACTGTAATGTAATAAAACATAATTTTCATGTATATTAAATGTATCTGTCTGTACATATGCATATTTAGATTGTTAAAATACATTCACAAATGTATCATGGTTTCACAAATATCTGTCCGTTATTTGAAAGATCGAACTGATGAATTCAAACGTAATGCTATGGAAAAGTATATAACATGATTCCTATAAGCTTGTGTTATATCACATAAGTATTATTATCATTGCTATTTAGGGTGATCGTGGCTCAAGAGTTGGCAGTTCACCTTATGATCAGAAGGTTGCCGGTTCGAGCCCCGGCTCGGACGCTCTCGGTATTGTGTCCGTGGTCAAGACTCTTCGCCTACTGGTGATGGCCAGAGGGGCCGATGGTGCGATATGGCAGCCTTACCTCTGTCAGTCTGTACCAGGCATGCAATCCGTTATTATTTAAACCAACTATTAACTGTATATTTCTGTACATTTACGTATTATGATTCATATTGCCACATTCATTGACCTTGTTTATAGGTAATTTTATTGTTTGATCACGTTAAAATGTTCCTAATTTAATGTCTAAACGCACTTGGAAAAGGCAGAATCCCATGTGAAATTAGCACAACAAACTCTATTTTCATTACTGAAAATGACTGTATTTTCATGAGAAAGTTATTTTCTGTTATTTTACGGTAGTATTTTGGCGCCCCAGCTGCCGGAATGTTACCATTTTTTTTAAGATGTTTTTTGTAACAGTGCACATAACAACAGTTCTGCTTGTTTTATGTTGACTGATCTGACAGTATTTTTTTAATGTAGTCTCATTTCAGATTTGAAACAGCTAAAATGGCCTATACAACATGTTATTCTGAACTCACTCTTTGTTTATTGCCATTTTCTCCTTTTTGATTATTTTTAATGACAGAAAAGTGGATATTGCTCAGGTTTGCTGATCGAGGCTATACTGTATGATATAAAACTTTGAGAAAAATGTGTTATTGAACACTGAAATTTAGAATTTTTTCATCATAAACATGTTTGCAAGGTCAAGGCGGAAGCTTTATTCTGATTTATTCATCCTTTTACTATTCTTTGTAATTGTTATTGATGGGTTTGGGATATGCCTCATAAAGGGTATTGATGGGGTTTGTGCCCCACAGCCTGATGCTGATGGGAACAGCTTACACAAAAACACCTTCCAAAACTCATAAAAAATGGACAAACTGAAAATAGAAAGCATCGAGAAATGAACTCAGATCTGAGCTGGGAAGTTCAACAAAACCTGTAATGCTTTGTGAAATATCCTACAGAATTATCTCTCAGGTTTAATCAAAGACAGTTGCATAATTTATGGCATAATTAATTTCTAGGAACAAACAAAATAATGGTGAACAAAGACAAACAGCTAGACTAAACAAAGTAGAATATTCATTATTTTAGCATGATTCAATTACAAAGAGGGACGTATGTGCATTTGCAGTCTAGTAAATTACCTCCTGCAGCATAATAAATGCCAGAGATAAATCATTTGCCATATTCCATTATGGCGCAGACCTACAGCAGAAATGCTGGGATTTCAACACTTTCCTCTCATTCCCAGGTTTTTTTGTACAACTGCTTCTGTCGCAGAAAAATGCTATCCACATTCATTTCCTTATGGAATTCAGTTCAATTATATGCAACAATATATTATTCAAATGTTGATTCTAGTCATAAATTGTTACTTTAAGGTGTAAGAAAGTGACATAAATGTAAAGGTAAAACATTAGATCTGTTTCTTCCCTCACGTGTTTGATTGGTTAGAAAAAATGAAACTATGGTTTTCATTTTTGCTGACAAATATTAGAGCAAAAGAAAGCGGAAATCTTGGCTTTGTGTCACAAAGATATGTCACAAAAATGAGACACTGAAGCTTGTGGGAAACATATGTATGGGAAGAGTCTTTAATAATTGTACAACTGTTTTTAAGAGGAAAATATCCATATAAAAATAAATATAGTTTATTTTTTTCCAGACTGCTAACAGCTTTTATGAGATGAGAGATGAGATGAGATAGCCTTTATTTGTCAGTTGCAGGTCTTTTGCCCACAATCGAGATGACAGACCTTGCCGACCGTACATACAATACAAACATCACATTGGGGAGACAGGTCAGGTTAGGTAGCGAGGAAAAAAACATTGAAATGTGTAACACAAAAGGATAATACAGGAATGCACAGATATCAACACACCATAGCACAATAAACACAGACAGCAACATGGGAAAGAGTCCCAGTGTGTACATCTGATCTGGGACCGCTGCAATCTTCGACTGCGCCTCCAGCCAACCCGATGTTCACATCAGAGGGGAGGTACACTGCAAAAACTCAAAATCTTATCAAGTCTATTTGTCTTGTTTCTAGTCAAAATTTCTAATCACACTTAAAATACGAGAAATCAGCTACAGAGCAACATTTCAGTGAGATATAGGAACTTGTGGAAAAGTTTTGAAAACATATTGTTTTATTTTATTGTTTTATTTTTTTGTACCTTTTAACATTTCACAAAGTAAACTTGTTTTGTATTATGAACACATGTTTTTGTTGGCTGGTTAGAGTTGCATGGATCGCAGATTTATCAGTTTTTTGTGAATATAAGCTGCTGACTTGCTATTGCAAAAACGGTAATTAGATTACCGTTACTTTCCCGTAGGAACGCTGCGTTACTGCGTTACTAAAACCGTGATTTTTTTGCGAGAATGTCTCATGACAGTGACGTAAGCGAGTGCGACGTTCGTGGCAACAGCTGTGTGCAGATCAACAATGGATCACATATCGATTGTGGGAGAGAGTATGAGCGTGCAGCGTTTAAAGCGTGGAAGTACTGACCTTACTTTGAGTTTGATTCCATAAAAACTGACAAAAACATTAGTGTCCGTTGTGCGTGGGAAGAAAACTTCTTTTTACAGCGAAAAAAAACCCTAAACTTCCAAGCAAGCACCAAGTGGATTGGAAATTGGAAATTGGAAATTCACTGAGAAACTCGCGGATTCTTCAACTGACCGCTGCGGCACACTTGCACCAGGGTAAACCTCCGCCTACCCCACTCCTGCTTTACAGGTGAAAATAGAGCAACAGGACCGCTGAGTCTTTGACTTTATGTTCTGCTGTGTTTTACTTGCATCTATTTGAAAGACTGAGTGTAAACACAAAAAATATTTTATTTTATGTGCTGGAATGTGCAGAAAATAGGTTTAAATGTTAAACAAATTTCCTCCAGTCAGAGAATGTTGCATATAATTAAACTTTTGCTTGATGCATAAAGTTAAAAGATTAAAACTAATAAAACAAGTTAAAAAAGAGACTTTTTCATTTGATTACATTTTGTATGATGGATTATGTAGAAAAAGTAGAATTGGGCTGAAAGATCTATCGCTTTATCACCTCTTCAGGTTGTAAATCGTGTTTTTAAAAAGTAACTAAGGAACTAAGTAACTAAGCAATTAATTACTTTAAAATAAGTAATCAGTAAAGAAACAGGATTACTTTTGGGGGAAGTAATCAGTAGTTAGTTACTGATTACTTTTTTCAAGTAACTTGACCAACACTGCTGGTGAGCAGAATTTTCAGCTTGGTACGTTAGTGTTCATCAGTTAATCATAAAACATATTTAGTGCTTATAACAAATATATTATGCTAAATAAAGACAGATTTTTCCACAATGGATATGATAGTAAGAGTTAGTAAAGCTCTATTAATAAAGTCTCCCTCTGCAGTCTGTTGTTTCTTAGATTCAGCAATGAAATTGAATTTAAAACAAAACATAGATGACATTCTGTCGCCTCGGCAACCACCAAGATCTTACTGCCTACAGACATTCAGTAACTCTCATTGGATAATGTTAATAAATATCTTTCACTAAATATGAACGTTTTCTACCTGTCCTTGTTTAAATTATGAAAGAAGTTATTATGCCTGAGAATCTCTAGAGTGTCGAATACTTTCCACTAAACAGTTGTCTTCTACTTTGGTTAGTTTTTTTAACAACCATTTAAAAAACATATTTTGCTTTTGTTTTATTTTTTACTGCAATTCCTGTAGAGTAGCTTTTATAGTGTTAATTCAGTATGTGCTACAAAATAAAAGCCTTTCCTTTACAGTAGGTTTGTGGGCATTTTATTTTGAATTGTTCCAATCATGGCACTTCAAAGGAACAGCACATCAAAGGAACAGCCTGTGACGTCACGGTGCACATTCTACTAGAAAAACCCTTAAATAGGGGAGACATTCAACCAACTTTAGTGGATCTCGGATGGCAGAAACACGAAGCAACCTGGTTGTTAAAACAAACACAAGGCAGACGCAGAGAAATGCTGACGCATCTACAATGGCAGAAGCAAAAATAGAAATGGTCATCACACCAAAGCCTGAGGTTGATAAAGCCACACAACCAAATACTGAAAAGTCTCCTGTGGCACAACCACCAAAGGAAATGGTTGTGAAACCAAAGAAACAAAAAAAGCAAAAACAGAAAAGAGTGGCTGAAGAACCAAGAAGACCAATTACTCGGGCATATGCCCGGGCTCTTCTTGAAGCTCAAAACAGCACGGGTGATGGAGCAAACCCGAAAAATGAAGAAATGCAAAAAAACACTGAAGCCACTTCTGAAAGAGAAAAGGCTGAATCCCTCCCCATTTCAAATGCAAAGGAGGACATGGAGAGAGAGGGAAATGGGAAGAACCCCAGCAGACCAAACCCTGGGCCTAATGGAGGGACGTGGCAATATCAACCCATTCCCACATTTAGACCCCCGTTTAATCCCTGGCATGAGATTGCTGCTCTCAGACACCAACTGGAAGCCTCCCAGTACCATCAGAACAACCTTTACTGGAAAATGGTAGGTGCAAACAAGAGGGCCTCTTATCACCAGTTTCAGGTGAACAAACTTCATGAACAAATTCACGAGAACAAGCGAAATCATGAGGAAATGATTAAAGACCTCTTAGAGCAGCTGGAAGAGGCTTCTAGTAATAAGCCAAATGACATCAGTGAGACTGACACTCTTGCAAATGACATTGAAGCTATGGTCATATTGGATGAGGTGATGGTTACCCTGCAGGACCAAATCAGCCACCCTACCACAGAGCAGTGTGTGGAGTCTGCCACTCCAACCACAGAGGCTTCACACACTTACTCTGTAGGACTGATGTCCTCTAAGGAGGCTGAATTTGAGCTCAAATGTAGGATTCAGCAAGAGCAGATTGAGATGCTCCAGAAACAGCTCCTAGCAGCTCAAAATCAGCTTGAAGAGCAGGCCGTTAAACATAGGCAGGAGCAGGAGACACTCAACCTGGAAATCAGCAGTGTTGGGTAAGTTACTTTAAAATAGTAACTTAGTTACATTACTAGTTACTTCTCTCAAAAGTAACTCAGTTACTTCAAGTTACTCGTTACTTTCAAAGTAACTAGTTACTGGGGAAAGTAACTTTGGTTTTACTCACAATTCTCTTGTTAATGTGTTTCTTCCATAACTTTGCCAGTCTTCTAGCTTGCTTACTTGCCACAAGTGCACTGTGCCACCTACCAATAGAAAGGAAAAGATAATGTGCATATTTCCACGAGAGAAATCCCACGCCTGGACCGTCATTGACTGCTGCCATGATTCTAGCCTACGTCACAGAGTCATGTGCACCTTTTACATCCAACACAAAAACTGCAGTCGTGGTGCTTTCGATTGTACTCAGAACTCAGAAATTCTGCCTTCTGAATAGGAAGATGTAGGTAACACCAGACTGCAGATAAGCTGCATACAGGGCTGGACTGGGACAGAAAATTGGCCCAGGCATTTTGACTAGAGACTGGCCCACCATTATAGGAAAAATCATAAAGCCTTTGAATGAAAACAAACACTGTTGTGACAGTGATGTACACTGTTTTGATGGTATATATGCATCAATCTATCAATCGTTTGTTGAAAGATTCAGATAATTATTTTTAAAAGCTAGGCATTTTAAATGAGAATAAGAAAGAAAAGTATTTCTTTGTGCCCCCCATTCCCTGTTAATGCCCTACATGGACCCCTGGCAACACTTTGCTAGATCCACACCTGCACAGTTACCAGCTGTCAGCTAACTAAAAAATGATCCTGGTGTTATTTGTCTCTCAGAAACAGTTCATAACTTCCCTTCAACTCATTCATGTCACCTAAAGGGTAAACCTGTTTCTGTCACGGCGAGTGAGGTGAGCCGTGTGGAGGCAATGAAGGAGGATCCAAACGCAGGCAGTCGTGAAGGTGTGAAGGTGGTTTATTGAGCATGAAAGTAAATACAAACGGCAAAGGGAGCTATGACTAACTAGACTGGGAACAAACTACAGAACACGAACCTGAACATGAGCAGAAACACTTGGCGGTTGACAGCAGGGAAACACACAGATGACGCAGGGTGGAATACACAGACGGACCAGCAACTACAATGACGGCAGACATGACTTAAATACACAGAGAATCACAGGGGAATTACACACAGGTGGTGGACACAGCTGGGAATAATCAACAAGACGAGACAAAGGTAAAACTGAACACACTCACATGAGACGCAGACCATCACAATAAAACAGGAACAAGCAACCATCACACTAAGACACAAACTCGACATAGAGAGACAGACAGAAAATGGCACATGGAGCTAGACAAATACTAAGCAGACACAACTGAAGAACAAATCCTAAACACCACAGAAACATGAAACTCAAATAATAAACATCATCATAATCAACACTACAAGAGAACAAGAAAACAATCCCTGATGCAAACTAAAACCAAAACATAATAAAACTCAAACTACTGGGTCCGACGGACCCAGAACCGTGACAGTACCCCCCCTCTAAGGGCTGGCTCCCGACAGCCCCAAACAAAAAAGCACAAAGCACCAAGCCAGGGCGGGCGGAGGGGGTCCAGGAAGGAGGGTCCGAAACAAAAAAACAAGGAGCACAAGAGACCAGAATAAACCAAAAACAGGCCAACACAAAACAAGACCATTCACGAGTCCACAGTAAAGTCCGGGGGCCGACAACACAAGAGCCGAAACAGTTCAGGGGGCCGACCCTGCACACAGCAACGGCGACGACGGGCAAACAGTTCAGGAGGCCGACCGTGCACACGGCAACGGTGGCGACGGGCAAACAGTTCCGGAGGCCGACCGTGCGTGCAGCAACGGCGGCGAGGAAGCAGGTCCGGGGGCCGACCGTGCGGACGGCAACGGCGGCGCGAATGCAGTTCTGGAGGCCGACCGTGCACACGGCAACGGCGGGCAAACAGTTCCGGAGGCCGACCGTGCGTGCAGCAACGGCGGCGAGGAAGCAGGTCCGGGGGCCGACCGTGCGGACGGCAACGGCGGCGCGAATGCAGTTCTGGAGGCCGACCGTGCACACGGCAACGGCGGGCAAACAGTTCCGGAGGCCGACCACGTGGAAGGCAGTGGCGGCCACCGAGCAGGTCCGGAGGACGGCCGCGATGCCAGCGGCGGCGACGAACACCTTCCGGAGGCAGTCCCCGAAGGCCATGACGCCATCTTAGAGGCCCTGAAAACGGCCGGCAGAGGCGAGGCGGAACGGGTCGAGCTGGCACCGACGGCGGCGTGGCAACCACAGGACCAGACGAGGCAGGACCAGACGAGGACGAAGCAGAGGCTGGACCAGACGAGGACGAAGCAGAGGCTGGACCAGGCGAAGATGATGAAGACACGGAGGCTGGACCAGGCGAAGATGATGAAGACACGGAGGCTGGACCAGGCGAAGATGATGAAGACGGCAGCGGGACGGCTGCGGAACCTGACGGCGGTGATGCTGCAGAAGGTGATGTGGAGATGTGCTGGCTGGGTCCTCCAGGACCACCAGCAGATGTGAGGATGTGCTGGGTGGGCTCCACGGGCCCTCCAGCAGACGAGGCTTGAGGCTAGCTGGGTTCTCCTAAACCCCCAGCAGACGACGCTTGAGGCTGGCTGGGTTCTCCTAAACCCCCAGCAGACGACGCTTGAGGCTGGCTGGGTTCTCCTAAACCCCCAGCAGACGACGCTTGAGGCTGGCTGGGTTCTCCTAAACCCCCAGCAGACGACGCTTGAGGCTGGCTGGGTTCTCCTAGACCCCCAGCAGACGACGCTTGAGGCTGGCTGGGTTCTCCTAGACCCCCAGCAGACGACGCTTGAGGCTGGCTGGGTTCTCCTAAACCCCCAGCAGACGACACTTGAGGCTGGCCGGGCTCCTCAGGCCCTCCAGCCGACGAGGCAGGACGCTGGCTGGGTTCACCTGAACCCCCAGCTAACATGACTTGAGACTGGACGGGCTCCTCAGGCCCTCCAGGGAAAGCAGTCTCTGAAGCAGCAGGTACGGAGACCTCTGCCAGTGTGGACACTGGCTGGGACTGAGCAGCACCGTGGCTAGACTCAGGCAGCAACAGTGGGATACAGTCCTCAGAGGGCTGGAAGTGTTCCCCAATACACTCAGCAGAGGACTGAGGCGGACGGGTGAACTCACTTGAGCTCTCAGGGGGTGCTGAGAGCCGAGACTGTTCAGGTGAGTTCTCCGGTGAGGCTGCTGGTGCTGGTGTCTTGACCTCTAGGGGTCCAGAGTTGGCTGGTGACTGACACCCAGCCTCTGGGGAGGCCCTAGAGGGAGCAACTGTCTCTGAGATGGCCAGCTTAAATGAACCAGCAAAAGTTTGTGTGGAGTGTGTTCCCTGCTTGTAATGAGGCTGTGAGGATAAAGGCTGGGTAAATGAGTGGACAGGCTGCTGAACTGGTGGCAACTGAGCTACAGGTAGCAAAGTAGTAACAGGTGGTGGAGTGGCTGGCTGAACTGATAAGGCTGATGACTCTCTTGCCAACTGAGCTATTGACTGGGCTATGGACTGTAACATGGTGTCTACTGGGTCTGACTGTGACTGTGATGGAGGTGATGAGTGAGTGGCTGACTGAGTTAGCGACTGCTGGGAAGCTAACCGAGCTACCGGCTGAGCAGCTGACTCAACAAACACAGCCCCGGTATAAACAGTCATATGAACTGGTGAAACAGACAGAGCGTCTTTTCCACTCACCACAGCCGGCAGTTCTGAAGTCCTATTCTCCAGCTGTGGGGCGACGCGCCGACGGCGCGATCGTCGCTTCCTCCCGGGCAAAACCTCCGGCGGGCCGGGCAAAACCTCCGGCGTCCGGCTGGGTTGGGAAGCGATAGCGGCTGGTGGGTGTAGGTGAAGTTCGTGAAGGATGAAGTCTTGCGCGAGTGGGTGTAGTGAGTCCAATAGCCAGGGATAATCCGTGAGCAGCCGTTGCAGTCTGGCTTCCAGAACGTGGAGGAATGCTTCTCCCTCATGCTCTAGCCACAGGTTGATTATTTGTGAAGCGGAGTTCGTGATGAGGTCCCGAAGCTCCGTGGGTGGGGTGAATGCCGCTGGATCCATATCTGGCTGGTCCGTACTGTCACGGCGAGTGAGGTGAGCCGTGTGGAGGCAATGAAGGAGGATCCAAACGCAGGCAGTCGTGAAGGTGTGAAGGTGGTTTATTGAGCATGAAAGTAAATACAAACAGCAAAGGGAGCTATGACTAACTAGACTGGGAACAAACTACAGAACACGAACATGAGCAGAAACACTTGGCGGTTGACAGCAGGGAAACACACAGATGACGCAGGGTGGAATACACAGACGGACCAGCAACTACAATGACGGCAGACATGACTTAAATACACAGAGAATCACAGGGGAATTACACACAGGTGGTGGACACAGCTGGGAATAATCAACAAGACGAGACAAAGGTAAAACTGAACACACTCACATGAGACGCAGACCATCACAATAAAACAGGAACAAGCAACCATCACACTAAGACACAAACTCGACATAGAGAGACAGACAGAAAATGGCACATGGAGCTAGACAAATACTAAGCAGACACAACTGAAGAACAAATCCTAAACACCACAGAAACATGAAACTCAAATAATAAACATCATCATAATCAACACTACACGAGAACAAGAAAACAATCCCTGATGCAAACTAAAACCAAAACATAATAAAACTCAAACTACTGGGTCCGACGGACCCAGAACCGTGACAGTTTCTCTATCACTTGTTCAACTCTGATGATCCAGTAAGGACATCTCCTGGTTTCATCTTCACGTTTCCCTCTCACCAGATAACCAAACCATATCATGACCAGCAGGTTTACAGCTGTGGCTCCAGCAAACATCAGCTGATACTAGAAATTAATATTAAATAAATTCTAACAACAGCTGATCAAGCTTAAACGTGCTGCTGTTGTTTAGCGCGACATCGGCTGGTTTCCTCTTTCGGCGCAAAGTGGGCGATAAACAAACAAGAGAGACGATCAGCTGATCATTGATCAGTTTTCATGATTGAAGTAGAAACGGGAGAGGGAGGGGGAAGAATGAGAGAAGAAGAGGCAGCTGTGCAGCATAAAGACAGAATAACTCCAGCTTTGTGCCTTTTTCATTGTAGCTGAATTACGGGACAAACTGTTCCTTTTCACCTCAATAAGAAACGCGTAATATTTTCTCTGAATACCAGACGGGACGGTTGGCAACTCTAATAACTTATGAACAAAATAAAGTTCAACATCATTAACTTCATAAAGTCAGAATAACGAAAATAAACTCCACCTAAACTTGGTTTATATCTGACCCAGATAGACTGCAGGTCATAACTTCTTACCTGAAGTTCAGTTCACACTTGGACCGGCGGCCGCCTCGGGTCTCTTTTCCTTCTGCGTCCCTTTTCCTTCATCCACCTGCTGGCCTCCACCACTTGCTAATGTTACTGAATCTGTGGAAGCTCCACGATAGCCACCACACGAAGTAACGAGTAACGACCCTATCTAAATCCCAGTAACGACTAACGCGTTCCTGCTCACTCTCTCCATCACCATCAACGGCACTGCTGTGGAGAGAGTGAGCAGCTTCCGGTTCCTTGGAGTACATCTGGCTGAGTATCTTACGTGGTCAGTACACACAAACAAAACAGTGAAGAAGGCGCAGCAGCGCCTCTTCTTTCTCAGGAGACTGAAAAGATTCGGCATGAGCCCCCGCATCCTCAGGACCTTCTATCACTGTGCCATTGAGAGCATCCTCACTGGATGCATCACCACCTGGTATGGCAACAGCACCGCCTACAACTGCAAAGCTCTCCAGCGAGTAGTGCGGTGCTCTGAACGGATAATTGGAGGTGAGCTTCCCTCCCTCCAAGACATCTACAGGAAGCGCTGCCTGAGGAAAGCGGGGAGGATCATCAAGGACTCCAGTCACCCCAGCCATAAACTGTTCAGACTGCTTCCATCAGGAAGGAGGTTCTGCAGCATCCGGTCCCGAACCAGCAGACTGAGAGACAGCTTTTTCCATCAGGCCATCAGACTGCTGAACACGTCATAGACACCTCAGCTTCACTACTGGAACTTCAACATTATGCACTCCACACTGTATATAAATGCCACTTGTTTTGCACATATTCAACTCTGTATATTTTATTATTATTATTATTATTATTATTATTATTATTTATTTATTTATTTTTTAACTATTTAATTTGTAAAAATGTGTATACACAGACACACACACACACACACACACACACACACACAAACACACACACGTAGGAAAATATTTAGTATACACATCCAGAAATGCATACACTATTATATATTGTACATATATTTATTAGTTTCAGGTTGGCCATTCTTGTATTTTGCTCGTTTGTGTTGTTGTGTTTGCACATCTCTGTTGCTTGTGGGGCTCGCACACAAGAATTTCACTCGCATGTGCTGTGCCAGTGTGCCTGCACATGTGATGTGACAATAAAAGTGATTTGATTTGATTTGATTTGATTTTGATTTTGGCATAATAACTAGTTACCGTGCTCGTTACCACAATAATAACGTAGTTACTGTAACGCGTTACTTAATAACGCGTTAGTCCCAACACTGGAAATCAGTGACCTGAAATCCCAGCTCTGCCCCAACAAGGCCCTTCATGATTTGAAGGTAGAGTCTCTTGAGCGAGAGCTGAAAGAGGCCAAAGCTTCCTCACTTAAAATCCCACAGCAGCACAAAGAACAAAATTCCACTGCTGCAAATGAAATGCACAAACGTGAGCCTCTGAAAGAAAACGAGACTGGAGAACAGGAGAAGATGGAAAAAGAGGACTCACTGCCATCCACTGCAATGTCTCTGCAGGAGCCTCAGAAAGAAAAAGACACCACAGAACAACAGAAGACAGAAAAAAAAAAGAGTCAGCTGCATTCTCTGTACAGGAATCTTTGCAAAGTCTACAAGACAAACAGAAAATGCTCAATGTCAAGGTGGCTGAACTCGAGACTGAAGTTAAGAGCCTGCCAGAGACTCCGCCAAGTAAGAAGAAGAACAAGAAGAAGCGGAACTGTGCGCGTCCCCAATTTCACCTAATTGGTCTCAACATCAAGTCCTAAAAATCATATTTATATACAACTAAATTGTCAGTGAACATTTGAACCCCTCTCGGTCGAGACAGAAGGCCACCCCTTCCTGAGCCCGGTTCTGTCAGAGGTTTCTCCCCATTAAGAGGGAGTTTTTCCTCTCCACGGTCGCCAAGTGCTTGCTCATAGGGGATTTGGGGGCTTTTTTTTTAACACCAACCACTGAAAAGTTCACTGACATCAAATTTAAGACTCAGCAAATATGGAAATGGATCATTCGTCATCAAGTGAGGAATCATCCATTTAAAACATGTTTGCTGAGTCATATTTAGTTGTAAATAAATATGATTTCTGTCACACTAAGGCCAATCACAGACTAATTTGGACAATTGGTAAAAATAAATAAATAAATTAGAAAAATTGAAAAAAAGTAGTTGTGTCATTGTTTCATGTAGATTTCAAATACCGGTAACATGCCATTTTATGTCAACATATTTCTGTTACATTTGTAGTGCTCGTGGTCTTATATTCTTATGATCCTGTTTATTTGAGGAGTATATCCTTCTGCCTTGCTTCACATATTTACTGCTGCTTGGCTAGCTTTAGTCACGGTAGCATCAGCACGGGTAGAAACAGATACACATCAGAGACATCACATGTAGCTTGTGTTTATGTTCAGAGTGACATCTGATTTAAAAGCAGGCAGCAAAGCACTGAGCAGCACATCAGTCAGCACAGAAAACAAATGCCATAAATGTCATCTATTAGGCTGGAATAATGTGTTTCTAGTGGCTTCTATTGTAAGTGCTTTACATTTCAGCATGACATCCTGTATGTGTCCTACAATGAGGACACTTGAAGCTGGTCATTTTCTTAGAATGGAGCCAAAGATAAAACCAAAACAAAACCTTTCATAAGAAATCTTTATTCTGCAGTAAGGGACATTAAAAACCTAATAATGTTATCATTAAAAATATTAAAATGTGACGTAAGAGCCAAAAGTATGTTTGATACAGACAGTCATGAGTATTTTATACTGTTATTTTTCCTGTTAAGAGTATCTGGAATATGCACTTCTTACAGTGGCCATGTTACACAGTACCCTGCTCAAAGGTAAGTAATGTTAGACATGAGTCTCCTGGAATTAGACCTCAGTACTGTTAAAGTTGAGTTACTGACCCGTTGCTCTTTCAATAAATGTGCAAAAAATAGGAGTGCTTCTGGTGTCTTCCTTTAAGATAAAGTCCCATATTTTTTGTAGCTTTTTGAACAGATGGTGTCTTATTCTCAGCAATTTTTTCTAATTATTGTTCTTATATTTAACTCAATCAAGAAAGAAACAATTCAGTCTCTTTCCTTGTAATAAGTCAAATTTTCTTCATTTAAGCATAAATTTTAGACAGTTTTGTCTAGTTAAAAGGCATCGATTAATTTCTAGTTTTAACAGTTCTAGTCAAGCAACTTTTGCTCACCCCAATGTCAGATTGTTTTTCTTCTCAAAACAAGAAACTTGTCAGATTTAAGAATATTTGGCTTGTTTCAAGTATAACTGTTTATGCAGTGCAGGATCTCAGTGGGGGGTACACTGCAAAAACTCAAAATCTTATCAAGTATATTTATCTTGTTTCTAGTCAAAATTTCTAATCACACTTAAAATACGAGAAATCAGCTACAGAGCAACATTTCAGTGAGATATAGGAACTTGTGAAAAAGTCTTGAAAACATATTGTTTTATTTTATTGTTTTATTTTTTGTACCTTTTAACATTTCACAAAGTAAACTTGTTTTGTATTATGAACACATGTTTTTGTTGGCTGGTTAGAGTTGAGCGTTGGAGGTGGCGTTGGATCCGGGGTAGGGAGGGTGATGCGTCGGTGAGTGCTTATCAGTATCAGTATATGTCTGTGTGTGCGTGTCCATAGTTCAGCTGAGACAGTGTCCTTCGCCCTGCCAGGCTAAGTAAACAGTCTTCCAGCCAACCCAGGTGGCCTTGCATGGAATGGGAAGGAACAGGCTAAACACAGTCGTTATCAGGGTGTTGTTGTTCAGCTCCAGCCTTGAGACCGCAGCTGGTGCCAAAGGGGTATCCATATAAGTGATGGTATTTTTTACTTTAGTGTGAACAACTCATATGAATTTCAAAGCAGTTCTACAGTCCAACACTGGTCTCTCAATCTCCCTTTGGAGAACTGCGAGCTTCGCCATACTTGCGTTCTGTGATGTCGTCATTTCTTGTGCTCAAGGAGCCGATTCTGAGAGCTCACGGTGGTGTGCCTCCCCGAGATGTCATCGAATTTTGCTCCCAGAGATGTTATTCCGGGCTAGCCCTTCCAAGATGTATCCAGTCTGCAGTCAGAGTTCTTATTCTGAGTATTCACAGCAGCCGTAGCCTCTCCAAGATCTTATCCGTGCTGACTCAATCAGCCCCTTTTGAGAAACTCACGCCTCTCCCATCGTTCCGATCCCAGCGGGCAGCCTTGTGGGGGTTTGAACAGCCGGTTCCGCTTTCTTCATTCTTCGATAAGTCAGGACCAAGCCAGCTCCAATCAGCCAGAACCCTGTTACCATGGTTCCGAATAGGTAGATATCTTCAGCACTCAGGCTCACCAAGCCCAAACTTCTCGTTGAGAAAGGGTGTCAATTGCATTTAGGGACCAGTTGATGTAAACTCGAACATTTAATATGGGTGTGTATGGGGTCTCATATTGACTCAGCTTGGAGAAAAAAGGGGGTTAATGTCATCTTAACCTAATATAATCTTACTTTAAAAATACAAAAAAAGAGCAAAACATCATCATACAAATCAACACCTTGCAAAGATGGATAAACATAACAATAACATTGCTAAAGTTCCATAAGGAAGATCTGTAGTTGACTGCTAGTCTATTCATATATCACTTTACCATATATCCCAGCTATCACCGCTGGGATTTTATTGTGCCATGATGGGCTATCAGAGTCTAATCGCTAAATAGCATAAATGAATTCTCTATATTAATGCTCAGTTCCCTTTAATGACCTCTCCTTATTGAAATGAGGCGAATCAGAAACACATTTCAGAAAGCATGTCAGCAATACAGAAAACAGAACAAGTTAAACTGGATATAAAAATCCAACTTATCTCTATGAGTAGCTAAGGCTTAGGAGGTAGATTAGAGTGTCAGCTCATTCTAACACGGGTGGTTGAACCCTGACTCATTCAGTAGCAATGCTGAGGCATTCTAGGACAAGACAGAGAAGAACAAACTGCCCTGACGCATGTGTTGTTGTTTGTTAACCAGTATACAATAATAGTTGAAAAGCACGATATAACTACTAGTCCATTCGCCATTTCCAAATTCTGCCTGAATGTGATGAAAATCCAGAGAGAACAGGCAGAAGTGGGCCCCCTTTTTTGGCACCTGCACAAGAAGAAAAAACAAGTAATCTTAGTAATGCATGTATTTAGTTCATTCTTTTTCACCAACTTTAAACAGTGACCAAGCAAAAGCAGTTTTGGAATATTTTGTTGATGCATTAAAAAAGAAGATAAAAGATGGAATAGCCATTTATATAGCTTTATATTAGTATTCAGGCCCTTTGTTATAAGACTTTCAATTAATATCTGGTGCACCTAATGTCTGTGGTCATTGACACCCTTTGTAATGAGCTATCTCAATTGATGTTGGATACTAGAGTGAAAACCAAACCTCAAGTTTGAGAGAAGACAGAAATAAATAAAAGCAAAGCATAAGACTGAGAAGAGATCCAGGCTGGTACAGGTGGGACCTTTGTCAGCTGTCGCTGTGAATGAGAGTTCCTTTAGGGACACTGGAGAACCTCACAGAAAAACATCTGATAAAACAAAAACAGAACTATTTTCAATGTTAAAATTACAGAAATAAGTAAGGGATAGATGTATGTTGAAAAGTAAGTAAGGAGCGTAAAGTTTTGGACTTTTTTAGGGGGGTTGTATGTTTTTGAGAGGGATCAGGATCTGGATTAGATGTTTACAGTGATGTTAAGTACACTCAGATTTCAGACCCCATCCCAATAGAATATCTCTGGAGACAACTGAAAATGGATTCATGACAATGCTCCACATCCTGCCCATGTAAGGGTAAAGAACTCTGTTAAGAGGAAAGTGACTAACTCCAATAATAAATCTGTGCAATTTATGAATTTAAAATATTCATAATTTGCCTACTGACATATTCACTGGAATCAAATAATGACAGCATAGCTCTTCAATGTTGAATGCTCTTTGCAGGAGTTTAGCAGTTGTTATTTTTCTCCTATGGCAAAAATGTATGTATTGTGGCAACCCACTAGAGGGCTCCACTCACACGCAAGCTTGGAGGAGGGGTTCTGTTGTGTTTGGGTGCGATATGCTCAGTTCATGTATGGAGGTGAATAAAGTTGGAGTGGAAAACTAGAGCTCTTGTGTCGTGTGTTCCATGCCTCCATATTGGTGACCCTACTTTGAACACACGGCGAACCATGGAGATTGCCCTGGACACACCAGCAACTGCCGGCCCTTTGCCTCCGGCTGTGGCTACGTTTGCCAAGGCGCTCCACTTGCCAGACTTCTGGCTCCACGACCCCTCGTCATGGTTTGTCCACGTGGAGGCTCAGTTTGCTCTCCACGGCATCTCAGCTGACGACACGAAATTTCATCATTTAGTGGCATCGCTCGACCCGCTAGCCACCCGCCGTGCAATGGCTCTCCTCCGGGATCCGCCTGCGCACGGGAAATATGTTGCCCTTAAGGACCTACTCCTGTGGCGATACACCCTCTCCAGTGTGGAGCGCGCTAAGAAGCGCCTGGGCGGAGGCACGGCTCTTGAGCTCATGGAGAACATGTTGTCCTGTCGCTGCCTGCCACCCTGCTCTTTTTTCAGCTCAGGGAAACGGGACTGTCACCGCGCCGTAGTGGCTGCGGTCACTGACGATATGGAAAGTCTGCTCTTCATTGAAGACTCACGCTCTGGGCGCTGTTTTCTGGTGAACTCTGGCTCCCAGAAGAGCCTCATCCCACCCACCGCTGCAGACAGTTTAGTGGCAGGCCACGGACCACAGTTGACTGCGGCTAACGGTTATCCCATTGCAACTTATGGGGAAAGGTTATTGACTGTTAGTTTCCACGGCCAGGAATTCCAGTGAAACTTTGTTGTTGCTGCCAGCTCGGTACCTATCTTAGGCACCGATTTTCTTTGTGCTCACGGGCTGTTAGTCGATGTTGCTCACAGACGTTTGATTGACGTTCTGTCGTCCTTTTCGCTGCCCTGTTTTACCCGGGCCGCCGACTGTTGAATGGTCCCCAGACTGCTTCCGTGCGTTTTCTGCGGCGAAGTCAGCGCTGGCCAACGCTGATCTGCTGGCCCACCCATTCCCGTCAGCGGAGATCGCATTGACCACCGACGCATCAGATGTAGCAGTGGGCGCCGTGTTGGAATAGTGCCCATCGCGACGCAACATTTTAGAGTTTTCCTTGAGGGTCGCAGTTTTACCACATACGCCTCTGACCTTTGCTATGTCCAAGGTTCCCGATCCTTGGAGCACGCACCAGTAGCTTCAGTTGGTGGCCATATTGGAGTTTACTATGGACATTCAGCACGTGGCTGGTAATTCCTACCTGGTCGCTGACTGTCTGTCCCGCGCACTGGTCTCCCCAGTTTATGTTGGTGTGGACTACGCCGCCATGGCCCGGACGTCCTCGTCCTTCGGTCCTCGCAGACTGGCCTCGTGCTGGAAAACACGCTGGTGTGGGATGGGGGGTGTAGCATAGCAGGCAAGTATAAACCATATTCAAATAGTTCAAAATGATAACCAGGAAAATATCCACGACTAAACTTTGACTTAATTTTGTCCACGAGTTGTGAATGGGCCCAAACAGGCAGTATCGGCCAAACATCTCAGCCCTCGTGGAAGTCTCGTTTGAGTCTCATGTTGCTCTCTTATGTCGTCTCTAGGAAAATCTTGCTGAGCCCTGTTGCCTTTCAGGATCATATCAGCATAAACTGCTGTGAGCTGTGTAAATGGCTTGGCCTGGGATGGTTAAACCAGACTGACCATGTTTATGCAAAAAAAAAAGTTATCCTGAGTTTGTGTTCGGTGCAAACGAGTCGTCTCTTTAATATTTGCATAGTATAATTATGTCGTACATTCAAAAACTATTGCCAAAATATATCCACTGTCATTAAAACACTTTATTATGGGACTGCTCATAATTACATCCCAATTTAGACTCCTTTATTTAGTACAACACACAATAATTAATGTCCTAATCAACCTTTCTGGAACAAATTATATTACTTCATTTTGAACTGCTGTCACATTTGCATACTGATTACAGTGAAAAATACCTGCTCACAAAAGTACTAATGAAGATAATTATAAACAAAAGCTCTGTATTGTCACCCAGGGCTATTATTTTATGATATGTTAGTCATAGTCTGTATACAGCAATATACTCCATGGCAGTGTTTACTTATGTCCTTTGTGAGCTGCTTACCTTTAACTCTTTGATAAACTGTGAAAATGTACCATGTTTAACTTAAGGCACATATGAAACAACGGTTTCTTTTTCATACTTTGGATACTGTGGATAAAAAATTAATATATCAGGCCCACCACTAAAACTAAATGATTTACATTACAGATCTACTCCAGCATGGCCTTTAGGGATGAATTGTGCTGAGAATTTGCTTCTGAGAATATCACTGCCCTTGCTAAAGAATCGAGATGTCCAGGGTTGTCTCGACTGATAGAGATATATCTGTTTATGATGGTAAATAAGAGTCTCCTATCCAGGAATTTCTAAAGACAGAAAACAGAAAAGGCTTGTCATAAACAAGAGTCTTGTCTTCTTGTGTATCCTGATGTTCCTGTAGACAATCCCCAGGCTTCCAGTGTTTTTTCTGAATAAGGAAGACTCATATTCTTGAAAACTTCCTCTAACAAGTTTTTTTTTTCCACAAAATAAAGTGGCATTAGACTGATTTTTTATTTTTTATTTTTTGGCTCTCTGTGTTGAGTGAGTCACTACTTTTAAGGCTGGCAGAGACAGTAAATTAAATATTTTGTTTAAACAAATAAGTAGCTTTCAGACTTTTCTTTATGTACTGACTCTGACATATAGTTGTTCATCCACATCTACTTTGCGTTTAAAATAGTAATCACTTTTCAGACCTTATTGCAACACTATCTGCAATTCTGTTTGACGTCCATCTGTTGACTCACATTAATAAATCAATAAAAGGGGCCTCAAGACTAATATGGTAACAAAATAGATGTGTATATGAATCGTCTGAAGCAAAGGAAAAGGCCGTATAGACTTTTGGCTCATTGTTGTGTTTTGATCTCAAGTTGAAAGGCCTGCCCACAGAAGAATGAAAACTTACTTTTGGAGAGCACTTCATGTTTCATTCACATAAGGGACCAAACAAAGAGAATATAATAAAGCCTTACTAGAAAAGTCTGGTGCCATTGGTGCTATCACTGTATCACTATCAGTACCTTGGCCCCTACCTGAAGCAAAACCACAAACGGCAATATCAGCCGACGCTGTTCAGTAGGTGACAGCATGGATGATGTCTATCACCCAGACAGGGGAAAAATACTCAGCTTGGTTCCTGAGCTTTGTATCTGCAGCTCTCCAGTAATGCAATCAGTGGAGGTATGGAGGTAAATTTTGTTGTTCAATCACTACATTCTTTTCTGTTTCTGTTCTGTCTTCATCTATTTTTTTTTCAGCTGGAGCATGATGGAAATAATCTGTGGTCTGAAAATAATTAGACTTGCAAAATCTTATAGCTTTTCTTTAGGTGAGAGACGGTGTCACACTTCTTTTGTAAGTATTTTAGTGTACAGTGGGCATCAGAGCAGCTATATGACTCAGATAATTACACAAATGTCACCACACCCCTCATGGTTTATTGTTTAGCAGTTGCTGGAATGAAACACTGATACAGATAATTCCCTGAAGTTTGTCCAAATCCTGTAAAGAGCATGTGAAATAGTGCAACAGATAAATGGACAGATGGACTGCAATGGCTTCCTAATTTCCTTTCTTTTGAGCAAATAAGGAAGCAAGCACTGCCCACTGATGTGCTTGAGTACTAATCTAAATTACATGACTCATACTTAATGAAAGGAACCGTTGGTCTATTGAGGAACTGAATTTATTCATTGTTGGATGGAAGTGAAGAGTGAAAGGCTTAACAAAAGGTGAAGGAGGGAAGAGAGCGCCTCCTTTTATTCCCTGTAATGCAGAGCATGCTAAAGTAAATAATCGTATACTTTTAAGTGAAGAATTTGTATTTGTCCATTATCTGTATTTACTTCTTTATGTCACATTGCCAATATTAATTCCACATAGAACAATCATCCATAAAACCAGCCAGCTTTTTCAAATAAAAAAGGCCGTCTAATAGAAGAAAACAACAGTGGTCCATCAGCTCGCTGCAGGAACTCCAGCCATAGCTGTGCTATTAGTGTCAGCATCATGAAATATATGTCTATGAAGATGCAACAATAAAATGAGAGTGAGGGCAGGAAGACCCAGGGATGTAAATTATCTCAAGCAGTAAAGCTCGTTCTAAAATTCTTGAAATTAACAGCCCGATCCTGCATCTCTCTTTCTCATAACAAACCTCCCCAGACAGTTCTATTGTGTCTCCTTGGTTATTCAGACAGAATGGACCAAGAAAGAATTAAAGGCAGCATGCAATGCATGCAAAAAAGGTGGAGGGAAGTTTCTGAGAGACCACCACTGGAAAAAGATGTGTCACAAAAATGAGACACTGAAGCTTGTGGGAAACATATGTATGGGAAGAGCCTTTAATAATTGTACAACTGTTTTTAAGAGGAAAATATCCATATAAAAATAAATATGGTTTATTTTTTCCAGACTGCTAACAGTTTTTATGCTGTAAACGTGAACATTTAACATGGGTGTGTCTGGGGTCTCGTAGAAAAAAGGGGGTGGATGTCATCTTAACCAAAAGCCCACCCCTAACCCTAAATCAGTTCCCAATGGTTCTCGTGGATGCTCTTTGGTTAAATGAAGTGAAGCCATCAAAATGAAGTTGATTTTCTGATAATAGCTCCCCTTCGTGTGTGTGTGTGTGTGTGTGTGTGTGTGTGTGTGTGTGTGTGTGTGTGTGTGTCTGCGTGCGTGTGTTCAAACCTTCACGAGCCTCAGTATCTCTGCTGTCCTGTGATTTGCTTCTATTAACCCAGAGGTGGGAAAAGAAGAGCAAATAAAACAAGATCTAAAAAGAATCGATAAATGTTTCATCAGATTTAAAAGACAGTGTTAGCCTCAGTTTTATGGGTGTTACGCTACAGTTTCAGGGTGGCCAAGTCCTTGGTTTTAAAAGAAAGGTTTATGGTGCTGTAAACATAGCCCAATTCTCTTTTCCATTTCAACCACATAAAGTCGTGACAGATCAGTAAATCTACACAGGAGAGCAGAAGCTCTTTGGCCCTGATCTTTGTCCTTTGCAGGTTTCTCTCACTTTCTCCTCTCTTTGCAGTCAAGAATACATGAAGGGATGAAGGGTAAATGCCAGGATCAGGCTTTTAGGTAACTGTTAAAAATGAGGAGCCGCTCTTAGTAGTTGCATACCCAGAAAAGTACCACTCAGTATCAGTACCACTGAGCAATACTAATACTGCACATCAGTCACACAGATTTGTCAAACAGTATAGTGCAGGGGTGCCCAATCCCGGTCCTCGAGAGCTACCGTCCTGCAGCTTTTAGATGCATCCTTGTTCCCACACACCCGAATCAAATGAATGGCTTGTTATCAGGCCTTTGCCAAACATGATGGCATGCTGAAGAGGTAATCAAACCATTTGATTCAGCTGTGTTGGAGTAGGGATGCATCTAAAAGCTGCAGGATAGTAGCTCTCGAGGACTGGGATTGGGCAGCCCTGGTATAGTGTGTATAATAAATGGGTATTTAATAGATGTTGATCATAAAAAACCCTACTTATACCCAGAGCAATCATTAGGCTTAGAGAAGTCCCAAATAGATATTTGAGCCACACTTTGAATGAAATCCTGCAATTAGGCTTTACGGTTTCTGTTACAAGCATTTAACATTTCAGCTACTCCAGACAGATGAAAATCTCATAAAAAGTGGCCAAAGTAATATTAAACCAATCCTTAACCCTAACATTATGTTGTTGCTGTTGTTGTTGTGACCCCTGACATCTACATTATCATAGGTCATAACCTATAACTCTAACCCTTTGCAGGGCAAATTGAATTTTTTTGACTTTCTTTCTTCATTGATTGCCAGAGGCTGTTATTGATGGGGAGTTTGACTTCAGAGGGGCAACGGTACCTCATGTACAATCAAGTCAGGATATTGACAAGTAATCCCTTTGAGCCAAAGGGTCAAGCTTTATGTACTTTTAGACAGTTTTTTTTATTGTATTATACCAGTGAAAGGCATAATATGCCTTATTTTTTGTTCCATCATTGGCGAGTAATGGAATACATGTTCTGGCGTTACGTATTTAAAATACAATATATGAGTAACTGTATTCCATTACAGTTACCGTTTAAAAAGGTGGTATTCAGAATACAGTTACTTTGCTGAAATAAATGGATTACATGGAGCTGGAAGCATGTAAAAATAATAATAACCACTGCAGCCAAACAGAGAGCCTGACGAGCCCAGCTGTAAGTAAGCTATTAAGACTCGACTGTACACTGTGTTCATGTTTTCCTCTGAAACAATAAGTTCCGTTGGAGCAGCCTTTCAACGCCTCTCTCTGTCTCTCGCTAGCAAAGTTGACCCAGAGAACAAAGTAAAGCTAGTTTTCAGCTACGAGCCGACATGAACCCGACGTATTAGCCAGAGGTCCCTTTACTACGGTTCAGAGCCGCGGACCTGTTTTATATACGCGCAGAATAGTTTCTATACGAGATCGCTGCAAAAAGTGCAGCCTTACCTAATGTCCACCTACTGTTACTCATTTATATTAAGATTTAAACATTAGTTGGTGTTGGTATGGAGAGTAACCTTCAGTAATAAATCACACAGCAATAGTACATTCATGTAGTTGTAAAAAGCATGATAATATGTTAAGTAATCCAAAGTATTCAGGATACATTACTCTCGTTGAGAAACGTAACAGAATACATTACAAAATACATTTTGGAGCATGTAATCTGTAATCTGTAGTGGAATACATTTTAAAAGTAACCTTCCCAACACTGTTCCAGTACAATCCATAAATGTCAAAGTATTTCACAGGACAATTAAAAGATTTAAGCCATTGGTTCCAATATCAAATTCAAATCAAATTCAAATTTTATTTGTCACGTACACAGTCGTACACAGTACGATATGCAGTGAAATGCTTAGACAACTGCTCGTGACCTAAAGAAAACAAAAAAGGAAAAGGCTATGAATAAGATAGGAAATAAATATGAAAAATCGCTACCTTATCGTGGTGGAGGGGTTTGTGTGTCCCAGGGATCCCAGGGGCTATGTTGTCTGGGGGCTTTTGCCCCCTGGTAGGGTCTCCCATGGCAAACTGGTCCTGGGTGAGGGACCAGACAAAGAGCGATTCAGAAGACCCCCATGAAAAGAATATCGAGGGAACAGTTTACCCTGCCCGGGATAGGGTTACCGGGGCCCCGCCCTGGAGCCAGGCCCGGGGAGGGTGCCCGAGGGCGAGCGTCTGGTGGCCGGGCCTTAGTCCATGGGGCCCGGCCGGGCACAGCCCGAAGAGGAGACATGGGCCCATCCTCCCGCAGGCCCACCACCCGCAGGAGGCGCCATAGGGGTCGGGTGCATTGTGAGCCGGGTGGCGGCCAGGAGCGGAGGCCCTGGCGGACCGACCCCCGGCTGCCAAGACTGGCAATAGGGACATGGAATGTCACCTCTCTGGTGGGGAAGGAGCCTGAGTTGGTGCGTGAGGTTGAGAGGTACCGGCTAGATATAGTTGGGCTCACCTCTACGCATTGTCTGGGCTCTGGAACCAGTCTCCTGGAGAGGGGCTGGACTCTGTCTCAGTCTGGAGTTGCCCCTGGTGAGAGGCGGCGGGCTGGGGTGGGTATTCTTATATCCCCTCGGCTTGCTGCCGGTACGTTGGGGTTTTTCCCGGTGGACGAGAGGGTTTGTTCCCTGCGCCTTAGGGTCGGGGAACGGGTCCTGACTGTCATCTGCGCTTATGCGCCGAGTGGCAGTTCGGAGTACCCAGCCTTCTTAGAGTCCCTGGGGGGGGTGCTGGAAGGTGCTCCACCTGGAGACTCTGTTGTCCTGCTGGGAGACTTCAATGCTCACGTGGGTAACGACAGCGAGACCTGGAGGGGCGTGATTGGGAGGAACGGCCTCCCTGATCTGAACCCGAGCGGTGCTTTGTTATTGGACTTCTGTGCTAATCACAGTTTGGCCATAACGAACACCCTGTTCGAACATAAGAGTGTCCATAAGTGCACGTGGCACCAGGATGCTCTAGGCCGTAGGTCGATGATCGATTTTGTAATCGTATCACCAGACCTGCGACCATATGTTCTGGACACTCGGGTAAAGAGAGGGGCTGAGCTGTCAACTGATCACCACCTGGTGGTGAGTTGGATCAGGTGGCGGGGGAGGACGCTGGACAGACCTGGTGCACCTAAACGCGTAGTGAGGGTGTGCTGGGAACGTCTAGCAGAGGCCCCAGTCCGCGAGATCTTCAACGCACACCTCCGGCAGAGCTTCAACAGCATCCCGAGGGAGACTGGGGACATTGAGTCCGAATGGACCATGTTCAGCGTCTCCATTGCCGAAGCTGCTGCATTGAGCTGCGGCCGCAAGGTGGTTGGTGCCTGCCGTGGTGGTAATCCCCGAACCAAATGGTGGACACCAGAGGTGAAGGGAGCCACCAGGCTGAAGAAGGAGGCCTATCGGGCTTGGTTAGCCTGTGGGACTCCGGAGGCAGCCGACAGGTATCGACAGGCCAAGCGGAATGCGGCTCGGGCAGTGGCTGAAGCAAAAACTCGGGTGTGGGAGGAGTTCGGAGAGGCCATGGAAAAAGACTTTCGGACTGCCTCGAAGAGATTCTGGCAAACCGTCAGGCGTCTCAGGAGGGGAAAGCGGTGCTCTACCTGCACTGTGTATAGTGCTGGCGGAGCGCTGTTGACGTCGACTGAGAAAATTGTCGGGCGGTGGAAGGAATACTTCGAGGACCTCCTTAATCCCACTGACACGTCTTCCGGGGAGGAAGCAGAGTCTGGGGATGAGGGGTGTGACCCACCGATTTCCGGGGGCGAGGTCACTGAGGCAGTTAAACAACTCCTTGGTGGCAGAGCCCCTGGTGTCGATGAGGTCCGCCCCGAGTTCCTGAAGGCTCTGGACGTTGTAGGGCTGTCTTGGTTGACACGTCTCTGCAATGTTGCGTGGAGATCAGGGGCAGTACCTGTGGACTGGCAGACCGGGGTGGTGGTCCCCATCTTCAAGAAGGGGGACCGGAGGGTGTGTTCCAACTACAGGGGGATCACACTCCTCAGCCTCCCCGGGAAAGTCTATGCCAGGGTGCTGGAGAGGAGGGTTCGTCCGCTAGTCGAACCTCGGATACAGGAGGAACAATGCGGTTTTCGTCCTGGTCGCGGAACACTGGACCAGCTCTTTGTCCTCTCGAGGATACTTGAGGGTGCATGGGAGTTTGCCCAACCAGTCTACATGTGTTTTGTGGACCTGGAGAAGGCATTCGACCGTGTCCCTCGGGGCGTCCTGTGGGAGGTGTTGCGCGAGTATGGGGTGTCTGGCCCATTGCTACGGGCCATTCAATCCCTATACAACCGTTGCAAGAGCTTGGTTCGCATTGCCGGCAATAAGTCGGACTCGTTCCCGGTGGGTGATGGGCTCCGCCAGGGCTGCCCTTTGTCTCCGGTTCTGTTCATAATTTTTATGGACAGGATTTCTAGGCGCAGCCAAGTGGCGGAGGGCTTTCGCTTTGGTGGCCTCAGAATCTCATCTCTGATTTTTGCGGATGATGTGGTTCTGTTGGCTTCATCGGGTGAGGGCCTCCAGCTCGCACTGGAGCGGTTCGCAGCCGAGTGTAACGCAGCGGGAATGAGGATCAGCACCTCCAAATCTGAGGCCATGGTTCTCAGCCGGAAAAGGGTGGAGTGCCCACTCCGGGTCGGGGATGAGTTCCTGCCCCAAGTGGAGGAGTTCAAGTATCTCGGGGTCTTGTTCGCGAGTGATGGGAGAAGGGAGCTGGAGATCGACAGACGGATTGGGGCTGCGGCTGCAGTAATGCGGACGCTGCACCGGTCCGTCGTGGTGAAGAGGGAGCTGAGTGTAAAAGCGAAGCTCTCAATTTACCGGTCGATCTACGTCCCTACCCTCACCTATGGCCACGAGCTGTGGGTAGTGACCGAAAGAACGAGATCGCGGATACAAGCGGCGGAAATGAGCTTCCTCCGAAGGGTGGCTGGCCTCTCCCTTAGAGATAGGGTGAGAAGTTCGGCCATCCGGGAGGGGCTTAGAGTAGAGCAGCTGCTGCTCCACATCGAAAGGAGCCAGCTGAGGTGGTTCGGGCATCTGGCAAGGATGCCCCCTGGGCGCCTCCTGGGCGAGGTGTTCCAGGCATGTCCCACCGGGAGGAGGCCCCGGGGCAGACCCAGGACACGCTGGAGAGATTATATCTCTCGGCTGGCCTGGGAACGCCTTGGTATTCCCCCGGACAAGCTGGAGGAGGTGGCTGGGGAGAGGGAGGTCTGGACCTCTTTGCTTAGGCTGCTACCCCCGCGACCCGACCTCGGATAAGCGGATGAAGATGGATGGATGGATGGATAAAAAGGGTAAATTTAACTATGAAGGAATAAAATATAAATTAAGGTTAAAAATGAAATAACTGTAGAACACAAATTAGAATGAAGGGTAAATTTAACTGGGAAGAATAAGATAAAATATATAAATTAAAGTTGAAAATAAAATAACTGTACAACAAAATACACAATATAGAACTATATAAGAATGTATGAAGAAATATAAATAAATATATACACAATAACAGCAGCATATAAACAATAACAGCAGCGTGATTTAAGTAATGAAGTGAAAACAATGTCCAGAAAGTCCAGTGTGTGTGTAAGAACTGTATGTGTGGGTCAGGACTGTGTGGTGGTGTGATTGAGAGACCGTATCGCCTGCGGGAAGAAGCTCCTCCTCAGTCTCTCTGTGTTGGTCTTCAGGGAGTGGAATCGCTTTCCTGACCTCAGCAGAGAGAACAGTCTGTTGTTGGGATGGCTGAGGTCCTTCACGATCTTCCTGGCCTTGGTCCAGCACCGCCTGCTGTAGATTGAGTGCAGGTCATATGAAGAATTCAAGGGACAAGCAAAGGAGTCTGCAGTTCAACCTATGAGGAACATCTAACCAAATAACACGGCAATCCATCCAGTTTTTGCAATGGCATCTGAATCAAAGTAGACAACTGCTGCGCATTTGTTCACACATTAAATCTTCTTTAAATTCTAAAACTTTTTTTTCAAAGCAAACCTGAATTATTCTGTTTTGTTTGATGGTAGTGACTCAACAAGTGAAATAACAGCATTGAAGTGTCAAGCCTTTTTTCCCTCTCTTTTCTAGGTTTAAAGATGAAAATGAGACTAAATGACTTGAAGAAGAATGATTTCTACAGTCTATCAGTCCTCTTCAGTCATTAACATCAAAGGCCAGTGGGTTTGGATGGACATGCTCTAATAGGAGGTTGGTCTCCTATTAGAGCGTGTCAAGTGAAAAGGGAGGAATTTTAAAACTTCCTTTTGCAATGATTAATTTTTCATCTTTGTAGGATTGATGGTAAATTGGCTTATTTGCTTATAATTCAGCAGAAAGTGCTCAAAAAGTAAATTTTATTTCTGCTTTCTCTACTTAAATGAATTTACCAGCACTTCAGACAACACACCTAAACAAAGGAAGCCCCTGTCTCTGGTTCTTCAGCCTGTGTGGACCACAAAAATGGCAGAGAGCAGAGTTAAATTTAGGTCAGCACTTTATTAAGTGTAACAGATGCCTTGCTTGGTCTACCCCAGGGTAAGGGAATTGCATTTGTGGTCTACTCTGACAGAATGGCAGACAGTTATGATAAGAGAGCGGCGGGGTGGAATCCATTTAACCTCCAACTGCTGCAGTGGGAAGCCAGTTATGCTGGTGTTATCCTCCACAGACCAGCTGTGGGAGAGGAGGCCATGACCAAGGTAACAGGTGGTGGAGCTGAGTTTTCCCAGGCCAGGGAACATACCACACTCCAAGTAATCACCTCAATTTCTACATCATTAACCTCACTAAACAAGAGCAAGGCACCTAGAGGCCCAAAGGGAGGCATTCTGCATACTGGGAGGTTGTACAGCTTATGAGTGGAAATTTAATGACTCTGTAACTGGTTGTTAACTGGACTTCCATTTTTATTTACTTTTTATTTTTATGCAGGCTCATTTTTAAGGGTTTGATTTGTTGGGAAAGCTCTAATCACTCTGCCATGACATATTTGTACATGTCAGCAGTGTCCATGTACAAAGTGTCCAAATTACAAAATCCAAAGGACAAATTAACTCTTAGAACTGTGGATGAGTCACTCCCATCCATGTTTATCACCATTTCTCTACTTTTTTTCATGTTTTGTGGTTCATTGAACAAGCTTGTGTTATTACAGTAAAGTGAGGAAGAAGTTTACCCTTGGAATGAACATTTTCTGACTGAATGAGCCTAAAAATAAACAACAATCTAGTTTTTTCAGCGTGACTAGAGTCAGTGACAGCTCCAATATGGCCGACATAGAGCTATAGTTAAAGTACGGCTTGCACAGTATACCTAACTGAACTCCCACAACTAACAAAAAACTTTATTTGTTCCAGATACTTGATTCTTTTGTTAGAGAATTAATAATAATGATACTAATGATGATGTGATAGCAGAGCTGAATCAGCCTATTAGTAAAGGTGTCTGTACATTAAGTGATGCAGAGGATCATCAGGATTAGCTCTGATGGATGTTTGATCAGTGACCTCCTCTCTACCATAGCTTTAAATGGGTCCACAGTCAGCTTTTCTGATAGTTTATTCAGTTTGTTGATGTCATTAGCTCTGATGCCGCTCCTCCAGCAGACCGAAGCAAAGTAAACTGCACTCGACACAGCAGATTAATAGAAAATCTCGAGCATTGTGCTGCACACAGTAAAGGAGTTCACCTTCTTTAGGAAGTGGAGCACATAGCTTTCGTCTTTCTGACCTTTGCTGTAACTAAGCTTAAGGAAGAGATTCCTTTATTGTTATAGTCATCAATGCCATGTGCCAAAACAAAGCAGAATGGCTGCCTAAACTGTACTCCCACAGAGGTTGTTAATACTGTTACATCATCACTGAGTGTGACCCTGAATACTGTGGCTTCTCTGAAAAAGAAGGCAACACATCAGAGTTGCTTGACTTCCTGCTTTAAGTCACAAACACACACCTAAAAGCAGATAACACATCCTGGAGAGGAAATGGTGTTGCGCTTTAGAAGATCTTCATTTGGCCTGAAAAATTAGTTTGTTAGCCTATAACAGGGGTCGGAAACCTTTCTGATGTTGAGTGCCGTCTAAAATTTCCTCAGAAGTTAGTGTGCCATATGATTGCATTAGCAATACATTTAATAACGCTCTATATTAACAGTTACACACTATATAGAACCACTTCATAGAATTATATTTGTGCACAGATGTTGGCAGCTGTCAGCAAATAGTTATCAGCTATTCTGAAACAAAAAAAGACTTTTTGTCCATAACAGCAAATGAACTGCACAACAGAAAATACAAATGGTATTTATGGTCTCCTCACAACAATGATAAGAAAAATAAACTGGGCCAATATGACATGTTTGTTAATACAGAGACACACGTGTTAATGTGATCTCTGGTCTCCCACTCAGAGACACAGGTCTCCGAGTGTCAAGCATTCAGAGGTGAGAGAAAACCTGCTCACACAGACATGTAGAGCCAAACACTGTCAATAAGGCCTCTGCAATGTTCTGAAGACAGTTAAACCTGTCAGGTAGTGATGTCCAGCAGGTGAAAATGCAGCTCCATGAACACGCACAGCTGTGGATTCCAGCTGCGCTCGTAGTTCTGCAAACTTTGACCCCACAGAGTCGAGCTGTTCAGTTCAATCACTTGCATTTCGATGTCCTCTGTGTCGAGCCAGTTAATGCGAGACAAATCCAGCTGCTCATTAAAGCTTTTCTGGTTTGATCAGAAAAGAAACATTGGTTCATACACCTGAAAGTCCTGAAAACACATTGTGAATTCTGTCTTGAGTCTTCGAATGTATCTGTTCATTTCCGTGGTGCTGATGCTGCGCTGAGCCAACAGCTGCTGAAGCATTTGAAGTGTTGGAACGTGGAAATTTCAAGATCGCTTGAAAAAACTGCCAGATAGCAACGTCCCTCTCACCGCTAGGCTAAGTTATTTTTAGCCAATTACAAGTTGAATCTGGTAGTTGGGGTTGTTAGCTAAGATACCGTCTTTTTTTTTTTTGTGTGTGTGTGTCCTGTCTGGCACTGTAGCAATCAGAATTATTGTCTGAAGGCCAAGACAAATGCCCAACAGATTTACTTTCCCAAGTGGGCCTTTTGCTATACTGGTCCACTTGATTGTCATAGTTTATTGTTAGGATGCCTGGGTCGTCGACCCAGGGTTTTTGAGTTTATGTTATTATTTATAATTTCTAGTTTTTGGTTTCTTTGAGTTCTGTCTTATGGCTTATGTCTCTGTCTTCTTTAGTTGCTCTGTCTCCCCTATCACCTGCATCCCCTTGTCTAGTTCGCGTCTCTATGTATCCTTAGTTCCTATATCCCCGTGTTCAGTCAGTGTTTGTGTCTGCCCTGGTCCCACGTCTCTGTTCCCTCTGTAGTGCCTGCATGTGAGGCTGTGTCTTTGTTCAGTCTGTGTTATGTGTTTCCTGTTTTACTTTGAAGGTCTCTGTCTTTTCTCAGTGTGTTCAGTTTACGCTTCTTTGGTCTCGTCAGTTCTGATTTGCCCCAGCTGTGTTTTCCTCTTGTTACTCATTCCCTGATTGCTCCCTCTGTGTATTTAAGCCCTGTGTTTCTCTGTGTCCGTGTCGTGATCTACCGTTTACGTTGCTGTGTGTTTTGTCATTTTTCTAGTTTAAGTTTGTTTTGAGTTTTTTCAGTCATGTTATATTTTGAGTACCAAATTAAAGCCTTTTTGAGTTCACGTCTGTCTCCGGAGTCTGCACCTTGGGTCCTATTCCTGCCTGCACACAGCCATACCTAACATTTATTTGATCTTTATTAGTTATTTTTATTCTAAGTTATTGTAATCAGGCCAGACTGGACTCGGGGACGGGAAAGAAAAACAAGAAGAAAAGTTCAGAAGAAAGTTAACAGAAGGAGAGGGAAAGAAAAAGGAGAAAAGACAATGGAAATCTGTTTCATCGTCTTTGTCTGGTTTTTTGGGTTTTTTTTTTTTTTTTTTTTTTTCTCTCTCTTTTTCTTTTCCTGGATCACCTGTTGGGAAAGAAAAAAGAAAACAAGCAGAAGAAGACTAGAGCAATAGAATAAACAACATCCTGATGATCTAGGTAGGAGCCAAAAAGGGTGTAGTTTGTGTGTGTGAGCACCCGTGTGTACACCTGTGAGCATGAACGCGCTTGTTTTTAAAAGGTTCCTACATGTAATGATCTGCTAGAGGGTGTGTGTGTGTGTGTGTGTGTGTGTGGGGGGGGCACAGATCAAAACTCCAGACATCCAGAGGCCCCCAGAACACAACAGACCAAGGAAGACCAACAGAGGGGCAGCCGCGCCACTGTCCCAGAAAGAGCTGAGGAGAGTCCCAGATGAGGGCTCACTCAGCAGCCGCGGAGCAGAAGCCAGGGGGGGTTGCAGTGACGCGCCCGTGAGCTCCGCCGGCAGCCAGCTGTGCCTGAGTGACCGAGCCCCAGGCTGAGAGGCCGGGGGCACCCCACCTCCGAAGTGGCCCGAGCAAGCCCCAGGCTCCAGGCCCGATAAGCGGCCGCCAAGGAGTGAGCCCATCCCCGGACACAAAGATTCACCGAGGTCTGAGGGTGTCTGCCACTGGCAGGGGAAGTGGTGGGGGAGATAGGCCTCCAAACCCTGAGATGTCCCCAGAGAGGTGGCGTCTGATACCCAACCTGACATATAGACACAGACATACAGGCACACACAGACACAAACATCCATTCCCACCCTCATGCTCTCATATGCGATTACTAAACACTCACCCAACGTGGAGACAGACATGAAGAGACACTGTACACACAATCACACTCCCCAAGCGTACACTAAGCCCCGGGTCTAGGTACCCTTGCCCCAGGAGGGGGAACTGCACCCAGACCCAGGTTACCGTCATTAAGAAGCGGCACAACTAATGTGTCTATGCGAGCTGATTTGTGATGTGCACCGCTGACCGGGCCATTTATTTTTTAATGCACCCTCTAAGATTAATTCACTGTGTGTTGTGCCCAGGGCCCGGGCATTTTGACTAGAGACCGGTCCACCAGGTATTAAAGCCATAAAGCCTTTGAATGAAAACGCTGTGGTGACAGTGATGTACACTGTCTTGTTGGTATATGTATGATTTCTATACATTTTACACATTTTAAAGATAAAAACTTTGGTTGTAAGATTCAGATAATTATTTATTAAAAGCGAGAGATTTTAAATTAGAATAAGGAAGAAAAGTATTTCCTTGTGCCCCCCTTTCCCTGGCCCCCTGGCAACACTTTGCTAGACCCGCCCCTGCACAGTTACCAGCTGTCAGCTACATAGAAAAGGATCCTGGTGTTATTAGTCTCTCAGAAACAGTTCATAACTTCCCTTCAGCTCATTCATGTCACCTACAAGGTAAACCTGTTTCTCCATCAACTGTTCAGCTCTGATGATTCAGTAAGGACATCTCCTGGTTTCATCCTCATGTTTCCCTCTCACCAGATAACCAAACTTTTACAGCTGTGGCTCCAGCAAACATCAGTTGAAACTAGAAATTATTATTACATAAATTCTAACAACAGCTGATCAAGCTTAAATGTGCTGCTTGTTGTTTAGCGCGGCATCCGTTGGTTTCCTTTTTCTGGTGCAAAGTGGGTGTTAAACAAACAAGACAGACAGGACTTGCAAGAGAAATACTGATCAGCTGATCATTGATCAATTTCATGATTGAGTTTTTGTAACTGACTGTAAAAAGTCAGCACAGCGAAAATAAACTCCACCTAAACTTGGTTTATATCTGACCAGATAGACTGCAGGTCATAACTTCTTACCTGAAGTTCAGTTCACCTGACACTCGGACCGGCGTCCGCCTCAGGTCTCTGCTTCTCCTGCCTCCCCGTCCCTCATCCACCTGCTGGCCTCTGTGGAAGCTCCACCATAGCCACCACCAAATAACTGAGTTATTTTTACACATCTGGCAGCATCTGGCCAATCCACCATCTTTCAATGTTTATACCGTTACAGAAACCCCCCCCCATCGGCCCATAAAGACGAAAAAATCACCATTGGGATGGCTAGTCCAGCTATGGTCGTGCCATTAGTTAACCCTTGGCATGCCAGATGTGGCACGCTTGTCCAGGGTTGCCCCGGTCTATAAAATAAAAACACTTTATAAAGCTAGAATATCTTACTATTCATAACTGATTGAGGAAAATAGGAACATCCTCAGGTTTCTTTTTAGCATTATAGCCAGGCTGACAAAACGTCAGAACTCTGTTGACTTTCAAGTCAAGTCAAGTCAAGTTTATTTATAAAGCACATTTAAAAACAACCGAGGCTGACCAAAGTGCTGTACAATAAAATACAAATATAAAATACAATAAAACGCAAGTACATAAAACACCTCACTGATAAAACAATAAGTTAAAACAGTAAGTTAAACCTTGCTAAAAGCCAATGAGAAGAGGTGAGTTTTAAGAGCAGTTTTAAAAGTTCCTAGGCTTGTGGAGAATCTGATGTGAGGAGGTAAACTGTTCCGCAGTCTGGGTGCAGCCACAGCAAAAGCCCTCTCTCCCCTAGTCTTTAATCTGTACCATGGGAACATCTAAAAGCATCAGGTCTGCTGACCTCAAAGATCTCCTGGGGCGGTAAATGCTAAGAAGCTCTGCCAGGTAAGGAGGTGCAGTACCGTTAAGAACCTTAAAAACCAACAGTAAAATTTTAAAATCAATCCTAAAAGCAACTGGGAGCCAGTGGAGAGAGCAGAGGACCGGAGTGATGTGGTCTCTCTTTTTGGAACCGGTCAGCATGCGAGCAGCAGCGTTCTGCACCAGTTGGAGGCGATGCAGACAGGAACGATCTAAACCAGCATAAAGGGAGTTGCAGTAGTCCAGCCGTGATGTAATAAAAGAATGGACCACCCTTTCTACATCGGTCCTGCACAGGTAGGACTTGACTTTAGCTAAAATCCGTAGATGATAAAAAGATCCCTTGACTACGGAGCTGATTTGTTTATCGAATTTAAAAGCACTATCAAAAGTAACACCGAGGCTCTTAATGGAGGAAGTACATTTGAAAGTTAGGGGTCCCATAAAATCAAAGGAAAGGTTGGGGTCTTTAGGAAGCCCAAACACAATGACTTCAGTTTTAGTTTCATTTAGATGTAGGAAGTTAAGAGCCATCCAAGTCTTAATGTCAGACAGACAGGAGAATAACAGCTGCAGAGAGTCCTTACAGTCTAACCTCACAGGGAGGTAGATCTGAATGTCATTAGCAAAGGTGTGGAAGGACACATTATGTTTGCGCAGCACATCTCCCAGAGGGAGCAAATACAGAGTAAACAGCAGGGAGCCTAGAATGGACCCCTGAGGTACACCACAAGTTAAAGGAGCTCTGGGAGATGACAGTTCACCGAGGTGAATAAAAAACTCCTGTTATCCAGGTAGGACTGGAAAAACTTTAAGACAGTACCTTTCAAACCAACACAGTGTTCTAGGCGGGATAACAGTATGTTGTGATCAACAGTGTCGAAGGCTGCTGTCAGGTCTAAGGTTACTAGGACAGCAGCACAACCAGAGTCTACAGTTAAAAGCAAATCATTAAAAACTCTCAGTAAGGCGGTTTCAGTGCTGTGACGAGCTCTAAAACCAGACTGAAACTTCTCATAGAGACTGTTGTTGTCTAAAAATGACTGGAGCTGCCTGTGGACAGCTCGTTCCAGTACTTTGGACAGAAAGGGCAGATTGGAGATGGGCCTATAATTAGAGAGTATAGATGGGTCCAGGTTAGGCTTTTTGAGGAGAGGTTGCTTAAAAAGTGTTGGGAAACCACCTTAGCTGAGACAGGCATTGATCAGGACCAGAAGGACAGGTCCAACTGAGTCCAGGACCTGCTTCAGAAGACGAGAGGAGATAGCGTCAGTGGAACAGTTGGTAGACTTGACCTTGCAGACTGTTTCATGCAGCTGAGAAAGAGAGATTAGCTCAAACTGGTTAAAGGCAGATTGGCACGAGGGAGAAACACAGGGATTGAAAGGTGGAGGTGGAATGACAGACTGCAGGGAGGAAATCTTATTAACAAAGAAATATAAAAAGTCATTGCAGAGGGTGGCAGAAGGTGTGAGGCAGGTGGACGTATGAGGATCAACAATGGAGTTTAAAACACGAAACAGAGTCTGAGGTTTATGGACATTACTGCTGACCAGGTTGGATATGTAGGAGGACTTAGCCTCTTTAGCAGCTTTCTGCTAAAGAGGCTAAGTCCTGCAAGACTAGGTTGACCAACCTGTGCACTGCTTGGACTGATTACAAGAAGGCCTATGACTCGGTGCCTCTGGACTGGAGAAGTGTAGTCGGCTGATAACAAAGAGACGAGAGGTAGTCAGAACTGATCGCACAACCAGAAGGCAACATTGCAGACATTGAGGACAACTACCTAGTAGTACCTGGGAATCTCAAAGAGAAATGGGAACCACGAAGAGGCTGCTAGGAAAGCTGCAACTTCCAGTACCTGCAGAGGGTCAGGCAAGTCCTGAGGAGTTAGCTGAACGGTAAGAACAAGATCCAGGCTATCAGCACCTACACCCTGCCCATGATCAGGTACCCTGCTGAGATAATAAGCTTACCAAAGGAGGAGATAGAAGCCACTGTCATCAAGACCAGGAAGCTATTGACCATGCATGGAGGGTTTTAAATGCTTTGTAAATGCTAGTGAGTGTCAGCACTACAGTCGTGGTTGAGGCAATGAAACTCGAACACGAATACATCAGGAAGATGGTATAAACCGGCCACGTGCTCAGTGAATACCTCAGGCAGCACAAGCCCAAGAAAGAGGAGGAACCATCATGGAAGGACAGGCTCCTGCACGGTATGTACCAGATAGAGGAAGTGGCGGATGATGGGTCTGTCTAGCACAAATCCGCCGCTGGAACGAGAGCATTTTAATACAACAGTAAAAAGCAAGACACAAGTAGGTAAAGTTCTCATGAGGGAGAGGACCGGACGTGCGCCGTTCCTTCGCCTGATCTCAGCCGCTCTCCTTTCTTAAAGGAAGAAAATGAGATTGTAGTTATTCTTCGCTGAGAAACACAAAACCTTTTTCCTATTATTATTTGTCATCTAAAATGTAAATTTTGTTTATTATTTATTCGTTTTTTTCTTTACAATAGCTGGTGACCTGCAGAATCACCGCTCTCACAATTGGAGACACTTTTACACAGCACACACACACACTGCAACGTCAGGCACATTCACACTCACTTTTTTCATCTGCATAAATAAATCATATGGCAAATGATATGTGCAATGGTGATCCATAAGTATGATCACAAGTTTATTTAATTATTTTTCAACCCAACAAAACAAATAAGCAAAAACATGATACTGATGCTATGAACACTCTACACACATGAGTCAAGATGCAGGAAAACTGCTGCGCATCTGAGTTGTGAGGAAGAAGCTGAACTCACGGATAGCTGCATACTCGAGTTATCATAGTTCTGTTTCCCTCTTCTCTGATGAGTTCTCAGCCAGCTCCTGATCTGATAACGTGTAGCTTGCTCATTAGCTCAGAAGAGACCGCAACGCAACCTCACACAGTGGTTGTGTGCTTTGCCGCGCACAGTGGCAAAGACTTGCACAATGACAAAGACTTTCATATTCAATTCAGCTTCTCCATCATGTAGTTTTCAGCTGTTTTATACAGGATTCAGCATATTAGTTGTTTTTATAGGTGTGCTCTATATATAACAATGGCTCATAATAGGATGACAGTTTTTCAAACAGGTCAAGTGCCTCTATGCACTTCATTAGTTTAGCTATTTTCCTTGTTTACTGCATCTCATATGACATTGTACTGAATTTGAGCAACCGTAAGCAGATTACTTTTAACAATTGGTTGAATCTATGGTCTGGAGCACAGGGCATACATGGAACACCATAACCAAGTGGCCGGCATAGTATACAGAAACATCTATCGCATATGGCCTGGAAGTCCAGAGGCCAAAATGGGAGACGCCCTCTAGTGTGGTTGAGAATGACTGAGGCAAGATCCTGTGGGACTTCCAGATAAAGATGGACAAAATGGTCATGGCTAACCAATCGGACATAGTAGTGGTAGGCAAGCAGAAGAAGACTGCCTTAGTGATAGACGTAGTAATACTGAATTAGATTACTACACTACCGAAAAACATTATAAACATAATGTGATTAGAGTAGCATGTTACTTTGGAATGCATTACACTCATGGAATGCATTACTAATGCTTCTACCATTACACAAAGCAAAGGTCACTATTGCCAGGTTATGCACTTTTTGAAAATTTAATTGTTCTCCTAAATCACGGGTGGGGTCATATGCCAAACAAGTATAGCTTCAGACGCCTCATAGTCATGGCACCTTTCAGATCACCTCTACATGTGTTGCTTTATAGTTCTGTTTAATTTCCTATCTGGTATGCTGAAAATAGCTGTCAATTCTCCATGAAGGGTTTGATATGAATGCTAAGGCTGCCACGATTAGTCGACTAGTCATAATTAAGTCGACTATCAAAATTGTCAACGACTAATTTAATAGTCAACGCATCAGTTGAAGCTTCTGTAAGATCCTGAAAGATCAAGGAGTAAGTAGTAGGATTTAAGAGTGTAATAATGGACTGAAACAGAAGATGGCAGCAAATCATCTGCAAGGATGCCAACTGCCGTTAAACCCAGAAGAAGAAGAAGCAGTCTTTGGTATCGTAGCTGTGTCCAAATTCCATCGGAGGCTGCATTTGTAGGCCGATTACGTTATAGCGACGCAACGATGGCTGTCCAAATTCGAAGACTTCTCCAAATGCCGCCAACAAATGCAAGGCAAGGCAAGGCAAGTTTATTTGTATAGCACAATTCAACAACAAGGTGATTCAAAGTGCTTTACAGAGACATTAGAAACAAGAACAAATAAAAAGCATGATTTAAAATTGATTAAAACAAGCAAATAAACGAACTAACTAATTAACAAACAAACAAACAAACAAAACAGTATATAAAATCAAAACAGATAAAATCAGAACAGTAGATAAAATCAGTAGTTAAATGTAAGTTTTGAAATTTAAGCTTAAAAGTGTGGATTTGGTGCTTTATTCAAATGCAGCTGAGAACAGGTGAGTCTTCAACCTGGATTTAAATAAACTGAGTGTTTCAGCTGATCTGAGGCTTTCTGGGAGTTTGTTCCAGATATAAGGAGCATAAAAGCTGAATGCAGCTTCTCCGTGTCTGGTTCTGACTCTGGGAACTGATAAAAGACCGGATCCAGATGACCTGAGGGATCTGGAAGGTTCATACTGGGTCAGGAGGTCACTGATGTATTTTGGTCCTAAACCATTCAGAGCTTCCCATATGGAAAAGATATATATAAATCTTATAAAGTTTGTATCTGTCTTGTGTGAAACTTGTATGAAAAGCATATAAGAGTGAAAACAGATATAAGATCCCTTGAAAAATTATATAATGAAACTTGTATGTTTTGGATACTAAAACAATGTATGAAAGTAATGCGAAAGTGGCCACTTTCATGAGTAAATCATGTAAGCCTTATATGATTTACTCACGAAAGTGGCCACTTTCATGAGTAATCACATATAAGTTTTTACTATTTCTTTTCCGTATGGGTTTATAGACCAGCATCAGGACTTTAAAGTCTATCCTCTGACGGACAGGCAGCCAGTGTAAAGACCTCAGAGCTGGACTGATGTGGTCCACTTTTTTGGTCTTAGTGAGGACTCGAGCAGCAGAGTTCTGAATGAGCTGTAGTTGTCTGACTGATTTTTTAGGTAGACCTGTAAAGATGCTGTTACAGTAATCAAGCCTACTAAAGATGAATGCATGGACTAGTTTTTCCAGGTCCTGTTGAGACATCAGATCTTTTATCCTTGAAATATTCTTGAGGTGATAGTAAGCTGACTTTGTTATTGTCTTAATGTGTTTTTCTAAGTTTAGGTCTGCATCCATCACTACACCCAAATTTCTCGCCTGGTTTGTGGTTTTTAGATGTATAGATTGAAGTCCCCTGGTGACCTGTAATCGTTTTTCTTTGGCGCCAAAGACTATTACCTCAGTTTTGTTTTTGTTTAGCTGGAGAAAATTGTGGCACAACCAGTCATTGATTTCCTCAATGCATTTACCAAGAGCCTGCACAGGGCCTCGGTCTCCTGGTGACATTGTGATATATATTTGTGTGTCATCTGCATAGCTGTGATAGTTTATTTTGTTGTTCTTTATAATCTGTGCCAGTGGGAGCATGTAGATGTTAAACAGAAGGGGTCCCAAGATGGAACCTTGCGTCCTCCTTTTCATCAGATTTGAAGGATGGGTCGGATGTATCCTTCGTGGCCCAAACTATCCCAGAATTAATAGCGCGGCTCAGCCAATTCCAGTTTCCAACAATGGTAGCAGCTACTTAGTTTTAACATTACTCTTATTACTCTTTCTGGGTCCTGAGTAAATCAATTTCAACAGCTGAGTTTCCACCGATACAATCTCCAAAATTCATCATCTGCTCTTTATTTTTAGTTAGCACATACCACTTAAAGCTGTAAGCTAATGATAGTTATATAAGCATGCTGTTGCAATAATCTGTACGTTTTACGTCCAATGGATGCATGATCTGATTAGTCGACTAATCGCAAAAATAATCGGTGGCTAGTCGACTATCAAAATAATCGTTTGTGGCAGCCCTAATGCTAACCATATCCATTACCTCAGTCTATTAAGTCTATTAATGTATTCTGTTTATTAATGTATTATGTTATATCTATTTTATTGTATTTCTGAAATTCTCCCCAGGTAACGTGTGTTTATTGTACCTTTTGTATTAGGATTGTAATAACCGTGTTGTAGTTTTATGATGATGAAAGATAAATTTTATTTAAATATTGCTGATGAAAATGCCCAGCTGAGGACAAGTGTTGGACATCAGCAATGATTTTGTTTTTCTTGCGGCATATCAGTATTGTATTGGAACAATAATAAACTACATCACCCCCTATCAAAAACTGGAAATATTTAAAAAACAATATTTATATAGTGGTAATATAACAGTGTGTTTCAATGTTTGCACACATATTTTGACCAACTGAGCCATCTTTTTCCTGTGAGGTATTTGCTACAGTTAATCTCAGCCTGCCTCCAGGATGTCCTGCCGCTAGCTATCCATGTGACTGGCTGGAACTGCCAGATGTGTCAATGGATTCCTACACTGAGCGATTGACTGCTGTTCGGATTCATCAGCAGGGCAATTGACTGCGGTTCAGATTCATAAGCTGCATGATTGACTGCGGTTGGCACAATAGCTGCCAGCGGCGCAAGCGGTGGCTGACAAACGACGGAGTTGAGTTGGCGGCGAGGGAAATTACCTCAGCTCTTTGCACAGCCATCATCCCACATCCTTGTGTCTTTCTCACTGCCTTTTTACTGCCACACTCAATCACTGCCAAACAGATAATACAGACAAAACTCCAGCAGAGGTGTTTGTGTGGAAAATGTGCATATGAGCAGGTGCTATTACACCCATCAGTTTTGGTGCTACACATCCTCAGACAGTTCGCATTTGCACTACAGGCAAAATAGCTACTCTGGTGCATATATGCAAAACAATCAAGACACCTAGATAATTATGAACATCCATAAGCCACTCACTGTAATAAGAGGCATGCCATTAAATATAACAAAATTAATGTAACAGTGGGAAATGAAGAAAAAAATGATTATGGATTACAATTCTCTGCTTCCCAAAATTCAATTGTCTTGTGGGAACCTAATCACTCACTGCTTAAGTCAATTTATATTATGTTTTAATTGACTGTAAGGCAGTCAGGTGGCAGCCATTATGAAAAGTGGGAAAAGGACAACTCCACATTATGCTGCATTAAAGTCAATTAATTGGAAAAGTCCTCTGTGAGGGACTGCACTTCTTTACTGCTGCTGCTCGGTTGTTGTAATTATTTTTATACACTTGCATTTGTGGTGTACCCAGCAAATGAATGTTTTAAAATGGTGAGACTGTGACAAGAGAAGATGTAGAAGCTACAGTGTTCTCAGAGAGACAGTTCAATCTTGGAGGAAACTTTGAATCCAATTAACAGCCTTTGTTCGGCGTACCTTAACAGGCATTGAGGAAGCTTCTTTGTATAATGCCATCCATTCAAGTCTGTGGGTAAATTCAGAGGAGTGCAGCTTATCAGGTGCATGGATGGTAGAAACACAAGGGATTTCAGTGGTGGTTTGGACTGACATTAAATTCACCAGCAGTGTAGAGGGATTAGCATAAATGTCCAACATGTCAGGAGACCTCACCACTTTTAATTTTAGTAGCACTTTCCTCTAAGTGAAATAAAACTCAAAGAAATCCACACAGTTGGTGACATATTCACAGCAGAAAACACATTGAGGGAAAAAAAACTCAATGAACACAATGACAACAACCTCTTTTTTACTATAGAAATCTATAAGTAATTTGAACCCCCCAGTTTCAAATTACATGAAAAGCTGAAGGGTGTGTTATGTTGTGTTAATGTTGCACGCTCAGAGAGACATGACTCCATTCTCCTTTTGACAACTTTATTCTCCTCAGTTCAGGTTTGGAGTTTACAGGCAGCATAGCATATCATCAGCAAACATTGCTCTCACGTCTCAGACACTGTTTTTTTCTCTTTTCTGCGCTTACTGATGACATCACTCATCTGAACTCTGACCTCCTGGAGCTAGTGAATTACAAAAACTAACTAGAAATGTGTCCAAAAATAAAACACAATTAAATAAGAATAGTCTTTAAAGATTTTTGCAACGATTCAGAAAAATGTAAGTTTTATAACTACTTTTAGAGCGCAACATTAACTAATTGTTGTCTACATTAAAACACACAGTGATTTAGTGGTAATTAAAATCAGAATTTCCAGATTCATGATGATTCAACCCATAGATCGTTACACACTACTCTCAACCTGTCTTTTTAAGTTAAAAGTATCGGTATGAGTTTTGGTATCGGCAATACTGGCCCCCTACTTGGTATCAGATCGATACTAAAATTTGCAATATCGCACAGCACTACCAGATATGTGGTAAAATGATTCAAACTGCTGTGTATGTGACCTACATTTTGTCAGTATTAGAAATTTCTTCATGGTCATCAAGGGCAGTGTAGCTAGTTTCAACTGTCACCATAACTATTAAGGTACATTTTCTAACTTTTTATCTTTACATACTTCAATTCAGTTTTCACATTACAGTAATGTTTAAGATGAAAGTTTGTATAAAAAACCTTTTTCAGAGGAGGCCCCACCACTGACCACCTTGTGAGGAACTGGTTTCTCCCTTCAGTCTTCTTGAGCTCACAAACACCAATGAAATGATCATCCTCTGTACAGTTGGCACTGCAAAACCAAGTCGAATGGGCTTTTCATAGTGGGTTCCTGGGTTTAGGTGAGTAATAGAAACAAAAGGGGAAAACGAAGGACATCAACTTTTTCGCAGTGTGTAGCAAATGTTTTTTCAGAAGTAAGTTATTATTCATTCATGTTTTTCTTTTTTTGTTTTCAGTGGGTGTTTGAGTTGGTTTAGGCAACATACTTGTCATGGTCCGGGTGAGTACGGGGTTTTTCCACTCCGCTGGGCTCCACCTTCAGGCAGAGACTCCAATCAGCTTCCACACCTGGTTCCAATCAAGTCACTAGCATATAAGACCAGCATTCACAACAGACCTCTGCCAGATCTTCTGCTAACTCATGTTAGTGCAAGGCCGCCAAGCCCTTGTGAGAACGCTCAACTACTGCTTTTCTCCCCACTGTGTTTTCTTTGTCATAGGACCCACCTGGCAGTCGCGTTTCCCAAACTACTCACATCTCCGCCTGGACGCTGGTTCTGTCATCTGGTTTCTCCCTTTCCATCATCGGACTACACCTGCCTGCCTCCTTGCCAAGTCCCTCACTCCGAGCATATTCTGGATCCTCTCTGGACACTCCTCACCCGGAACCCCCTGGACACCCCCTCCTCGCATGACACTTTAAACCTGCAACGCGTAAGCCCTAACCTCCATAGCCTAATCCTGCAGCTGTGATTCACTAGACTGCCACTGACTGCTTGTCTCCTCTCATTATAGTGACTGCGTACCTCCATCCAAGCCGCTGCCCCTTTTTTCCATTCCCCGGATCCATCCGTGAAATCTAGCACCTAGCCATAGCACTCAGAGTTTCATGTTCACAGTTTGGTAGTGATGGCCAAATGAAGCTTTCCGAAGCACTGAAGCTTGTATTGAAAAACGGTTCATTACTCGAAGCTTTTCAACACAGTCCTCTCCGGTGACATCTGGTGGTGAAAATTTTGAAGAGCAGCTTGAATCTGCAAAATAAAACGGACTGCTCAATTATCACTGCTCACTCAAGAGTGGAGTTCTCTCTGATATTGGGCCACCGTTCCGTTGCTTTGAACATGTAATTGGTTTTGTTTTCTCGATTGGGGGGCTGAAAAAAATGTAATGCGTATCTGCGTAATACATTTTGATCAATAAACTTTCCCTATTTAAACATGCACTATGGTGTGGCCTTTCTTTGCTCCTTGATGTTGGTAAATACAATAAGTGAGCAATATATATAATATACATATGAGAATGCACAGCACATTATGGAGTATGCCCCTGCTGTGAAGTCCTGCCTCCATCTACTTGTCGTTTAATCACTGGACAGCTGGACAGGTTCATACAAAATATTAGATTAGGCCAATTCCTATACATATTTTTGACCTAGGGGTGGGATTGATTGTGAACTGGAAAGGGAAAATGCTTAGGGGGCTGAGTACGGCTGCATCGTCACTGATTTGTAGAATCATTTTGATTCGATACAGGATCCGATTCAATTTGATTGGAACCTGGAAAGTTTTGCCTCAGTCAGAAATATTACAATTCTGATCATTTAACAGTATATATCCATAATTTCGTATCTATTAAAAGAAAGCTGACACATGTGAGACTTAATTAGAGATGTAAACAGAGAGTTATGAAACCTGCAGCTGCAGAAGCCAGCGAAAAAAAAAGAGGCAAACAGCGCGGACCCAACGACACACCAAAATCTGATTCTGACGCGTCGGGTCCGCGCTCTGTGTTTTCGTTTGTATGCAGAATCCGTAAACCTGCTCCCAGTTACTGTTTTACTGTATGGTGTTTGACGACATGTCACCATCAACACACTCCACGAATCCCGTGGATGATTCACTTCCTTATATCCGTTTGAATCAGGTACCGAAGCAGTTACGTGCGTAATGAAGCTTCGGACGTCACTGGTCACGTGACTTTTGCCAAACGAAGCAAGCCTCGACACAATGCTTCTGAACCAGTGTGTTGTTTTTTTCGACACACGCTCCGGAGCGTCAGCTTCAAGCAGGCCATCACTACAGTTTGGCCTCACAGTTCACAGTTCATAGCATTCATAGTTCATAGCATTCATAGTTTCCTGTTTTGTAAGTTCACTAGGCACTGTAAATAAAGTACTGTGTTCACGCCCGTTTTTGCCTCCCTCTGTGTCTGCATTTGAGTCCACACCCACAGCCTGGCCCTCTCGGCCGTAACAATACTGTTGTTTAGAAAAAATGGTTATTGTTTGAACAACAGGTCATTTCCATGAGTGCTGCAATGAAACATGACTGTTAAACTGAAAGATTTGCTTTCAGCTCAGCTCTCTGTTCACCAGAATTGGCACAATGTTAGCATTATTGCAGTTACAACACTAATCCATCTATTTTACTGAGCAAGAGACCCTATTTGATCCTATTTGATCTCTTTTGCTGGGGCAGTCTTCAATTTTTTTGGCAAAGAACCACAGAGCTTGAGTTGGAGGTACTAACTTTCCACCATGCTGTCTGTTTCACACATAGGTATAACTGATCTCAGTGCATACTGAAAATCACATTCTGATGAAGGGCACCAACGTCACAGCAAAATAACACTGTTGGTTAATTTAAAATGTTGATGTAATAACTCCATATAAAATCCCAGACAACACCTGGGTTGGGACATGCCACCCCGGTCACCAAGGAAGGGCAAGTGACGTATATGTCATTGTAACCTACTGTGTGTCAACATCTAATGCAGTATTACAATTTCATGTATTTCTATGAGCTTAGAGTGTTACATAATTTGAGTTAGCTATTAGATAGTTAACTGTATTTATTGTAGTCTATTTGCAAAAAGATCAGAACAAGTTTGTTCAACCTTTGGAAAGACTTGAAACTGTGGTCTCATGAAATTGTGTTCTACTCATTAAAAACAAAGCCATAATCAGGTTAAGGTCAGGCTGAGACAAATCCACTCTGCAGTGCAGTATAAAGATGACAGCAAATGTAAAGGTATGGCTTTTATATAACTACTAACACAAGTTGACTAATGTTGTAATTTAAAGGGTAGAACATACAGGCTAACTAGTGAAGACTGTTTATACTTTCATTCCTTAATGATGCTTCCTCAACCCCCACTTATTAAAAGAAATGTCAGCGGCACAAATCAAACTGTGACATAAAGCTATAACTCCCTGTTATGACCTAAACTACTGTTGTTGAACTCCAGGCAAAGATAATAAAATGGTGATATTTTCTGAACAGGACATTCCTGTTTTTCTATTCTCTGATAGTACAAATCATTATTTCTTTTCACCTTACATTTTGTGCATTTTCCTATATCTCTAGTTCAAAACCATGGACAAGTGGATCAATACAATTCACTTTTTTGTTATTTTTATTCGTTTTGGTCCATTGGTTGTGGCAGCAAATTAAATTGAGAGATTGCAAAGGGAGAAGTCTGATACAAAAGGGCTTCAGCTGGCAACCTGGAGGCTCATTCTGTTCAGAAAAAAGAGGCAATGTTGCACTGACCCAGCAATATATAAAGGTAGATGAGAGCACTGCAAACACCCACGCGAGTGTTATGTCAAGCCAGTGTCTTCCAACAAACTGAGCTATATATGTTAATCTACATGCATACATATTGTGTATGTGTGTATGTGTATGTGTGTATGTATGCATACTATGTTGCCAAAGGTATTCGCATGTCTGCTTTCACAACTTGAGTGACACCCTATTCTTAACCCATACTTTTTAATATGATGTTGGCTCTCCTTTTTTATAGCTGTAACATCGTCAACCCTCCTGGAAAGCTTTCTACAAGGTGTACAAGTGTGTTTGTGGGGATTTTCAACCATTTATCTAGAAGCATATTTGTTAGGTCTGACACTGATGTTGGACGAGATGGCTTAGCTTGCATTCTGCACTCTACTTCATCCCAAAGGTGTTCTATGAGATCAAGACTCTGCAGGCCAGTCAAGTTCTTCCACACACAACTTACTCATCCATGTTTTTATGTACCTTGCTTTGTGCACTGGAGGGCAGTTGTGTTGGAACAGGATGCTGTGGGAAACTGTTTCTAACTGTTTCTAAGTTGGGAGCATGAGAGTTCATTGGAACTAAGGGGCCAAGCCCAACTCCTAAAAACCAAACCCACACCATAATTCCCCCTGCACCAAACGTTACACTGCACAGTGCAGTCAGACAAGTACCATTCTCTTGGCAACGACCAGACTCATCAATCAGATTGCCAGACCAAAAAGAGTAATTCGTCACTCAAGAGAATGCATCTCCACTCCACTACATCCGACACTTTGCATTGCGCTTGTTGATGTAAGGCTTTGGTACAGATGCAGCTGACTGACCCCTGAGCTTGGTTTTGCCAGAGGTTTCTTTCTGTTTAAAGGGAGTTTTTCCTTCCCACTGTCACCAAGTGCTTGCACAAAGAGGTTAGTTTGATTGTTGGTGTTTTCTCTCTGTTACTGAAGAGTCTTGACCTTGATATTAAGCATCTCGAGGCAACTGTCGATGTAATTTGGCGCTATATAAATAAAATTGAATTAAAATGGAATTTAATTGAAAGTTGGTTACCTTGGTGCTCCACATGTCTCACCATCCACTCACTCTGCTCTGGGATTTTTCACACGGCCTACCTCTTTGTGGCTGAGATGCAATCATTCCAAAACGCTTCCACTTTAATATAATAACTCTAACATTTGAGAGTGGAATAATTAGCAGTGAGGAAATTTTACGACTAGGCTTGTTGCACAGGTAGCATGTACAATGCTGAGTAACTCATTCTTTTACGTTAGCAGAAGCAGTCTTCATGGCTAGGTGCTTGATTTTACACACCTGTGGTCATGGAAGTAATTGTGTAACCCATGTGACGTCCCTCTCTTGATTCGCTGCATCCACGGAACGGCAAAGATGAGACTCGGCTGTGAGACTTGAATAGCGTCAAGAACGGCATGGGAAATGTCCCTCCATTCAACCTTAACTCAGCACTAAGTGTCTTTAACCTTTGGCAAAAGCAACACTTGCTTTTGCAAGCTGGTCGTTCGTTAAAAATTGCTTTATTCAGCAGGTGCATCAAAATAAACTATTTCCAGCAGTGCAATTTGAGTTCTAAGCATCACAGAAACTATTCAGAAAAGTCAAACATGACTTATAAAAACACCAGTATAGGCTTTTAAAGCCTACAAGTAAAAAAACGACATTTTCTGTGAAAATGACGTCGGTTTTGGACAGGAAATGGCGGACATGCGATAGTTCGCGTTGACATCTTTTTCATTGTGGGAAGTGTTACGAACAGCTGATCGGATTGGCAAAGCGTGTTTCTGGAATATTTTGTTTTTGTTCCTGCAAGCGCTTTTTATGCAATTTTTGCAAAGCTATATATGGAATGAAACCGTGACCGAGGACAAGCTGATGGCATAAAATGTACAACACAGTACAACTCCTCTGGTTTCATATGCAAAACAAATTATTGCACTAGCTTACGCGGTTCTGGTTCTACAGGGATTTAAAGGGTTAACAATAACAATGTATTGAATAATGACTTTAAAAAATAATATAAAATAGTGTGCAAATACTGATAACAGTGCAAATGTTTGCAATATAAAAAATAAATGAAAAATGTAAACATCTATGATTAGTGAACTTTGCAGTGTTGCTCTGTGTTTCAGTTACGACACTGTAGCAAAGTGTACACACTATGTCTACTTGATCCACGTCAAGTAGAACCCATAATGTTTCCACACCACTGAAGTTTTTTTTTTTTTTTTTACCTCTCTTTTCAACCAACGGCAGTCACTCTCCTCCCCAAATAACTTCTGCTTAGCTTTCCGAGCTTCCCTTGGGTCTTCTTAATTGTTGTGACACGTGTTGGAAATGCAGAGAGGTGCGCTAGATTTGCCACACGGAGCAGCGCGAGAGTAAAGCACGAGGGAGGGGCTAATAATCGGCTCAGTCATTTTTAATGATCGTTGAAAGCCCAGATCGTAATCGTGATTAAAATTCGATTAATTGAGCAGCCCTAACCATTCCTTCTTCTCTTTTCCCCTTCTACCTGTTTTTGGATTACAGACATATCCCCCCCCCCCCCCCATGAAACTGGAACCTAAAGAGAAACTCCTGAAAATTGATCTTTAAAAGAACTTCAAACAGAACTCTCAACTCAGGGATTTTAGAGACTTTTGAACAGAGAATCCAAGCAGTGAAATTAATTGTGGTAGATTTAATTATCTTGTGTATTTATTTTGTTCCCTTTTTTGCCAATTTATTTGATACATTTTTGGTTTTCCTTAAGAACTTTTATGACTCTGGTCTCATCATTCACAACGTCTGGGCTCCACAAAGAACAGCGTCAGTCAGTCACATCCAGCCATTGCAATAAAACTAGTCCTTTAATACATTTGCATTGAATCCAATGATTTGGATGGGTGTGTGAATAAATTTGACACTATAGTGTATATGCATATTATTTTACATAGTTATATAGTTGTGTAGTTGTATATAGTTGTTTAGAATGCCAAAACCTTCTTCAGTTTGTCCAAAACAGAACAAAATCAGCTGAAACTCTGGAGATTCTGCATTTTATGCTTTTTTTAAATTATTATTATTATTATTATTATTATTATTATTATGCTCAATAAATGTAGTGCTGTCACTGCATTAGATATAATTCTCATTGTGGGGCCCAAACACTTTGACCAACTTTCTTATTTTAAGTGGATTTATTGATATTTTTTCCAAATATCAATCATCCCACATTACAGTTCTCTCTAATATTCAAACGCCTACACTGCAGGACAGAAGATTATCTAAAGCCTGACTTTTATCAGATGGGCTGTTAAGAAGCAGGAAAGACTGTCATCATGTGTCAACTGCAGGTTAACATCTCACTGCTTTTGCTGCCTTTTGCAGCTGGAAAAATGTTGAGGCCCCACAAAGTCACAAGTTATGAATATTAAGTGAAAATGATGAACTACCTCAAAGAAAGCAATATGCTGCTCAAAAGGTTGAGGCTGCAGGAGAAGGCAATTCTCAAAGTTTTGCTTAGCTACTTTCAGGCTTATTGAGTTTACCTAGAGAGTGACTTGGGCGAGTTAAAACATATTTATCTGTGACATGATAGACACACCTCAAACTTTAAGCCTTTAAAAGTCCAAATGAGTGAGTTATAAAATAACTCATGACAATGGAGTTAATATCCATTTTAACCAAAACCATTTTTTGTACTATAAACAAGCTTTTTAATGGTCTAACGAATTTTAATATCAGAGAACAATGGGGGTTAAGTCCCTTTTGGAGCCAGCCTCAAGGGGCTATTCAAGAAACTGCAACTTCATTTTTTTGAGGTTTTTGTGTGCACGTATGCTTTCTGTCTGTGATTGGTTCTGATCTGGTCACACTATACCTTCTCTTCAGGGGGAGGGGGAGGTCAGCAGACCAGGGCCATCACTCTGACTGTGTAATAATCATTTAATATGATTTTTATTTATGAGGACTAATGTGACATTTTGTTTTAAGTTGGGGATTAGGTGTAATAGGTAATTGATCCTCTTCTGGAGTTGTAAGTCATAGATTTAATAGTCAGCACCGTCATAACCATGACTCTGTTTGATAACAAAAATACAGGAAAGCATGAATCACAAATTCCTTGCTTAAAGTACACTGATACAAAACGTGCATTGTGAGTCCATTTAAAGGATAAACATCTACAAGGTGAAGAAGTGTCCTTGTAAACAAGTGTTTTACAGAGCTTAAAGGATGACTCACAGCACAGTGTGAGCAAGGATTCAAACATCCCTTCCCTTACACCAGACACTCTTAAGTAACTACTGTGGAATTTAAAGAGGAATCGCACCACTACATCACCATCTGGTGGAATACTATTTTGAAATCCTAATTTTCTTAATAGTTTTTTTCCCTCTTACCTTCTCATTTGTTTGTTTTTACCAGTGTTAAAGGTGTTGATGGATCGTTTCAAATACCACAAATACCACAAAACTGCATGACAGTCAAAGAGGGGATGGGTTAGACCTGCAACCACGGAGCAGATTAATCAGCAGCTGTACAGCTTAAGGAAAAGCAGCTGTTTGACTGCACATGCAAAGCAATCAAATTAAAAAAAAACAAACAAGATTTGACAACCAGATGTCAAGTTACACCCCAGGCATCCTGTGAAATGACTACAGGGGAAACCTTATCACTTTGAGCTTCATCATATAAAATATATAAATTAATGGCTAATGAAAATACTGCTTATATGCACAGTTTCTGTGCTTAACATTTCAACACAGTTACAAACGATGTTTTCCACAGGAATCTTATCAGGACAAGTAATGAGAAAATATTTGTAAGGTCATCCAGTCTTTTCCAGATAGTCAACCCTAACAGAGTGTTCAGTCCCCACCTCGAGTACCAAGTTTTGGTTATCACAGAAATTTTAAAAAAAAATTCTGACCGATATCCATGAAAAATAATTCAAATTTTTTCAAAAAAAAAAAACCAAAAAAACTTGTCACTGATGATTGGTCAGATCTCAGACGGTTTCTAAATTGGCTGTAGGTTTGGACATCGCAGTGTATGTTTGTGGCTTTGTGTGTTGCTCTGTGTTACGTTGGTAATCTGTTCAGCTGTGCCCTATTATCATACATCATCATCTATTAGTTTATCATTATATACATTACCAGTGCTATATACTGTTACTCACAATAATACCTGCTTTTGATGGAAAGATCACAGAGAGGAGGAAGTAATAAAAACAGCTGGAAATGCTCTTATTACATGACCCACACTATGCTGTGGGGTACCAGGTATAGTAAAATACATCTTGTTTAGGTCAGATATTATATCTATATAATATAGATATAGTTACACATAGACTTTGTCTATGTGTAACTATAAAATGGGATTCTTATTTCCCCTGACTCGGCTAATATACTCGGCTAAATAGAAATAAATAAGTAGAAGACTTGAGTGGAGGAGTTCAAATGGCTCAGGGTCTTGTTCACAAGTGACAGAAGAAGGGAGCGGGAGATCGACAGACGGATTGGTGCTGTGGCTGCAGTGAAGCGGTCGCTGAGGAAGTTGAGATGGTTCAGGCATATGATAAGGATGCCTCCTGGACACCTCCTGGGTGAGGTGTTCCAGGCATGTCCCATCGGGAGGAGGCCCCAGGGCAGACCCAGAACACGCTGGAGAGGTTACACTCTTCTGCGTCAGTTCCCAGGCCAATCTCTCAGCTGGCCTGGGAATGCCTTGACAAGCTGGAGGAGGCGGCCGGGGAGAGGGAGGTCTGGGCTTCTCTGCTTAGGCTGCTGTCCCCGAAACCCGGCCCTGGATAAGCAGAAGAAGATAGATGGATGGATGGATGGATGGATGGATGGAAGACTTGGAGATAATTAATGTCCCATACAAAAAAAATCTTTCGTGGGACAAGGGTAAATAGTATCAAACATGCATCCATTTTTTATTAAATATTTAGAGCAAATATTGCAGGAGAAAATGTTTTTTAAAAAAAGTTCCAAAGTTGAATTATTTCTCATAAATATTCCAAAAAAAAGAACAATCAACTACCCATTCACGTTTTCCCTAAATAGAGAAACCTGACAAAAGTACAAGGGTCAACACCAAAAAAAACATTAAACCTAAAAATCCATCATACGAATAAAAATAGAAATTGTAGACAAGTATTTGACATTTGATAAAAGTGTATAGTCCACATACCTTGTTTAAAGAAAAACAGAATTACTGGTCCAGCTACAATTAGTGATTTGTCATCCTTGTCCCAGTTGCCCAATGCATTACTGCAGTAATGCAGTACTATTAATATTGCAGCAATCTTATCTCCACAGCAGCCTGCTCTTTCTACAGTCCCAAAACATATTCAGAATTCCCTGATTCCCTTAGAGAGATTTCCACAGCGATGCACTCTTGTTTTTTCTTTTTAAAGTCTTGTTTCTTTTCATCTCATCTGAGAAATAAGAAGTGTTCAAATGACTAGAACATCCTCATTGATGGCAGCCCATAAGTAGCTTGTGGGTCATGGGTTGGAGGATGCTTAAAAATTGTTTAAAAAAATGTAATTTCATTTCAAATGTGTATTTATGTAAGTAAGGACTGGGCACAGTCTCTTCTACTGCAAACTCTTTTCAGGGGCAGACTAATCCACATTTGGTGCTCCAATGAATATTTGGGACAGCAAGATGTTCTTTGTGGATATGAGTTGAAATAAACTACATAGCATATGTTGACAGTGCACCTCTTGAAAATTGACTAAATGAATTAAACATTTAATTCATTTATTCACTTGTTTAAGCATACACTGAATAGCTTGACCCAGTGTCCTAGTACAACATAGTGGCGGTGTTTTCATGTAAACTCTGTTGTGCGCTTGAAAGAAGTATGCGTTTCTAAGAGACTGTTAAATTAAATGAACAACGCCCTGCTATGTGTCTGTGTAATGTCCCATGGTATCCAATAAATGGCCTGATGAAAAGCTTTGTAAAGCTAACACTGCTGGTACACAATGAGATGTATTTTTAATGAGGTGCTGTGTTTAAATGCTCTGCAGAAAATGTTACTGTCACTTCCAATCTTTCATTATCCTGTCCCACACTCCCAGCAGACCTCACAGACAACGGTGCTGACCAGCCTCTTTAATTATGGAGGCAGGTGAGGGTTTTAATGGAGAGTGCAGTGAGTGAATGTGTCTACCTCTGTGTGTAAGTTTAATGGCCCTTAGTTACTAATATGTGTGTGGAAAAGTTCTTGCTTTGTTCAAAAAAAAAGAAAAAATTACTGGTGTATTTATGTGTACCAGCTTATTTTGGTCTTAACACTGTGTTTGCATCAGTAAATCAGAATCATTCGGAACCAAAGGGTTGGGCAATCTGCACATTATCTGCATACTACTACTCCCCCACTTCTCTATATAACCAAACACATTTACCTCCAGGCAAATTCTGAAAATTGTTTGCTCTGATACACTCACTGTAGCTCAAGTTTAAAAAAAAAAAAAGAATACTAAGATAGCAGGTAGAGGACAAGGAGGGCCCAACTTGTCAGCCTCAGATGACAAACTTGCTGCGATAGATAGATAGATAGATAGATAGATAGATAGATAGATAGATAGATAGATAGATAGATAGATAGATAGATAGATAGATAGATAGATAGATAGACGTTTAAGGATAGAAAGAACTATATTTAATGAGTTGCAGTGAAAAGAAGTGCTTGGAAATACGGTAGTAGTATAAACAGAAATTTCAATTTTTCTATTAAGGGAAAATATCAGTTAATGATACAGAAAATATACTGTGAATAAATGGAATTTTCCGTTTTATAGCTGAAGGAAATGTCCATAAATAGTACAGAGAGTATACTGTAAATCTACAGAATTTTCCGTTTTATCATTTACAGAAAAGTCCGTCAAACTTCCGTAAAAAAACAGAAAATGTACTGGCAGAAAATTACCAGGACATTTTCCGTTTTTCTACGGAATATTGTTTTTTACAGTGCACAGAGCTTCAACACTGGACAGATTATATTGACATGGAATTGCTAATATCAAATTGCATTTTCATAATGTTGGGTGACTTGTAGGAAGCGTGGCGCTGTGATCCTGGGAGTCTGCTGCATATACCCAACCACTACAGTAAGCAGTCTTCCTGCGACCTGGCAGATGTTAAGAGGTTTAAAAGTGGTTGGCTTTTCGGACAGCCATAGCTCTGAATACCTGAGGCATGTCACTTTAAAAATAGTGTGCAATGTTTGGACTAACTGCAATGTTTCTTTGTACATATTGCCATTGTTCTATTGTATGCAATGTTATGCTTTCTGTTTTGTAGTTGGTGTGTTGGAAATGTTATGCAGTCAGTCGCTTTTAAATGGTTTAGAAGGTTGTGGTTATTGATCGTAATATTCATAAGAAAGTGAAAATAGCCAAATAATGTAAAATAAGGATGAAGCTGTCAGCTGCTTTTTCTTTGGGAGTCACCAACCACCTCTGATTTAAAAATACAAGACATGTGAAAGGAACAAATCAATCAGATTGATTAATGGCATTGATTATTTGAACTCCTTTGTCATCTCAGCAGTGCTTCAAAGGATTACTACAACTCACGGAAATGTGACCTTTATACACCCACCTCGTACATGCAGGTGGATTTAATCCACTCATTAGAAGGCTATTTATGCAAATCAAACCACAGCCCCTAATGGCTCAAGTTTCCAGATGAGCGTTGCTGACTAAGTAGTATTATAACAGAGAGAAAGATGATATGAAAACTAAGTGCAACCCAAGTCCCACGTAGCTATGGTGAAGGTTAGATTGTATAGTATAATGAGGTTGTGGCCGGGTTTGTTGTACTACTATATGTATACCAATACCCTTTAATTAAATTAATAAGGACCACCACAGCTGTACCTTACAAGTGTCCTTCATCAGATATTTATTTGGGAAAGAAAACATAAAATAAAATGAAAGACAGTTACTTTCTCATGAAATTAATCAAAATAAAATAAACCACTTTAACAATTACTGCATGGTATATCAATAAAGATTTTAAAAAGTATTTCTATCTAAAAAACAAAAAACAAAAAACACCTTATACCTTTAAAGTGGAATGGCTTTTACTTTTTTAAATAAGTAAAATAAATAATACAACATCAGGACCACGGGTAGTCGCCCTCAATAATAAAACTTAGATGCAATCCACAACACAATGCCTGTGAACAGGAAGCTTTAACACTTGAGTAATTTGGATTTGCTCATCAGTCTGACAACCAAAGGCAATATGACTGAAGTTAGATTGCTAAACAAATTAGGTTACACACACCAACATATTGCTCCTCTGCCAATCAGCCTAACTTTCTTCTCCTGAACAATAAATGAACACAAAAATCATGAAATCCTTTCAATTATTGAACCTTTAAATAAAGAACCTTGTTAAACTAAACATTTGATTTTCTTTTTTAAATATACTCAGATCTAAATACTTTCAGCCAGGGCTACATAAGTAAAAGTGTGTGCTCAATGATATGATATGAAGCTTCTAAACTCAGATTGTTATTTTAGACAAAGAAACACTTTCTTAGTGAGAATTCATGACGAGACTGATAGTTTCTAACAGAACAACACAAGAGTCAAATCAGCAAAATTAATTTCAAAACAGGGCTGTCTGGTAGTGATCTCACAAGATGAATAGCAGTTTTAAATGCCTTCGAAAAGAGGAAACAAGTTCGATGCTCTAATATCTTTAATTAAGGTCTCAAACACTCTCAATAACCTGTGCAGTTTGCCCAGGACTAAACAGCAAATAGACATTAGTGGTTCGTAGGAGATGGTGGAAACAAAAAAACAGAGTTAGAAGAGCCCTAGACTAAACAAACTAATTTGCTTGCTGGGTCTATGGTTAATAATTATTGATGATCGGCTTTAGAGATCTGAATCTCCTGGAGTCAGTCATAAAGTATGCCTGCGTGTATAGTAGATAGGGTTTGTCCTCAGTACCTTTCTTCTCGTTGCAGTCTGCACTAATGTTAGCCAACATTAAATCAATAAGTGAGGGATTGTAATGGCTTAAATCTATTATCTGTGGAAAACACAAAAAAAAGAGTCCCCAGCTTGTTGCTTGCACTCTCCTTCGCTCAATTTAAAAACAGCTTTTCCCCAAACACAACACAGGATGCGCCGAGCTTGATTAATCAACTATTAAATGAGAATTATTTAAGCTAATGGTCCATTAGTGACAACGTGACACACTGCTTACTTTCTCCTCACAGTTTCTCCCTCTGTTTTTCTTTGTGATGGACAGGGGAGGTCGCCAATCCAATTAAAACGCAATAAAAAATAAAGGAACTCTTTCCAGGGAAGAAAAGTTTACTAAACAGTTATTTTTTCCATCGACCACTTCAGACTTCATTTCAGTGGATCATATGAGACTATCACTTCCTCTGTTTAGTCCTGTTTGGTGTGATTTTGAAGAACTGGTAGACATATAGTGATGGGTTTTGTAGCAGCAGATTATTGACAGATAAAAAACAAACAACAAAAAAACGACCATGTTTTTTATTTATGGCACATTATGGAATATCCCTAAATTCTTAAATCATCCTGTTGTGTGCCAGCTCAGTCAGTGTGGGACTGAGTGAGCTTCACTTGGCTCGCTCCCAGAGCCCTTCCTGACCAGCTTTTACCTACCAGCACTTCTTTCCACAGGCTTAGCTCATCTCGTGCCAATAATTTACTCCTACAATTGGAGATCATGCACTGATCAGCACTGGCTAACAGGTGTTTCTCATTTCTACCCTCCCTTTGTTTTTTTTAGCTGTTTTTGAAATTTTGAAAGAGTGAGAGTTGCAATGTTTTTTAAAAGAAAAAACTTCTTAAAAATCACATGGTGTATTTTAGCTGTTCTCTTCCTTTCACTGTGTACATTGCATTTCTTTGTTGGTGTAAATAATGCCTTGTAAAATGCTCTTTCAAATCTATAATCATTATTCTGAAAGAGAAACCCACTACAAAAATATCCACGAAACAGCACGTCAGCATATCTATGAAAGAGAGAGCTATACAACTACATTATACCTGTTATTTCACAATATTTATTTCCTCTTTCCTTTTCAAATAGTGATAAATGCAGCACATAATTCAAGTCTATGAATGCCCAGGCTCTCACTGTGAAATAACCATCTGATGTTTGTTCATTGTTAAAATGTCTTTGCACTTATGATCATTATCATCTGGATCTTATACCTCACCTCCCTTTCACTTAGCACCACATCGCTGAGTTTACCTTCCATCCAACCATCTTCACCCTCTCTTGCTCTAGGCTCAGTTTTTTAAACTGTTCACAGGACCAAGGCACTCAGCGTAAATAAACAAAGAAGTGCAACATCAAACTATAACTGAATCTATAGAAATCTACCAGTGTAGGTTGGGTCTTCAGCAGAAGCAGCTGCCCTGAAACCGGGTCAGATTACAGGTGAGTGTTGTGATATAATTGTACAATCAGGTAAGTGGCAATGTTCTGATGGAAACTGACAAGGCTTTTTTGTAAAACTCCAGCAGTCCGCTGAACATAGCGGTAATTTAGTCCAATTGAATGGAGGAGATGGAAAGAAACAATGCCAGCTGTTACCGACATGACTGTCAGCAAACCAACAAAGAATCCTAAGTGAATGTAAGTCTAACTCGATGGCATTCACAGTAATGGACCAGACACAGTGTTTCCAAAAAGTGCACTTACTGTGTCCAGAATATTTTATTCTTCCACCGACTCAACTTCATGTCCCAGCTGTTACATTTAGTGATGCTGTGGGCTGGAAACGATCCCAGCATGCCAAAAGCACTGGGAAAAGGTCTTTCTTTCTCACAAAATCCCCAGAGGGGTAGAGAGTTGGATGAGGCATGCAATGGAAAGGTCAGAATATACACATGTACAAACAAATAACAACTCCAGCAATGCCAACGTAAATTTCCTCATTTTGTATAACTTAAGATCACAGGTTCATGAATGGCCTGTTGATCAGTTCAGGCTAAAATGTCTGAGCAGATCAAAACTGTTAGTTTTGAAATAAAACTGTGATGTAAATCCAGCAACATCAAGTGTTTGATCCTCTCATCCAACACATCCTCAGGATTTCATGTCAGGTGTTGGTCCACATCCTTCGTTGGTGTTGCCAGGTCGCCAGTGATGAGCCCTACATGATCCTTATGCTAGCAGACTAATAAATGTATGGTTTGGTTTTTTGTTTTTATTATTCTCCCATGTCTCGGGGTGGCAGTACAATCTGGAGTAAATAAATTGCCTTGGGATAATTTCACCTCCATAAAATCCAAGAGTTTAAACACTAGAATAATTATCTTGTTTTGCAGGTTTAACAATACACCTGTGAGACATGGTTTCAAAGAAGATACAACTTTATTACAAATTCTCCATATTAAATAAAGAAAAACAATTTAAATAAAAACCTTGAACAAAGTAAGTTACTGCAACACACATTAACACACATGGGCAGGGATAGCTCAGTAGGTAAAGTGGTCACCCCATGATCAGAAGGTCGGCGGTTCGAATCCACTTAACGGCTACCCTGAGGTACCCCTGAGCAAGGTACCGTCCCTACACACTGCTCCCCGGGCGCCTGCTTAGTGGGCTGCCCACTGCTTCACTGAGTGAATGGGTCAAATGCAGAGAAAAACAAGTGATTTCCCCATGGGGATCAATAAAGTATCCATTATTATTATTATTATTAAGTATAAGCCTAAACACAGCCCTTAGAACTAATAGCACTAAGAACCTAAAAGGGTATAAGTCTTAACTCTGTGGCAGGGGCCGTAGAATAAGGACAGACAAAATGCACACGTAAACTACACACCAAACTTAACATCCAAGGTGCTGCAAGGTGGGGGTTGTGATGACACGGGTTACTGCTCTGGTGACTGTTACTGGTCGTCCACCTTTATTCCTATCAAGCACTTACTTACTTAGTTCCTCCTACGCCGGGCGGCACATCGGGCAGCTAGTGATCTCCATCGATGTCGGTCAGCAGCGACTGCTTCAGCTTCGTCCCAGGCAATGTCAACAGTTCTCAGATCGTCCATGAATGTTCGACGCCATGTGGTCTTTGGTCAGCCTTGCTTTCGCTTGCCAGTGTGTGGACGCCATGTCATGGCAATCTTAGCTGGGCCTTTCTGCAACAACACCGGCTAACGGGCGGGTGCCTGCTCTTCGTAGGACCTTCTCATTTGTTTTTCGCAGGCCACGTTGTTGAAGCACATTCAGGTGTTGAATAATTGCACTTGTTGAGTGCCAGGTTTCACTAGCGTAAAGTGCAGTAGGGAAGACGATAGAGTTCAATAGTCTGATCTTGACCCTAACATTCAGGGAGGTCGAGTTCCAAATAGGTTGGAGACATCACAGGACACCAGCTGCCTTCCCTAATCTGGCGTCGACATCCCGATCAGAGACCCCATCATTCGAGATGATGCTGCCAAGATATGTAAAATTCTCCCCCTCTTCAGCACATTGTTGGTTGATCATGACAGGAATGCGGGCACGTGCATAGCCAACTCGGAGTATCTCGTTTTTTTTGGCGCTGATTCTTAATCCAACTTTCGTCGCCTCCCTCTGCAGGGCCGCGGTCAACTTTTGGAGTTCTTCCTGAGTCGAGCCCAGCAGGGTGATGTCATCTGCTGTCATCACCCCAATCAGACCAGGAGTGACATGTTTAGCCGCATGTTCTCCTTACATTAAACGGCCCCAACAATAGAGACACTTTGGACACTAATTCCCCCACCTCTCCCCCCTCCATAGAGCCATCACCACCTTCAAACACTTCACCTACAACACCCCCCTCCTCACCCCACACAAAAGAGGATTTCACACCACCTCCTCCCACCACAACTCTTCATATTCATGAAGCAGATGTGAGGAAGCAGTTTAAGAGTCTGAATGCTCGAAAAGCTCCCGGCCCAGACGGTGTGTCTCCTGCCACCCTCAGACATTGTGCAAACGAGCTGGCCCCAGTGTTTTCTGGCATTTTCAACTCCTCACTGCAGGCATGTCATGTGCCTGCCTGCTTCAAGTCCTCCACCATAATCCCTGTCCCCAAGAAACCTAGGATCACTGGACTAAATGACTACAGACCCGTGGCTCTGACATCTGTGGTCATGAAGTCATTTGAGCGCCTAGTTCTCTCCCATCTCAAGACCCTCACGGCCCCCCTCCTGGACCCCCTGCAGTTTGCATATAGAGCCAACAGGTCTGTAGACGACGCCATCAACATGGCCCTACACTTCATCCTGCAGCATCTGGACTCCCCAGGAACCTACGCCAGGATCCTGTTTGTGGACTTCAGCTCTGCCTTCAACACCATCCTTCCAGACCATCTCCGAGGCAAGCTTTCCCAGATGAATGTGCCTGATCCCATCTGCCGGTGGATCACTGACTTCCTGACGGACAGGAAGCAGCATGTGAGGCTGGGAAAGAATGTCTCGGACTCCCGGACCATCAGCACCGGCTCCCCTCAGGGCTGTGTTCTTTCTCCCCTGCTCTTCTCCCTGTACACCAACTGCTGCACCTCCACCCACCAGTCTGTCAAGCTAATCAAGTTTGCAGATGACACCACCGTTATTGGGCTCATCTCGGACGGGGACGAGTCTGCCTACAGGAGGGAGGTTGAACGTCTGGTGTCCTGGTGCAGCCACAACAACCTGGTGCTGAATGCCCAGAAGACAGTGGAGATTATTGTGGACTTCAGGAAGCACACAGCCCCACTCCCCCCCATCATCCTGACTGACACCCCCATCACCTCTGTGGACTCATTCCGCTTCCTGGGTACCACCATCACCCAGGACCTGAAGTGGGAGCCCACCATCACCTCCGTCATCAAGAAAGCCCAGCAGAGGATGTACTTCCTGAGGCAGCTGAAGAAATTCAACCTGCCAACACGGACGATGATGCAGTTCTACACTGCAATCATCGAGTCCATCCTCGCCTCCTCCATCACCGTGTGGTACGCTGGAGCCACTATCAGGGACAAACAGAGACTGCAGCGTGTTGTGCGCTCTGCTGAGAAGGTGATTGGCTGCAGACTCCCATCTCTGCAGGACCTGTACACCTCCAGGACATTGCGGCGTGCAGCTCGGATCTCAGCTGACCCTTCTCACCCTGGACACAGTCTGTTTGACCTGCTCCCCTCAGGCAGGAGGCTCCGGTCCATTCGCACCAGAACCTCTCGCCATAAGAACAGTTTCTTCCCCTCTGCTGTTGGACACATGAACAATAACCATATGACTGTCCCCGCCACTAACACATGACCCTACGCTGTGTCACTGCACCATTCCATGTTTGGCACTGATCACCACCTGCACTCATGTATATATCATGCACATATCTTTCTACGTAGCACTTTTAATTCTTATTCCTACTTTTATTTTTTTTCATGTCTATTTAAGTGCTATTTATGACACTATGTTTGCACTGAAGCACCGCAGCAATTTCCTAATGTTGTAAACCTGCTCAACATTTGGCAATAAACCCCTTTCTGATTCTGATTCTGATTCTAAATTGCTGGCTGTCTGAGTGGTGTCCCAGAAACGATGTGGGCTTCATAGATAATTGGCAAACCTTCTGGAGGAAACCTGGTCTTGTTAGGAGAGACGGCATCCATCCCACTTTGGATGGAGCAGCTCTCATTTCTAGAAATATGGACAAATTTATTAAACCCCCCAAAATATGACTATCCAGAGTTGGGACCAGGAAGCAGAGTTGCAGTCTTACACGCCTCTCTGCAGCTTCTCTCCTCCTGCTACCCCCCCCAAAACCCATCTCCATAGAGACTGTGTCAGCTGCCAAACAGACAAAAAACAAACTAAAAACCAACAACAAACAACTTAAACATAAACAATTACAAAGAAAGAACAATACAGTATCCACATCTGAACCAAAGAGTAAAACAGTGAAATGTGGATTATTAAATATTAGGTCTCTCTCCTCCAAGTCTCTGTTAGTACATGACTTAATAATTGATCAACAAATCGATTTACTCTGCCTTACAGAAACCTGGTTGCAGCAGGATGATTATGTTAGTTTAAATGAATCAACACCCCCGAGTCATTCTAACTACCAGAAATCTCGAAGCACAGGCCGAGGGGGCGGTGTGGCAGCAAGTTTTCACACCAGCCTATTAATTAATGAAAGACCACGACAGACTTTTAATTCATTTGAAAGCCTGATGCTTAGCCTCGTCCACCCCAGCTGTAAAACTCAGAAACCAGTCTTACTTGTTATCATCTATCGTCCACCTGGGCCTTACACAGAGTTTCTGTCTGATTTCTCAGACTTTTTATCTGATTTAGTTCTGAGCTCAGATAAAATAATTATTGTGGGGGATTTTAACATCCATGTAGATGCTAAAAATGACAGCCTCAACATGGCATTTAATCTGTTATTAGACTCAATTGGTTTCTCTCAAAATGTAAAAGAACCCACCCACCACTTTAATCACACTCTAGATCTTGTTTTAACATATGGCATAGAAACTGAACATTTAACAGTGTTTCCTGAAAACCCTCTCCTGTCTGATCATTTCCTGATAACATTTACATTTACAATAATTGATTACACAGCGGTGGAGAGTAGACTTTATCACAGTAGATGTCTTTCTGAAAGCGCTGTAACTAAGTTTAAGAATATAATCCACCCACTGTTATCATCTTCAATGCCCTGTACCAACATAGAGCAGAGCAGCTATCTGAACGCTACCCCAACAGAAGTCGATTATCTTGTTAATAATTTCACCTCCTCACTACGTACGACTCTGGATACTGTAGCTCCTGTGAAAACTAAGGCCTCAAATCAGAAGTACCTGACTCTGTGGTATAATTCTCAAACACGTACCCTAAAGCAGATGACTCGTAATCTGGAGAGGAAATGGCGTGTCACAAATTTAGAGGATCATTATTTAGCCTGGAGAAATAGTTTGCTGCTTTATAAGAAAGCCCTCCGCAAAGCCAGAACATCTTACTATTCGTCACTGATTGAAGAAAATAAGAACAACCCCAGGTTTCTCTTCAGCACTGTAGCCAGGCTGACAAAAAGTCAGAGCTCTTTTGAGCCAACAATCCCTTTAACGTTAACTAGTAATGACTTCATGAACTTCTTCACAAATAAAATTTTTATCATTAGAGAAAAAATTACCAGTAATCATCCCACAGATGTAATATTATCTACAGCTACTCTTAGTACCATTGATGTTAAGTTAGACTCTTTTTCTCCAATTGATCTTTCTGAGTTAACTTCAATAATTACTTCCTCCAAGACATCAACGTGTCTTTTAGACCCCATTCCTACAAAACTGCTCAAAGAAGTCCTGCCATTAATTAATGCTTCGATCTTAAATATGATCAACCTATCTCTAATGATCGGCTATGTACCACAGGCCTTCAAGCTAGCTGTAGTTAAACCTTTACTCAAAAAGCCATCTCTAGACCCAGCAGTCTTAGCTAATTATAGGCCAATCTCCAACCTTCCTTTCATATCAAAAATCCTTGAAAGAGTAGATGTCAAACAGCTAACAGATCATCTGCAGAGGAATGGTTTATTTGAAGAGTTTCAGTCAGGTTTCAGAGCTCATCACAGCACAGAAACAGCTTTAGTGAAGGTTACAAATGATCTTCTTATGGCCTCTGACAGTGGACTCATCTCTGTGCTTGTCCTGCTAGACCTTGGTGCAGCATTCGATACTGTCGACCATAATATCCTATTAGAGCGATTAGAACATGCTGTAGGTATTACAGGTACTGTGCTGCAGTGGTTTGTATCATATCTATCAAATAGACTCCAGTTTGTGCATTTAAATGGAGAGTCCTCTTCACACACTGAGGTTAATTATGGAGTTCCACAGGGTTCAGTGCTAGGACCAATTCTGTTTACATTATACATGCTTCCCTTAGGCAGTATCATTAGAAGACATAGCATACATTTTCACTGCTATGCAGATGACACCCAGCTCTATCTGTCCATGAAGCCAGATAACACACACCAATTAGTTAAACTGCAGGAATGTCTTAAAGACATAAAGACCTGGATGGCCGCTAACTTTTTGCTTCTTAATTCAGATAAAACTGAGGTTATTGTACTCGGCCCTGAAAAGCCTAGAAATATGGTATCTAACCAGATTCTTACTCTGGATGGCATTACCTTGGCCTCCAGTAACACTGTGAGGAACCTTGGAGTCATTTTTGACCAGGACATGTCCTTCAATGCACATATTAAACAAATATGTAAGACTGCGTTCTTCCATTTGCGCAACATCTCTAAAATTAGAAATATCCTGTCTCAGAGTGACGCTGAAAAACTAGTTCATGCATTTATTACTTCCAGGCTGGACTACTGTAATTCATTATTATCAGGATGTCCAAAAAACTCACTGAAAAGCCTTCAGCTAATCCAAAATGCTGCAGCAAGAGTCCTGACAGGGACTAGAAAGAGAGAGCATATTTCTCCTGTTTTGGCTTCCCTTCATTGGCTTCCTGTTAAATCCAGAATTGAATTCAAAATCCTGCTCCTCACATACAAGGTCTTAAATAATCAGGCCCCATCTTATCTCAATGACCTTTTAGTACCATATCACCCTATTAGAGCACTTCGCTCTTGCTTTGCAGGCCTACTTGTTGTTCCTAGAGTATTTAAAAGTAGAATGGGAGGGAGAGCCTTCAGTTTTCAGGCCCCTCTTTTGTGGAACCAGCTTCCAGTTTGGATTCAGGAGACAGACACTATCTCTACTTTTAAGATTAGGCTTAAAACTTTCCTTTTTGCTAAAGCATATAGTTAGGGCTGGACCAGGTGACCCTGAATCCTCCCTTAGTTATGTTGCAATAGACATAGGCTGCCGGGGGATTCCCATGATGCATTGAGTTTTTCCTTTCCAGTCACCTTTCTCACTCACTATGTGTTAACAGACCTCTCTGCATTGAATCATATCTGTTATTAACCTCTGTCTCTCTTCCACAGCATGTCTTTATCCTGTCTTCCTTCTCTCACCCCAACCGGTCGCAGCAGATGGCCCCGCCCCTCCCTGAGCCTGGTTCTGCCGGAGGTTTCTTCCTGTTAAAAGGGAGTTTTTCCTTCCCACTGTTGCCAAAGTGCTTGCTCATAGGGGGTCATATGATTGTTGGGGTTTTTTCTCTGTATCTATGAAGCGCCTTGAGGCGACTTATGTTGTGATTTGGCGCTATATAAATAAAATTGAATTGAATTGAATTGAATCTGCGAAGTCCAAGTCAGTGAGATTACGCGCTTCGTGCCAGGGCACACCGATGCCAGCGTGGTCAACTGATCGTCGCATGATGAAGTCAATTACCAACAGGAAGAGGATAGGCCTATCAAGCAACAAGGAAGAAAAAAAAAACAGCAACAAGGAAGAAAAAACACAATCACAAAATCACAGTTAGCTGAAATATTGGCAGCACAGCCTACGATTCCAGGTGCTAAAAAGCAACCTGGAATGCTTGTAATAAATAAAGTTTATCAAAGGCAGAAAAAGATACAAATAGCCTTCACAAATCTATTGTATGGCAGAGAGTATATAAACACAAGTGATCAACTTAGCAGGTTGAGGCCTCTGCAGAGCACCACCAGGGACAGTGCATCACCTTGATCTGGTCTGCCCTTGATGGTCACTTGTGCGATCGACTTGGCAGAGTTGTCTTCCATAGTCCCATTAAGATCCTGATGAAGGTCTAAGTGGTTAGCCTTGTGCCAAGCAGTCCATTCAATTCAATTCTGTTTTATTTATATACTGGGAAATCTCAACAACAGTAGCCTCAAGGCATTTTATATTGTAAGGTAAAGACGATAATACAAAGAAAATAGAGAAATCTGCAACAATCATGTGACCCCCTATGGACAACTGCTTTTGGTGAAAGTGGGAAGGAAAATCTCCCTTTCAAGAGGAAGAAAGCTCCAGCAGAACCAGACTTAGGGAGGGTCGACCATCTGCTTAGGGGTTAGGGGAACATTGACTTGTAGACTTTCTTGTAGTGAGTCCAGTCAGTGCTCAGGTTGGTCTGTCTGGTGTTAGGGTCCTGGTGTACTTCTCTGTCAAACAGTAGCTGGTACTTTGATCCCCTGGTGTTAGGTTCAATACCCTTCTGAGCTGTGCTGGAGTTTTGACTTATGTGCTTACTCAACTTGGTTGCTGAGATGGCTGAGAGGAGTTTCTAGGTTTTGGAGAGGCAATAATTGGCTGGCATTTTGATGGTGTTGTACGTTTGCATCCTTTCTCATAAGAATCGTTCTACATTCTGCTAGCCAGTTCAGATACTGGGTTTTCTAGCGCCAAGCTGCCCCCCTGGTTTATGTGCAATACCATACATGTAGTATGGGTCTGTACATTATTTGCAATTGTGTAACTCTGTGTATCTGAATGTGTTTAATTACTCTGTGTGGAATTTTATGAATGGACATCACATTTCTGTTATTTGACTTTTGGATTACAATTACATCCTGGTACCTTACATCTCCTTTCATAAAGTCCACTCCAAGCTACCGACACACACTATTGCTTACCAACATACATCATATATGTTTAGCTTTTAACCGACCCCTGATCTCCTAACTGTTCCTCAGACCTGATTCTGGGATCCTCTCTTATTTGCTGTCACTCTCATCCAGTTCACTGTCCTCCCGAAGGGAGTGACCTTATGACCCTACCTGTCCAATCAAATTCTTTCCTCCCATAAAATGCTCTTGTGCTCATTTACTGCAGCTTTGTACATTAATGCATGATTTGATTGTTTACACTTCCCATCACCTAATGCTCTCAAAAGGTGATCCCAATCCTTGCTCCAACACTCCTGATTCAAATGACCAACTGGACTGCAACTGCCTGATCATTTGAATCAGGTGTTTTGGAGTGGGGAAATGTTTAAAAACCTAAAACAAGCAGTCCTCCCATGGACCAGAATTTCAAACCACTAATTTATAATTATTGCCCAAAGAAAAGTGACCTAACTGTATAATGTTACCCAGAGGCAACAAACAAAAACATGCTGTTTTAGTAAATAAATTAAATCTGAATCTTCCTTTAAACAACTAAAGACTTCTTCAGGTATTTATGTACAAGGACATTTACAAAAATATATATGTCTATTTCCATTTAAACGTGCATAAAAGTGATATTAGACTTGGCAGTAGCTAGCACTGAATAGTACATCCCCAGATGGGATGTACTATTGTAACAGATGAGAACCACCCAGTAATTAACTGACAGGTGCACTCCAGCACAACACAGAGAGGGGGAGAAACTAGACAAACAGCATGGCCTTACTGGCTATATCAGCAAACTGGGAACAGAGTGTGCCAAACAGTATTTACTTTTTTCCCCAATAACTACTTTTTGCTTTTGTCTAAAACACTGAGTTTGAATTAGGAGATTGTGTTGGGCTCATCTGCACTCACAGAGCCACGCTACAGGATCCAGCAGTGCTTGAGTATTTTTCTCTGGGTTGCTGCGATGCGTTATAATGGTAACATTTTTAAATGGCAATGATGGTCCTGAAGCAACATTAGTACGATCAAAAAACAAGAACAATATCATCATAGTGATACAGATACACTACAGAGATACAGTTACTGCACTGCTGAATGGGCTATTTGCCAGACAAAGGTTCATAAACATGGATTTGGGAATACTTTCCTCATCTTAGTGATAGAACAACATTAGTTCCACCGAAATCAGTGATTGTTTTTCAGAGGACAAAAAGATGTTGGGAAACTTGCAGATATTTCACCACCTTTTAAAAGGGGAAAGGAACACCTAATTCCCGTATATCCTTGCACTTTCTGATTCTAACAGATTTGACAGAAAACTTTAAGACAGTGAGAGATGTAGTGGCAGAGACAGATAGAGCAGAAGTCTCTCATTTTGAAGTGCTTTGAATTTCTTCGGAAGGAACTTTCTTTTCTAATTCTGCTAACACAATTACATAACTGATCAGTATATCAGCAGAGTAGAGTCCTGACACAATTAGCCTTCCTATGGAATCAGTCACACGGCCACTAATGCCCCACACATCCATCTGACTGCTATTTTTAATTAGAAATCCAATGGAAGCGTGTGTGGCTTTCACTCTGTACATTATGGACTACAAGGTGACGTTAGGAGAGGATTTTTCAGAACTTGAAGGTTTGCCTGTGCCTGTTTTGTAGAGATAGTAGTGAAGTCCAGAAACCCATCTCATTGCTATCTGTACACACACACACACACACACACACACAGGACAGGTTCTTGGAGGCAGAATGGAGGAAAAGAAAAACTGAAAATTGAAAGAAATGGTGAGGGAGAAGCAGGGAGGCAGAGTGATGCATGTGTGATGTGTGATAAGAGGAGCCATGCTGTACTTTTGAGCTGACCTGTGTAAGGGCAGAAGAAGGTCTGGGGTGAAGGTTTTAGAATAGAGAAAGTCAAAGGGGACTAAGGCTGAGCAGTGGCCCAAAGTATAAGGAAACTCAAAGTGGTGAAAGTGTTATATATGGGGATGGGACGGTCTGTATGAGAAATGAAATAGCAAAGAAAGAGGGTCCTGTGTGCTGAAAAATGTCATTTAGTAGCGAAGCGTGTCTTGCAGACTGACTGAAGAACCTGCGTTTGACATGCTTGGCAGAACTCAATTATTATTAAAAAAGTTCTTTGGTATATTAAAAATATTAGTATTACAGAGAAGGTTTCCACAATCTGCATTAATAGCTTTGCTAATATACAAATGCAACACTGTTCTTTCTCTTTGCCACACTGTATTCTGCTGCAAAGCTGCAAAGAATCTTTTTGCAAAGCTCCGTGGCATAAGGCATTATCAGCTAGCCTTTTAGTCTCAGCGAATTATTAAAAAAAAAAAAAGCTAGCATGTTAGGTTTCAGCATCTTAAACGATATTGATCTTGATTGATGCTGAACAGACCTGCTACCTACAGGTCACCTATAGCCCACTGGTTGTCCCTGACCAGCTTGTTTGAGGTCAATGGAAATTTGCAATTCAAACATTAATAATTTTCCTTGATGCATGTTTTTTTTTCCTTTTCACCCACCAAACAGTCCATAACAGAGAAAGGCTTACTGTTTTTCATTAATTTATTTATTTATTGGTCATTTTTGGATGAAATAACAGCCAAACTTCATAGCTTAAATTCTGAAGGCCACAGACATGTGTCTAATTTTACATCCTAAAATCCAAATCCAACTTATTTATATAGCACATTTAAAAACAGAAAGTTTGCCTGAAGTGCTGTACAGAAACAAAAGGATAAAACACAATATAAAACCACTGACACTCACCTAAAAACATAGTAATACACATAATAACCATATCAACTCACACCAGTCTGAACGCTATCAAAAAAGAAGTTGAGTTTTCAAAAGCGACTTAAAAACAGGAAACGAAGATGCCTGACTAATATTTAAAGGCTGCATATTCCAAAGTTTGGGAGCCATAATTGAAAAGGCTCATTGTCCTCTACGTTTTAGCCAAGATTTTGGGACAATCAACAGCAGCTGATCTAAGGGTCCACGAAGTAAGGCTGAAGTAATTTGGAAAGGTATGGGGGAACAAGACCATTAAGGCATTTATAAACCAGCGTTAGGACTTTGAAATTAATTCTGTCATGAGCAGGAAGCCAGTGAAGAGACGACAGGATAGGTGTTACATGTTCATGCCTGTGGGTACCAGTCAAGAGGCAGGCAGCAGCATTTTGAACGAGCTGAAGACGAGCAGGAGATCCTTGGCTGACTCCAACATCAACATGTTACTAAGAACCACTAGTTCTTTATATATATAGTGTTAATTGCGTTTAACTCATTAAAAATTTTCTGACTGAACCAAGATAGTAGCTATCCGGCTACACTGGAAAGAACTGAATATTTCTTTATCCAGATGTCGACGAAGGCCTTAGAGACAGACTGTGATATTCAGAACAGTACTAGGTGAGTTAATCTACCATCTTGCTATTTCAGACATCACTGTGCCACTGCTAAGACTACCTGTCTTTGCTTAAGGCTTGCTTGGTTAAGTCATTTGCTGCCTCCTGTCAACTGTGAAATTGACTAACATTTCTGCCAGTCCTGCACTGACACATAATTGACAGTATTTCTGAGTGAAACTTGGTCTTGTACGCTGCAGTTCAGTCTCTACAACTTTTATTTCCACCTTGAAAAATTAACTGTTTTTAAACTTTATCAGATTCCCACCCAGTTAACTTTGGTGATGGGTAAGCACAAATGCCATGTCCAAAATCTTGACAGGTAGTGTGTTTATGTAATAACTCATGAAAAACAGGCTTTCGTGGCCTTAGAAAGCCTGTGTTGTTGTTGTTGTTGTTGTTGTTCTTTTTTTTCATTATGATTGACATTCAGCAACTTTTGATCTCCAAAGCATTTTCTGCAATCAACTCCACAGTCACTGATGGAATGGACACAGAGAAATAAGCCAGCAGCCAAACAACATCCAGGGGCACAAGGTAGAGCTGTATACACACACACAGAAGCGCCCACACACTGCATGGTGATTTATTTGAGTCTACTATGTGCAAAATCAATCAGATAAGGGTTGAAGAAATTCCATTGCGCTCTAAACTATGAAGTGTTGATGTGAATTTAAAGTACTGTGAGGCAATGAGGCCATGCCAAGGATTTCTGTCCTCCGGGGCTAAGCTTTGGCTCGCTTCAAGGGCTATCATGTTGTGCCCAATGAAGGAGAAATAATGCCTTTACTTCCACTTCCTGTCCTGGCAAGTGTCACATAGCACTGTCTGTCTCTTTCCCAGTCTTACAGCCCTTCCAAGTCTGGAGGACAGTCAGGGGGGTGAAAAACCACTTCACATGAGGAAAGAATACCCACTCTAATTGGTTATCACGTTGGGAATGAGGCTCGACACCCTAACCCGACACCCCATTTCTTCCAGTTGAACATGCCAGCCCTCCTGATTATTCTAAATGACAGATGCTGTCATGTTATGGGAGGCAGGATTATCTTGTTGAAACAGGCAGAACATTGAGAGACTGTTGGAAATTGTGCGTGCAAACAAAGAAACAGGCATGTGCCAACAATCAACCAAGCCAATATATACTGTTCAAAAACACACACAGCTGCAATAAAAGCCACTGCTGGTTTAAATGCCAGACTGATAAACAGGTCCTCAGGTGATGATCTGAGCTCATGGGACAGTGACACTGTGATTATAAGACCAAGTTTTAGAGGAACATCTGTGTAAAGGTTTAAGCGAGCATAATACAAAATGATTTTATTAAGCTGTGACAGCATCCACCAATGTTTGGTGTGTTTCCGCTGCTCCTTTATCATCTTGAAGCATTTACTTCTTCACTCTTATTTTGTCAAAAATAGAAACTGAGCTGTTGTCTGCGATCATCCTCCTCACAAAAGTCAGGTTGATGTTTGCTTTTTGTTCAAGTTTAAGGCCCCTGAGAAAATTACAGATGCAGAAACACAGTGGTTCCCAAACTTTTTTTGCTGGGCCCCCTTTGTTTTACAAGAAAAATGTTCACGCCCCCCCACCACCTAAACACCCCCCCACCTCCACTAACACATCCTCCAACCACACACGCCCATATTTTGCTCCACTGCGGTTTATTTCACTCCTCAAACATTTAGTAAACAATTAAGCAAATACAATAATCTGCAATAAATGACAGGTAGTAATAAAATAAACTACTAACTGTTACGCTGCGTCCGCACCTACACGGGTATTTTTGAACACGCAGCTGTTTCATCCACCTAAACGGCGTTTCGAATCACCGAAAACTGAGATTTTTTAAAACTCCTTTTTTGCGTTTACGTGTGGACGAGGAATACAGAGTTCGTCACGCAGCGTCAAAGGTATGAGCCTTTTTCCACGTCACGCTGTGGCCACGTTATTGTTTACATGGGATGAACTGCAGAATAGCAGATAGAGACAAAATACTGTTAATCTGACTGTCTGCAGGTTTACACGCAGTTACTGTCCCTCTGTTTACAAAGGCAGAGGCGTCACGGTGGGATTATTTTACGTGTAGTTGTTTTTTCTGTGTAATAATGTTCAACATTGCATCAATACATTTTTCAAAAAATGCCTCTCTGTGCAAAATGGGTTTAAAAACATAAACAGCTGTTGGATCCTGTTTGTCCGTGATTTGAACCGAGGGAACAAATCGTAGCAGGATCAGCCTGATGTTATTTGCATCCTGCTGTAACTTTACTGTATAAAGAGCAAACATCTCCAAAATGTCAGGAGCAGTTAGTCATTACAACAAATGTTTGTGAACTAAAAATCAAGAATGTGGGATCCTGTTTGTCCGTGATTTGAAGAGCCCAGCGCTGCTCCTGATGCAGGGGAAACCAATCCTGCAGGGAGACCTACCTCAGCACCTGTGCAGGTGAAGCCAAAGGGAAGATTTGCTTCACCATGTTTTCTAGTCTTTGGCTTAGAATGAAGTTGGTTTGGAAACATATTCAGCGATGCTTCATCTCCTGCTTTGCGTTTCTGTGGCGCCCCGTGCTAGCAGTGTCCAAGCGTTTTGTTTTTTTTCCCCCTTTTCATACCGCACCCCCCCTCCCCCCCTGCAATGGCTCTGCACCTCCCCTAGGGGGCAGGCCCCACACGTTGGGAAGGTCTGCACAAACAGAAGTGATCAGAAAATGACACCGAACAGGGATCGATCAAAAAAATAGCAGCCATTCTGGAAGCTGTCTAGGCATGCCCATGAAGATCATCTTGAACAGGAGATCATGGCCATATTGTTTTGATTACACCTTGACTGATCATTTCAATTGGCAGGACGGTTTATTTAGATTGTCTGCATGTTTTAAAAGAAATCAGTAATGAATCACCAGTTTTCAGCAATTTCAGTTTGGTAACCAAAGTTTATTTTGGTCACAGTGGGATATACCAGTACTGGCTAATGTATCATCGAGCAACACCTTTGTTGCCAGCAGAGCAACAGCTCTAGACTACACAAACCTCCCACCACATATTTAAATTGGTCTTGCTCACAGGTAATGGCATCAAGCCTTGAAAAGAAGCGTTTTTCACACTGCATTAATTATGGCTGTAGCTCAGGTAGTGCAACACGTTCTCACTCCCAAAGCGTAACATTTTACGCTAGATGACAAATCGTCAACATATTACGTTTTCGGGCACCCAACACGTTCCTAAATGACGACATCGGAAAAAATGAGGAAATATGAGAACCGTTTGGACTCAATCTACACATGTTTGCTCTTTCTCTTAAAATCGCTTGGGAAAACACTATTTCATGTCATTAAAGTGCTGCTTAACCTTAGGAATATGGTTAGGGTTAGGGATAAGGTTAGGTGTAGGGCTGTATTCTCTGAATACAGGCCTGGAATATTACCACGGGGACCGTCATTCCACTGGATTTCATCCATAACCCGGGGTGTACCATAAGAACGCAGACAGTCACCTTTCGCATTCCTCAGGAATGCTGCGGGACGTGACAAAACGTCGCCATGTTGCGTCTCGGGAGTGAGAACGGGCTGGACAGGTCAGCTTCTACTCAGAAGGTTTGGTGGTTTGATCCTGGGCTGCCAAATATCCTTGGGTAAGATACTTTCTCCAAGTTGGACTGATATAAAAAACAGTATGGTACTGGTATGATGTTATTAAACATTATATGGGAAAATGGTAAAAATACTAAGTCTTAAATAATGATATTTAATTCACAGTGTTACACCATGAATACTTGATGTTATTATGAAATAATTATTCAGTCTTGATGTTTTCGAGGGCTTTAATGGATACTTTGTGTTCAAAACTCTGCCCAGAGTTTCAATATTTATGAAGCATGATTATTTTAATTAAGTAAAATACCACAAAGAGAATAAACATTTGAAAACTGCCTTTAATCTTTATCTGGTTACTTGCTTATTTGCAGGGATCTGTGTCTTCTCAGGCTCACACCAGGAACCTTTCCCCTGTACCCCTACACCATGGAGTCGCTTTGCAATTCAAGTTGTAATCACTGGCATTAAAGAAAGACATTAGCCACAATTCCCAATTGTGAGTGTGTGTGAGCGTGTGTGTAAGTTTTTTCCTTTTTGAATGAAATGAAACACGAGATGAAAAGGTAGGGAAATCAATAACTGAAGAGCATGTCAGTTCGTGTACATTTAAAGAAGTTAATTACAAACTAAATCACACACTGTGTGACATTAGTGTCTGCAGTAACATCTCATCTGCTCCCATTATAAGCTGCTACACACACACACACACACACACACATACACACATACATGCATGCATACTGGATCAATTCATTGAAGTCCTGACTAGCTGTTGTTAGTTCCCACAAAAGGTCAGCAGCTGACCTTTACCTCCACTTCCAGCTACCACAAATCTTCTCTGAAGAGCTCCATGACTCTGTGCGTTTCTGTTCCTGTCTGTGTTCCTCGGTTTTTCTTTGTGTGTGATCCAGCACTTCAGCAGAACGAAGCTGGCAGGCTCATTATCATAGGTCCTCTCTAAAACAGATAAGGTAGGGATCTATCGGACTGAGATGATGGGAGCTGAGCGGGCTTCTAATGGCCGTGGCGTTTGCCAGGCTGCCCCTGTAAGTGGATTTCTACTGCTATCTGCTGTTTGTTTATTGGAGTGCCCGTTGTTCTGGATGCACTCCATAGAGGATACAAATTGCATTATTCACGGCAGGCAGGCTGGTAATGGCGAGGATGAATGATGGCCCCTATTTCTCTCTTGACAGAGAAGGTCGGGAGAGGAGCTCTATACAATTACACACAAGTTTGTGTTCGATCAGTGGATAGCTACGGGTGAAGCGCTCACCGTGCGCTGGAGGCCTGAAGAATTGGAGTTTAGGAGAAGGAGGGCTCCACTCCCTCACAGGGACTTCAGAGTATGAAGTGCAGCGTTACTAAATGAATTTGCCTTTGCCAAATTAGATTCTGAACTCAGATCTCAGGGGAAATGTGCTATTTTTTTAAGCTTGGCCATTGATTTTTTTTGCTAAGTCAATTTAGATTCTGCAAACAACAAGCCAACATAGCAAAAATGATTCCAAATGCATAATCTATAATATTTCTTTTTTATGGACTTCATTCTTCTCCATTACAGAGTACAAAGTAGACAGTGATGAGGATGATGCACCGACCATTTTGGTTTGGATGACAGCCATGTGTTGGATTACCAAAACAGGAGGCCAGTAACTGGCTGTTATCAAATACATCCACTTTGAAATGATGGATGCTCCATCTTCACAAACCGTCAGATTGAAACCTCCTCAGCCTTGATAGAGGTTGCCTTCATGAGTCAAGGCATTAACCTACGTCAAACACATTCTTTGGTAAGCATCCACAAGTGAACCTTGTTAACCTGGCATGCACTAAAAAGGATCCGAACAGTCAGCAGTTTGGACCATTACCGTCCTTTAAAGGATGGTAACTCTCCACCTTTTTGCCCATGCTATTGATGTTGAAGCTGATTCATCATCGTGCTTTTCTGGCTTATCTTAAGGCAGGGTCTGTTCAGTTCTGAAGAACCAGAATAGCAAAGTACCACTCCTGCTTGACTTCTTTCTCGTCCTCTTTTTTTTTCACTTTTTCCTTGTTTTAATTAATCAACCATGGCATCCATTTACACAAGGAAAATTAAACTGATGGCTTAGCTGATACAATTTTACATCCAGCTGAAATCCTACTAACAATCCATGTCTCCTTGAGTTGACTATATCTAGAGTTTATGTATATTCCTCTCTTTTTTGGAAATAAAGTTCTGCACACTGATGACCATGGCCTTTTTCATGTGTGTGAATGTGTGGATGACTGAATGATTCACACACACATTCAGGATGACTGAATGTGTAAAGCGCTTTGGGGTCCGTAAGGACAAAGTAAAGCGCTTTACAAATACAGGCCATTTACCATATTTAACATTAAGTACAATTTTGATTGCATTCAGTTTACAATATTAAGTTAATGGTACAAAATTTTGGATTAACTGACCATCTATATTTCAGTTACATTGACCTAGCATTTCAGTGTTAATTACTCATTTTTTTCATGTTTGTGTAACAGCTACAATTATTCGTTTCAACTTAATATGTTTAAGCTTTAGTTATTCAATTGATCAAGTATATTGAACAGATTTGACTGGTTTCCAATCTACTCAAAATTTTTCAGTGTAAAAGTGTTGCCTCAAACATTTTAAGTAAGTAAGTTAGAGCAAATCATCCTACACCAATGTTCCCTCTTAGCTGCACGCGTACGCAATTGCGCACTGTTGGCACGGACAATCTGCGTTGTGCACAAAAAAACCTCTCACCTGAATTGAAATTAAAATTAAAACTTTAACAATTCTGTTTTGCAGTGTTAGTCAGTGAGTGACTGGCTGCTCCCGTATGGGATCAGAACGATGCCACCTTATCCCATAGTCAAGCCAATGATGCGATTCACATTCGTATACGCAGCTAACCAACGTCGACAGGATATGACAGCGTCCTTATGTGCCGACACTGGTGTTTAGCCAGCAAAGCGGCTGATGTGGAGTGAAGCCACGTTAATGACAACGTGTACAACCATTGGAGATGTGAGCAGGACAGACCGAACAATTGACAGAAAAAGTGTGGACTTTATACCAGTTTTTAAATTGTGTTTCCCTTTCCTACTGGTGGAAAAATGTACCATGTGGACCGATCAAAAAATGATATGGCAACATGGCATTTAGTTGTTTAGGAAGGGGGAAGTTTTAGGAGTGACGGCGGTATTTTTGAGATGTGAGAGATTTGCGATGTTTAGCACAAATCTTGTGTAGTTAGTGTGTAGTTAGTGTGTAGTGTAGTCAATAGTTTTGTTGTGTGTGTCAGAACAACGAGGCGACTGCTGAGTGTTACAGGTGTTACAGCAGTGATACATCTGCTGCTGTCAGGCCTGCAGGTATCAGGCTGTTGTTCTCCTTCATCTCATAGTGGACAGAAATTATTTTTTTGGAGCGGCACAAATAATTTGTGTGGCTTCAGATTTGATGCAGAACAGCTGATTGTTCTGTAAATAGTTTGAAATGTTTGTTAAAAAAACGCCTTGGCTGCATTTTTAGGTAAACAGCTGCAAAAAACTTTGTTGTTTGCATAACTCAGTTACTTTTTTGGAGAAGTAACTATATAATTAATTGCCCAATTGTCATTATTTACTGTATTTAGCAGACAGAGAGTTACAGACTCTCTCCCAGACCACAGACTCATAATACAAGTCAGAGCTTTATAAAAAAATAAAAAATAAAATAAAAATTGGAGTTCAAGTTATTTTTACTTCCAATAGTGTTAACGTACTACACAGGTCATGAACAAGATTTTTTTTTTAAATTTTCATTGTAAGTGGGCTAAAGCAGTTAATTAAAAGTAGTCTAACAGAAATGTAAATGCTGTAATTTGATTATTTATTATTTATTATTTGATTATTATTATTTTGATTATTTTACATGAAGTTAAACCATGTAACTTGGATGGATTCGATGCTGGCGTGACCACAGTGCACACGTCTGCTGTTGCTCACAGTGGTCCAATTGTCCACTCAAAACTTGTCATTTGAACAAAATAATTTCATGTTTCTATGGTGAACATAATCAAATCATGTAGGATATGTATGAAATTCAACAACTTAATTTGTTTTTGTTGAGACATGATACAATCTAGTAAGAATGGTTAGTTGCCTGCGCTCATTAAAATCACAAGATCACACGAGGCAGACAACTACACACACACCACATGTATGCTATCACTATTTATTGTGGATTAATTTGTCAAGCAAAAAACGTCCAGAAAGTTCTGCATCAAGCCTTGTAATCATAGCTTTCCTACTTTTGTTAAGCCTGGATTGACAGCTCGGTGGCGTAGTGGTTAGTGCTGTTACCTCACAGGAAGAAGGTCACAATCGCTAGTTTGTACTGGGTTCTCTCTGGGTATTCTGGTTCCCTCCCACAGTTCGAAGTTATGCAGTTATTAGAGTTAATTTAATTGGTGATTCTAAATTACTCATAAGTGTGAATGTTAGTGGTTGTTTGTCTCTATGTGGTAGACTGGCAAGCTGTCCAGGGTGTGCCCTGGCTCTTACCCTATCGCTTCTGGGTTATGGCTCTACCCCCCTGCAACCCGCATAAAGATAGGAGGATGGATAGAGTGGAAGTCGTTGTAAATCCATTCAGTTCATATGTTAACCAGACTCTAGACTTTGTTGAACATTATGTAATATGAAAACAACATGTAGCATTTAAGTGACCAAGTAGTATTTTTTCAGTGTGGCCACGAAGCTTACACTGCCACTCCTAGAGCTAAACTACTAACATGATTCAAAGACACCAAGTATGAAAATTTTCTTGAACATTGGATTTTAAATTTTCATTACTAATTGCAGCACTACTTACAGTCAGTAATCTGAAACTCGTGTTGTCAGGCCTATGTTGCTCAACACTTCTGTCTGCAAAAGGTTCTTTATTCATTTAAGAACATTTCTCCTGTGAATCCTCTACAATCTGATAAGTGACAAACTCATCTCTAGCTTCGAAATCTTATGTTTAAGGACAGTCTTGCAGTCATGCACTAGCATGCATATTCTGTGGCTTAGACTACAACACAGTCCTATAGGGTTTATTCTGCCCTGTCTTTTATTGCCTATTCAAGCCGTTTTCAGAGCTTCCTGGCTCAAAGAATTTCATTTGAAAAATCAGCCAGGCATAATATGAGCACCACATAAAATAAAGCTTTGTGGTAGTCTTAAAATTCTATAGAACACATGGCTTTGTGTCATGGGACACAACTCACAAACTATTAAAGCTCTGGTTGATTAAAATGTTTATCTAGCTCTGTGGCTGTGGGAGAAATGACAATGTTCAAGGTGCTGTGCAGTTTCTTAGTTTCTTTATTTATTCTCCTTAGTTATTCTTTCAGTAGTAATACCTGGGAAGTGGAACAGCATTTCAGCATCTTCAGTAAATGAGTAATTGAACTACTCAGCCAGTTAATTTTTTGTGTGCCTTAACCCGAGTTCACCTTATGCCGTGGAGTTATTTGCTTACCAAGTTAGATTCTTCAACACATTCTTTTTCCTTCTCATCTCTGTATGTGCATACAAATGTCAGTAAAGTTGTGGTTGTGGAAGTTCAGCATACATAGATAGGGTAATGTGGAATTCTGGCCTTGGTGCACTCACTTCTCAGTGAAGCATAACATGTTGCACTCCTGGTAACCCTTCTGATGTCTTGTCAGCAGCCACAGGCTGTCCATCTTATTAACCAGAGATTTCATAATCCCAACAATGACTGAGGGAATGGAGAGTGTATATATTTTCCTTGCCTTGGCTTTCGCTGAGGCTCGACATTTGTGATGACTCAAATTATGTGGCTATGGGCAACAGTGGCGTTTTGGAGAGCACTAGTCTTATATATCTTAGCTAGACCGATACAGACAGATAAAGGGCATTAAAGACACAAGATTTATCCACAACTGTAAAAGGAAATCATAAAAACTACCAGAGCTGCTGCAACATGCTGCAACTCTCATGGTTCCATCTTAAACCAATATATTTTGGGGGGAGGATTGTAGACGTGAGAGTATTTACTAGACATAATGTGTATGTAGGAGACCAGGAGGAAGCAAGGTGAATTTAAGCTGTTCTACCATCGTGTTGATAAAAGGGAAATAGAGTAGGGGTAATCTTGAAGAAAGACTACGTAAATCGTGTTGTGGAGAAGAAGAGAATGTCAGACAGGATCATAAGTTTGAAGGTGTGATGTTGAATGTTGTCAGTGCGTATGTCCAACAGTTTGGTTATCAGAAGAGCAAGAAGAACTCTGGAGCAAGTTGCATGAAAGCGGTGGAGACGGTCCACAGGGGGAAAGTGTGGTGATTGAGACAAATAGACTGGGCAGACTTAAACGGGCATGTAGATTAAAGGAATAGAGAGAAAAGGGACATGCTGGCTAGGTACTCTGTTAAGAAAAGAAAGGACAGATGGTAATAGATTTTGGGAAAAGGGTGGAGATGGCTGTGGAGAACACATATTTCAAAAAGAGGGAGGAACAGTGTGATATATAAGGCTGCAGGAAGAAAAGAAATAGAAAACTACAAAGTGGTGTCAGGTGAGAATGTCGCTACGCAGCATCAGATATTAGTCTGTTGGATGTCTATAGACATCAAGAAGAGGAAACGAGTAAATGATGAGGCAAGGATTAACTGGTGGAAGTTAAAGAAACAAGGTTCTGCTGAGTTCAGGGAGGAGTTGAGATGGGCTCTGGGTGGTAGGGTGGTGTTGGCAAATGACAGCTGAAGTGGCAAAAAAAACTGCCAACAAGAAGTCTGGTGTATCCTCCAGACAAAGGAAAGTCTTAGTATGTCTGATGAGGAGGCACAGGAAAGTACTAAATGAAAAATGTTAGAAAGGAAAAGTGGGATAGTTAATGAGATGAACAAAATTACCTAAAGCCTAGGCATTCAGCCAAGAAAGAGGGAGGTGTTAAAGACAAAAGGACTAGGATTATTACGCATAAATACAGGGTAACGAAATACAGTTTGCATCTAATCACAATGTGATAAAATACGACTTTACATAATAAACAGATACACAGATTTAAAAATGACTGCACAGGATTTTCATCAACGTATTCAAAACAGTCCTTACATATAAAATTATGTTGACTTCTGAGTCTCTGAAAATGAGGGACTAAAATAAAACTGAATAAAACTGGCTGTAATTTCAAAACTGTTACACAGTTTGTGTGCAGAGGCAAAATTCAAAACATGTCACTGTCCAAAAACCTCTGGACTTAATTGGAACATTGAAATCATGAAGATCATATAAAGCAGATCAGCTTTTGTTAGGGCTCACTAAAACTGGACCGCTTAAGTGTGAAAACAATGCAGCCTGCTGTGTTGAACAACTATTTCTGCTGAAACTTGCATATGGTTCAGGGTTTTTTTGCTTTGTTTTTTGCCTTATTAATAGTTCAGTGTTGCTTTTGTGTCGGTTGTGGGTGAGAATGTGTGGGGAATATTATTGTCTGAATGCCACAGCCTGTCCAAATACTGTTTCAGACTGTAATGTAATGTAAGAATGAAAATGGACCAGCGTATTACTTCCAGCTAACATATATTTTACTGTTAAACTTAAACATAAAAACAGCTCAACAATTTATTTGTATTTGTTTAGGAATTAATTTTACTGTCTTTACCTGGTCATTTGACATCTGTCAGCCTTGTATGTGAGTAAAGTGAAGTGTGATTCAGTGCTGTCCTGCTGGTAGTCTTCTTCTTAACAAAAGTGGGACATAATTTCCTTGTGTCTTTTTTTCCTTTTTCATTTCATATTCCATTTATTAGAGAGAGTGACCTGTTTTAGCTCCTTTGCTTCTCCTTTTCAACTTTCTTCTGATGGACTGTACGGACAAACAGACTCAAGGACAGCTTTTACAACAGGGCAATAGCCCTTAGCAAACAGTTGACCTGACTGGCTTCCTCCCTGGACTTTTTTAGGGGGGGTAACAACAATAACAATAATAGTATTTATATTTAAAACAAGGTGCAATAATAATAATTAATGTGCAATAATATCAGTGTCCAATACACATACATCTTATCTTATCTTATCTTATCTTATCTACCTACCAAGCAGAAGTGTCTGTCCTCACAGCCAAAGCCATGTGGTAAGATGACCAGTTAAAGGATAGGTGGCATATTATATACTATACATATATATGTGTTATACTTGTCATGATCCGGAGTCTGCGACTCCGTGTTTATGTTATTATTATTCTGTGGTTATTTTTGGGTTCTTGTACGTTCCTTGTTCACGTTTCATGTTCCTATGTTCTGTGTTCTCCAGCCTGTGTGAAGTTTGTGTGTTGTGTCATTGCGTATGTGTTTCCCGTTTTATTGTGAAGGTCTCTGTCTTATGTCAGTGTGTTCTGGTTACGTTCCCCCTGCTTCGTCAGCTGTGATGTCTTCCAGGTATGTTCCCCTCATGTTTCCCATCCCCTGATTCCTGGAGTGTGTATTTATAGTGTGTGTTACCTCGTCCTCGTTGCTGGTTCGTCTGCGTGGGTCCCCTCCGTCATTCTGTGTCGGTCTCCCTGTGTAATTCCCCGGACCTCCCTGCATCTTCGTTTCTGGTTTGTTTTGTTAGTTTTGCCCAGTTTAGGTTTTCCTGTTTCATGTCCACCGTTTGCTGTTTGTATTTTCTCTTGTCATTAAACTCACGCGCACCCGAGCTGCCGCTTCCAGGTCCCACACGGGATATTCCACATTAAAGCATTAGCACAAAAAGCTAATGTCTGATGATAAAAAAAGAAACATAACGTATCCAGTTTAATGGCCACACTTCACCATCTATAATGGCTTCTTGCAGCACGACCTTCTCTTTTCTTCTTGTTCTGATTTTGTCTCCAAACCTCTGTTCATCAGATATTCCCATTTCTAATTCTATCAATTCTTTTCACTCCCAATGTCCTTCTTAGCACCTTCAGCTTGTTGGGTTCATGTTTTAGAGAGAAAAGACAAAGTTCAGAGTACATTTTCTTAAATTTATTAAGCAGTTGAAGGTTCAAGTTCAAAAACAGCTGCTGTGTCTCTCTGCTTCACTCATGAGACTTACACGAAGAAAGAGCACCACACCCAGACGGTAAATGCTTTTTATTATGTGTGCTAAACAGGACACTAAGGTGATTGTTTAAAAGTTGGAGGAAAGCCACAGTTCTCCTTATTTGGCTGAAATCCAGCAATTTGGCTCACGTTTCTTCTTCAGCCGCTCTCTGGACATATCCTTATGTGGAGACGCCACTTCACCTATCACCATGACAACCGCCTCTTGCCCTCCGGTCAGATGTGCATAAAGTGATAGAGAGCTTCTCTAACCCCAGAAATTTACAGCCATGTTTCCTCTAGCAGAGTCAGGCTTACAACTTTATACCTTCTGATGCCTCCGCTAGTGAGGCAACCCTCAAATCCCCTAGAGAAGGGGCCTCTCTCTGTAATGTCTAACAGTATCAGAGTAACAGTCAAAACTTCTCCAGTGTGTGCAGTAAAAGACAAATCAGAAATATGTAATGCATGAGATATTAGCCTCACAGATAAACATAAATCCCAACAAGCTCTGCCTGTCTTTGTCAGTGCCACAGTCTCCAAACCATGCATCATAGCAGGCCTCACTGTTTTACAAACCGTCCCTTTCACTCTTGCTGCTATCCTTTTGTCACAAATCACCCCGACACTCTTCTCCACCCGCTCCACCCTGCTTGAACTATCTACTTCACCACTCATGTGCACTGCTGGTTGTCCCTAGATTATGAACCTATCTATCCTCACTCGTTGCCTTCATCTTTCCACTTGGTCTTATTCTCATTTGCACACATCTATTCTGTCAGTCACTCAGTCACATGCCTCACCACTGTCTCGCTGTCCTCAACCCATTTGGCCAGAATAATTGTCACATGCACAAGTGTTCAGATTAGCAAATGCTGAAGAATGAATTACAGTTTTCTGGCTCCTCAAACAACAGTTTTTTCACCAGTGCACTTCCACATTGATGTCTGGGAACAGCAGAAGGCTAAAGGAATCTCCCTGTCATGTAGTGTAAGCCTCTTCATGAGACAAAATCCTCAATTTCAACCACTCTCATAAGTAAACTTATTCAGACATGTTCACTGCTAGCACAAGTTCCCAAAACGTGCTCTCATGTCTTACATGTCTCACTGTCCTCTCAAACCCAAAATCACAACAGAATTTGAAAGTCCTTAGGTACGTCAGCCCCACTGCTGGGGGTTGGATGTAAAAGGCAAGGGAACATTATCCTTTTACAGAAATGTATTGATTTATGGAGTTCATAATCCGCTGTGGCACAGAGGGGGAAACGTGGCTCATTCCAGCTCTCTCCGATTTGCACTTTAATGAAGTCATTTATCTCAGATCTAAGGCTCTACTATCACGCTATCAAGCCACACACACACACACACACTTACTTCATCCTTTGATTTCATATCTGGATGACTCAGGAATACGGCATTATTAAGAGCATGCATAACCTCATATGTATTTGATATATAAAATCCAAATTTAAGTCCTACCGGTCAGTTGCGATGGTTGTGATAGCCTGTTTATTGCAAAAGTCCAATTTGACAACGAGTCACAGTATTTTTAACTTGCTAAAGATACCAGTAGACAGTACAATGTCCACTTTCAGGGTTTTAGTCACAGATTTTGAGAAGCTCAAAGATGTAACCAACTTAATTATTGTATATTTTTATATTAAAGGAATTTCCATTTTTTTTTCCCCAAACATGGAAAACTCTATAAAAGGAGTTCATACTAAATAACTCAACTACCCCAAACTGCCTGGTCTCCAGTGACTGTGTTAATAATTATTTATCAATAACTGCTCATATAGAGCCACACTTTATGAATGCAGATTTTTCCTTAAAGTCAAAAGTTCTTGCTCATACAGCACTGTGCAAAGATACAGAGTGGATAGGACACAGCGATTTATTTATCTGAACACCTCATCTTCTTACCATTTTCTTCATTACACACTTTGTGCTCTATCTGGTGCCCCAGGTTCTCCTAGTCCAAGAAGCTTTTGTGTGATAAAGAAAAGGATGAATTTGGTAAATCTCCCTCACAAATCTTGTAAACCTCTGGCACCCACTGTATCCCGCTGATCATGAATAATGCATGCTGTTCTGAGCTTGCCATCTTGTTCACATATGACCTATAGCTAAAATGATTATGCAGATTTGGGGAAATAAATAAATAAATAATCTAAAGTTATAAATGGTCACCCAGGGCATGGAAGACTACTGTGCATTTATCAGTCTGTGGGGGGACAAAATGAAGGCGGTATTTCTTCCTGTTCTGTTTTTTTCTTTAATAGAAGTGATTGGCCTGAATTAACAGGCTAATGTGGTGGCTGTTGTTTGCACAGCCAGTTAAAATGTAATTATTTTCAGGCTGGCGGACTGACGGTGGCAGCTGAGGCCTGCAGCTCATGGATTAGCTTGCCTCAATAAAACTTCAGAGGCAGTGCTGCAGTTTCAGACTGAGTGAGAGCAGAAGACACAAATGCACATACAGGAAGGAGTGTGTGTGCAGTTTAGCATCTCACTGTGCAATCACACCTACAATCGGCTTTGTTTACTCTAAATCATACATAACTGCAGTCTTGCTAGGTACATATTACCCAAATACACTCTCAGATAAAGTCATTCATAGTACCGTCCGAGGTACAGCTCTTTGATAACGTACTGCTGCATCCTTGTCAGGATGTTTTATTTGTGCCCTTGTGGTTTAATCCAATCTCGAGCCCTTTTTAACAAGGGTGCTGTCACGGTTCTGTGTCCGTTGGACCCTGTATTTTGAGTTTATTATGTTTTGGTTTAATTTTGCATCATGGATTGTTTTCTTGTTGTCTTGTTGTGGTTGTGATGATTATTATTAGAGTTTCATGTTTCTATTATCCATGTTTTAGGAATTGTGGTTTCATGTATAGTTCAGTTCCATGTGTCATTTTCTGTCTCTGTGTTGAGTCCGTGTCTCTGAGTTGTGATTCATGTTTCCTGTTTTATTGTGAAAGTCTTTGTCTTATGTTAGTGTGTGCAGCTTTGTTCCCCATGTCTCGTTAGCCCTGATCTCTCCCAGCTGTGTCTCCCTCCTGTTGCCGATTCCTCCGTTACTACCCTGTGTATATAAGCCCTGTGTTTTCCCATGCTCGGTGTCGTGTCGTACCATCAGATCATGCCTGTGTGGTTTTGTGTCAGTTTTTCATGTTTGGTACCATTACTCAGTTTCATCTTTTGTTTTATGCCAGCAATAAAGCTGAGGTTTGAGTTACAGTTCAGTATCTGAGTCCTGCGCTTGGATCCTCCTCTCTGTCTCCACAGAGCCCTGACAGGTGCAAACACAGATACTCATTAGTTTATTTGTTTAAATACACTTCTTTGTTCATTCACTTTCACAAAAACCACTTTAGGCCTGTTCTTTGTCAGAGTTGCAAAGAAGAATTGTTTTCATTGTTTTTTGCTAAACTTTTTGCTTTGGGCAATGCTTAGGTGTAACCTACTGTAGAATAAGGAGGGGATGTTTTTCTCATTATCATTTAATATTTTAATATGCCATTATTAGTTCATTAGAAGTATATAACCAGCTTTGCATTAAGCATAAATTGAAGTTTTTGATCTTACATTATTCTTTGCATTACAGTGATGGTGATAACTTTAGTTTGATCTTTTTTTTACAGGTACCAGAATAATAACATGATTTTCCATTGCAGATGTAATCATGATCATTCCATACACATTGCAGTTTGTTGCTCATTCTAGAGTTGTGCTCAAGGTAATTAAAGGTTAAAAGCTACAGCCAGCGCGAGTCTGGCTGATCTATGGAGGGCAAAGGCTTTGAGCTTGGAAGGCCGCACGCGCTTACACAGCACTTATAAGATGTCATTCTTGGTGATTTTGTGCTTAGTCATGTTTTAATATGTTTTAAGTAGAAGTAGCTGATCCAGCAATATTCATTTAATATTATATACTTGATTTAGAGCAATACACACTGATGGTCTTAATAAATGAAAGAGTCCTTGTAGTTGCCATGTTGTGTCTTAGCAGGGTACAGACGGTTCCAGGAGGAGGGGGGCAGTTAGCGTCTGCCCTCGGGAAGGAGACAATGTTATTCTTTGTGTTAAATAAAATTGTCAACATTGATTGTATTACACCTGTCACTACGCATGAGGGGGCGTTCTAATACCCTGATTTCATAAAACTATGGAGATGTGTTTTTTGAGATGAGATCTGAGACTGTCTGCATACAGTGTCCATCTCCCACGTGTGTGATCATTAAATCATCGTTTGACTCAACCCGACCGGACCAGTGTTGTTATTGTGGGTTTTTCCTCTGGTGTCCATCTCCAATATTTTTGAACCGTAACACTACTCAGAAAATCTTTTTGATAAAGCATACACTAATTCACTTGAAAGAGGACTGAACACCAGCAGTGCAAATGGCTTTGTGCAGAGTTCAAAGCACAAACACCCCAGCATTCATATAAATAGTTCCAAACAGGTGCATGTGAACAAACCCATGAAGCAAACTGACAGAAAGCTCTTTGTCAAATAGCTAGCTGGCTATTGAGCAGCTTAGCCTAATGACAATGCTGCTGCACTGAGCTTTGGGTTTGTGCAACATAACCAAACAGCTAATCACAGCTCCAAACACTTTTTCACATCGCTTGCTCTGTGGGGGATTTGAAGCAGAGCTGAATGTTGTTCTGTTTCCTGGGAAATAACAACGACTATAACACACATGGATAGTTCAGCACAGCCAGTTCACCTCACCTATCCATCCAGCACTTTTGTGACTAACACGATTTCAGTACTAAACAAGCACAGAGTCTCATAGAGTCTTTGAGCAAATCAACATGAACTACAGTGTTAATTTGACCTTTCCAGCACCATTATCAGGGCAATATGCTCTTTGTGCACAAATGTTAAGAAATCCAAATGGTTTGTTATCTGCAAAATGGAAAAAATGTCAACATTCAACACACGCTAGTTCAGATCATTACTGGCAGATTGCTGTGCAGCTCTCCTTTACATTGTGGCGTGATCAATAAACCATTACAGCATCAGTGTTGACATACTACCTACACTCAACAAAAATATAAACGCAACACTTTTGTTTTTGCTCCCATTCCCCATGGGATGGACGTAGAGACCTAAAATTCATTCCAGATACACAATATAACCATCCCTCCCAAACAGTGGTCACAAATCAGTCCAAATGTGTGGTAGTGGGCACATCTGCTATATTGAGATAATCCATCCCACCTCACAGGTGTGCCACATCAGGATGCTGCTCTGACATCATGAGTAGTGCACAGGTGTACCTCAGACTGCCCACAACAAAAGGCCACCCTGTCACAGCTTATATACACAGGTGAGTAATCAGGGAATGGGCAACAGGAGGGAGACACAGCTGGGAGAAATCAGGCTAACGAGACAGGGGAGCGGTAAAACTGAACACACTGACATGAGACATGAACTTTCAAAGTAAAACAGGAAACCAGAAACCATCACACACTGACTCAACACTGAGAGGCAGACAGAAAATAACGCATAGAACCCAAACTATACATGAGGCAACAAATCCTTAAACACGAATAAACAGAAACCTAGAATATAACAATCAAAGCACAAGAGTATCAAAGGGCAGCACATAGTGCAAAAATAAACCAAAACATCAGAAACTCAAAATGCTGGGTCGAACCGACCCAGAACCGTGACAGTAACTCAACAGATTAAACATTCAATAAGCTTTTTGCCTGCGCAGAGTGATTAGTCAAACAAATTAAATCATCATACATACATACATACATACATACATACATACATACATACATACATACAGGCATACAATAGCACTACACGTTCCCAAAATTTAAACTTTCTTACATTCAGCTTCACACACAGTGTTAAATCTGTGTCAGTTTTTGAGAGCAGGGCTCCATGATGTAAATTATCCTTTATATAGAATAGAATGGAACAGAATAGCCCTTAATTGTAATTGTACAACGCATGATCCAATCCATCTGCGCCACCATCTATATGTGTTTCATGTCCTCTTTAAACAAAATCACACAATTACTATAGAATGAAAATTGTATTTTATATTTAATTCTAAGACTTATCAAGACTGGCCAGCTCAGGTCATAGAATCATACACTGCGAGGTAGCATACAAACTTAATATTACTGTTATTTGCTAACACAAGTTTACCTGATACTTGATCCTGTCGTTCATGCTCATCATGTTTTCTGCATCTTATCGTGCACAGACGCACTGTTCCACTCCCCTCATGAAGCAAAACAACAGGATGGTTCACAAATACACCTGATTTGACAGAAGGAGAAGGTGAGGCTTATTCTTTTTAATAAATAATTTATGAGTAATGTTTTACACACCAGTGATTGTCTGCTGTTATGATCATAAAATGGTTGTAGATAGGGATTGGAATTGAGAACCGGTTCTTGTAGAGAACTGGTTCCCAGTAGTTCTACTTGCGTCTATTTGAAAGACTGAGTGTAAACACAAAAAAATATTTTTATGTGCTGGAATGTGCAGAAAATAAGTTTAAATGTTAAACTAATATCTTCCAGTCAGAGAATGTTGCATATAATTAAATTTTTGCTTGATGCATAAAGTTAAGAGATTAAAACTGATAAAACAAGTTTTAAAAAGAGACGTTTCCATTTGATTACATTTTGTATGATGGATTATGCAGAAAAAGTAGAACTGGGCTGAAAGATCTATCGCTTTATCACCTATTCAGGTTGTAAATGGTGTTTTTTAAAAGTAACTAAGTAACTAAGTAACTATGTAATTAATTACTTTTGAAAATAAGTAATCAGTAAAGTAACGGGATTAATTTTTTGGGGAAGTAATCAGTAATCAGTAATCAGTAATTAGTTACTGATTACTTTTTTCAAGTAACTTGACCAACACTGCTGTCGGTTTTGTGTTCATACCTAAATACTAAGAGAAAGCTTACATGTGTGTCCTCATTAGGATAGAGAGTCGTATTGGTGTGTCAGGCCTGTTAAATGGTAAAATAGTTATGAGACAATGTGTTTTAAGTCATTTTACAGAGAAACACAGAAGCAGTGTAACGAATGCTATAACAAATTACTTCCTCCTTTGATATGCTGCTTAGTGATGGTGGTGACTGTGTGTGTGTGTGTGTGTGTGTGTGTGTGTGTGTGTGTGTGTGTGTGTGTGTGTGTGTGTGTGAGAGAGAGAGAGAGAGAGAGCGTGGTAGCCTTCAGAGGTCCTCTAGAGGGCACAAGCTTTAACAACCTCTCGCTTCAACGTGCTCCTAACTGACCCGCCTACTTCTTCTCTTCGTTTCATTAAAGTACTTGGAGTTGTCAGTAAACCTAGAAAAGCACAATATAAATGTTAGTCCATTCCACTTATCACTCAATTGTGCAATAAAAGGACTTCACATACTCACTGCCACATTGTTATAGGTACTCCAGTAACAAACAGTTGAGGTTGTGCTTTAGCCTTCTAGTGATCTATTTTGTTACTTACCCGAGTCTTCATTTTGATTTCTCTCTCTTCTGTGCTCTGGAGACCTCTCACTGGATTCACACACTTACCATCATTTTGTTAGCTCTGCTTTTGTTAGCTCGCAACGGTTTATCTATCTATCTATGGCCTTTGTAATAGTTTGAAAAAAGTAGCACAAAACAAACCGGACAAAATATTTCTCTCCTCCACAAGAGGAATGAGGATTGGGCTACATTTATATAATATGATTCTAGTTTTATTGACAACTCAAAGCTCATGATGCTTTAAGCCATTATCACCCACTGATATACAGATTCATACGGCACTCTTATACTACAGGTTGCTTGTCTCTTTACATGCACAGTCACAGTCAGGCAGATGAATCAGGCACAGCTTCTAGGGCTGTCACTCCAGGATGGGCAGACTGGATACCCGACCTAAATGCCAAAAAATGTCTTGCCCTTATTAAAACTGCTTGAGCACTGTGTGGTGCAATGTAAAAAAAAAACTTGACCAGAGCCATAGCTATTCAGCATTCTGCATTGTATAATTAACTGTGTTTTTCTTCAAGGTACAGAAGCTATGTCAGAAATCAGTTGTCTTGTCAGATTAAATGCACGTCAATAAGATCCTCAGAGAGGAATCTGTCTGGTTAAAATATGATGAAACATCAATACAAAAAAAACAAGTATTCACTTTCCAGTGTGAAGTGATTCCCAGGTTACAAAATGATTTCTGCATTTGCATGGTGAAAACCTGATTCCATTCTCATCTCTGAGCCTTATAAACCTTTCTGACCCAGCTTTGGTGGACAGCGTGTACCGGCTGATACAGAAAGACCTCTGGACACTTTAAGTAGCGAACACAGCAGGGTAACGTTTCCTCTGAAGATACTGAGTATGCTTTTAGCTCTCATTGGACTCTGTGTCAGGGTTCAGTGTGCGCTGCGAGGGAAATTAAACTGCCAAACTCTGTGTGAAAGACACTTCTCTGTCCATCATGGATGAAGGAATATCTAATTCCATCGCCTGGAGATAAGAAGCTTCTGGTTTTCTGCATTTCCAATCTTTAGATCAGCCCAAGAAAGGAAATGTAGACTTCTAAGCAGCAGAAAGTAATATCCTGTCCAAAGGTACTCCAGAGAGAGAGATGAGATTCAAAATAAGTTTCTTCCCACTGCCAGACATAATATTAGTATTCCTTTTTATTACCATTTTCTCAAGTGACATTCATTCATGTCACCTTTTATATTTACTTTCTGATGAATTCACATAACAGTGTCTGCAGATTGAAGCAAAATGAACATCTTGTCACTTTTTCCTGTATGTAGCGATCATGACACAACCACCACTGCGAAAACACAACATTTGCTCCTCTGTATAAACTAGGTGGGGCTGTGAGTGATTACAGTAATTACTGTGATGAGGAATTTGAGTCTGTTAGAATGTCACTCAAGTTAGTGTCAGTTGCAAGCCTCCTGAAGTAACCTGAAGTTACAGTTTCATGCATAACTAAAGTGCATTATGATCATTTTGTGTCCTAATGAAATTTGTCAAACATTTACACTTAACTGGTTACTTAAAAGGTGCAAAATAAATGACAAACTTCATATTATTGCTTAAAACCCATTTTATTCCAAACCCTGATCATTTCCAAATCCAAATTTTTTTTATATAATTGTACCGTATTCCTTCCCCACAGTTTCTTCCCCAAAGCCATGACCACCCTGAACTCACACAGCCCCCTCAATTTTTTTCTTCCCACTTCCTCTATGGACCACCACTGTGCAATACCAATTCTATGTGCAATAACTCAACTGTATATACACAACACTATTTATTACATATTACTTTTTTTTTTAAACCGGCCTGTATATTTGTACATTTTATTTATTTATTTATATATATATATATATATATATATATATATATATATATATATGTATATATATATATCTTTTTCCCTATGTTAATAATGTCCACATATATATAGCGCTGCAGAACTGCACCCCCACACCCAGCATGTTTACACTGAGTAGGAGATGCTCTGTATCTCATTGTACAACTGTATAGTGAAAATAAAGGCATTCTATTCTATTCTATATGGAAATAAAATGCCAATTACTCAAAAGACCTACAAGCACCAGAAATGGGGTAAATCTGGTATGACCAGGGCCAAATATGTTTCTTTACAGCAGCGTACCATGCAATCATCTTTACCCCACTGAGTCATGTCAGTTAAAGGCCTAACAGATGACTAAATAGTACAGTCATGGCTAGAACTGAGTTCAGTTTGGTTCAAAAGTGTTCAATGTTGTTTAGACATCTGACAAAGCTGTCTGATGAAATGTTTTTCTAACAGGTTTTTGCTGTGTAGGAGTGTTTGGAAATAACAGTGCAACAGAGGATTAAGGGCAGCCCATTTCCTGAGTCATTTCAAAAACTAATTGAATGAAATGAAATTGAAATCCTTGAAAACAAGACTGAAAGTGGCGGTGCATAATTTAAAGCCAATCTGAAAACCAAATAATAACACTGATGCAGTTTATCCCTTTAGTTTGAGGGCAGTGGAAACAACCTTCCTGATACCCTGTGACTGTGGGCAGGAAACTCCAGAGGGGCAACTCCCACCGGGGAGCAACAATGCCTTTCATATTTTGGCACCGCCTCTTCCTCCAGTAACTGTGAGGCCCAGTATCCAGGGTTAATGGTGTTAGTTCACACTGAGTGGTGTTGGGAATTACGCTGGTGTTAATACGCTTGTCAAAGACCTAGAAACACACACACACAAACATTCACACACAGAAAAATGTATAGCTTCACAGTGGGCCTCCTTTTAATATACCCACAGATGTGTTTTTCTCTCCCACACACATACAAAACCAAAGCAACCTGAGACACAGCTGAAAATGCTGAACTGCATAATTTCCCCTCGATGAAGCCCCAGACACACAGCTACAAACTGTGTATCACACACACAACACATTCACACTAACCAACACAGTGCTGGATGTCGTGATCGCTCCAAGTGCATATTGATTTGCTGTCACTCATGGTGGAGATGCAACGTGTAAATTGGCTGCTTGTCACTGTTGTGAGACATTAGCCTGCTGGTCAGGAGGTATGCCGCTCCAGATAAAACACACAGCAGCCTACCACACGCTGTCATCTGAAGCATTATGTTTTATTGTAACATTACATTACATTATATTATCGAACATATCTGGGATTACGAAAGATCTTTTAAGATTTTTAAAACACAGAGTGATTAGGCACGTGATGAATCTTTCTTAATGCTATTTTACATATATTGTAAAAATGAAAACCCATTGTTTGGGATAATATGGATTGGCAAATTAGTCATATACATGTACTTGATGGTTTGATCATAACACTGGGAGAAAGACAGATGGTGCTTTAAAGCTGGAAAGTCAGCAGTGAGGGTTTCTTTTTGAGCCATTCCTTGTTGGAATTGGCTCATCTAAAGATTGGAAGGTAAACATCCAGATTTTCTTTTATTTCTGGAAAGGTGGCATTAACCTTTGGTGGCCACACTCGCTTTTTGGCATGAAAACTCCTCTTGTTTTGTGGTCATGGGAAACTGTACTTGTCCACATTTTAAGAGCACATTCATCTGCCATTAACAATGACTTGAGCTTGGTATAAGCTTTTGTTCTGGTGGTTTGCTCGTGAATTTGTTGGATACATTCACGATAAACTGATGGGACATCAATGTGCTGCCACTGGCTCTGCTTTCACTACTCTGAGATCCGTTATGATCTCTGTTTCATATGGAAACACAGCCACCAGTAACAAGTAGAGGAGCTTCAGTGACAGATGAGTCTTGTCTTGCCACCCACCTTGGCCAACATGTGTGATATCGAGAAGCTGCTGTGTGAAGGAGTTACTCGAGGTGCTTGCTCAGTAACTTTCAGATTAGCAAAATGTCTGACTAACTATAATTCTTTAAACAGCTGTTCAGAAAACACTCCACCTTCATTTTAAATTAATATTTGAATCCCTCTGTTCCCACTGACAGACTGCTCAGGCCCCTTAATCAAGCTGATTTTTAGATTTTAATGTACTTATTTACATCAAGTTGTAGGCCATGTGTTTCTGAGCTCACAGACAAACAGTTTTATTAATATTTTCAGAGGTATGTGGTCCTCACAGGACAGCATATTTACTGAGCATATTTATAGGAAACAGGAATATAAAGTGAGCCCAACCTTAAATATATACATCAGTAATATTCATCTGTTTAACACTCATGGGGAACATTTTTCAGCAGAGTAATTATTTCTAGTTGTGATACTTTGTGCTCAAACGTCCAGTAATACTGTTTTAAGTGTACTGAGATGTTTTCTTAGTGTTTTATTGTTTCTTTTCCTAAAAGGTTTGAAAGACTCCTCCACCAATCGCCATTGTAATTTAATGTTGTTAAATAATTTTTGGCAATATAGTAGATAGTTATTTAGCTGTAGAAGTTATAATATTTTACAATTCTTCAGCCAGGAAGAAAGACAGCTGATATGGTATGTTTTAATCTGATCCAATTTATGTGTTTAAATTAGTAAATATCTGAGGTATTTGTTTCCTAGTATGACTTGTAAGGTACTTTTACAGTGGCTTGCAAAAGTGTTCGGCCCCCTTGAACTTTCCCACATTTTGTCTCATTACAGCCACAAACATGAATCAATTCTATTGGAATTCTACAAAGACCAACACAAAGTGGTGCACACGTGAGAAGTGGAACGAAAATCAGACATGATTTCAAACATTTTTTACAAATAAATAACTGCAAAGTGGGGTGTGCGTCAGTGGCGGCTCCTGAAAAAAATCTCAGGGGGGGCAATTTTTATGATATCGACTAAAATGACCCATTTAATGAGTACATCAAACAACACAATTTTAATTTAAATTTAAAATGAACAACCATATTCTGGCCATTTGTATAGATTTGTAAAAATGAACAACCATATTCTGGCCATTTGTATAGATTTGTAAAAATGAACATGAACAGATTTTTTTTTTTTTTTTTGAATGAATGAAAAATAACTATTGAAAACAACAACTGTAAACTGTTTGGGGGGGTGGGCTAAAGAGAGAAAGAGAGAGGGATGGAGAAAGAGAGTAAATATGGTTAAGGGTTCTTATTTGTACAAGAACTTTGCTCGTCTGTCTTTCTGAGTGGCAAATTTCTCGATGACCCTGGTGTTGAAATCAGGAAGTTCTTGTGTGAGTTTTTTCTCTATGGACAGCATAGCCAGAGCGTTGAGCCGATCCTGAGCCATATTGTTTCTCAGGAAAGTTTTTATCCTCTTTAAAGTAGAGAAACACCTCTCCGATTCTGATGTTGTCATTGGTGTGGTGATGAGGATGTTAAGAAGACTTACAGTTTCGGTGAATGTGTCTTGAAGGTTGTTTTCCATCAGAACCTGATAGAGCGCCAGCGCACCACTACAACTCTGAAACTCCTCGTTGTCGTAGATCAGGGACAGTTCTGTTTTAAGTCTGGCTTTGTCCAATGAGGGATAGGCTTCCACTGTGGTTTGTAGTGCTGCATCTGGAAAATTTTTGCTGTGTTGTTGGAACAAGTCTCCTTGCAACAGAGTGGCGCTGACAAGGTGCTTGGTGAAAGAAAACCTCTCCTTGGCATGGCTCATAATGGTGTCGCACACCTATCCAATAATATATAATTGGTAAGAGTTAGATTCAGTGGTAAGACTTTGGCACATGTCTCATGTTAATCATTATTCTGAAAAAAAAAATCTGTCCATAACAAAACAAAACAGTCATGACCACTATATCAAATGACATCTGACAGCATCGTCATTAGATTTTATCTGATGATCCGATTTAAATCAGACCAAGCAGCTAGTGCTTACCTCCAGTGCCAAATGGTGTTGCCTGTCTTCCCCCAATGTTCTCCGTCTCTTTGTGGGTGGGTCTTGAACAGGTCCCCTGTACTCCTCATCCACAACCAGATTAGGAAGTGCCTCCCTGATCCAATACATAAGTTTCATTAATGGCTTCTGAAAACTGAATAGGGATATATTAACCAAACACAAACCAAACAAAGGTTGTGTTCTAATTACCGGGAATTACCGGATTTAATTAATAACCGGACCTGGTTTAATGGCTGGGGGAAAACCAGTGCAAGTAAATAAAGGCCCTGGCCATAATTTCAGGAAATAGCCTATGGTATAGGCTACATCAAATCATTACTGGGAATATACTTCATCAAATATACTTAATCAAATATTTTTCATAAAATTACTTCAAAGGCTGATATAAATCAAAATTATCTGAATTCCATTAAACATTTAAGTCACAGAACACAGAATATATGCAGAGAATTTGATAGAATCTATGCATAGATAATTAACATTTATTCTAGGTTACATATTTATGCTTTTATGCCTACCTGATAGCCTGCATGCGGCTGATGAATGTCTGGGTGATCCCTGCGATGGTGACAGAATCGATGTTTCTCTTCTGTAGGTGGTTATACAGCATGTCTACATGTGGCATTATCTTGTGAAACAAGGCCAGGAAAAAACAGAAAGCTTCGTCTTCCAGCATTCTCACGAAACCACCGGCATCTCTCTTTGTAGGGGCATCAAATCCTTCACTGTTACGGATGGTCTAAAAACACCTCACCAGATCGTCTTTATGTTCATACACTGTATTCACAGCACGACTGTTGAAGTTCCAACGGGTTGCCGATGCACTTGGAAGTCGGTGCGCCACCACCTCGTCAAGCACTGCAGTCCTCTTGCTCGATTTAGTAAAAAAAGAAGCGAATCCTGCTATGTCGGAAAAAAAGTGACTGATTTGAGGGATGTGGGAGGTTGCTTGTTGCATTACCAGGTTTAACTGATGGGCATAACAATGTACGTAGTGAGCGTTAGCATAAATGTCCTGTATCTTACGCTGCACTCCTCCAGTGGTACCCCTCATTACAGCGGCCCCATCGTAGGCCTGGGCGATCAACTTTCTCTCTTGTCCCTGGGGGAGGATGAAGCGCAGCCTCTCCGATAAGGCACTGGCTATTGCATCTGCACAAGCATTGGGTAGCTTGATGAATTCAAAAAAACGCTCTTGAATACGGTTTCGTTGGTCAATGTATCTTAGCACCATGACTAACTGACAGTGTGTAGAAATGTCAGTGGTTTCATCAGCTTGAATGGCTAAAAACTTCGCTGCCTTTACTTCTTCCACGATCCTTTCTCTCAGAATTGCCAACATGCAATCCAGGATCTCGTTCTGGACTGTTTTCGAGGTGCCTTTAAATACAGTAGCATTTTCAAGGTGTTGCCTCAAGTCGTGATCAATTGATGCCATCAAGTCGACTAAACCTCTAAAAATCCCTGGATTGTCTGAGGAATCACTTTCATCATGTCCCCGCATTGCTAGCTCAAAAGCACCACAAAACTTAATACAATCGATGATTTTAGATAAAATATGACGGTTTTTATCTACCTCTTCGTTGTGCCTTCTTAAAGCAATCCGATGTCCATCATCTAGCTGCGCCGCTATGCTAGTTTTCCCTAGCACAGCTAGCTTTACACTGTTGTCCATATGAACTCGTGAGCTTTCATGTTTCTTGATTCGTTCGGAGAGGTGCTTTAAGTCGGTTTGTCCAGATTGTGTCCACGTCAAATCACACTTGTCACTTTTGAACAGTATGCACGGGAAACAAAAAAGTGCATTAGCTGTTCCACAGCCTGTCAGCCATGACTTGCGCTGGAACCAACTCCGACAAAAAGTCCTGTTGTATGCTTTTGACTTCTCCTTCGTTGCCTGGGTTAGTTGAATTTCGGGCTTGTCAGGTCCCAACTCTTTAACTTGCAGTTTTTCTGCCATTGTCCTTCTGGCAAAAGGGTAGGTTAGAAGCGATCTAACCGAATTTGGGGGAGGCTGTGCCTCAACCGTTAACAATACCGCTGCCATCGTCTCTCTCTGACCTTATAGCTCACTTAGGCTACTGACTGAGGTAAAATTCTAGAACAGCAAATCTTCGCGCGTTTTCTGCAGGGGCGCAATTTTAAGCGCCCCCAAACCATTTAATTCAGCGACGCTGATAGGTCAAATATTTATTATTTTCCCCTGGCAACCATTTAATGATAGGCTATTTCGCTGCATATCAAGGGCGCTTTGACGAGCGCCCCAGAAGAAGAAAAACACCGTTTGTTGGTTGAACTTTAATGAGTCAGCTGGTGAAAATGTTAAAATACGCCTGGCTGTATATGGGCACACACATAGTAAAACTATCATTGATGAATTTTTTAAAAATATATATTTTTACTCCTCCACATTTGGGGGGGCGGAGCCCGAGCGCCCCCTATGGGCCAGCCGCCACTGGTGTGCGTAATTATTCAGCCCTCTTTAGTCTGAGTGCAGTCAGTTGCACATAGACGTTGCCTGATGAGTGCTAATGACTAAACGGTGCACCTGTGTGTAATCTAATGTCAGTACAAATACAGCTGCTCTGTGACGGCCTCAGAGGTTGTCTAACGGTGTGTTCACACCGAACGCGATGGACGCGAATAAAACGCCCCTAATTTGACGCGTGTACATTTGCGTCTCAACGCGTGTCCAAGAAAAATCCATTTTGACGCGCGTGAACCGGAAATGTGGGAGGAATGTGGGAGGGAGTTGTGCCAGACCGGTATCTTTGCAAGATGGCAGCTATCGAGCTAGCGCTTGAAGAGAGAGTCTCCCTTCTCTATGTACTGTGGAGAGCAGAGTAGCGGCGTAAAGGACATCCTCGCCGTACCTGGGTCCATCAGGTCCTCCGGAGGCGTGAGCAGTTTGGTGAGTTTCACCACTTGCTCCAGGAGCTGCGCCTGGATGACGGCCGATTCCAGCGCTATCACCGTCATTCACTCGGCCAGTTTGAGGACCTGCTTTCCCTCGTCGGTCCCAGCATCGCCCGCCTAGACACCAACTACAGGCGCTCAATCCCACCTGCAGAGCGCCTGTCCGTCTGCCTGAGGTTAGTAAAACTATTTAATACGGTAGTCCTTTATTGATATCTGTGCTAATATGCTAATCCATCCAGTTATACACTGCTAACATGGATGTGCTATGCTAACAGTGAATGCTGTCGGTGTTTACTGAAAGCAAACTGTGGTACAGAGACGACTGTTTATAGTATTTCTAGTGATACTCAGAAGCTCTCATCAAGCCCCGATTTAATTCGATTTATGCTGTTATCAGTGTTTGCGATGATAGCATGGCTGTGGTGTCACATCAATGTATGCGCTCGGTGTTTGCTGATATCAAACTGTAGCATTAGGACCACTGAGTTAACCTTGTAGTGATACTCACTCCTTTATATTTAGACCTGGTTTAATTCTGGGATAGTTGAATATTTGTATATAATCCCTGCAGCTGTCAGACTCTATAGCAGGGGTCACAGCCTTTATTAAAACAGAGTTAGATAAAACTGTGAACAGTTTGGTTCATCTCTAGTTACATGGTTCTATCTTGATAAGCTGTCTTATCACAGATTAATTTTTCAAAAATATTAATGATTTAAGCAAGGAAAGGGCTACATGTCAACACACAACTCTTTATTTCTATTAATGTCTTACTTCATTCCTACCTGATTGACATGTTTAGGAATTATGAGTGATTGGCTCACTGTAGTTGTGAAAGTTGCTACCAATCAAATTATATGTTAAAGTTAAAACAAAACACAACTGTTTTAGATATTATCTAATATACATTTTGTAATTATCCTTATAATTACAAAATGTTTTATGTAAGATTCATGTTTTGTGATTTATATCTGACATCACAAAAGTATTTTGGAATTTGAATAATGTATTTTGTAACTGCAGTACACATAATACTGATTTTGAACAATTTTGTCCAGGTTCCTTGTCACCGGGGACTGCTTCAGCACCAAGCGTTCAGTTACAGAGTCGGTGTGTCAGATCACCCCCCAGGCAGCGACGGCCATCTGGGACTGTCTAGTGGACGACTTCATGGCTGTGCCTTCACCTGGAGACTGGCGGTCCATCACAGAGGGATTCCAGGAGCGCTGGAACTTTCCTCTGTGCTGTGCAGCTCTGGATGGGAAGCACGTCCAGACAAAGGCACCCCATATATCATATAGGAGACACACACATTGATATACACTAAATATTCATTTCATTTCTTTTTTGTGGTGCCCAAATTGATGCACCTGCTTGATTTTGTTTAAACAATTATTGCACACTTTCTGTAAATCCAGTAAACTTCTTTTCACTTCTCAAATATCACTGTGTGTGTCTCCTGTATGATATTTAACTGACATTTTTTATTGTAACAACCAACGATTTATACAGGAAAATAATGTCTATTAACAAGGTTGCCCAAACTTCTGCATCCCACTGTATCAGTATATTTTGTCATTAGTATAATATGAAATAAATTCTACATGTGTCAAGTTGTGTGCCAACATTTGCTGTGTAGTAGAACTGAGACATTAGTCATTATAAAAATTTATTTGAAATAATATTAAAAGTCTCAAACAGAAAAACATTAAACATAAATATATAAAATATAAGAATTTACAGAGAGACAGGAATAAAAAGGACCAGCTGCTCTCCAGAGCAGGAACAAGGCTGAGGAGGAAATGCTCCATTGGAGACTGGTGTGGCCTCTTCAGGGACTCCAGGATGGCCAGCTCCACCGCCGATGGACCGTCCTGGGACCCGTCCCTCATCTGCCTCGGAGCCGTCCTCCTCTGTGGGCCTGTAAAACAGCACAAAACACAAAGAAATGAGAAGGCTGCTACTAGATTTTAATTTCAACATTGAAAAAAAAAAAAAAACAATAACAGGATATAATCAGATTGGTTGTAGATATTTAGTAAAGGTGATCACAAGGGAATCCCACCGACTAAAAAGGTATCAGTGCTTGCTGTACATATCTGTGGGTGCAGCAGCAGGAGCTCAGGGACTGGGGAGCCAGGAGAAGCAACAGGGGATGCTCTGCTGCAGAATCAGTTGGTTCTATCAATACAGTATTAAATGTTAACAGGTTCGATATAATAATCGTAGAGTAGACAGTGGTCCCTCATTTATTGCAGGGGTTCTCAGAATAACTAGCCCCTGGCCACGCACTTTATACACTGTTTTCCCCACACTCATGAACATTGGTCACAGTTCTCACAATTGATTCTCAAAGTGCAAACCTTTGTAGATTGCAAAACGTAAAAGTATTATTATGCCGCGGTTTGTCTTCATCTGCCCGCCACTTTCGTGCGCCTTTTTCCCTCACGGTGCAGGTGTCTATTTCCGAATGAGGCTCATAGTTATGGGTGTTTTTGTGCTGTTTTTTCTATTGGAGGCGATGGTTATCAAAACCAAACGTGATAAATTTGGCAAGCGCAGGAGACACGGCACGAGGAGATTTGTCAATCAGGCTGCAGAATGCAATGCTGTACTGTGCAATAAAAAATCAGCGAAAAAGCAAAGCAGTGACGGATGAACAGCGGGACCACTGTGTGCTGTTTATTAATAAACAATAAAATATATTCCTAAATGACAACATGCATAAAAGCAGAACGGTATTTGTACGTCAGTGGGAAAATAGCGGTGGCTTGCTAGCTTTTGTGCGGCTTCCCCGGGTCAGTGAAAACTTTCAAAAGAGAAATGAATGAACTTACCAGGTTGCCCGATCTCTTCACATATCTTCCTCCAAGCTCGGTCCTTTTTATTCCTGTCTCGGTACTGAAAGCAGCTGGTGTTGTACAGCTCCGAGTTGTTTGCTACCGCATTGATTAGCCTTCCCCTCCATTGAAGTATGAAAGGCTTTGGCTGGATCTGCCCCTTTGACCTAGGTAACAGCCACGTCACCAGGCTCCTGATTGGTTGTCGCGGCGCGATTTGACGCTGGAGTTCAGATTTTTCCAACTCGAGCGGTAGACGCGAAACGCGCGTATGCACAAAATGCAACACAAAAACTCACGCGCGTGGTTTTATTCGCGAGTCAAACGCGCCAGACGCGCTGCACTGACGCGCGTTTCACGCGTTTTGGCGTTTTCGCGACGCAAATCTGCTTCCGAATTTTCGCGGGACCCGCAATCGCGCGTCATCGCGCCTTTCCATTGACTTTACATGTAAACCTGACGCTCTATTCGCGTCCATCGCGTTCGGTGTGAACACACCGTAAGAGAATATTGGGAGCAGCAACACCATGAAGTCCAAAGAACACAGCAGACAGGTCAGGGATAAAGTTACTGAGAAATTTAAAGCAGGCTTAGGCTACAAAAAGATTTCCCAAGCCTTGAACATCCCACGGAGCACTGTTCAAGCCATCATTCAGAAATGGAAGGAGTACGGCACAACTGTAAACCTACCAAGACAAGGCCGTCCACCTAAACTCTCAGGCCGAACAAGGAGAGCGCTGATCAGAAATGCAGCCAAGAGGCCCATGGTGACTCTGGACCAGCTGCAGAGATCTACAGCTCAGGTGGGGGAATCTGTCCATAGGACAACTATTAGTCGTGCACTGCACAAAGTTGGCCTTTATGGAAGAGTGGCAAGAAGAAAGCCATTGTTAACAGAAAACCAGAAGAAGTCCTGTTTGCAGTTTGCCACAAGCCATGTGGGGGACACAGCAAACATGTGGAAGAAGCTGCTCTGGTCAGATGAGACCAAAACGCTATGTGTGGCGGAAAACTAACACTGCACATCACTCTGAACACACCATCCCCACTGTCAGATATGGTGGTGGCAGCATCGTGCTCTGGGGGGCTTCTCTTCAGCAGGGACAGGGAAGCTGGTCAGAGTTGATGGGAAGATGGATGGAGCCAAATACAGGGCAGTCTTGGAAGAAAGCCTCTTGGAGTCTGCAAAAGACTTGAGACTGGGGCGGAGGTTCACCTTCCAGCAGGACAATGACCCTAAACATAAAGCCAGGAAACAATGGGGTGGTTTAAAACAAAACACATCCATGTATTAGAACGGCCCAGTCAAAGTCCAGATCTAAATCCAATCGAGAATCTGTGGCAAGATCTGAAAACTGCTGTTCACAAACGCTGCCCACCTAATCTGACTGAGCTGGAGCTGCTTTGCAAAGAAGAATGGGCAAAGATTTCAGTCTGTTTTACAGCCTCCTCCAGAGTAAACAAACATGTACACCAAACATATTACTGAGGTAAACACCAGACTGACAGCCACTATAGCTATGATTATGCACTTGAACTGAAAGATGTGACATGAATTCAGTTGACTGTGATCTGCAATCTACTGACATCTAGTGGTCATATTTTACACACCACACTGCTAACTGTCATCTTTTACGGTTGACATTTACCCACTGACAGCTGGTTACAAATTCACGTTTTATTTTGTTGCTTAACAGTGCATGTGTGTTGCTGTAAATGACCAAGGCTGCCAGCATTATTCATGGCAGGGATGCCTGCGAATTATATAATGTTATCGTTGGTCTGCAATTGGTAGTCTGTCTCTTGGTAATTGCTAATGTGTCAAAATGATAGGCAGCCTTCTGTTATATTTAATATTGTTAAAAACCTTGTTAAAAATTAAAATGGTTAATGTGCCTTCTGCTGCACACTTCTAAGGATATAATTGCTAGAAATAAACAACTAAACAAGGAGAAAAGTTCCTAAGTAACTACATTTTGCTATCATTTTTTTTATCTCAAACAAAACCTACTTTGGAACAGGTTAGATATGCAGCAAAATTAAGACTACGTCCACACTTACACGGTTATTTTTGAAAACGCAGTCCACGCGTAAACTGCGTTTTGGCATTTTGGATCAAATTACATAGATTTTTTAAAAACTCCTGCCAGGGTGGACCCCCACAAGGATCACATCATGGAGAAGCTCACTGCGGTCGTGAGTTCTCAGAATCGGCTCTTTGAGCACGAGAATGACAACACCACGGAGCGTAAGTTTGATAACATCATGGAGAAGCTCACGGCTCTCCAACGGGAGATTGACAGACCAGTGTCGGACTGTTAGAACAGCTTTGAAATTCTCATGAGTTGTTCGCACTAAAGAAAAACCACCATCATATTGTGGCTATCCCTTCGGTGCCAGCTGTGGGCTCAAGGCTGGAGCTGAACAAAAACACCCTGATAACAACTGTGTTTAGACTGTTCTTCCCATTCTATGCCAGGCCACCTGGGTTGGCTGGAAGACTGTTTACTTAGCCTGGCAGGGCGAAGGACACTGTCTCAGCTGAACTATGGACACGCACACACATACATATACACTGATAAGCACTCACTCGTCCACCCCTCCCTTTCCAAACGCCTTCGATGCTTGTTGCCTCCTGGGAACACGGCGGGTCTGAGCCCGTGCTGGAATGGTGGCGCTGGGCAGGACGGCTGCTGTGTTTGCTTCGGATTACTCCTCACCCCCCACCCGACCCTGTGGCTTGTCACGTGCTCCATAATGTTGTGCTGTGGACATTTATGTGCTTTCTGTGCAGAGGAGTTTTTTGTTTCCTGTTCTCATGCTGTCCTCCCAGAAGCCCAGCATGAGTAGAGGTCTCTTTTTTTCCTCTTGTACTTTCCCATTGTAGTGTACATTTCAGTGGTTTTCTGTAATGTTACCGATCTCCGACCTGTATCACCATGTGATGTCTGTGTTGTGTGTGTAAGGTCGGGGGGCGGGTCCATTCCACTGCAGGGCAACCTGCATGTGGCTAATAAAGCTGATTGATTGATTGATTGATTGATTGATTGATTGATTGATTGATTGATTGATTGATTGATAGGTGAGATGAATTTCTACAATGGTGGATGTAGACAAAATACTGTTGCTGGTAATCTCACTATCTACAGTTCTCCACCTTCCAAACCTGAAAACCTAGAATTAAGCAGTTCATTTATGCTACCCAAATGTCTGCTATGTAGTACACGTCTCTGAACAGTTCATCATTGATTCCATCTTTTGTGTAGAAAAAGGCATGCAACACTTGTTATCAGTGAAACTGAGTACATGGTAAATGTTCTGATTCTTATATAGCGGTCTACTCTCAAGGAGCTCTTTATATAACATGCCAAATTGCCAAATTCACCCATTAACACTGTCATGGTCCGGGTGTGTGCCAGTGTGTCTCCTTCCGAGCTGGCGTCTCCACCCCTGGGAGGGGCCTCAGTGTTTTTGCTGATCGCTCACACCTGTGGGTAATTTAGCCGGGGACTCATAAGGCCAGCGTACTCAATCTCTCTTCGCCAGATTCTCTGCTAACATCAGTCAGTGCAGGCCACCACCATGATTCCCTATGTATTTTGTGAATCACCTTGCCTCACTGTATGTTTGTCTTTTGTGCGCCTCTCTCTTAGCTACACCTAACTGCCAATCCCTGCCGAAGAGCTCCTACTTGGATATTGGACCATCTGGCAGTCCCACAGGCTATTACCCGAATCACCTACCTGCCTCTCTGCCTCCACGCCAGGAGTTTTTGGATTACACACCCGGACTACTCACCCCTCTACGTCATCTCCGACCACCTGTGGCAAGTACGCAGTACAAAGGAGGATTCTGAACCAACAACATATTCATATGTCTCCTTATCCGTATCTGAACATCTGCACTCTGTTACAGTGACCCCGACCTTTTCCTGGATCTAATGTGACTCGCTTTCCAGTCCAATCCCCGGAATAGCTGTCCCCTCTGACCCGGACCAGATTGTTACTTAGATTCAGTGGTGGAACGTCGTACTTGTCTAACTCACCTTTTGTTTATGAATATTTGTGGAGTCATTAAACATTATCCTTAAAATCTACTTACGTGCTGTTCGGCGTCCTGCATTTGAGTCCTGTCACTCGTCTAAAACGGTCTCGGCCGTAACAGTAGAATCTGGCCAGCAGTTATGGACTCAGCGGACGCTGAACGGTCAGCCATTCAGAGGCAGGGGGCGATATTAGGAAGTCATGAACAATCCATACAGTTCCTGTTAGCCCAGCAGCAGACTCTTAGAGATGGCCAAAGTAAAATACTAGAGTCTCTCCAGGCTCTACAAGCGGATATTTCTACTGCTGCTGGTTCCGCCTCGGGCTCCGCGGGCCAAGACTCCGGAACACCAGCTCCTCCGCCACATTCTGTTGCCGTTGCATCTCCACCTACATCAGCTTTTCGTGATGCCACGTCCCCGGAGCCCGAACCCTTTTCAGGGGATCCAGGGAGTTGTAGCGGGTTTCTGCTTCAGGTCGACCTTGTTTTCGGTCGTTCTCCATGCACATTTGTTGCGGATTCTAATAAGATATCTTATTTGGTGGGTAAACTGCGTAATCGTGCGCTTAAGTGGGCGGAGGCGTATCTATCGAAGAATCCTTTGTTAACCTGTTCTTATGAAGTGTTTTTGGGGGAATTCCAGAAAACGTTTGCGCATCCCATTTCTGAGGGTAGTTCTGCGCAGAGGCTGCTGGATCTTCGTCAGTGCCGTCAGAGGGTTGCCGATTTTTTGATTGATTTTCGTACTGCCGCCGCCGAAACCGGTTGGCCTGATGACGCTATGCGTGGGGTATTTTTCCGGGCATTGAACGAGGGTATGAAAGACCAGCTTGCCTCCCGTGATGAGCCCAAATCTTTTGAGGAACTGGCGTCCCTCTCCCTTCGCATTGACAACAGGTTGCGTGACAGGGAGAGGGACAGGAACTACAAATCCCAGCGCCATTTACCGCGTTCGTTTCCGGGTACGTCACCGTCGCCGCCTCCGACTGCGGACTCGCATGAGTTTGTCGCCTCGGCTTACGTCACTAAACCCGAGCCGGAGCCGATGCAGATTGGCCGGTCACGGTTGACACCGGAGGAGAGGGAGCGACGGCGTCGGGCACATGCCTGTTTTTACTGTGGCTCGCTGGAACACTTGATTGCTGCATGCCCGAAGGAGGGAAAAGGTGTCGCCCGCCGGTAGAATCGGGGATACGGGTGGGCGGTTCGAACTCTGGTCAGAAACCCCGTTTTCAACTCCCTGTCACCTCAGAGATGCTACAGATTACTCATTTGTGCACAGCCTTATTAGATTCCGGTTCAGAACAGAATTTAATCAGTCTCGATCTCGCTGAACGATTAGGCGTTACGCTCGTGCGCCTTGAGCCGCCCATTCCAGTTAGAGCGATTAATAACCAGGTTTTCACTAAGATTTCTTTTCACACTGGTCCAGTGTCACTGTGCACTTTGGGAAATCATAGGGAGAGACTCACCTTTTTTGTCCTCGATTCACCTGATACTCCACTCACTTTGGGTTATCCCTGGCTGTGCTTGCACAATCCGCACTTGGATTGGGAGGGGCAAAGGGTTATCAGCTGGAGCCCTTTTTGCCACTCCAATTGTCTGACTTCCGCCCGTTTTCCCGGCCCGGGGGAGGCTTCGGGGACTGACGAATATGTCCCCGATCTCTCCAGGGTGCCGCCTGAGTATCACGATTTGCGGGAAGTATTCAGTAAGATCAAAGTGCAATCCCTACCGCCCCATCGTCCTTATGACTGTGCGATTGATTTGCTCCCCGGGGCGTCCTTGCCCATGAGCCGATTATATAGTATCTCTAAGCCAGAACGTGCTGCGATGGAGGAGTATATTAGGGATTCACTAGCGGCTGGGATAATCCGTCCGTCTTCATCCCCCGTGGCAGCTGGGTTTTTCTTTGTGGACAAAAAGGATGGGTCTCTTCGGCCGTGTATTGATTTCAGGGGCTTGAATGACATCACTATTAAGAATAAGTATCCCTTGCCACTCATTAGCTCCGCTGTTGAATCACTACAAGGTGCCACGGTGTTCACTAAGTTAGATCTTCGCAATGCTTATCATTTGGTGCGAATCCGTCAGGGAGACGAGTGGAAGACCGCGTTTAACACCCCCCTGGGCCATTTCGAGTATCTCGTCATGCCTTTCGGTTTAACGAACGCTCCAGCGGTGTTTCAGGCCCTAATTAATGATGTCCTGCGGGATTTCCTCGACCGATTTGTGTTCGTCTATTTAGATGACATTCTTATTTTTTCTAAGACTCTGGCTGAGCATCGTTCACATGTCCGAGCTGTCCTTCAACGCCTCTTGGAAAACAGACTGTATGCCAAGGCTGAGAAGTGTGAGTTTCATTTGACGTCGGTCTCTTTCCTGGGATACATTTTGGCAGGGGGGCAGGTGAAGACGGATCCGGCTAAGGTGAAGGCGGTCACGGACTGGCCTGTGCCTTCTACTCGCAAGCAACTCCAGGGGTTTTTGGGATTTGCCAATTTCTATCGTCGGTTCATAAGGAACTACAGTCTGGTGGCGGCTCCGCTTGCACGCCTTACCTCTACAAAGCTTCCGTTCGGCTGGTCCGCCGAAGCAGACAGCGCGTTCACGAAACTGAAACATCTGTTTTCTACTGCGCCCATCCTCGCTCAACCCGACACCCGTCTAAGGCTTTTATTGTGGAGGTGGATGCTTCTGATGTGGGGGTGGGGGCAGTGCTGTCGCAACGTACCGGCCCCTCTTCTAAGCTACGGCCGTGCGCCTTTTTCTCTCGGCGGCTTTCACCAGCGGAACGAAACTACGATGTAGGGGACCGGGAACTGCTTGCCGTTAAGTTGGCGTTGGAGGAGTGGCGTCATCATCTGGAAGGCGCGGAGCAACCGTTCCTAGTGTGGACGGATCATAAGAACTTGACGTACCTACGCGGTGCGAAGAGGTTGAATGCACGTCAAGCTCGTTGGTCGCTGTTTTTCGCACGTTTTAACTTTTTGATTTCCTATCACCCGGGTTCCAGCAACACTAAACCGGATGCCCTCTCTCGGCAGTTTGGCTCTGACACGGATCCGGCGGAGTTTTCCACCATTCTTCTGGCCGGCTGTACGGTGGGAGCTGTTACCTGGGCCTCCGGACGGAACCGGATCCGGGGATGGGACCGACCAACCGGCGTTTTGTTCCTGCGGCTGCTCGCTCCAAGGTACTGGACTGGGTGCACGCTTTGAAGTTTGCATGTCACCCGGGCAGGGGCAGGACGACTTCTTTGGTTAAGAGACATTTTTGGTGGGCCACTCTGGACAAAGATGTTCGGGAATATGTGGCTGCGTGCCCAGTGTGTGCCAGGTGTAAGTCGTGTACTCACCGTCCTGCTGGGCAGTTGCAGCCGTTGTCTACGCCTCACCGTCCGTGGTCCCACATCGCCCTGGATTTTGTTACGGGACTCCCGGTTTCGGCTGGGAAGACCACTATACTCTCGGTCGTGGATCGGTTTTCTAAGGCTGCCCATTTCGTGGCTTTGGAGAAGTTGCCCACTGCGGCTGAGACGTCTAAGTTGTTGTTGGACCATGTTTTTCGGCTTCATGGCATTCCTGTGGAAATAGTTTCGGACAGGGGTCCGCAGTTCTCGTCCCGAGTTTGGGGTTCTCTTTGCGCTGCTTTGGGGGCCAGGCCTTGTCTGAGCTCTGGTTACCATCCACAGACTAACGGCCAGACGGAACATTTAAATCAGCAGCTTGAGGCCGCACTCCGCTGTGTGACCTGTCATAACCCTGCGACTTGGGCCTCGTATCTGCCGTGGGTGGAATATGCCCACAACTCCTTGGTTTCGTCTGCTACTGGGTTGTCGCCATTCGAGGCCTCTTTGGGTTATCAGCCACCCCTGTTTCCGGAGGAGGAGGCTGATCTTGCTGTCCCCTCGGTCCAGCATCATCTGCAGCGCTGCCGTCGGGTCTGGTCTCGTACGCGGGAGGCGCTGTTGCGAGCTGTTGCGAGCTGTGGCTCGCCAACGTAGCTGTGCCGACCGTCGCCGGTCTCCTGTGCCCGTTTACTCACCGGGACAGAAGGTGTGGCTTGCCGCGAAGGACATCCCTCTCAGGGCGTCCTCCCGCAAGTTGTCTCCTCGTTACATCGGCCCTTATTCTGTGGACAGGGTCCTCAGCCCCACGGCTGTCAAACTCCGTTTGCCTGCTGCCTTACGGATTCACCCGGTCTTTCACGTTTCTCAGGTGAAGCCGGTGGTGTCTAGTCGTCTGTACCCGCCTCTGGTGCCCCCGCCTCGCGCCCGGCTCATTGACGGGCACCCTGCGTTCTCTGTCCGGCGCATTCTGGGTCTGCGGCGGCGGGGTAGGGGGCTGCAGTTTTTGGTGGACTGGGAGGGTTATGGGCCGGAGGAGCGTTCTTGGGTTCCTCGTTCTTTGATGCTTGACTCTGTGATGGTTTCTGATTTTCTTAGGTCACATCGTGGGGCGGGTGCTGGTCGGCCGCCGGGTGGCATCCCTTGAGGCGGGGGTGCTGTCATGGTCCGGGTGTGTGCCAGTGTGTCTCCTTCCGAGCTGGCGTCTCCACCCCTGGGAGGGGCCTCAGTGTTTTTGCTGATCGCTCACACCTGTGGGTAATTTAGCCGGGGACTCATAAGGCCAGCGTACTCAATCTCTCTTCGCCAGATTCTCTGCTAACATCAGTCAGTGGAGGCCACCACCATGATTCCCTATGTATTTTGTGAATCACCTTGCCTCACTGTATGTTTGTCTTTTGTGCGCCTCTCTCTTAGCTACACCTAACTGCCAATCCCTGCCGAAGAGCTCCTACTTGGATATTGGACCATCTGGCAGTCCCACAGGCTATTACCCGAATCACCTACCTGCCTCTCTGCCTCCACGCCAGGAGTTTTTGGATTACACACCCGGACTACTCACCTCTCTACGTCATCTCCGACAACCTGTGGCAAGTACGCAGTACGAAGGAGCATTCTGAACCAACAACATATTCATATGTCTCCTTATCCGTATCTGAACATCTGCACTCTGTTACAGTGACCCCGACCTTTTCCTGGATCTAATGTGACTCGCTTTCCAGTCCAATCCCCAGAATAGCTGTCCCCTCTGACCCGGACCAGATTGTTACTTAGATTCAGTGGTGGAACGTCGTATTTGTCTAACTCACCTTTTGTTTATGAATATTTGTGGAGTCATTAAACATTATCCTTAAAATCTACTTACGTGCTGTTCGGCGTCCTGCATTTGAGTCCTGTCACTCGTCTAAAACGGTCTCGGCCGTAACAAACACAAGCACTTTCTTCTATGCTTTTAAGGCTTGGGGTTAATATCCTTGGGCAATATACTGAGCATGCAGACTCGGGGAGCCAGGAATCAAACCACCAACCTTCCAACCAGTAGATGACCTGAGCTTCAGCCAACAGTTAGTTCACTGGCAAGTTGTAACTATGGTCTAATGTTAGTGAAGACAGAAAGGTTTTCTTCCTTTCTTCCAATGTAGGTCAAATCTAAAGGGGCTGCCCAGTACAGAGCTGCTGGCCTTTCTGTACATCCAACCTTATTCACTTCTACATCCTTCTCCTTAGAAAAATCACTTATTTTATATCTGTATATCCTGACTTGTTTGAGTCTAGCAAAACAAATATCAATGATCAGCAAGAAAAAAACCTGTCATTAAAACCAACAGAGCAACTGATAAAGACACCACAACTCCTTTTTAATTTGATATATTAATTTCAGCACAATGTTTGACTTCAATGACCTTATAGTACCATAGAAATTGGCTTTTTTCATCGGCTCCATCTCTTCATATATAAGATGGAGCACAGCTAATCTTAATGACCTTGTAGTACCATATCACCCTATTAGAGCACTTCGCTCTTGCTCTGCAGGCCTACTTGTTGTTCCTAGAGTATTTAAAAGTAGAATGGGAGGCAGAGCCTTCAGTTTTCAGGCCCCTCTTCTATGGAACCAGCTTCCAGTTTGGATTCAGGAGACAGACACTATCTCTACTTTCAAGATTAGGTTTCAAACTTTCCTTTTTGATAAAGCATATAGTTAGGGCTGGACCAGGTGACCCTGAATCCTCCCTTAGTTATGCTGCAATAGGTGCAGGCTGCTGGGGGATTCCCATGATGCATTGAGTATTTCTTCTTCAGTCACCTTTTTCACTCACTTTGTGGTTAAAAGCTGTATAAATAAAATTGAATTGAATAGTTTAGTGAATTGAAACAACAGAAATTTGAACTTTAAAGTCCAGTTCATCGTCAGCAACTTAAAAGAAATCAAACAAGTAAAGATTTATAGTTATTTTATACTGACAAACGTTAATATTACAGCAAGGTACCATTAGCTTGTCAATAAAAAAAAAACAGTAATGTCATCATCGCTCCACCAAGGCAACAGGCAATTCCTAAAAAAAACTTATTTGTCAAATTTAGACTCTCTCTATACACACATAATTCTACTACTAAAGCAGACTCCAGGGACATTTTCTGTGTGTTTGTTTCACATACCTGGTAAACTACCAGAAAAATAATTCTGGTGTTTTTGCTCCACTGAGTAACAACTCCCTGCTGTCACATACAGTTATACATTACCTGAAGGCTGAGTAGAGGTTGGGTTGTGATTATAAAAATTTGTTTGTCAACAGAAATAAGATAAGAAGCAAAAATGTATCCTAAATGTTTGGACATATCTGTGTTACAGCAGGCTGAAACCTTGTCCATAGCTCCTCCTGGATTACAGGCCTCGCTCCCCGCAGCACAATCAGCTTGCAAAAACCGACTTTACAATCTACAAAAAAAAATAGCCTTCTCACGTTCACATAAAACACAATGACCAAGAAAAGTCACCTATTTTTAACAAGAAATAAAAATACAAGTATATTGTAAATATAGTACTGCTATGCATGGTCACACTTTATGCTATGATTCAGTCCAGAGTGCCACTTCATCAGTGGAGAACCAGAACATTAATAAGTGCCATGCTAATTCAAATTAAGGATACATTAAGCCAAGACAAACAGTAATTATGCTATATACGCCACTTATGGTTGGTAAATAAACTTATTATCTCATCTCAAACTGGTAGATAGCCTCAACAAAACATCACCACCTTCAGCAATATGGTCAATATTCTAAGCTAAACTGAAACTAGTGTTTTTGAAGTTAGTTGTGATTAAATCTATTAATGTAAAAACAAGTAAAACCATTATTCAGTTCCAGTCTCGTGTCCAAATACCTTCAGTTGGATTAAATTGATTCTCATCGTGTCATTTGTGCTACTCAACACAAGTGACCCCACTTGTATATGCATTGTGCTTACTGTGATGTCACATCAGTACTGATGTAAAGCCCACATTTTATTTTATAATAACAAAGCCACTTTTCTTTTACAACCATATCTCTTCTCTTTCTTCATTTCCAGTCTCTGCAGACTCGTTGTGGCAGCTCCAAATTTTTCAGCAGTTGAGTCATTGCCTATTTGCCCTTTAATGTCACCTGCTCTAGCCTTTTTTGTTATTTCTCTATGCCGCTCATTTGAGAGGCTGATGGGTGGATGATAATGAGGGCTAATGGTCTGTCTGAAAGACTGAGTATATAGGGGAATACACAAAGCTGTATGCATAGAGACGCAAAGGTCTGTCATTTCAGAGAAAAATGTCTCATGTGATTCCAAAAGAAGCTAGTTTTCCCTAAGAAAGCTGGTCTGTGACTCTTTCCTCTTTTAGTTTGATCAAATTTAAATACTGACATTGTGAACTGTGACAGTCTTGTCAGCTACAAGTGATGGAACAAATATGTTCTTGTCTTAATAAGAATGACACCTCTAGAACAGTCAATTCCAATCCAGTTTCTGTTCCACCCAAATAATTAGGAATTTGGATTGAATGATAGGGAGTGCTGAGGGGATCAATGAACAAATTAAACTAATAGAGAGTGAAATGACAAAAAAAAAAAATCAGATTCAGAAGATAACCACTGCACTGTCCATTAGATAATACTGTGTTTTCCTCTTTTAGACAATAGCTGTCCATCACACTGGGAGGCTGGGCTAGCATCTGGCAGCATCAACAATTAATGCATGAGGATGGTACAGCTTTCCATCAGCCTCCTGTAAATAGCTGGCATGTGGAGAGCTCCCCAGCAGATGTGCTACAAGAATTCATTAGTGTCCCCTGTTCCTCATACTTGTCCCCAGAAAGCTATTATCTACCACGCTGAGCCTGAGAAGATTCCAAAAAAGTACGAGAGGAAAAAAGAAATTCCCATCACTATCTCACAGTGTGTGTCCCTGCTTCAAAACACATTCTGGATCGTTTTCAGGCTTATAAACAGCAGCGTTGTCTTGTTGTTGTAGTTCGGAGTTTCACTGATAAGCAGGTCACAACATTTAGCATCAAAAACATATCCAAATGTTCTCAGAGGTGTGACATTTCATTTGGGATTTTTTGCACATATCTTCACTCAGAGCTCTTTTATGGAGTCATGTTTACACCTGACCTGTCTACTGTGCAGTAAAACACACCGTGGGGTGTTTGCCTCTTTAGTCCTGCACTTTAATGCCTACCAGTAAGACACCCTCTTACATCTAAACACAGTATGTCATGAGATAAATTAGACCTTATGTCGTGGAGCTGTTTCTTAGGAAGAAATGTGATTCATCGCTGCCTTTATTGTCTCCTTTTAACGTACTCTGGGGTGGGAATTTAAGGCATTAATTGCGATTAATTAATTTGAAAATAACGTGTTACAAATATTAACCCATTTAATCGAACTTTGCTTCCAAGCAAAGGCAAATTTTTGTCAATGCACGATTTCCTGCTATACCATACAGTTGTACTGATGCACACAGCTACAAAAATGGAAGAATCAGAAGAAAGTGTGTTGCAAGACTGATTAGAGACAAATTCCACTTCAAAAGACTACCCGACGGACGCTTTGATGAAAGCGTGTTTTTGTGCAAACTGTGCAAAAAGTAGTTGCGTACCATGAAGCACTTGAACCTTACGGTACCTTCTAAATGCAAAACATGTTGCAGCGAGCACAGAAACTGTGGGAGCTGTTAAAGCTTTGAGTTGAGTTTGAGTTCCAACCAAAGGTGTCGGCAGCCCAAACTTGAAATGACTGACCAAAATTAGTAAATTAATTGATTGCTCTGGACTGTAGACCACTATCAGTGGTAGAAGATAGGGGGTTAGAAAATGTGCTACAGATTCATATGTAGAAGCGTTGTGTAACAGGGCCCTGAGTTTGTACAGAGCAGAATCCACCATCAGCGAGATGGACTGCGCTGCAGTGGTGGTCCAGTCGAGCAGGGACCCACCCACAGCTGTATTTGATTAGTCCTGTCACTTCTGTCCCATGTGAGAGACTGTTCTCACTTGCAGGTCACATAGTAACAAAACAGAGAGCTGCCTTGAGCTCTGAAAATGTTTTTTGAAACATTTTTTGAAAATGCACTTAAAGTACTTAAAATAACACTTTATTTTTAAGTCTGCCCAGTTTTGGCCAGGGATACTATATTTTTATTAACCTCAGAAGTTTCATACATTGCAAACAAAAATTTTCCATTCTGTGTCAGTGCCTAAAGCATTTGGACAGGAACAGACAAGACATCAGAATCAAAGGCAGCCAGTATAAGTGGAGGGAAAAAAAGAGGAACCTCGCTGAACCTGAAATGAATGTGCTAGGCAAAGGACTCAATTTCACCATTTCGCCACAAAAGCTGCCCATAGTGGATTTTATCACAGGCACAGAAACTTTGATAAGGATTAATAAATTAACACAACTTGAAGCAGAGAAAATAAGGAAGAAGGTCTCAGCTATCCTCCCCAGTGTGAGAATTCCTTCATCCAACCTCACAATCACAAACCAAAACATCACTATATTACCAGCCGACAAGGTGGGGTGCACTGTCTGAAGGTGAGACCCCAAAAGAAAGTACAAAACGACAGACATCAGTTGTCTACGACTACTTGAAAAGTAAAAAGTAACTGACCTACACATGCTGTATTCTGTATATATGGACTTCTCCAAAGATCCAAAAAGAACGTCTCCCAAATCGATCCATTGTTAACAGTATAAATGCAGCCACTTGAAACAAGCACCTGGCCACCAATGTTCCCTCTAATTTTCAATGTGTCTGACGAACACACAAACTCCCTGAGCGGTCCCTTGGACCACTGTGAGCGACATCAGATGTGTGAACTGTGGTCACACCAGCATTGGATCCTTCCAATTTACATGGTTTATTAAAATAATCAAATTACAGCATTTACATTTATGTTAGACTACTTTTAATTAACTGCTTTATCCCACTTACAATGAAAATGTAAAAAAAATCTAATCATTGACCTGTGCAGCTCTGACTTGTATTATGAGTATGTGGTCTGGTAGCTGCAAAGTTTTTTGCAGCAATTTTTTTTTAAATGCAGCCAATGCGCTTTTAAACAAACATTTCAAACTATTTACAGAACAATCAGCTGTTCTGCATCAAATCTGAATCCACACAAATTATTTGTGCCGCTCCAAAACATAATTTCTGTCCACTATGAGATAAAGGAGAACAACAGCCTGATACCTGCAGGCCTGACAACAGGAGATGTATCACTGCTGTAACACCTGTAACATTCAGTAGTTGCCTCATTGTTCTGACGCACACAACAAAACTATTGACTACACTACACACTAACTACACAAGATTTGCGCTAAACGTCGCAAATCTCTCACATCTCAAAACCGCCGTCACTCCTAAAACTTCCTCCTGTATCTCAACAACCAAATGCCATGTTGCCATATCATTTTTTGATTGGTCCACATGGTACATTTTTCCACCAATAGGAAAGGCTGGGGTTTTTGGTTCTGTTTTTGCTCACAGGCTTTCGAGCGTTTTCCTTGTAAAACGCAGTTTTTACCGTTTCTTCCTGCAGTAAATATAAACAACGACAGTATTCAGGAAGAAAAACAAACATTGCAGACATTTTTATCATAACTCTGCTTTTACGTGGCCGATCAACACAATTTAAAAACTGCTATAAAGTCCACACTTTTTCCGTCAGTTGTTCCGTCTGTCCTGCTCACGTCTCCAATGGTTGTACACGTTGTCATTAACGTGGCTTCACTCCACATCAGCCGCTTTGCTCGCTAAAACACCGGTGTCGGCACATAAGGACGCTGTCATATCCTGTCGACGTTGGTTAGCTGCGTATATACGAATGTGAATGGCATCATTGGCTGGACTTTGGGATAAGGTGGCATCGTTCTGATCCCATACGGGAGCAGCCAGTCACTCACTGACTAACACTGCAAAACAGAATTGTTAAAGTTTTAATTTTAATTTCAATTCAGGTGAGAGGTTTTTTTTGTGCGCAACGCAGATTTTCTGTGCGCAGAGACCGTGCCAGCAGTGCGCAGCTTAGAGGGAACGTTGATTTCCAGTATCACCCATTTTAGCTAAGCGTCACATGGTGGAAGTGGAAAGTAAAGCTCTGGGCTCTTTCAAAGGGACAGTACTTACCCACTGGTACAGCTGTATGGATGATACCTGGGTCAAAGTCAAAGCCCAGGCAGTAAAAGCCTTCACTGTTCATATTAACTCAGTGGCTAGAAACATAAATTTGACCTAACTTTACCATTTCAGGACTGTGCTGTGTGCATTGAGGAGAATGGAAACCTCAACACTGAAGTTTCCCAGAAGCCTACAAACACAGGCCAGTACCAACTCTTTGACTCTCACCACCCTCTGGAACACAGATGTGGCGTAACCTAGACCCTGCAACACTGGGCAGAGAACATTCCCTCTAAGACAGAAGGGAAAGAACTGGAGCACACACATTTAAAGAAAGCTCTTGAAACATGTGATCATCCCAACTGGTCCTTCATCAAATCAGCAAAGATGCACATGAAAGAAGGTCAGAAACCAACTATTGGAAAATACACTATGAGTCAAAAGCCTGGCCTCCACAGTCACCTGACCTAAACCCAATCAAGATGGTTTGGGATGACCGCAGAGTGAAGGCAAATGGGCCAACAAGTGCTCGGTGGTAGCTACTTTGAAGAATCTAAAACATGTTATGAGTTATTTCACACTTTTTGTTTAATACATATTTCCATATGTGTTCATTCATAGTTTTGATGCCTTCAGTGAGAATCTACAATGTAAATACTCATGAAAAGAAAGAACAAACAATAAATGAGAAGGTGTGTTAACGGTTTTGACTAGTGGTGTAGAATGATAAGCAGAAAAAAATGTCATCTCTTTTGTAGTAGGTTTATCAGAGAAACTCTCTTTCTCTAAGCGCAACATCCCAGTGCGCTTCAGACCCAGCCTCATCCGCAGACGAAAACGGATTAATCCCAAGGACAAAACCCCCACACAAGCTAAACAACGTAGTATTACTATAGTCAGCAAGCAAGAGTAACCTCTAAATTGGAGAAACCAAACAGCATCTCCATAATCACATGGCACAACACCTCACCAGGAGCCACCTCAACAGGACAAGACTCGACAGTATAACTAAAGGACAAAGGACACTTTTTCGAGGATGCCAATGTTCACGTTTTGGACAGAGAAGACAGATAGTTTGAAGGAGGAGTGAAAGAAGCCATCTATGTCCACTGTGAACGACCATCCTTCAACAGAGGGAGTGGCTTACAACACCAACTGTCTGCCACCCACACTGCAGTTTTGCAATCCCTTCCCAGACACCTCAGTCCACACTCACATCTTTGATCAGGTGATCTCGCTAGATCACACGATAGGATGGGGAAAGATCTCCCAATGGTTTCACCTGAAACCTCTGCTGATAACCACCCATGACAATTTTTTACACCTTGGCTCATGCGTTGAGGCGCGTGATCAATAGTGAGTTAACCACCCTGTTAAGGGACAGCTTCCCACTACAGATTAAATTCCTGGGACTCTCCACTATTGGGTTTTAGGACCGAAGAACCTTCTCAGGTGAGAGGTGATATTCAAGAAACTTAAAGAAGTCCAGTTGTTTTTCTTTCCAAGCTCCTTAGTTTACCAGGTTATCTTGACCACGTGTATGGTATTTCTTTTAACATGCAGCTGAAAATGTATATGTAATAAAGTGGGTGGTGAGTGTATTTCCTTATACTCTCAGTAAGAAAGCTACTCCCAGCTTCTGTAAAAAGTCTGTCCAAAACCAAAGCCACCGTTCTGGATAACACACACACACGGATCAGATGCTGAATATGCAAAAGCTTGAGTTGGCAGACAAGAAGAAGGATGTCAGCCTGCCTGTCAGCTGGTGGCTGTTTAATAAAAACCTTTAAAATATGTGCTATAAAATTTTCTGGTAGATGTAAAGAACAAATCAAATTATATATAACAATAAACAGTTGAAAAATAAATGACCTGTGTTAAGACTTTGAAAGTCTTAAAACAATCAAGACTTTGCGAACACCACTGTTACTTGGCAGTGCAGGGGGGTGCTACCTGCTCACATGCAAGACTGTCCATCACCAAGAAACAGCCAATCGAGCAGCTTGACGGTGTTACACCCTGGAGGCTGCATCAGCAGATGGAGGAGAACAGCTCTAAATAAACAGCGATGAAATGCACTCAGGCGCTCATCTACAACAATCTGTGTATTTAGCAGCATGGAAACCACTGCTTTACTCGGATCAGTCTGGGCTGTCATCAGTATACTGAGTGACTGAGGATATACAGTACAATGAGATGAATGCGTGATGGGTGATGCATCCATACCATATGTCATTCAAACATGACTCAGTTTGAGACATTCAAAATTAGAGGCAGTGGTGCAAATTATGGAAAAGACTGCCAAACAGGCTCAGTATATCAGGAGATATTAGACTTTGGTTGTGTCCAAATTCATGGCTGCATCCTCCTGAGGCCGCATTTGTAGACCGATTACGTCACAGCGACGCGCTGAAGGTTGTCCAAATTCGTAGACTCCTCCGAAAGCAGCCGACAAATGCGTCCTCCTTTTCCCCGAATTTGAAGGATGGGTCGGGTGTGTCCTTCGTGGCCTACCATATCCCAGAATTCATAGCGCGGCCCAGCCAAACTCCAGTTTCCAACAATGGCGGCCGCTACTGAGTTTTAAAATTACTCATACTAATCTTTCTGGGTCACAAAATAAACTTTCAGGCGAGAAAGTAGTTGTGTAAACCTCAAATATCTGCTCAGTTTATCAAGATATCGCATATTTGCAAAAGTGCTTCGACGTTTTCGGAGACGTCTGCTACCCACCAGCTCGATAGCTAGCCGGGAGCTCGAGGGTCACTGAAGCCGCCGAGAACTGCACAACTCCCGGCACATCATTTTCAGATCACCGCGGACTTTCGCTGCTCGGGTTAAACGTAATATATAAGTCACTTAGACAACCTAAAAATGTTATTGTTGGGCTTTTTTCAGTGTTTTATTTGTTCGTAAGTAAATCGGTTTGGCTGAGATTAAAGTTATTAGATTAGATTAGATAAAATAAAACTTTATTAATCCCCCGGGTGGTTTCCTCCTTGGTTTTTACACAGCTGAATAAACACCAAACTGAAAACTGATTAAACAGAAATATGAGCCGGTCGAGAATTTACGGCAGTGCCCTGTTATATTTTAGATAGCAAGGAGCAGACGGCCGAGTTTATTAAACTCCACCGAGACAGCGGTGACGCTAATCAGAAGGCTAGACCGTCCAATTTCACGGCCGTTTACTTCCTCTAGAGATGGCACGATACCACTTTTTTATGTCCGATACCGATATCATAAATTTGGATATCTGCCGATACCGATATGAATCCGATATAGTGTTTTTTAACCAACAAAACTGTTTTTTAAATATCTTGCTGCATTTTTATATAAGTTCATAGTTTAAAACAACAACTACACTAAAGCTATTCTGTTATACCTGTATGCAAAAAAAATATTTCATAGTTCAGCAATACTGATCAATCTAATAAACTTAAACCTACACCATCCTCACTATTCTGGTATTTTAAAGAGTACTTAGCGTAAATATTAAGCAACCTAACTAATAGGGTTCCAACTCCCAACAACAACAAAAATAAATAAATAAAAAATAGGGAACCACCCCTCACGCGCCACCTCATGATGCTTAATCGACGTAATCAACCTTAATTTGATGCAGTGTGAAAAAAATGCACAGAAATAAATTATTTTTCAAGAAATATTAAGTAGATTCAACATCTTTCTTCAACAAAATTGCAGACTGCACAGATGGTACCTTCCCAAAGGAAAAAGTACTATAGCTTACTAGGGTATATATATTAGACTTAATAGTCACTATATACAGTAATTGACTTCTATTCATTTTGCATCAAATTAAAACTTTGGGTGTCAGATAATTATTTATTAAAAGCTAGACATTTTAAATGAGAATAAGAAAGAAAAGTATGTCTTTGTGCCCCCTTTTCCCAGTTCATGCACTATCGGCCCCCCTGGCTAAACTTTGCTAGATCCGCCCCTGCACAGTTACCAGTCGTCAGCTACGTAGAAAAAGATCCTGGTGTAGAAAGTATTAAATACATTCTAACAACAGCTGATCAAGCTTAAACGTGCTGCTGTTGTTCAGCCGCTGGTTTCCTCTTTCTGGTGCAAAGTGAGACAAAAACAAACAAGAGAGACGGACTCGCGACAGAAAAGCCGATCAGCTGATCGTTAAGCAGTTTCATGATTGAAGTAGCAGCAGGAGAGGCAGTCGCTTGTTAAGCTTAACGCAGGAATGCTTTACAAACATTCAGAGATGGACTTACACACTTGCTTTACTTCTCTCGGGATAACTTTGTCGGAGATGAAATGCCGGGTTGCTAGCAAAGCTCCAAATGCTATCCAGACCACCGACAGGTCCCGCATACCACAGCCGCTCTATCACGTGATGCATACTGCTCCAACGTGCTAACGTTCTGAGGTGAGTTACGGCGTGTTGCAAGTTTTGTGAGGTGCTTTCGTGATATTTAATGGATCGGATTACATTTTTTATTTTTCTCCAATATCCGATCCAGTAATTTAGGTCAGTATCGGACCGATATCGATACGTAATATCGGATCGGTCCATCTCTACTTCCTACCCGACCTCCTGAGGACCCGGCCCACGTAGACCGCGAAGGCCGGGTCCTCAGGAGGATGCAACCCATGAATTTGGACACGACCTTTTTGTCAGATGGTCTGGCCATTTAACTCTCATTCTATCAACATATTTGCATTTATTCACATTTAAACATGTCTGTTGGAGATCCGAATGTACTGTACATTGTACATTAACATTCATTTTGAGCTTCCTTGTGGAACAATACATTTCTCTTTGAAAAGATGATTAACTTCTTAAACCTCAGGGGTCATTTACACATTCCCTGTGTGAAAATGACATGCCCAAAATAAATAAAGTATTTCTCTGCAATTACAAACTGTAAACTATCTTGGTATCATCGTAATAAAGCTTCATCAGAGGTGTAAATATTGCAGCAGATGCTACTTTGTCCAAGTAACTGAGGATGGAACACAGAAAAATAAGTCTTTCTCCTCACCTAAATATTTTTTTGTATTTTGAAAACATGCTGCAAGACAATAAACTCCAAAAAATCATGAGTCAACATCTGCACACTATCTGTGCAAAGACTGATGCTGCTAAATTGAAATACAGCAACTGAGGTTTTAGAGAAGACATAGCCAGGCGCTCAGAGATTTGGCAGTTTTCACTCTTTGTTTAGATGGATTTAGGTGAAAAGAAAAAGAACATCACTGATTAGAGGAGGGGGCCTAAGGGTACATCTACCACTATCTTGCAATGCTGTGATTGCAGATATTCCCCAACTGTCTGTGAATTGTACTCGTGGCCATTGATCAATTGGCTTTGATCAGTGGTTGTTGATCAATGGTCATGACAATTTGCATATTAATGATGAAAAAACTGACCTCACAGCCCATTGTTCTTTCAATGGGCTAGTTTCAGTTATTGTGCAAATGTCCTGTTTATAAGGTTGTAGACCTGCAGTCAGCTGAGACTGAAGAAGTCACCTGGATGAGTGACAAAACGTTTCTCCTACTGAAAACACATCGTCAAAACTTTTTTAGCTTAATGGGTCGTGTTTTTGCAGAGCGAAATCAGTGAGTATTTACGTAACAGACCTGGCGATGCAGCCCATGAAACTCAATAGTCCCCATCTTACCCCGGTACTGGGGGCATTGGGGTTTAAGAGGTTTTAGAAAACAAAGAGATAATAATAAAACAGAGATGAAAAAGAGATGAGAGAGACAAATGAAAATAAATGCAAAGAAGGTCAAACTGATGAGCGGTGAAAATGGCAACGGCGCAAAAACAAAACAACAAAAGATGATGACAATACAACACAAAGACACTTATAACTGTATATAGTACAAAAGTACTACAAAGACACAGAATGGCCTAAGAGAGGCATAAAAACGCTATGAAGGCAGCTTAATACTAAAACCTTCCTCAAAGCAAAACAAACGCACAAAGGGATATGTTATGGCCATAGAGAAAATTAAACACACACACAGACAAAACCCTTGAAAAGAAATATGGAATTGTCACAAAAAGCATCAACTTAAAAACTACAGCAAAAGGGACCAAAGTAGCTGCAAAGCCTGAAAGAGCTGCACTGAGACAGACTTTCTGCAGAACAATTGAAATTAAATTAAATTAAGTGAAAACACCATTTGTTTGGTTCTTTTGATATTTTCTCTATATTTTTGTTTGATAATTTGTTTTAATTTCTTCAGTTCCACTGACTCTTTCAGGCTGTTTTTATATTTGTAAAAAGGAGATAGCTGTGACAGCTAGCTACTCTGCTAGATTAATGCTTAATGGTAGCTGTGTCAATTATAGCAAAGTGGTTATATTTAAGTTATGTGCAGTTGTAGTAAAATCACAGACAGAAATAATTAAAACTGCAGCAGCCTGAATACGTAAAAAGTGTAGAGGGGTGTGTGAGTGGGAGTTCAAAACAGTGACTTCAACCCAAACCACTACCTCGCAGTACCCATCTTGCTCCAAAAATTGAAGATGGCAGCTACCATAAGTGGCCTTCATCAGGGTCATAGTAAAACATTGTAAAAATTGCTTAAATACAAGACAGGAAACAGAAAATAAATTCAAATTAACCAGTCAGAACTTCACAGATAGGTCAGCTGACATATAATAGGTAGGTATTGGTTAATTGGCTAAGTCACACCCAAGTAAATACCGGACTAGATCATTACTGATGAGGAGGAGGGGAGGTGTGGGGGTTATGTCACCCCCCGCGTTGGTCTATTATTTAAGTTGTTCATCTTCCCTCAAGTGTTGCTGGAGTTCCTGCTTTGTGTATTCTTTTATCCTCTCCATGCACCTTGGAAGCAGGTGAAGTTGTGCCAGAATTTTTTTTTTTTTTTTTTTTGCTACCATAAGTGGGAAATTTTGGCTTTACTTTTGTAGCATGGGAGGAAGTGGAGACACATTTTTTATACAGTCAGTGAATGAATAATGGAATAGCTAGCAATAAAAGCTTCATGTAAATCCCAGAGGTTTTTATTATCTCAAGTTTAATGCTGAAGAAATGATGATGTTCAATTTTACTTTCCTGTTACAGGAATGACTGAAAATGTGTGGTCATGTTATTTTCTGTGAAAAACTAAGTGCAAGTCATAGGCCAGCACCCTTGTGATGTATCTCAGGGAGATTTGACGCAGGTCTAGTCTGTGTTTCAGCCCTACCCTACATGTGGTTTCGCTGTGTAAATCCAGTTGTTCTGTCACCTCTCCAGCTGACTCACCGCTGTCTTTCTCATCAAATCCAATAAACAAGGGAAGCAAGGGATTAGTCACAGCTAAATACACTAAGCTCATTTGATAATCATGGCTTCTCCCCAATCTCCGCTAATTAACAATGGATGTGACGAAATTAATCTACACAAATGGCTGCGAGTGGCCATCAATGTTATCAGAATCACATGAAGAGATTTAATTCCGGCATTTCGTGGCCTTTGTGGCATAAAACCTCTTTTGGTCTTAAGCCAGTGCATCGATATGCAGGTGGCCGAATATTACTACAGTGCCCTTGAGACCACTGAAGGATTTCACTCTTAGTTTTTCAATTAAATTACTACGTGTCCACTTTACCCCTCAAAAGCCAGGCACCCAGTCGACACTGTTTTGACAGAGGACTTCACGTTAACTAGTTGTAATTAACAGGGCCACAGTGAGAGTTGGATTTAGGGAAACACTCCTTTTGTCAATAATTTTAGGACTTTGGAAACATGAGAGGAAAAAGGTGTTCCAGTATTCTTAACCCTCTAATGATAGTTTTGTAAATTATCCAATTTTAAGAGGAGCCTTGCCAAAATATAATGTGCTAACCTTTCCCATTAGTTGTGCCGGGGTAGCTGACATATAAGATGCAGTTCTATTCAAAAGATCTTATTTCTTAAACCACAAACATGACAGAGCAATGTTTAGTTTCCCTTCTCAGTCAGGTACACAGAAGACAGTTCAACATTTGCTGCTGCATTTATTGAAAACTTTCTTTTGGATGTGAACGTACACATGTTTGTCCTGGTGTAATACCGACACTCTGCATGAATTAAGCAACTCTAGATATTGTTGTGGCAAAGATAGCATGTGTCAAAACCTCATGTGTCTAGCCAGTGCATGCTTTGGATGATCTAAATCAGAATAAACCACAAAACAGTGTGTTTTCACAACAGGCAGGCTTTATCTATTGTATTGCTCCTCAGTAAACATTCAATTTCATTTATATAGAACCAAATCACAACAGCAGTTGGCAATTTATGTTGTAAGGTAACGACCCTACAATAGTATAAAAAGTGACTTTGGGGATTCGCAGCTCAGGTACAGCACTGCCAAGTGGTCAGAAATGGTCATTGCACACCTGACGTGGATTATCTAAAGTGCACCTGAACCTGAGGTGAGGCAGTCACACTCATCCCGAGTCAAAGCCACCAGCCAAGGCCTGGGACAAAATAAGACCAAATGAAATTAGCAACTATACATCTGTTGTGTTAAATGACAAGATAAGTTGTTTATTATTTGTTAGGAAAAGTGTATTTATATAACACAGATGCCATTGACATTCAGTGCAGCGTGACAAAATCTGCACAAATTATTCCATTCTTCCTGTTATAAATGATCTGTTTATTATATTACTTGTAAAAAAAATGCAATAAGTCTAATGCAAAATGTTAACTGGGGGAAATTCAGTGTTGAAAACTATCCCAATTCCAACTAGGCAAAGAGAAAAATCACAGATATAACTTATAATTAGACACATACTTCTCCTCAGTTATTATAGTACCAAAGCTCTAGTTGCTTGCTGCGTAATTTCCATTTGACTCACCACCAAAGCATAAATATATGCTTGTCCACAAAGGCCCTGTGTTAGACAGGCATCCTGTCCAGGGTGTCTCGGGATATGCTCCAACCTCCCCGAATTGGGTAATCGTTGAGTAATCACTGTGTAAATTGCATGTTTGGGATTCTGATTGCTATATCAAAGAGGAACAATTAACTTTGAAGCCTAAGTCATTATCTGTGATGACCCCAACCTTATCTTAATTCTGTGTTTTGGAGGAAGAAAATGATTTTCTTGGAAAACACATGAATAGTTTTTGTGGTGTACCAGTAAGATGATTTCCAGTAGAGTTGTTCAATTCAATTCAATTTTAATGCAACTCAAATGTAGGGATGGGTACCAGTGTCTGGTGCCATGATGGCACCGGTCCTGACATAAACGGTAGTAACCAGACCGAAAAGCAGCGCACATTTCGGTGCTTTATTTCGGTGCTTTTTTTTCCTGCGATGTCACACACTTTGAATTCTAGCCAATCCTTTTACGTTTCCGAGGATAGTAGGCGGGCCCAGGTACGTACGTCCTTTTGGAGCAGAGCTACAGATTAAAAATGCCCAAGACGAAGCGGTCAAAAGTCTGGCTGTACTTCACAGCAAAAGATGCAAACTCAGCCGCCTGCAACAAGTGCTTTAAGCTGATACTGTGATACTGTTAAAGGAGGTGTGGTAAGACTCGACTTAAGCGGTCAAAGAAGTGCAGGAGACTGATGCTGTCCAGTGTAGCAAGTGATTTATTCACCATTTTGTGGCCCAACAATATTTACAAAGAAACAAATAAGAAACTCAACTCTATAATTAACTCAGTTCAAATAAACATAACTGACCTTAAATCAACAGAAATTAAGGTCAAACTGCACACAGCTACACTGACCTGAACCTTTTCCAAAACACCTGAGTTCATCTGCTTAAATAGTCCCCTTAATCAAACAAGTTCTCCTCTGGACTATTCCATTCAGTAGGTAGGTAAGATGAACATGATTATATTCAATGCTCTACTACTCCTCTTGACTGGCAACATAAACTCTGTGGTGTAATCAATACATATCACAACAATACATCTATTTCTTTATAAACCCTCTAAAATCAGCTTTATTAAATTATAAGAGTTCTTCCCCTTCTGCACTTGGTCTCTTCCTGTGACCTCAAATGAACCCAGAAGGTATAAAGCAGGAAGTAAAACTACATTTCCTCCTTTTGCTTCTGGAAGACAGGTAGGTAAGGTAAGTTCTAAACAATACAAATTAACAGTTGAAATAAAGAACATGTTAACTTAACAAACTTGTAGGAATTGATTTAAACCAAGATGTTATATTATATAATCTGTAAAAGTGCAGAACAAACAAACCCGGGATAGTAGATGTTTGCCTATTGCTGATTACATGTGAAATATGGTTAAATCAAAACAAGAATGTTAACTAAGAATGTAGACAAATGGTCTTCTCACCCACTTTGTCACAGGAGGTAACACCTCAAATCCGATGAAACACCTGGCGACGTATAGCATTTTTTTTAAAAGCTGAGAAATGCGCCGTATTTGATAGCTTGCTGCGAGACCTCACACCGAGCACATCTACTGCGGGTGTTGTGCCTGTTATCGACCCGGAGTTAGCAACATCCCCCAAGAACCCGAAGAGGAGAGTCCTGGCCCCTAGCCCTGCCAGTGTAGCAGAAATGATGAGGATGATGATGCAGCAGCAGCCGTTCTTCTCTGCGTGAGTAGCTTAATGTTGTTCGTGTGTAATTCACGTTGAGTAGGCTAACCACGTTATTACATTAATGCACGTAAGGTGAACTAGCAAACATCATCATAGCTACATGCGGATGTCTTCTTGTTTGATGGCAGATACTCCCTTCACCCTGGTCAAAAAGGCTAAAATGACCAAAGGAAAAGTGGAAAACAGCTAAACATGAGAGGTTTTTGGACAAAGTTTGTGTTTTTTCCATTGTTTAAGCACTGCTTCCAGCCAAGAATCATGCCATATATGCCCCATAGCTGCAGAAAAGGCTAACATTGTTATCTTTTTACAAAAAAAAAACAGCTAAACATGAGAGGTTTTTGAACAAAGTTTGTGTTCTCCATTCTTTAAGCACCGGTTCGAGCACCGTTTAAGCACCGGCACCGTTTCAAAAGTACCGGTTTGGTACTGGTATCAGATAAAACCTAAACGATACCCATCCCTACTCAAATGTAGTCAAATTAGCAATTTTCTAGACTTTTAATGACATTATTAGAGAAAGGGTTATGTTAATTTCCCCAAAAAAAAATCTTTTTATGTGTGCTATATTGTCTGTGTACAGTTAAATAACCTCATGTACTGTAAATTGATTATTAAACAATATTTTTGTATCGTCAGTTCTAATGCAGGAAAAAAAAATCAGAGAAAAAGGCTTAAATACAGGCAAATGGATCTTAGAGAAATAAAAAGCTGAGATAAAAAGAGAGGCCCTTTAGTGTAACAGAATCCACTTAATTTCAATTGGAGCTGAGAGTGATAAACAATCTGAATAATGTTCCTGAAGTGGTCTAATATCTTTAGGACACCGAGAGCTGGAGGATGGAGGGCAAGATGGGTGAAGAGGATTGTTAATTTCATCAAAATGGTGGCTGAAGGAGTGGAGGAGTGGAGATTCAGCCCACAGGGAGGAAAAAAAAAGCCTCTCCCTCCTCCTTCATCCTGTTACATATTACACTGCCTCCCATTGCTCAGCCTAATGTTTAAACTCAATTATTCCTCCCACTGTTAGACAAACAGCCGCATCAGCTGGGGAGAGTGTTCACACTGTCCCTGGGTATATTGTAGCACTGCGTTGCTATTTGAAGCCAATATTAGCCTTTTATTAAATCTGGTCCAGTCAGTGTCACATGATGGATTTGATGCCAAGTGTTAGGTTATGTAAATGAAAAATGAAAAACAAGGCCACTGATTACCTAAGCTAACACGACGGGTGATTTGAATCACACGTGAAGAGATTTATGCAGATACTTGAAGTGTTTTAGCAGGCTTTGTTAGGACCGGAGGATTGGTGCAGCCTGAAGACACAGCTCTCCTCCTTCCACTATTGATTCCACATTCCAACAGAAGCTTTGGATAAAGAAGGAAAGAATATAATCAAAAACACAAACTCAAAATGATTCGGATGACTTCCATTTGGAGGTTTTATGTTCAGTACAGGGTGACCTACTCAGTTTTTGCTCAGTTAGACCTGCATCGACCCCGTTTTAGTCCCATTCAGTGTTATTCACATCACCTGTCAGTGGATAAAGTAAGTTGACTTAAGACGATCATTTAAATTTAATGGATGAAGCCGGCCACTTACGCAGGAGAGATGGCACGCTGACAAATGATTTCCAGTCAGCAAGCATCCATCAGAAAATGCTCAAATGAGCAGTTTCACATGGAGTGACAGTGACTGTGAAGTTTTAGCTCTGGATGTGGTGCTGGAGGTAAATGTTTATTCAGACGTCATTCAAGTGTTTTGTGTGACAATCTCTCTTTTTTTCAATTTGCAATCATCCATTTTCCACAGAAAGGCTGAATTCAGACATACAGTGGATGCAGTCATTGTATTTTAGCCATCTGTTCTCCAGTGATCTACTGTGAAAGTCCATTATCCTCAGATACCAGGCCCACGGAGAAAATTATGATAAGTCAGGCATTTTCATGTCCCTTTGTCTCCCATCAATTATCCACTTATCTATTTAGTCATATTTTTTGCAATAAAAACTACAGACATAAAAAAGAAGCACATTTTTACCCAAATTTACAATTTTTTGTTTCTTTATAACCAACTAGAAATAACTGTGGGTCTAGAGCACAGATGTCAAACTCCAGGCCTCGAGGGTCGGTGTCCTGCAGGTTTTAGATGTCCGTGATCCATCACAGCTGATCTAAATGGCTAAATTACCTCCTCAACATGTCTTGAAGTTCTCCAGAAGCCTGGTAATGAACTCATCATTTGTTTCAGGAGTGCTGATCCAGGTTGAGATCTAAAACTTGCAGGACACCGACCCTCGAGGACTGGAGTTCGACACCCCTGGTCTACAGGAAAGTATTCTGAAATAATCCTTACATGTCACATTGACCTCATCCCAAAATATTTTACATCTTTGTTCCAAGCACAGTGAAACAGCCTTTCTGTAGCTTCAGTGAATTAAATACATATGAGATTTGTCATAGAGCTTGACTTATGACACCCTAAGTTTAGCAGTAGCATCTGCTTTTCCCTGACTGTATGACTCATATTATCATGAATCACAGAATCTGTGGACTCAAACACAGACCCACAGACTAAGAAAAGTTCAGAGTATTTATTACAAACACGTGGGCTGTAAAGCACCAAGATCAAGTCCAGCAAGAGGAAAACCAAAAGAGACTAGAAAAAGTTGCATTTCCTGGGAAAATGTTGGGTGAATGCCATGTAGCAGAAATCATGTGCCGAATACGCTTAACTGTCTGCTGGAGATGGCTTTATGTGGAAGGGAGCATGAGCGGAGAAGACGTGCAGCCACAGATAGGATTCGAACCTGAACCGCCTGCTCTCAGGGCGCCTGCTCATCCCAGCGAGAAATATGACAAGAGAAAAAATGGCTTCAATCCCAGAGTTTGAACTCTAAGAGAAGGACAGATTTCCTATCCTGAAACAAACGTAATTCACAGGAAAATGGTAAACGATATCAAAAACATTCTTTCACCCAAGCGTCAGGAGTGTCTGAAGATATATTGGCACAAGGCTCATGTGTCTGGAGTCCACGGTTTAGCAGATATGATGAGATGAAATGTAAAAAAAAAAATCGTAAGATTTTAAAAAGTATAAAAGTTATGATCACCAGAAGATTATAGCTGGCATTAGCAGAAATAGCTTCAGATGTAATAGTCTAAAATTTGAGTGGTAAAAATAGCACAAAAGCTGTGGGAGTAGTTAAGCAGCAAAGAATAAAGAAACAGGAACTCAATAGGCTGAATGCGTACGGCCTTCACCCAATAACAAGGTGAGTACAATGAGTAGCTGAATAATGAATGGATGAACTGGTCCTTAAATAAAAGAGCTTGATGGGGAACTGGGAAACAGGTGTGTCCAGCAGAAGGCTCTTTCAGGAGCAAAATGACTCAGCCATCTGAGAAATAGCCAGAGCCAGTGCAAGAAGAGGGAGGAAAGGGCGAGGCTAGATATTGCCAGGCTGAGTCACAGCTCCTCGTATAATGTTTGACAACCAAACTGTTTTTTTACTTTCTTTTTACCAAGTCAGAGTGTAAATAGAAAGGAAGTAGCAGAAGATAATTTTAGACCACAAGATTTCATGTGTGCCCAGTGAGGAATATAATCTGGAGAGAATTAAAACATGAACCTTTTTTCACATAAATGCCACAATTAAGATGGTTTCTGACTGATCTGCTGTTTGATGGATTACTGTAGGGGGCAGAGGAATGAAAAAAGATGAAGTAGTCTTTGTGACATTTTAATTTTGAAAATATTGATTCTACCAATTATTAAAATGAGCAGAAGGAACCATCTATCAAGTAAATGGCTGATTTCATCAATCAGGCTCTATAATTATCATTTTATCTTTGGATCAATTTCCCAAATACGGGAATGATTTTACCACACTACCCTGAAACACTTTGTCAGGTCCCTTCTGTCATCTTCACTCAGAGAAAATATCACTGACTCAGTTTTGTTCACTGTATGTGAAAAGTAATAAAACTGGAACTGATTTCAAAATTAAAATTGCCCACAGTGATAGTTTATGTTTAGTCTGTGCTGCTGGTATTCTATAAAATTGTGTTTGATTCCACAGCCGCTGCGCGAGGTTCACTCGGTGATGTGAACAGCAGTGGGGAGAGCGGACGACCTCGGGGACAGTTATTAGTTGTGAAGTATTCTTGTTCATTAAAAATTCTGCTCTTGGCCTTTTATGTTTTAAATGAATCCATTTCCTGCATTTTTTCCCCAAATCCAAACATTTCCAACACATTAAACAAACATGGTCAAGTAACCCTATCAAAAGCATTTAAAGACACACATGCTGCATCTGAATGTTCCTGACTGTATTTGGTGCTTCCGTCTCCCACAGACAAATCCATTCTGAGCTTTAACAACAACTCCTGCTATTATATTTTGGATTTGTTTTGCTAAAGTTTCACATTTTTGTATTCTAAGGTTGAAAGTCAACAAGCTTACTGACCTCATATTATCTAATTTGTCGGAAGGTAATTTCTGAGTAATGCACTTATCTCTCTCGTCTAATACATCCTGATTTTCAGGATGTTGCTGTGTTTTTTTGTCATGCAACAGTAGCGTGAATAATTTAGCAGTCATGAAATTTTCAGCCTCCTCTTCTTCGGTGGTAACAAGAAAAGCCACTCTGAGCCCAGGATGCAAAGTCACTATTTATTCATGAGGAGATGCCACACAGCCAAGGAACACAGTGGGATTTGCAACTGGTCAGGAGAACGCGGCCTGGCTTCACCCATTCACGGTGCTAAGCAGCTGAGCATCGTGTATAGATGTTATTATCAGCAAAGTTAAAGCTGTGCAGCCTGCTGACTCCCAGTTGCAGGCTGCTGAGTGATTGGGAGTCAAGCAGGGATTATTGAGGTTTCCCACAGGAATACAAGCAGCTATTTCAAGGGAACAAAAAAACAGAGACTGAATTTAGTTAATTCTTTCTAGAAAAATGTAGCCTTCCATTATGTCTGTTGGAGGTATTCTCTGGGGGAAACAGACAGTGTCAGAGCATGATATTTCCATTTCTGCTCATTGTGAAGCCTTCGATAAATAAGCCATCGCTCTACTGTCAGCTCACTGTTGCTTATTCTGGCCTCCCATCCAAAATGACCACTTTACATCTCATAGGGTTGAAAGCAGTTAGCCAAGTGGCTGTCATCTTTCTGAGACTTCTGACAGCTTAAAACTCACTTAGCAACTCATAATCTGATTCAAAACAAAAAACTGTCACATATTTTGAATGTCCCCATGAATGCCCACAAACAAATCTATAATACTGTCTGTGTGTAAAAAGAGACAGATTAACGACTGAGGCCGCAGGGTCAGCTGAATACGATTTAAGAAACCAAACACAAAGCTGAGCAGAGATGGGGTAGTGATAAGGTAACGCTGGCAGTTCACCGCCTGAGAAGATTTTAACACTCGGGGAGAGTCGCTGTTTATTTGGCCCAACATTAGTGTTTGGCTGACTTGCATCAGGCAGAAAAAGATTGTTTATCTATCAAATGCAGATGATTCACTACGTGTGCTCACTGCATATGAGCCTTGCATGCTTTTGGGCCTGTAACTCATTTCACAGCGTGTCAGAGCAGTAAAATAAAAGGTTTTACTATTAACAGGAATTCTGCTCTATTCAATTTCACCAACAGACAGTTTAACCTTGAGCCGTCATGAACAAGTCCAGTACCATCATGAATTATTCAAGGCCCCTTTTAAAGGCAGCACCTTGACTTTTGAGGTGTTGAGTACAAAATACAGTCATCAAAAAGAAAGTTTTGACAGCGTTCTATACAGTCCTGTGAAAAACTAAAAGTACAATCCTGAGTTACTGTGTGTGTTCTCCTGCTCGGTCTCCCAGCATCCCTGCCCACTCCCTACTGTTCTGTCATAATAAAATGTTCAATAAAGAGCGGCCCAGAATGGCTGCAAAAGAATCAAGGTGCTAGACTGCTCAGTCAAAGTCTAGACTGAAATGCTGAGGCAGGAGTTTAAGAGAGCTGTCCATAAATAAATGTCCACAAACCACAGAAAAGTGGGCCAAACCTGATGATGTCATATAGAAAACAATTACTCCAAGTTATTGTTGCATAAGGTGTCATGAACCAGAGGTTGGGCCCAAGGAAAGGACACAAATACAGACACCAAACACACGCGGAGTAACTATTGTTACACCCCAGTTTATTTACAAGGATATTTATTTAGGAATAACAGAATACAGAGCGGACAGAGCCTTCAGACACGGAGGTTTGGTGACTGGGATGGAAAGGGAGTGTCCTAGTAAATCAGGTTGCAGGAGCTGTCATAGAAAAGGCCTCAGAGGAACAGGAGGGATTCTGTAACAGACGGAGAGGTGGTTATTGTATGGCTGAGAGGCAGGAACTTGACAATCGTGAGCAGGTGAATGATTCTCCTTACTTTACAGGTCCGAGTTAGTAAGCACTGAGGAGGGGAGGTCCGTGGAAGTTTCCTTGGGAGCCCTGAGGTGTAATGAGAAGGTCGGAGGGCAGACAGACAGGGAGATTGAACCAGGGAATGCAACACCTCTAAACACAGAGAGTTACACAAGGAATAGAAGCAACTATGAGTCTCAGAGGGTCACTCTAGTTACTGCTGTAGTCAGCATAACTAACTGTGAGGAATGGCAGGTTGCACAGGTTTAAGTAGCTCTCCCGCTGATTGTTTGCAGATGGAATACAGGTGAGGTGCTGGAGGTCCCAAAACGGGAGGATCCGCAGCCACAGATGGAAAACCTCCAGACGCTCCCACGGACCGTGACAAAAAGGTGGTTTCACAGGACTCCAAACAGTTTGGTGTTTCTATTTTGATACCCACACAACAAATGCCCTCCATATAATACTACTAAAAGAAGACAAATAACAATAAACTGAAACAAGTGAACCCTCTCTGGAAACTAAATGAAATTAAAGTGATATAAAAACTTTTAAAAGTATAAATAAAATAAAATAAAACATAATTACAAAACATAAAATTGTGACAATTGTGTTTATAATCGTATTTGTTATATAACTAAATGTTAATCAAAGGTTCATTTAAATGAACTGGTACTTTGTTTTCTTCCATTTTTACTACAAGTCACATTCATCCTTTCACACACATTCGTACCGTGCTTTGTTCTAGGCTTTTATGCTCTTTTTCTAACTCCCATGCACACATAGTGGGGACATCAGGAGTAAGTATCTTGCTATAAGCTGGTTCTGCAGTGCAGCAGGTGGATGGAGGCACAATAGTTGAAAGCTGGTGTCACCAACTCAAAGTCCCCAAACTTCATCAGCGATTTTCTTTGTGTCGTTGATCATATACAAAATTATACTGTTCACCCTTTTACATACACATCCTTGGTGTTGCATTATGATTGTATTTTTTTTTTACCTTTGTTTGGGTTCATCTCTTGTTTGTCTTTAAAATAAATTAGTTATCTATTGGCCTTCATCCTGTGTCTCAGACTCTTTTGTCATAGGCAAGTCGTGACTGTAGTTAATCAATATTTAATTAAAAACTTAATTTCAAGTCAGTTTTAATCTGGCATAAGTAGTGGCTGGTCTTTTTTTTTTTTAATTGGGTGGGGTTATAAGCAGTGCAGGATGAGCAGCGTGGTTAAGCTGGTCTGTCTCTATCAGCTGAATCACAAAGCAAACAATCGCTTTCCAACAGCTCGAATATGGAATCGATTTTTCCAGAGCGAGGATCCTCTAGAAATAAGACCTACGCAGTAGATATCATTTCAAACTTTATTATTTTATGGTGCCACTAAATAGTTTAGTTTAGTTCAGCATTTATTGCCTAAGCTAGGTTGCAATGACCATTCTTATTTGAGCCTTTAAAAATGGAAATATATATAATATACACATTAAAACAGGTGAATCAAGCACAACAGACTACTAAGTCTAATAAAATACCATAAGAAAACAGTAAATTATTCATGGCTGCGTGACTGTGTAATATTTAGAAGCTGTTGCAGTTTGAGTTTAAAAGGATTCCGTACCTTAATACTCGGCACGGAGATGCTGTTTCCCCAAATAAAGATTTCTGAAGAGCCAAACTTGCAATTTCCAGTTGATGCACTGTGTGTTACTGAACTCAGAGCTCTTGGAGGAACCACAAGGTCACCGAGCACCTGCTGAGCCTAATTATGCAAACATTTATGCATTAATTTTAGATTAATGAATATGATAAAGTCATCAAAACTTTTCAGGTTTACTTTCTTGAGCACATTGCAGGGGTCCAAAGTTTTAATTGCCCAATTACATATCATCTTAAGGGACATAAGTGCTCTGGATGTTTCTTGTGACCATGAGGTTACTCACGTCTCTTCTCCCAAACTAGTTTACAGAAGAGGGGTTGTGGTTTGAGCCATTTTACCATAACCGAGGGTTTGAGAATCTGTCTAGGTGAATGTCCGCTTTCAAGGCAACAAGTCATCACCAGAAGAAAAATGACAAACACGGGCAGGTGCGGAGTCATATTCATCTGACAAGAAGCGCGGGCAACAATTCTAAAGAAACAAACAAAATGTAGATAGTGCAGACTAAAAGTGTGACAAATTCTTTCAGCTGAAAGTCTGTCGGTGTAGCGAGGACGCCTACCATGTGTGCTGAACCTACTGTCAGGGTCCATGGTCGGATACATACGAGCATAAGACTGTGGAAAAGTAACTTACAGCAAAGTGAGCATTCTTTAAAAATAATACAGTAACTTATCAATATTTATTTATCACTAAACAAAATCAAATCACGAGTTGGTGTGGGAATCTCGTGCAATGATGGGAATTGATAAGAACTGAGGAATTCCGATTCCTTATCAATTCCCTTATAGATTCTCATTGGCTCCACTTTGAGAGTCACCACCTTCTCTAAGCAGCATATCAAAGACATTACAGTCACGCAAAATAATGACATGCTGAGAGGTCAAATGTTTTTGCACGTTGGAGGTATTTCCCCTCTTTGTTGTGGTCGATGTTGGTGTCATTACTCAAAAAACAATTATTGCACATATTACGCAGAACACTTTTCTTAAAAGTAATGCAGTACGTTACGTTACACCCAGGAGAAAGACATTTGTTATACTACTCGTTACGTTATTCTCATTTTACTCTGTAAAATAATCTGAAACACACTGTCTCATTATTAACAATGCAAACCTGAGGTTACAGTCCCACACACCAACACAAATCCCGATCCTAATGAGGACACATGCGATTTTTGTCTTAGTATTTAGGTATGAACACAAAGCAGACAGCACAAGTCAAAGATGAAAACCAGCCCAGAGAGACTTTAAAGTGATTCTACTGTAGAAACATGAACAGGTAGAAACGGAGACTGCAGCCTGACTGCTCCTCAGTTTGTTACTCAGGAGCAGTAACAAACTGAAATCAGCTGATCATAGCGAGAGCGCAAGAACAACTAACTGGGATCGATAGGTTCTCGATCCCCATCCATATCCCTGGCCCCTCACTAGACTTACAAAGAATTTGGAGAATCTTAGAGAAGTTGGATGTAGGTGACTTTCCTCTTTCTGTAATCCTGAACCGATGCCATCATGTACAGAGCAGGACCATGTGTGGGCCAAAAACTACCTGTTGTCCTTTTTCTTCTTGTGTCTGGTAGTTTTTAGTTATTTGAGCTCATTACCCTGCAATATTCATTTGGGGAGGTATGATGCTTCCTGTAGAGTAATTAATGCAGGCTCTATTGCTTTATTGCATTACGTGCTTTTCATGTATGGTGTCAGAAAATGCATTCTGTGTAACTATATGATGCACAAGACAGCTGGTTTTAATGTTCGAAATGTGATTTTTTTCTTTCTATCACTCTGTGGTGTGAAATTAAGTAGATTGATTGGACCCCTCACATGCATCATTAAGGGAGATAATTAATGAGAGTGCAACATCCCTCAACTAACCTTGTCTAAGAGTAACGGTGAGAATAAGTACTGGACATATGCTGTACAACTCAAGGTGAAGAAATAAAGCTGGTGAAAATCAATAGGACAGGGGAAAGTGTACGTGTCATAATGTGGAAAATCTCTTTAAAGGTGGTTTGTTGGTCCCCAGCAGCACCCACTGAGGATGTAACATCAAGCTGGAAACCAAAGGGCCAAAAGCTGGCAACTTGAGACTGATTCCAAGAGTGAGAAGTTCCTCATAAACTCCAGAGTTAAAATGTCCAACTTCAGCTAACATGTTTACTGCCATGTTTACACACAACAAACTGTTTGGAGGCAGATCCAGAGGCAAATGTTCACAGTATCATTACCAAAAGAGTTTAATATTAAAGACAGAAGGTTTTAGCAAGGGGAGCACTCTTTGAGAGGAAGGGAGAGCGAGCAGTGGGGAGATGATGGAGAGTGGGCAGGCAGGTGGGTATTATAACTTCAGAGTGGGAATCCAGAGAGCAGAGGGTCCACACCAACAGAGGTAATCCAGCCAACGCACCACAGAGAGTGAGCGAAGCGAGGAGAAGGGGGAATGAGAAAGATAATGTGCCAGAGTAAACTCAGAACTAACGCCTGATGAAGTAGCTGTAGCAATCAGCCGAATAATGGGCGAATGGACCACTCCTCAAATACACAGGAGGCTCGATCAGGAAATGGCATACAGGTGCTCAGCAGGAGACCACACCTCCAGGCGGGCGTCACTGGAGCACAAAAACTCGCCCATCTGAGAAGAGGGAGAGGGAGAGAGTGCAAGAAGCAGAGAGGGAAGGAAGGAGGAGGGCTGGATACCGGCATGGCTGTGACAACTGCTTCTGATGGTAAAATCAGCCTAAATAACAACTCTGTCAGGTGATTTATTTTTTTAAATTAATGTATTAAACAGATCAGATGACTTTTTGTACTGAATAGGTACAAGAATGGTCACATAACAGGGACATGGCTGGTAAACTATGTTAGTAGAGCATTTAGAAACTGATAAGTCAAGTATTGTTCTCAAGAAACACTATTCAAGTGGGCTCTTCATATTCACACCAAAAAGTGGAAGCACTGTGGTATGATGATAATAGTGCAAACAGCAATCATAAGGTTGAGGCGGTTGTTTAGAAATACTGTGTCCAAAGTGTCTGACTTCAAGATTTAAGATGATGTTTCCATCTCTGCCTAAGCAACTGGAGGTTTTTACTCTCATAGTTGGAGAGATCCGAGATGTATTGTCTCTTTGTAATGTAAGAGTTTTTCTGGTTGTTTTATTCCAACATGCATTATTTTATTAGAAAAAACACCGTCTTTTTTGAAATGCATTAGAGTGAGGAATGGTTTCAGTGGCTGGTGGTTGGCATTCAATACAAGCATATAATACTGTCCAAAAGTCTTGAGTCACTTCTCATTTTTTCTTTTTTCTTTTTTAAATGACAGACATTATTCTAATTTTAGTTGTCCAGGCTTTTTGAAATTCTTTAGAGTTGGTTTCTTTGGACATTCGTTGGTGCTTTTTCACAGATTTTCAGTCTAGTCCTTGTACCTGAGCATTTACAGAGAAATATTGACTTTGTTTGTTAACCACCTAATTCTGATCTGTGAATCGTTCAAGGATAAAAAGGCGCTTAACCCAGAGTATGAACTACTGTTGTCACTACACAAAACTAAAAACTAAAAAGGAACCAGTTTTAAATTGTATCTTTTGGCACTTTGTTACCAGCAGCACAAGGTGTTCAACCCCCACTGCTTGGTAGGTGACCCGTTGTAGTTCTTGAGCTACCACTACCCAGAGCTATAAGGTTGTTGGTTCATCATTGGATGCCAAGTCAGTATATTGTCACTATTTCATTTCTTGAAAGAGAAATAAAGCCAGGTGCAATAACATTCAACCAGCACAGTGAATTCAGCATTGCAGCAATAATTTAACTGGTAAAGATGAAGATTAAAAAGCTCTTTTAGCAAAACACTAAAAGTTAACAAACCTTGCAAAATGTGAAATGCATAGAAATGTCTCAGTGCTGTGCTAGGTTCAAAAGGACAGATAAGCCCAACAAATAACATCAGAGGTCTGCACAGCACGGGCTGCTGTAAATACACTTCTTCCCTAAATTGTCTGCATATGTTGCACATTCACTCCTGCTATGGGGTTAGATTTATCACATAGTATTTTATTCTAACTACCCTGTACTCAGACACTTGTCCATCTGTTTGAACATTTAGGACCAGATTTGCGAGCGTGTTGCTCCACTGCACACTGGGTTTCAAAAAAGAGAGAGATCACAGTGACAAGATCATGTGTAAGAGGTGCCAGACTCAGAGATTCTTTCTGGGAGTTCCTTTTTCAAGGCACAAAATTTATGGAGGAGAATATTTCAATCAAGTGTGCAATCTGATTGACGAACATTTGCGACGCAGAATAAATTCTTAATCGCATTGAAATTTCACGCAGAAAAAAGGCATGTCTTATTTTTTTGCGCTTTATATGGCGCCAGTTACAGTATCGCTGCATGGATGAGGCATCACAGAGATTTAAGAGCAAACAGACACTTGTGTCAATTTATTTGGATTGTCAGACCAAGAGGTGATAAAAATAAACAGATTACCGAGCCACCTAATTCTAAATTTGCTCAGTGTATTTAGAGATGAGCTAGAACCTCCAACTAAAATGAGTTTCAGAGCCTGGGCTGTGGGGTTAAAAGTAAAATGGAAAGAAAGGCCAAATGATGCTGCTGACTTGGACCCTGTCCTGAAAATAGTCAGACCTTGGATGGACGTCAGGCAGCCCATTTCTCCTTTTTTCTTTTGCATTGGTTTGATAGTTTGAAGATGCTGTTTGCAATTAAATAAATAAATAAATAAACTTAACATATTTCCCTTAATAAAATGAACCCATTGTAATTTCAGGACCACGGACAGCACACATGGTTTTTAGTATGCTTCATAACTGTGGTGCTACTTGGATTTATGGTGGTATTCATACACTCGTAGTTTGCGACCTTAGGCAAAATCGCGCTGCTCTTGTAAGACTGAGTATGTCATATTGAAATGATCTGACTACACCAGTATTTTGTACTTTTGTAAGTCACCTGTAAAACTCACCACATCGATCAGCACTATTTGTGCATTGAGCGTTTAGCAAATGTGGCCCTGAGAATGATACTCAATCAGTTTATTAGGTCTTGCACTGATTCACGGGTAAAGCAGTGTCCACCACAGAGAGTTAACGGTCCATTTTTAGAAACTTTGGTGGGGTGTGAGTGCCGACAGTGGAATAAGTCACAGGTTGATCAGCCTGGAGAATGTGGTTTGTGTCACATTTGTACTTTTGTGGTTTCTGTTTTCTTTTATTTGCCACTTGCTGAGTTGTTTCAGTCACTCTGTTTGGTTAGGTTCAGGAAAAAGGTGTGTGATTTAAAATGTGTTCTTTCACAACAACAACCATTTTATGGTCAAAGCCTTATTTTGTGCATTTGGAATAAGAATGGCATGCTATTCTTTTTGAAAAAGAATCCTCATCTTTCTGCGTGATTCAGATATTTCAAATCCCATCAGCCATTACAGACATCTGTGATGTGGCTGTAGATCCCTGACTAAGTCTTTTCAAAATGTCCTGTAGTCTTCTCTCTCATTTTAATCTTGTCTTTAATGTATTTCGCTGTGATAAGGGTTGAAAGCCTCAGAGGCACCCGGGACTGTAAGATCCAGATATAGAGATGAGCTGGCATCTAGACCTGATAATACCACAGGAGATCCAGCCAACCAAGTTTCCTGTGACACCAGCTCGAACCGCAAATCGCCAACAGGACAGCCTCAGAGAGTCATTAAGTTCTGCCAGCTTCTGATAGCAAAATCAATCCAGAAGCAGGAACAGTCGCCACACATGTGGCGTGTGGAAGCCTACAATTTAGCTTTCAACTCGGAAAGAAAACATTTACTTCGTTCACGTGGGAGTAACCTGAAGTCTGTTATACTGTACTGACCTGTGCACTTATTAAATACAAAGTGAAGGAGTGGTATAGTTACGATGTAAAATGTAGCAAACATTTAGAATTCAGGACACATTTCAGACATATTGGTTTTAAATGTATGCAGTTAAAGTGTATCTGATGTGCAGCAGCAAATACAGTTAGAAGGAAAATCAATGTTAACTTACATTTTCTATTAACATGATTCTATGAACAGAATAATTATTGTTGGTTATATATTAAAAAAGGTCCCAGTGGTGTCCATCATGAGACATTGTTCCCTTTTCACTTTTTTATCCCAAACACAGTTGTTTGTTCAATTATTCATTTCACATTAATGTATTGTTCCAGCCTCTATGGGTCATGCTAACTCTCCACTCTCCAGGTCCGCTGTAGAGGTTTGAGGAAATGAGAAGTCACACAAAATAGTGGAAACAGGTGAAAAGTATGGGCAGAAATCTGTGCCATCAGAAACTGAATTTGAATAAGTTAAATTCAAATTTGAATTGTTCGGATTGAGTCTGAATTTTAACTTGAATAAATGCTTTTAAAAACTGAATATGAATGAGCCTAATTTGAAATTCAATGTTCATACAGTTTTCTACCCCACAGTTACAGCATGTCTGGCTACCTGTTCAGCATATGCAAAAATATGAGTTTAAGCATGTGATGACAAAGGCCTTCCATTATGGTGTTTGTCGTCACATGTCACAGACATCTGGATGATAATTTGGAATAAACAAGAAACTAAAAACTTGTTACTTCATCTTTTATCTTTATTATTATTATTATTGTTCTTATTTTACATTTTTCATTGTTAGGCATTAGATTTATTTGTAGTAGTCCTTTCCAGCTTCTTTCCCTCTTCCATGTTACTGTGTCAGCTTGTCAGCATCTACTTGGGGTTGGGAGTGGAACAGAAAGTAAGGAAATCCAAAGTGCCATTAAAACCAGGAGAGGTTCTTATATTTCAGAAGAAGGGATTAATTCAAAAGAAATGACCTCAATGCCATATTTTATTTAGGAACCCTAGAGAGCACTTTGCAAAATAACACATTCTTATAATTTCACCCTCAGATGAGCCAAGCTACGACTGTCAGGGAAGGTGATGTAGGTACAGAGCATGTGAGAGTGGTTAAGTTAATGTCTCTTGTCTAGATGAAGGCACAAGAGGGATCGATGGCAAGGCGTAGAGATTCAGTATCTTCAGTCTTCAGTGGACACCCCATTTCTGGCACAAAACACCTGTAAAAGATGGTCGATTTAGGAGGTGACCCGACAACTTCAGCCTGTCAAACATAGCAATGGAGCAGTATGTTTAAAAAACCCCAACTAATTAAGCATGCACTCAGTACCCTACGAATTATTATGGTATTTAAACACAGTGATAGTCACATATCATATCACTTCAAAAAGAGGTGATCCAGTAATGCTGCACTAATGAATTACACTAACTATTCACTTTAGCTAAAGTTATTAAGTTAGCTAAAGAGTTGGGATACTGTGTAAGACATAAATAAAGCTAAAACACAAAGGTTTGGACACCGTTTTGCATGTTTCTCTACTGTTTCTCTCTGCAAGCATACAGGGCTCTGAGAGGGTCCAAGATGACAACTTTGGAATTCTACTAGAAACAGTCGATCATATTTGTTTGTCAAAGCTGAATCCAGGGCAAACTACGCTAAATTAGCGTTTTTAGCTAACAGCTAAAGTTACTGTACGGCTATCATTTGTTAACACGACGCTTGTTCTTATACATGTAATACATTTATTACCAACCTGAGAGTTTCTTCACTTTCGGTCCGCTAGTAAAACGTAGTTCTATTAATCTGCGCTCGATTACTCTTGAACCTGAACCGGATGTAAGTCCCAAAAAACTGAATTTTGGAACTGAAACTGAATGGTGAGAAGTGAATCTGAAATTATTTGAGAGCTAAATTTTTAAAGGATAAAATACAGTTTCAAAGCAAATGAATTCATTTTCAAAATATAAAATTCAATTTCAATTTAGTGATGATCATTTTCAAACCAATAAATTGAATTTCAAATTAGGCTAATTCATATTCAGTTTGTAAAAGCATTTATTCAAGTTACAATTCAGATTCAATCCGAGCAATTCAAATTCAAATTTAACTTATTCAAATTCAGTTTCTGGTGGCACAGATTTCTGCCCATAGAAAAAACTTATTGACTGGCATGATGAAATTCTGCTACTCTTGTAGACTCTTAGACAAGTTACTGTTACAAGCAGATACTATCTGTGCTTATCTTTAGTCAGATTGAAAAAAAAAGCCTAAATGCAACTGATCTTTAGACACTGTTTGGTGGAAGCTCATTTTTGATGTCACATGCATCAAAAAATGTGTTCTGTCATAACTAGTGGTCCAAATTGCAATCAATGTACAGGATGTCCATTTAGTAAGGGCCTGGACTCCAACAGACACATCCACAGAGTAATCTTCTCTCAAGACTCTGTCCCTGTTCAACTCATTTAGTCTCCACTTCCAGGTTTGATGAAGATGAGAAAAGAAGGTAAAAGAAAAATAAAACAAAGCATCATGCTCGTTCTAAGCAATGATCGGGCGTCAACTAAAGGGCTTCCTTCCTCTTAAGTAGGAGACTGAGAGTTACCGACAGGTAAATTTGTTACTTCCAGGTATGCAGAATCCAAAGGCGGGAGAACAGAGAAGGACCCACTCCTGAAACACAGGGTTTGGTTTACACACACACCAACACTCAGACAGATGGACAGAGAGAGCAATAAAGAGAAAAGATAGAAAGGAGCAAGCCAGCACAGGAGGGCTGAAGGAGCATGACACTTTTACTCACTACCCACAGCTCATGAGTCCACCGGTAGCTCAACAAATGAGTACAGACATCATTCTGTTTGTCAGTGTCCTACTCCACTCTGCCCTGGTGAAGAAAAAACAATCACAGGGTTGAGTGATAAAATTATAAAAATTATTATTGTGAAACAATTTTAACTTTACGGAAATATGAAACATCACCAATACAAATTTCATAGGATTCATTCCCCCCATGTTTTGACAAACAACACAGAAGGCCAATGACAGTGAAAACTGTCATAACTTGTGCTGCGTGATTGACAGGTGAGGACCCAAATGCAAGTCTCCAGACTGTAGGAAGTGCGCAGCACTACAGCTTTATTGTTTAAACTCATAAGAGAGATTGTGACAAAGAACAAAAGGAGATGGAGATAATATACACACACACAAGATAACAAAGGAACAGGCAACAGGTGGAGAACACAGCTGAACAGAATCTAACGAATGAGACAGGAGAAGTAAAACTGAACGTGCAAGGACCTAACCAGGTAAAACAGGAAGTAACCCAGACAACCATGGAAGCAAGACACCGAGATGACCCAGATATGGGGACATGACAAAAATAAGAGAGGGGTAAACAACAGTTAGAGGAGACTGACTCACAAAAGAACGAAACAACAACAAGAACGAGACAAAGAAAACAGGAAGGGAAACTAGATGAGAAAAACATGAGTGGCATGAGTAAAAGAGGAAATGGTAAATGGCCTGTATTTATATAGCGCTTTTACTAGTCCCTAAGGACCCCAAAGCGCTTTACATATCCAGTCATCCACCCATTCACACACACATTCACACACTGGTGATGGCAAGCTACATTGTAGCCACAGCCACCCTGGGGCGCACTGACAGAGGCGAGGCTGCCGGACACTGGCGCCACCGGGCCCTCTGACCACCACCAGTAGGCAACGGGTGAAGTGTCTTGCCCAAGGACACAACGACCGAGACTGTCCAAGCCGGGGCTCGAACCGGCAACCTTCCGATTACAAGGCGAACTCCTAACTCTTGAGCCACGATCGCCCCACACAGGGAGGAATAAAACTAAGGCAACTGGGAACCAAGAACAAGACTAAATTCACTAAGTAGTACAAAAATAAGAAACAACATAAATACCAAGTAAACCAGGAATCTAACACTGCACTGAACCAGTTATGTGTTTGGGTGTTAGAGTGATGTCCATTTAGGCTGATACATACAGCATAAAAGTATCCAGCAGGAGTACAGGGTGCTAATATTTGGGCTACTGCAGCTGGTCACACCAGTTTGTTAGGAGTGTGAGTGAGATAAAAGGCAAGATTGAGAAGAGAAAGTGTGAAACAAAGCTCGAGACACCCTAAATGACTCAGTCCAGGGCTCAAAAATGAGGATGCTTCTGAAAAGAAGGTCAGAGAAATTTGCTAATGTGGAGACACTTAAAGTTTGACAAAGAAGCAGAGCAGCATACTCTCATCTTTCCACAAATAACCTAACTTTGTGACTAACTCCCTGGCCATAAACATTTCTCTAAGATTTCACTTTTCCAGCTAGACATGGAGGGCAGAGACAGCGAAACAGCAGCGTCATACGTAACTACTGCATCGCATTTATGGTCAAATCGCACATCTGATCCATAAATGAGTCTCACTACTGCTCCCTGCTGGATGCTGCTGCCCCTCCCTGGGTTGCAGGTACTTGTTGGCTCCGGGCATATGGATGGATGTTCTGGTGAGGTTGTTGACCTGCTCCCTTGGTGGCAATGGTCGGAGGGGGGTTGGACTGCTTCTGTTTCAGGTGGGGGGGCTCTGCCGGGTGCTTCTTGGGTGCCTGGGGCCTCTGGCGGGGTCGACCGGCCTTTGCCTCTGGTTCTCTACGACTTTCACCCTTGGGCCGTGGCGCCCCATCTCAGACCTCCCTCCTTCTCCTGCTGGGATGAACGTGCACATATCACAGAGATGTGTGGCCTCAGGTCTTCGGTACTCTTGATCGCTGCGAATGGCCCAGATCTCCTGGATCTATGTCTTTCTGCCTCTGGCTCCTGGGGACGGGCTTTATTGCAGCTTCCCACCATTATTTTCAAGCACATTTCGTGACAAAGACACATACATAGACACTCATGTAAACACGCACGCACACACACACACACCACAAGAAGACTGTGGCTGTATGTATCTGTGTATATGTATTTGCGCTCTATCTTTTTATATTTTCTCCTCTTTTCTATTCAGTTCAATTTTATTTTATTTATACAACACCAAATCATAACAACAGTCTCCTCAAGGAGCTTTATATTATAGATATTATAGATATACAGTATTGTAGGGTTCCTCCCCGCCTGTCAACTTAGACAGTGTCTTACTATACTACATTTCATTTATACTACATTTACATGTAAAAACTGAAATAAGGCAAATAGAAATTAATAAATAAACACATAAAAGTAACAGAGAAAATAAGAGGAGGAAATAAATGTTTGGGGGTTTGAATCTATACGAATAAAATGAGACAGTTTAGTGTGTTTGTTTTTTAATTTATCTTGTATTAATATCTGCTTCATTTATTTAAAAAAAACATGTTTTGTGTCCTGTAACACTTGAAGCTTTGAACTGGTCAGAAATAAGTTTTTGGTTTCTCATATAAACTTATATTATTTATTTGAAATGTGGTTGTAGTCCTATTATACATTTTATCATATTCAACTTTAGACAGAAAATATTTAAAATTTAAATCAAACTTAACCTACACTTCTTCACTAAAGAGTTGGGAGCTTGACAGAGAGAGGGATTTGATTTATATTAATATCGACTGATATGAAAAAAATATCATGATTTTTCGATATTGATTACACAGGGACACGTCAGCTCCATCAAATGAGGAAGCAACAGTCCCAACCCAGAGATGGCCCTCTGGGTCCTTACAGCTGAGATCCATAGCAGGGTTAAGTAGCTTATTCTCAGAAAGCATCATTTGATGAAACAAACAGCACCGACAGACATGCTGTCGTTTGGCTGTGCCTATAAATTCTGTCCATACAGTTATTGATAGAGTGGTATAAACATTTTCACAGATGTCTGTTATCCACAAAGGCCGAGACTGCTCCTTTCAACTGCACTGTTTTGCAGATGTTACTGACAAAAATCGGGGAAGCGGCCAATATACCAGGTTTCAGAAATCAAAATCCACTTTGTATCTGCACCAACTCTGCCAATTATAACCTGTGATGCTTGACTCTTTTCATTATGGGAAGAAGAAAAAAAATCCTGTGTATGACCAAATTTCCAAGGAGAAAGTCTTTCATGAAATGTCCCTCTTGTTCTAAGTTTAGAACTGTACCCAAGTTAAAGTACATGTTGTGTTACCAGCTTAACATGACAAGTACAGACTAAACCCAGCCTATTGGTCCAGAGGTTTTCTACTACAAATCAAACATTTCTACCATTCTTAGGCGTATTCATAATGTAATGAAATTTAGTGTTTGTTTTTCTGTCGTATTTCTCATGGTCTTCTTGGGCCTTGAAGATTAATTAAAATTTTAAATGGTGGAGCTGCTATGAGGCATCAAACTATTTAAAAAGTTATCTGAGAGGAAATAAGCGCCTGTTTGTGTGGGACAATGAGAGAGAGCTGTTGGTACTCATGTGTTCTAATACATCAAACATCAACAAACATACACTGTTTTCCTTTTACGGCGTTCGGGGCCAGATTGAGATGGTCCACAGGGTGGTTCAAGAATTCAGGCCATATTTCGCCCATGTCTGCTCTAAATATACACCGAGGGAGTGATATAGTTGCTAAGCAGCAGCAGCACACTGTACAATAGTTCTCATATTCCTGTGATGATAAGACTGTCAGTCTCTTTTCTACATGTTGAAATGTTGCCTCTGCAAATCAAAGTCAGAATTTATGAATTTAGATTACCTTCTATGACAAGATGGAGATCTTGAGGTGTGCATGTGTTCTCTAGACTTCAGCTGTGACTCACACAGTACATACATGACCTTGCCATGTTAATACATGAATTTTAAGCCCTTAGAGTTACTCATTAGCCAATAACACAGAATGTCCATCTGACGAGGTTTAACCCATATATGAAATATTTTATCATTATAACATGACTTTATGATCTGCCTGTTTGAAAACACCCACTTTAACCCAGGTTACTGTGAGAGGAGCTCCAAAAGTAAGCATTATTCCCAAAACTATTAGACAACATACAGTTCTGAAGTCTGCCATATTACAAATATTCTAGCATATAAATGAATCAAACAAATCTGATGACTGTATGTGACATTAATAGGTCCAAATGATCACATAATAAGCAGCAATTCTTGTTAATCTCTGAATTTCCAGATTAGCTGGTTGGAATTCCAGCTGGTGTGTCTGTGACTGCGACAGACACACTTCGACACCAGACTCACACAGATGTCTGCTTCCCCATACTGGACTCTTTCAGGGCGCACTGGCTGTTACATAATAACAGAATTTCCAAACAGTCTGACTAAACATATGATGCATACAGTACATGTAAACTTGCACACGTGTAAACACACACACACCTTTTCACAGGTTATTTCTGCTGCTGTGGAAGAAAAGACCGCTGGTGCCCTCTGGTGGTTACAAGGAAAGAGGAAGCCCTAGAGGTGATGGGGCTGTTTGATTTGGATGACTGCAGCTTTCAGCTCCCAGGCTCAGTCTCACAGTAATCACATGACCAACTTAAAAAAAGGAAACCTAAAACCAAAGGTTAATGAAGAAAGAAGGACACATTCTCATCCATACAAAAAAACCAATATTAATTTGAGTGAGACTAAAGGGAGTTTCTAATATAGCTGCACAGCAAACACAAATCACAAATGCTGCTTTCTGAGAGGATGCTGCAGGGAGGGAGGAAGCATATGTTTGAAGAAGTAGTCACTATAGACTCAGTTTATAACTGGAATTACCCTCATAATACGCTGAAGACCTGCTGAGGTTTTCACAGAGCTCGGAATCATAACATCATGGAATTGTCATTCTCATATGCATAACACATGCAAATGTCACGTGTTGTAAGCCTGTTGCTAAGCTAAACACCTGGGGCAGGTTGCTTGGCTGTAGCTACGTGGCAGTATAATTAGAATTGAAGGAATTCTTTATGCTTTTGTCTTAGGAAACCAGCTTGTGTGATTGTGGCTGGTTAAAACCTCTGACCGGTAACACAGGACAAAGAGAATTCAAGTTCCTGCATCTGCTGATGCATTAGAACACAAAGTATAAGGAGCTTGGAAAGAAAATCATTTGGACTTCTTTAAGCTTTCTTGAAGACGTGTCAGGTCTCATCCGAGAAGCTTCTTCAGTTGTAATTGGTGGAGAGTCCCAATGTTCACATTTTGAACAGAGAAGACGGATGGTTTGAAAGAGGAGTGAAAGAAGCCATCTATGTCCACTGTGAACGACCATCTCTGAACAGAGGGCAGGGCTTACAACACCAACTGTCTGCCATCTATAATCCAGTTTTGAGATCCCTACTCAGACGCCTTAACTCCCACTCACATCCTGGGCCATTTGACCTCAATAAATCACATGATAGGGTGGGGCTAGGTTTCACAGTGGGTTCACCCAAAACCTTGGCTGATTGTGACCCACACCCATTTTCACACATTGGCTCGTGTGATTAGGTAGAGGATCAATAGTGGATCCATGACCTTCTTGCGAACACTCCCATAGGGCTTAAAATCTTGGATTCTCCAACAATTGCTCTTAGAACTGAAGAAGCTTCTTGGATGAGAGGTGAAACGCCTTCAAGAAAAGATGCTTTTCTTTCCAAGCTCCTTAGCATACGATGACCTGGATGACTGAGAACCTTCACAGACACATCAGAACACAAAGTAATGAAATATTATACTTTAATAAAAGACAAATGACTTTTCTTATTAAGAGTCACAGTCCTAGAAGGACAACAAGAAGATGTAAGGATAATATCACAATGTAATATTAATGCCATGTTATGAGATGTAAAAATATGCCACGTGCATGAATATCGACTTGAAGCGAGTAATAAATCTTAACTTGTTTGATGTGTAGGTGCTCACCACAACATGTTTTGAGAAATACGGTAACTGGCTGCTAAAATTAAAGTGACCATTCTTAGCGATCATACGGATCTACTCCTCCCAATAAAATTCCCTACATCGCTGTTTAGCTTCTCTGCGTTTGGCTCTACGTGCTGCTGATCCACTCAGAGATCACTTGGGAGATCTCAGTGCTGTGGTCCGTCTTTGATTTTGGTTTTTCGTGAACAACAATATGATGACTACCCAAAATGCATTGCAATTGTTGAACTGTCGTTGTATGTAATGGACAGACACTTTTTTGTTGTTGTTGTTGTAATTAAGGGATCAGTTACCAGTGTCTCTACACAAATGGAAATATAGCATGGTAATGCTCTTCCGTTCCAAAACAGATGGGTATGACTTTATTTCTCATTATATTTTTTATGGTTATTTACATTCATTCAAACTTGAAACAACATATGAAGCGTCTGGTTAGAGAGGTAGCAGCCTATCATGTCTGTGTGAGCATCTGATAATTTGTCCATCTGTTCTTCTTCTGCCTTCATCAACTGTTTATCCAGTCAAACTTGACAGGTGTATTGCTGTTAACTTTGAGGTATTCTGGTCATTTCACATATGTTAAAGTTGACGTCTGTTCCCACTGATTCCCCCAGAGTGAGTGCTGCTTAACTGGCACAAATAAGTGCCAAACCCTTACCATACTCGTTTTTCTTCTTGGCAGCCTGCTGCTGCAGCTTCTGTCCGTTTTTTCTCTTTCTTTTCCTAGATAAAACTATTTTTTCTTCCTCTTTGTGTTTTATGCAATTGCGAAACAGTTATGTTTTGTGATGTAAAGTCAAGTTTTACAAGTTTTGGTTGGTTGGTTTTTCTTTGCATTACACTTTCGGCAATGAAGAATGTTCAGCTTCGCTTACAGTTCCACTGCCTAGAGACAGGCCAGTAATCCTTGGAGCGGGTACAAAGGGAACTATGTGTTTTCAGAGGTTTAGCAAGGTTTAGCAATCATCATGGGGGAATGTGAGGTGTTTGGATAATAATATAGATGACCTCTGACACTCACCAGCACCAGTGTTGGGAAAGTTACTTTAAATTAGTAACTTAGTTACATTACTAGTTACTTCTATCAAAAGTAACTCAGTTACTTCAAGTTACTCGTTACTTTCAAAGTAACTAGTTACTGGGGAAAGTAACTTTGGTTTTACTCACAATTCTCTTGTTAATGTGTTTCTTCCATAACTTTGCCAGTCTTCTAGCTTGCTTACTTGCCACAGTGCACTGTGCCACCTACCAATAGAAAGGAAAAGATAATGTGCACATTTCCACGAGAGAAATCCCACGCCTGGACCGTCATTGACTGCTGCCATGATTCTAGCCTACGTCACAGCGTCATGTGCGCCTTTTACATCCAACACAAAAACCGCAGTCGTGGTGCTTTCGATTGTACTCAGAACTCTGAAATTCTGCCTTCTGAATAGTAAGATGTAGGAAACAGACGACTGCAGATGAGCTGCATACAGGGCTGGACTGGGACAAAAAAAAATCAGCCCGGGCATTTTGACTAGAGACCGGCCCGCCATTATAGGAAAAATCATAAAGCCTTTGAATGAAAACAAACACTGTTGTGACAGTGATGTACACTGTTCTGATGGTATACAGTGGGGCAAAAAAGTATTTAGTCAGCCACCGATTGTGCAAGTTCCCCCACCTAAAATGATGACAGAGGTCAGTAATTTGCACCAGAGGTACACTTCAACTGTGAGAGACAGAATGTGAAAAAAATATCCATGAATCCACATGGTAGGATTTGTAAAGAATTTATTCGTAAATCAGGGTGGAAAATAAGTATTTGGTCAATAACAAAAATACAACTCAATACTTTGTAACATAACCTTTGTTGGCAATAACAGAGGTCAAACGTTTACTATAGGTCTTTACCAGGTTTGCACACACAGTAGCTGGTATTTTGGTCCTCCATGCAGATCTTCTCGAGAGCAGTGATGTTTTGGGGCTGTCGCTGAGCAACACGGACTTTCAACTCCCGCCACAGATTTTCTATGGGGTTGAGGTCTGGAGACTGGCTAGGCCACTCCAGGACTTTCAAATGCTTCTTACGGAGCCACTCCTTTGTTGCCCGGGCGGTGTGTTTTGGATCATTGTCATGTTGGAAGACCCAGCCTCGTTTCATCTTCAAAGTTCTCACTGATGGAAGGAGGTTTTGGCTTAAAATCTCACGATACATGGCCCCATTCATTTTGTCCTTAACATGGATCAGTCGTCCTGTCCCCTTGGCAGAAAAACAGCCCCATAGCATGATGTTTCCACCCCCATGCTTCACAGTAGGTATGGTGTTCTTGGGATGCAACTCAGTATTCTTCTTCCTCCAAACACGACGAGTTGAGTTTATACCAAAAAGTTCTACTTTGGTTTCATCTGACCACATGACATTCTCCCAATCCTCTGCTGTATCATCCATGTGCTCTCTGGCAAACTTCAGACGGGCCTGGACGTGCACTGGCTTCAGCAGCGGAACACGTCTGGCACTGCGGGATTTGATTCCCTGCCGTTGTAGTGTGTTACTGATGGTGACCTTTGTTACTTTGGTCCCAGCTCTCTGCAGGTCATTCACCAGGTCCCCCCGTGTGGTTCTGGGATCTTTGCTCACCGTTCTCATGATCATTTTGACCTCACGGGATGAGATCTTGCGTGGAGCCCCAGATCGAGGGAGATTATCAGTGGTCTTCTATGTCTTCCATTTTCTGATGATTGCTCCCACAGTTGATTTTTTCACACCAAGCTGCTTGCCTATTGTAGATTCACTCTTCCCAGTCTGGTGCAGGTCTACAATACTTTTCCTGGTGTCCTTCGAAAGCTCTTTGGTCTTGGCCATGGCGGAGTTTGGAGTCTGACTGTTTGAGGCTGTGGACAGGTGTCTTTTATACAGATGATGAGTTCAAACAGGTGCCATTCATACAGGTAACGAGTGGGGGACAGAAAAGCTTCTTACAGAAGACGTTACAGGTCTGTGAGAGCCAGAGATTTTCCTTGTTTGAGGTGACCAAATACTTATTTTCCACCCTAATTTACGAATAAATTCTTTACAAATCCTACCATGTGAATTCATGGATTTTTTTTTCACATTCTGTCTCTCACAGTTGAAGTGTACCTCTGGTGCAACTTACTGACCTCTGTCATCATTTTAAGTGGGGGAACTTGCACAATCGGTGGCTGACTAAATACTTTCTTGCCCCACTGTATATGCATCAATCTATCAATCGTTTGTTGTAAGATTCAGATAATTATTTATTAAAAGCGAGACATTTGAAATGAGAATAAGAAAGAATTTCTTTGTGACCCCCTCTCCCTGTTAATGCCCTACCTGCCCCCTGGCAACACTTTGCTAGATCCGCCCCTGCACAGTTACCAGCTGTCAGCTACTTAGAAAAGGATCCTGGTGTTAATTATCTCTCAGAAACAGTTCATAACTTCAACTCATTCATGTCACCTGAAAGGTAAACCTGTTTCTCCATCACCTGTTCAGCTCTGATGATCCAGTAAGGACATCTCCTGGTTTCATCTTCATGTTTCCCTCTCACCAGATAACCAAACCGACATCATGACCAGCAGCTTTACAGCTGTGGCTCCAGCAAACATCAGCTGATACTAGAAATTAATATTAAATAAATTCTAACAACAGCTGATCAAGCTTAAAAGTGCTGCTGTTGTTTAACGCGACATCGGCTGGTTTCCGCTTTCTGGCGCAAAGTGGGCGATAAACAAACAAGAGAGCTGATCAGCTGATCATTGATCAGTTTTCATGATTGAAGTAGAAACAGGAGAGGGAGGGGGGAGAATGAGAGAAGAAGAGGCAGCTGTGCAGCAAAGACACAGAATAACTCCAGCTTTGTGCCTTTTTCATTGTAGCTGAAGTCCGGGACAAACTGTTCCTTTTCACCTCAATAAGAAACGTGTAATATTTTCTCTGAATACCAGATGGGACGGTTGGCAACTCTAATAACTTATGAACAAAATAAAGTTTAACATCGTTAACTTCATAGCACCCACCCAGCTGTATAGAAACTCCGTCATGCTAGCTAGCACGCAGTACGGAAAAAGTCAGAATAATGAAAATAAACTCCACCTAAACTTGGTTCATATCTGACCCAGATAGACTGCAGGTCATAACTTCTTACCTGAAGTTCAGTTCACACTTGGACCGGCGGCCGCCTCGGGTCTCTTTTCCTTCTGCGTCCCCTTTCCTTCATCCACCTGCTGGCCTCCACCACTTGCTAATGTTACTGAATCTGTGGAAGCTCCGCGATGGCCACCACACGAAGTAACGAGTAACGAGCCTATTTAAATCCCAGTAACGACTAACGCGTTCCTGATTTTGGAATAGTAACTAGTTACCGTGCTCGTTACTACAATAATAACGTAGTTACTGTAACGCGTTACTTAATAACGCCTTAGTCCCAACACTGACCAGCACACAGTTGGTGTAGCCTAATATGGAGAAATGCAGAGGCTGCCACACTCACACTTTTGACCACAGAGTAGGCTAATCATACATGACTCAGGACTTTTCAGGAGGACAAAGATATTAATTTGAGCAGTAAGAAGGAATATGAAGAGACTGTCATTGAAAAGGGGTTTAATTCTGGACATGTTACTTTGAAATAACTAAACAGTGGTCTTAATAGTGAATAGCTGTTGGGATGAATTCATACTTCTTGGGAAAACAGGGAATTAGTCATCAGTGTTGCTGTCTTGAATCACCCCACGGTTTGGATTCATCCATCAGTGACACAGAGGTCATCCAAATGTTGGTGAATTGATGTGGATAACTAATGGATCCAGACAACCTTTGCATCATTTATTGGACATGCAGCTGAATAGTGAGATAGTGAATAGCTCTACTACCACAAGGACAAATACAGAAAATCTTTAGTATCTCATAGAACACTGTGTCGACAATATGAGATTTAATCTTTGTATTCATTTTTATTTTCTGTGTAATTTCACTTATTAGTGCAATATAATATAATAATATTAATATTATAGCTTTTTTAACCTAAAACTAATTTTATAACAAAGTCTTGACCCTTAAACTGACCTTTGAAAGGTAAAAATTAGAGGTGTTGTTTTACAAAATTGTATCATGTAGTAATTCTGGAGCTCTATAGCTTGACAGCCAAGATAAGCTGTATGCACAGTCATATTGTTGGTAGACCCACCCTAAAGCACATTTCATTATTCTTTTGGACAGTTATGGGGACACTCACTTTCAAAGTAAACATGTTGTATTGTAACACTTAAAGACTGTGATTGAGACTGTAAACTGCCAGGAAGGTGTTTATTGACACACTTCTATGTTGGCTTCACTGGAAGCTACGTCCATCTTTAATATTACAGTCAGTTGGGTTGACAGCTGTTCCTTATATTACACCATCTCACTGCACTCACTTCTCCTGCAGTAGTTTGGCAATGGCAGCCAGATTGACAATTAAAACCACCAGCTGTTCATCTCACCGACTTCTTCTTTTGCATAATGACAGTAGATGAAATGAGGCGTTATTTGACATTTTCTTTTGCTGACTAACTTGAAATTGTTATTAAAGTTCAAACTGGTTTATTAAATACCAACAGGTTCCTGATAAAGACTACAGTACAATCTGCTCAGTTACAGTGCGAATTAACTATAGAAGAAATATGAGTTTATTTATATAAAAAATATTATACACTATAAATATGGATGAAAAAGTTGCTAGCATAACATTAGAGAGGAAGCAATCTTAGCTAGCTTGCTTGGCATTGGCATTTAACCTACAGTAAGAGGAAAACTAGTTTTATTTGATTAACTTGATTAACCAAAACTGGGTCGAGCAATATCAGAAGGGTTCCTGGAGTGACCTTATAGGGAGCTGCCCTGTGTATCAGTTTATTGGACTGACTTAGGTTTGTGTCCAAACTAATGTTTGTTGCTAACAAAATTGAATCTGAAGGAAAAATAACACAAAACTGTTCTGAGTATAAAAACTCAGTTGGGCTCAGAAAATAAAAATATTTGTAATTTGAAAGATATTACTAGGAATCTACAAGAGAAAAAAAGTAACATTGTGGGAAGTCTCTGGGAACCCTTTCTATATCTTCTAACTCTATGATGCTTTTTAAAAGTAACAAATATTTTTAAATAGAAATAAGGGTAAATAAAGAAAGGAAATCACACACACACACACACACATAAATATCACATGTGAAAAGTAAATATAAACACATAAATAAAGCAAATCATATAAAACAACATAAAGCCGCTCTATCTGGGCTTTTCTCTGTGAGACGAGGCAGGACATGTAGGCAGCATAAAAGGGAAAAGGAACCAAAGCCAAAACAACAGCACATAAATAATTAGGAGTCCTGGTATGTTCTGGATTACCTAAATATAAATCACAGGTGGAGCAGGATATTGTGACAGGAAAGTGCCTGCTTTGAGTCCCAGGACAAACTGGGAATGTATATAGGGAAAGTGAATTAGAAAGGCTGTGTCCTTTATACATGCTGAGGTCATAAACCCATCCTCTGAATGAAAATGTCCAGTTATTGCTTACAAACTTCATATGAACACCGATTTGCTGTAGAAATACCGCAGGCAGAAACTTCTTAAACAGAAATTTGTTGAACTCCTAAAAATATTTTCCCTTAACGGCCTTTGTGAGAATAATAAGTACTGTCACAGTGGTGTATGTAGAGGTGGACCACCCAAGTGTAGGTGGAATTAAACAATTTTATTATGTTTGGTCAAAGTCCCAAAGTAGTGATCAAAGTAGTTTAGTGTTAAAGGTGCGGTATGAATATGTACCGTATTTTCACGACCATAAGGCGCACTTAAAAGTCTTAGATTTTCTTCAAAAAGTACGGCGCGCCCTATAGCGCAGTGCGCCCTTTGTGTTGTAAGGAGGACGTAGTAGAGAACACCATGAGAACGCTAAAGGGTGAAGTGTGTGCGTTGACTTTATTGCACATACCTGTATAAAAGAACAGGTATGTGCGTTATGCAGGACACCGTTGTTTTAACAACCCTGAAAATGGCAAAGAGACACGCTTACGAAGCACAGTTTAAACTGAAGGCCATCAGCTACGCGGAGGAACATGGAAATCGAGCAGCGGCGAGAGAATTTAAGATTAATGAATCGATGGTTCGCAAGTGGAGGAAGCTGGAAAACAAGCTCCGACAGGTCAAGAAAACGCAGCTGAGTTTCCGCGGACATAAGGCGATCATCGAGCAAAGAACGAGCGGGAGAAGCGTTTCGAAGGTCACCATTCGGCTAAAAGCAGTTTCACTTTCACTTTTTATGAAACGGTGCCATTTTTCCATCCGGACCAGGACTACGGTAGCGCAGCAACTTCCAGCGGATTATAAGGAAAAGCTGGCCATCTTCCGCTCCTACTGCAGCAAACACATCGGCGACAAACACATCCAGCGATGGATGACCGATGGAGACCACAGTTTCACCAAGAGTGGAAGGCAGCGCCGGGCGAGTTACGCCACAATTTGCCAATGGATTGTAGATGCTTGGGCTAACATGGCTGCTGGCACTGTTGTTCGAGCTTTCGCAAAAGCCGGCATCATTTCCGAGGAGCCGCACGGCACGGAAAGTGACTCTGACAGTGAAGAAAGTGAACCTGGCATGTTTGATGGAGATTTAGCGCAGCTGTTCAATTCAGACACAGAGGATGAGGACTTCGATGGGTTTGATGATAAAAATGTGAGTACCAAACTTTGTTTTGCTCCTGCTTTATTTTTAAATACGCACACTTGTATGCTTGTGTGTTGTTGATGATGACGATTACTGGTAATAAAAATGTGAGTAAGGTACCGAACTCAGGTTTGCTCCCGCTTTATTTTTAAATACGCATACGGTACTTGTATGCGCCCTATGATCCAGTGCGCCTTATGTGTGTGTTAAATACAGTAAGGGCACACATAACTGAGACTGCGCCTTTTAGCACAGTGCGTCTTATGGTCGTGAAAATACGGTATGTGCTTTGAGTGCTTTACAATGTAAAACTGGAAAAGAGCTACTATATTAATAAAGTCTAACCTGCTGGAAGCCAGGAAGCAAGACAAGCAAAAATGCTGACTCTGAATTGGGATTAACTCTGTCATTACAGACACAAGAGAAACTCGTGTACTGCAGTAAGACAGTATTAGTTTGTAATTCTTTCAGCTACACTAACATTGTTGCTTAAAGGTCTAAGAGCAAAGATAGATTTTTATTTTTTTTTAACAGAATTCAAATTGTCTTAGTCGTATAAATCTACATTTCTCACTGACAGTGTTGGGGAGTAACGGAATACATGTACCGCCGTTACGTATTTAAAATACAAAATATGAGTAACTGTATTCCATTACAGTTACCGTTTAAAAGGTGGTATTTAGAATACAGTTACTTTGTTGAAATAAATGGATTACACGGCGGTACTTTCCTGTTTCCTATTGTCGCGGGTCAGGACTGTTTGGGTTTTGTTTGACAGCTACGTTCTGTTGTTCCAGGCGGCAGCGTTACGGTTACCATGGTTACAGGGTGACACTCTCTCTCTCTCTGCAACTGTGTGTTTCCTGGGTGAGAGAGCGCCTTTTTGTTGTTGTTGTTGTGCTAAGCTAATAGTCAGAGTGCTACAGACATAGCTCTAAAGAATGTAGCATCATGGGCAGTGTAGTCCGTGCTGCAGGGAGAATGGACTGCCATACACGTTATGTGTCTGTGAGCGCGAGGAGGGAGAAAAATGAGAGTGGAAAACTACGAGTTATCATCGAGCAGAAACGGGAGCTGGAAGCATGTAAATATAATAATAACGACTGCAGCCAAGAAGAGTGCCTGACGAGCCCAGTTGTAAGTAAGCTATTAAGACTCGACTGTACACCGTGTTCGTGTTTTCCTCCGAAACAATAAGTTCCGTTAGAGCAGCCTCTCCAAGGAGAGAGTCTCTCTCTGTCTCTCGCTAGCAAAGTTGACCCAGACAACAAAGTAAAGCTAGTTTTCGGCTACGAGCCCGACACGGAACCCAACGTATTAGCCAGAGGTCCCTTTGCTACGGTTCGGAGCCACGGACCTTCAGTAATAGCAATAAATCACATTCATGTAGTTGTAAACAGCATGATAATATATTAAGTAATCCAAAGTATTCAGAAGACGTTACTCTCATTGAGTAACGTAACGGAAAACATTACAAAATACATTTTGGGGCATGTATTCTGTAATCTGTAGTGGAATACATTTTAAAAGTAACCTTCCAACACTGCTCACTGGGGCATGAGAACATCTTTAGATGCTCTTAAAAAACTCCAGATTCGGTCCACTCGCTGAAGTCCATTCATGGGTGCATACGAGCTTGTCCAACCAGATTACATGTGTTTTTTACACTTGGAGAAAGTGTATGACAATGTCCCTCGGAGTGTTCTGTGGGAAGTCCTTCAGGAGTATGGGATGTCTGGCCCATTGCTACGAGCCTTTCGGTCCTTATACATCCGTTACAATAGCTAGGTCTGTCTACTGTATATATACATGGAACTGAACACAAGATAAAACAGAAAACAAATATTTAAAGTAAATCAAGACGACTGCTGCTATTATGATTTGGTGCTAAATTGAACTGAATTCAAAAGATAATACTAAGACATGAAGGGGAGCTCTGAGGACATGGATCAAACCGAGGGCGGTAAATAGGAAATTAAAAAACCCAAACTCAATAAAAATCAATAATCCCAACCATAATTCAACAAAATCCAGGACTAGGACAAGGACATGCAAGCTTATTTTAAACTAGTTTAACTTAAAAAATATATATATTATAAAACATTATATGTTTTAGTTCTTTTTCCAAAAGTGAAATCAGAATGTTCCTTGGTTGAAGTTATGTTTAATCACACACTTTCATACTCTGATGGATGCATCAGAGAGCAACTTGGAGGCATACAGACTAGAGCAGCCAGGATTTGAACCACCACTCTCCCAATCAGTAGATGACCTGTGCTACCTCCTGAGCTACAAAGAGATATAAAACTTCCTCGCAGATGTTGAAAACAACCACCTACAGTGAGAAAACAACCAAAAAACAAATAATGACCATAAAGATGTATAAAAGTCAGAATTACTACAACAGAAGCTAAAAAAAAAAAACTATAAAGAGAAACAAACATCCAATGGAAATATTTAATATTCAGTCAACTGACACCAAAAGGCTGGCAAATCCAAACAACTATAAGATTTAACATCTTAAAGCAAAGACATGTATAACGATCATTTTAGGTTAAGTCCAGGTTTAGACCATCTAGGTAAGGTGACGGTTAGAGAAAGCCTTCAAAGATAATGTTGTCTTACTCATAGATACACAACTGTGTGTTTTGTCAGTGTGCACACATGGGTTTGTACGTGTATGTGTCAAAGAGAAAGTGTGTAAGTGGCTGCGCTTGCTTTAATGTGAACAAAAATGAAGGGTATGGCAAATTAGAGAATGCATCTGCCTGGCGTCTGAATAACAAATAACACCATTAGGGAGACAGGGGTGTTCTCTGCCAGGTCCTGCAAGATGAATGGCTGTGTCACTGCCTCATACAAGCATAGTCACACAAACACACTCACACACACCACACACTGCAATACACAATCGTGCTGTCATACCTGTGGATGATTAAAGTGTAAAAGGTAGCAATCAAACCTTCAAACTGGTCTGTTTACCATTTCGGTGTTCTGCCTGCGTAGGCTTATGTCAGTCTGCCTCACTCTGTCCTATTTTCACACTATTTTTCCAGACTCAGACCTTCGATATTAAGTCAAGTCCTAACAGTTGTATTTTAAAGAATGTGAATTTTAACAAGTGGATAGTGCTGTTGCACTGCTATTGTGCAAAACGGTCATATTTGTGTTCATGTTTGTGTTACCAGTGATCATTTGCAGCTCACCATTCTAAATCTTTTACACTTTGAGATGAGACTGAGGGACATGAGATCCCATCCAACCATCCAAACATACAATCAATTCAATATGAGGTCTAAACAGATGTTGCAACTGAAGGAGGTTTCATTAAAATGAAAAAAGAACATAAACTTACCACAAAGGAAGAAGAAAAACCTTCAAATAAACAACTTGGTTCCGTCTTTATTAAAAACGTAATGGCCAATTCAGCAATATTAAACGGCCTGAAAGACCACTGATATGGTCAACTATCTTGAAATTTGTTGTTCCCTGAGTATTTAAAAGTAGAATGGGAGGCAGAGCCTTCAGTTTTCAGGCCCCTCTTCTGTGGAACCAGCTTCCAGTTTGGATTCAGGAGACAGACACTATCTCTACTTTCAAGATTAGGCTTAAAACTTTCCTTTTTGCTAAAGCATATAATTAGGGCTGGACCAGGTGACCCTGAATCCTCCCTTAGTTATGCTGCAATAGACGTAGGCTGCCGGGGGATTCCCATGATGCACTGGGTGTTTCCCCAAAAAGAACCGGCCCAATGAGCTGAATGACTTCCGACCGGTGGCACTGACGTCACATCTTATGAAGACTCTAGAGCGGCTCTTCCTCAACTTCCTCCGACCACAGGTACAACATGCCCAGGACCCACTACAGTTTGCATTCAAGGCGGGTGTCGGAGTGGAGGATGCCATCCTGTACCTCCTACACAGAGCCCACTCACACCTGGATGGGGGAAAAGGCACGGTCAGGATACTGTTTCTTGACTTTTCCAGTGCCTTTAATACCATCCGGCCCTGTATGCTTCAGGAAAAACTGAACAGGATGGAGGTGGACCCCTGGGAACTGTGCTGTCCCCTCTTCTCTTCACCCTGTACACCTCTGACTTCTGCTACAACTCTGAATTATGCCATATTCAGAAGTTTGCAGATGACACGGCCATCATGGGGTGTATCTGGGATGATCAGGAAGAGGAGTACAGAAGTCTGGTGAGGAACTTTGTCGCATGGAGTCACACAAACCACCTGCAACTCAACACCTCAAAGACTAAGGAACTGGTTGTGGACTTCGGGAGGTCTAGAGCAGGTCCACTGCCAGTTCAGATAGAGGGAGAGGAGGTGGAGGTGGTCAACAAGTACAAGTACCTCGGGCTGTGGGTGGACAATAAACTGGACTGGTCATGCAACACAGAGCACCTGTATAAAAAAGCCCAAAGCCGACTGTACTTCCTCAGGAGGCTGAGGTCTTTTAACATCTGCAGGAAGCTCCTGAGGATGTTTTACCAGTCAGTGGTTGCTGGAGTACTTTTCTATGCTGTGGTGTGCTGGGGGAGCAGCACAGCAAAGAGGGACTCATCCAGGCTGGAGAAACTGATCAGGAAGGCTAGCTCTGTGGTCGGCATGAAGCTGGACACTCTGGTGACAGTGGCAGAGAAAAGGACATTAAAGAAACTGATGGACATTATGAACAATGCTGGGCATCCTCTGCACACGGCCATAAACAATCAGAAGAGTCTGTTCAGTGACAGGTTGCTTCTCCCCAAGACAAGAACTAACAGACTTAAAAACTCCTTTGTCCCACACGCCATCAAACAGGAGAACAAAGGAGGGGGGAACAACTAAGCTGTAGTGCCTCTTCACCTCACTGTGCAATACCTTGTGCAATACTTTTTGTAAATAGTCAACAGTGCAATAGACTCAATACTTGAAATGTGCAATTCACTTGTATTTTTATTTTTTATTCCTATTTATTCTATTTATCCCCTTTGTATATTTTATTTATATTTGTCTCTGTATTTATATATGTGTGTGTGTGTGTGTGTGTGTGTGTGTGTGTGTGTGTGTGTGTGTGTGTGTGTGTGTGTGTGTGTATATATATGTATATATATATAACAATTCTGTAACTGTAACTTCGGTCGTTGCTGTGCTTTTTGGAAGTCGAATTTCCCAGAGGAACCCACCCGAGGGATTAATAAAGTTCTATCTTATCTTATCTTCTATGTGTTAATAGACCTCTGGATGCCCTCTGGACCCAGTGGAGGTGGTGAGTGACAGGAGAACGGCGGCTAAGCTGTCATCCCTGATGGACAACATCTCCCACCCCATGCAGCAGACTGTGACAGCACTGAGCAGCTCCTTCAGTGGGAGACTGCGGCACCCACGGTGTGGGACGGAGAGATTTCGCAGGTCTTTCCTCCCCACTGCTGTCAGACTCCATAATAAAGACTTTAACTGATCAAGCACACACATCCATACATATGCAATAATACTAAGTGCAATAATCCTTTCTGTCATCGTTGTATTTTTACTCAGTTGTATATAGTATTTGTATTTGTATTCTATTTTTATCTTATTGTATATTTATTTTATTTTATTCTACTGTATATAGTATTTTATTTTATTCTATTCTGTACAGTTGTGTACTGTATTTATTCTTATTGTATTCTAATTTTTGCCTCATAACTTTTGCACTGTCCACTTCCTGCTGTGACAAAACAAATTTCCCACGTGTGGGACTAATAAAGGTTATCTTATCTTATCTTACCTCTCTGCACTGAATCACACTTGTTAATTATCTCTGTCTCTCTTCCACAGCGTGTCTTTATCCTGTCTTCCTTCTCTCTCCTGAATGAAGCAAATGGCCCCACCCCTCCCTGAGCCTGGTCGGAGGTTTCTTCCTGTTAAAAGGGAGTTTTTCCTTCCCACTGTCGCCAAAGTGCTGCTCATAGGGGTCATATGATTGTTGGGTTTTTCTCTGTATGTATTATTGTAGGGTCTACCTTACTATATAAAGGCGACTGTTGTTGTGATTTGGCGCTGTATAAATAAAATTGAATTGAATTGAATTATTTTAAAGGGTCAAGAAAAAAACTTTCACAGTATCTCCAATATCCAAGAACACTCTGGAAGAGGTACACTCAAAAAAAGGAAATTGGGTGGTTGTTACATTTACAAAAGTCTAACTTGTTTCTATGGTGAAAGCAATTAAATCATGTTGGATCTGCATGAACTTCAACAACTTAATTTGTTTTTGGTCAGATGACATGATACAATCTAGGAAGAGTGGTTAGTTGCTTGGGCTCACAAAATTCACAAGATCACACGAGATGTCAAACCACAGGAAAATCACTGGGGTTATAAGAGGCAGACAACCACACACACCACATGTATGCTGTTATTGTTTATTATGGTTTAACTTGTCAAAGACAAAAACATAAAGAAAATTCTGCATCAAGCATGACTTTCCTACTTTTGTTAAGTCGGTATTAACAGCTCAATGCCATGGTGGTTAGCGCTGTTGCCTCAGAGCAAGGTCCTGGGTTCAAATCCACAATCTGGCCAAGTTTGCAATGGGTTCTCTCTGCACACTCTGGTTTCCTCCACAGTTAGAAGTCATGCAGATATAAGGGTAACTAGCGATTCTAAATTAACCACAGGTGTTAAAGTGCAAATGGTTGTTTGTCTCTATATGGTAGTCTGGCGACCTCTCCAGGATGTACCCTGCCCCTCTTACCCTATCACTTCCGCAGCCCAGATAGATAAGAAGATGAGTGGATTGGAAGTTGCTGTAAATCTGTTGAATTTTTGTTGAACATTATGTAATATGAATACAACATGTACTACAGACATAAGTTACATTTTTTCCATTCAACAAGATTATCGTTGGTGTAACAAACAAATATTTTACTAGGTCATGTAACAAGACTGACTTATGATGTGCCAAAGTGTTTAAACAATATAACATGAATTTAAATACATTTAATTAGACTAACTTGGTACAAAACATGTTGACTTAGTCAACTTAACTGAATGTTAATGTTACTCTTATGTTAAACCTACATATATCGTGTTGAAACAACACATTCAAGATGGATTAATATAACATGATTTGTTTCGATGGAATATAAGTGGCAAGATAAAATTACGTTCATCCGATGAATTATCTTTTGAGTGTAGGTATATCAAACCCTACAATCAAGAGAAACCTTCATGAATTGCTATAGAGAGGGTAAAACTACTGACCACACTCAGGAACAGGAATTCCACAGCTTGTGACCATAAATGATGTAGGAGTGTTATCGTCACAGTGAATTGTCTTTTTGCCACATTTTTCTTCACAGATCTTTTTTGTACTATCGCGTGATGATGTGAATTCTGTTGTGGGATAGATTAGATGTCACGAACATGCGAATGTGTGCAGTTTTCTTCAAAGCAAAGAGTAACTTCTTTGACTTATTAGATTTTTCCTTTGCTTTGCTTGACTCCTTTGTGACCTGCCACATTTCTAAAATGTGTTTTTATTTTCCCCTCTTAAAAAAAGATATTACAGGACAGAGGCAGCATGTTTTGGGTTCTCTTTTTTGGCTCTGTGAGTCGTCTGGATTTCCATCTCATTTGAGATTAGCTGAGAAGAGCTGTTTTGGATTAGCTGAGCTCCTCGGTCTCCCTCTGACACTCTCAGATAAGAGGGCCTGCAGTCGCTAAAACACACTAGTCAAGGGAAATGCCCTTTTTCTACATGGTTAAGACTGCTCTATTCCTCTCATGTTGCCCAATGCTAACTCTTTGTGGAAAGGATTATTGCAACAGACTGTAGAGAGCCGTTATCATGCTGTCAAGAGACTAGTGGCTTTTTTGAGAATCACATAAGGGTTAGACCCATATACAAGGCTGACATTGGTCTGTTTATTACTGATCTAATTCTTTTCTCTCACTTGCGGTTGAGGGTGACTGAGCCTTAATCATTCATATTGTTACATCCTGTGTTTGGTTCTGAGCTTTGATTCCAGTATGGAATCAAAGTAAGTCCTGCACTTATTTTAGGTTTTAGTGTTGCTTAAGAAAATGATTTTGATGAGTGATTCTTTGATACTGAAGAAGCATGGAAGTAAAAGTGAACTGAAAAAAGAAAACCCTTCCCGGAGCCAGACCTAGGAGGGAAGCTTGCTGGCAAGAGTCTGGTGGCTGATCTTTCATTCATAACTAGGTACAGCTGCTAAGAATGACATTGCAACCCTGTGGACCTATCATCTGCAGGTACAGGCACTGGGATTGGATGCTTTACAAGCTAGGAGAGTGATCCCAGTGGGCCTCACTGGCTGGGTACCAGCTACGTAAATTTGGGCTCACCAACTAAATAATAGTCCAACACCATGTGGTGTCTTACCACTCACCCACAAGCCCCCAGCTGTCTGCTGTTATAGGGCTGCACAATTAATCAAAATTTAATCTTGATCATGATTTTGGCTCTCCACAATTAAATGAGGAATAATGAGCAATCCCAAAAAGTTGCTTCTGTTCATTTGGGTGGGAGAACCATTTCATCACTGACCAGAGTGACTTCTTCAGTCATAGCTGACTGCAGGCTTCCCCAACCTCATAAACAGTACATATGCATAACGACTGAAACTAGCACCACTGACTAAAAGAATCAACTTTTTGGGATTTCCTTAGCTGGATGATTGAGCAACATGTGAAAATCTAAAACAAAAGGCAATTAGGTGCTCCCTAAATTAGCACTTGATCATGTGACTGGATGTGCCACTCACAATTGTCCCCAGCGGACCAAGTTTTTTGGATTGGACTGGATGAGCAAAACTACATTAAGAATATATATATACTTTGAATTTAGAGCAAGTGGTGGTAACCAAGAAAAAAATCATATGCACAGTGAACTAGAGATTTCATGTCAGTATATCCATCCAGCTCACACAGGTTATGAGACACAAATGCAGGAAAATGGTCAACAACAAAAATTATGCTCCTCTCTTCTGGTTATTTTTTCAAAGTGGCAAAATCTGCACTGTGTGCAAAATGTTGCGGGGGACACAGACAGAGATCTTACAGCTGTTGAGTACTTAGCTGCAGATTTTACTCGCATTTATCTGGTAGGTACAATGATTGGAGAGGAAGCTTTTATATTATTTATCTGCAAAGCCTCGTTTAAAATAAATTAATTATCACAATGCATGCAGCGCAATATTAAGACATCATCAAATTATGTCTGTTTACAGTTAAAGAGCTATTTACATTTTCAGCTTCACAGGTCTGAGTTATTAGTACTGAGTTATTTCACCTTTGTTTGACTCCCAGTTTATACTGCATTTTGCAGTTCATTATTAAGGTTTATCATGAAGTAATACCCTGACTGGTAGGTCTTCAGGTCAGAAATTTTCATGAAAAAAGGTAACTGAAGAATGTGAATGGAGTCAGGTTAATGAAAACATTTAATAAGAGCAAATATTGTAGTCTTTGCTTATCTTTCTAAGACCCAAATCCAGGCTGGCAGTGGGAAAGGCTTTCACCTTTCATTTGTTTTCCACTCTGTGAACATTACATTGCTTTGTACTCTGGCCCTCAGTGTGCCACTGAATATAAATCACACTGTATAAAACATAATTCTTTAAAGACAGGGACAAAGTGCCTCTTTTACCATTTTTTTCCTCCTATTAAATCAAACGCCCCAAAAAAAATCTGATCTTGGCGATGGGGCATCTTCATCAGCAGCTTGTAAATGTCAGAAGCAGAGCACCTGTCAATCACTGCTAGCGACACATTAACAGCAATGCCTTTTTCCTTGAGGCAATTATTAATATGAGGACAAGGTCTCCTGAGAGCATCACAACCAACCAAGAAAACAGTTTGTGTCTGTATTTTGAAGTGGCAGGTATATAATAATTGTGCAGCTGAAAGCTTGGAGGAAGCTTTCAGCTTTCCAGCGTTTGATTATGGTAGTAGTCACAGTGTTTTGAGTCTGTCAGCTGCTGAGGAGCTGTATTTAACATTTTGAAGAAGGACTTGCACATGCTTATTACAGTGGGGCAAAACAGTATTTAGTCAGCCACCGATTGTGCAAGTTCCCCCACTTAAAATGATGACAGAGGTCAGTAATTTGCACCAGAGGTACACTTCAACTGTGAGAGACAGAATGTGAAAAAAAAATCCATGAATCCACATGGTAGGATTTGTAAAGAATTTATTCGTAAATCAGGGTGGAAAATGAGTATTTGGTCACCTCAAACAAGAAAAATCTCTGGCTCTCACAGACCTGTAACATCTTCTGTAAGAAGCTTTTCTGTCCCCCACTTGTTACCTGTATGAATGGCACCTGTTTGAACTCATCATCTGTATAAAAGACACCTGTCCACAGCCTCAAACAGTCAGACTCCAAACTCCGCCATGGCCAAGACCAAAGAGCTTTCGAAGGACACCAGGAAAAGTATTGTAGACCTGCACCAGACTGGGAAGAGTGAATCTACAATAGGCAAGCAGCTTGGTGTGAAAAAATCAACTGTGGGAGCAATCATTAGAAAATGGAAGACATACAAGACCACTGATAATCACCCTCGATCTGGGGCTCCACGCAAGATCTCATCCCGTGAGGTCAAAATGATCATGAGACCGGTGAGCAAAGATCCCAGAACCACACGGGGGGACCTGGTGAATGACCTGCAGAGAGCTGGGACCAAAGTAACAAAGGTCACCATCAGTAACACACTACAACGGCAGGGAATCAAATCCTGCAGTGCCAGACGTGTTCCGCTGCTGAAGCCAGTGCATGTCCAGGCCCGTCTGAAGTTTGCCAGAGAGCACATGGATGATATAGCAGAGGATTGGGAGAATGTCATGTGGTCAGATGAAACCAAAGTAGAACTTTTTGGTATAAACTCAACTCGTCGTGTTTGGAGGAAGAAGAATACTGAGTTGCATCCCAAGAACACCATACCTACTGTGAAGCATGGGGGTGGAAACATCATGCTATGGGGCTGTTTTTCTGCCAAGGGGACAGGACGACTGATCCGTGTTAAGGACAGAACGAATGGGGCCATGTATCGTGAGATTTTGAGCCAAAACCTCCTTCCATCAGTGAGAACTTTGAAGATGAAACGAGGCTGGGTCTTCCAACATGACAATGATCCAAAACACACCGCCCGGGCAACAAAGGAGTGGCTCCGTAAGAAGCATTTGAAAGTCCTGGAGTGGCCTAGCCAGTCTCCAGACCTCAACCCCATAGAAAATCTGTGGCGGGAGTTGAAAGTCCGTGTTGCTCGGCGACAGCCCCAAAACATCACTGCTCTCGAGAAGATCTGCATGGAGGAATGGGCCAAAATACCAGCTACTGTGTGTGCAAACCTGGTAAAGACCTATAGTAAACGTTTGACCTCTGTTATTGCCAACAAAGGTTATGTTACAAAGTATTGAGTTGTATTTTTGTTATTGACCAAATACTTATTTTCCATCCTGATTTATGAATAAATTCTTTACAAATCCTACCATGTGGATTCATGGATTTTTTTTTCACATTCTGTCTCTCACAGTTGAAGTGTACCTCTGGTGCAAATTACTGACCTCTGTCATCATTTTAGGGGGGGGGGGACTTGCACAATCGGTGGCTGACTAAATACTTTTTTGCCCCACTGTAGTCCTGGGAAGATGTAGAAATGATGAGGGTCTCTGATGGGCAATGAAAATGTCATCACAAGGCAAGAAGACAACAATGAAAACAAGGAAGAGGTTAGTTATTAATATGTGGATGTGTCCTAATCCTAAACTGTTTGTTTGTCTGAGAGTGATACTTTTTGTAAGCATTGAAATTGGAGACCAGACCATTGCTTTACATCATGACTCATAACTGAGAAAATTCAGCGTAAAAACAGCTAAGGATATATGTTACTAAAAAACAAAAATCCAGGGTCAAAGCACCGCAGCACGTTTAAAGGAGAAGGGCTCCATCCAATGCACAAAACACTGGGAACCAGACGCAGGGGTGTAGATTAATGGTCATGTATGTCTTTGATGTCTGGAACATGCTGTGTGACACCACAAATCTTTTGGATTGAATTAATCGCAGCGTGGACAAAAAGCCGAACTAACAGCAGGAGAGGTGTGATTATTTGCTAAAATAGCAGCGACAAAGGCAGAACAATCATTTCCTCATTTAATCTTACATATGAGAAATTAAACACTTTTTTAATCTATTTAGTGGCTCAGTGGGTCACTCACAGAGCCTTCAGGGGAGCACATTAGGGTGAATTTGTGAGCTTGTTGATCCTGGAGACTTCCAGCCTGTAGGGTTCCTATATCGTTGGGGAAAAAAGTCCTTGGATTTACCATCCTGTCACATCAGTAACATTAAATTTAATTAGCACACACACACACACACACGCACACACACAGTTTTTCTTGCTGTCCAGCTGTGTCTACATGAAACGTCACTAATGTGGTCATGTTAATGTGGTTGTGATGTTTTGTGGTTATGTGGTTTTTCAAAACAGTGAGAGCAAATGAATCACAGGGTTGGAAAAGTGTGAGGACAGCAAGTGTTCACACTCCACCCACCCTCCACCATCACCCTTATACACACACACACACACACACAGTGTCCTTCTACTGTCCCTCTGAAGTCTCTGACAGTATCAGCTGTTTGCTGCAAAGTGCAGCTCGTATGCTGATGAATACCAAACATGCCACCTGGGAGCTTTGCATCACATCAAATGTGGATACGACTGCTGCTGCTGCAAACTTTGTCAAGGTATGCTACTGCAGTCTTGTTAGTAGTTGGACAGCTTGTAGTTCCTGCACCTATTTAGTCTTAAGATGTAAGAATAAGAATACATTTATTACAGTTTTTTCTGAATGCTTAAACCCTAACTGTGATTCTTATAGGCCATTACGGCATTCCAGAAGATATTTTCCCCGGTGCCTTGGACTAGAGGACATTGCATGTGAAGTAGACGAAATTTTGTGGCCAGACCCAGAGAGACGACATGATATAGACTGATTTCTTTTTTTTTCCTCAGTGAAATTATTATTTGATCGTGGCTCAAGAGTTGGGAGTTCGCCTTGTAATCAGCAGGTTGCCGGTTTGAGCCACGGCTTGGACAGTCTCGGTCGTTGTGTCCTTGGCCAAGACACTTCACCCGTTGCCTACTGGTGGTGGTCAGAGGGCCCGGTGGTGCCAGTGTACAGCAGCCTCGTCTCTGTCAGTGCGCCCCAGGGTGGCTGTGGCTACAATGTAACTTTCCATCACCAGTGTGTGAATGTGTGGATGACTGGATGTGTAAAGCGCTTTGGGGTTATTAGGGACTAGTAAAGCGCTGTACAGATACAGGCCATTTACCATTTTTGTTTTGACTTGGAAATAAACACTTGTTTTAACTGCCATAAATGTAAATTATGTCAATTTGTTTAATTTATTGTGTTGATGTATGTTATTTATTTCCTTTATTTATTGTTGTTCCTTTTGGGGTAGGAACTAAGTTTCATTCTGTGTTCCGCACAGGCCCCTTTAAGTGACGTAAAGGGAAGTCAAAAGCATGTGCAAAGAAGCTAAGCTATAAGTTAACTAAGTCACAAGAAGGAATAAATAAGACGTTTTAAAGTAAAAGAAAGCTGTAAAGAAGAAGAAGAAATGGGGAACTATTTTAGTTAAGTTTTTGTTCCTGAAGCGGACTCATTCCCTCACGGTTACGTGCAGCCAGTGAGGTATGTTAATTGTGTTTGTTTATCATGTATTTGTTTACTTGGGTTAAATGTTTATTTGTAATATTTATGTTTGGTCATTCTGTACTTTTATGTAATGACAGTTTGACGGTGGATTTTATGGTGTTTCGTGTGACGGTAGAATAAATCCATCTGTGAATGAAGAACCGTGGTTTCGTGTATTAACTGGAGGGAGTGATAGTCAAACTTGGACCTGCCCAGACTCACCCTATCAGCGCAAATTCGACAGCTCATCAAGACGGGAACACAGATAAGCCACTGTTTAGGACACACAGGTTCATAAGGTTTTCATGAAGAAGTCTATAAGTCAGACTCTAAAGTTTTTGGTCTGAAAAGTGACACAAGAGTTGGAAACTAAAAGGGACTGTGTATAGCCTGGCAGCCACGGTGTTTCACGTATATGAATGTGCATTTACGTAAGAGATGTAAATTCATGTTCAGTTGAATAATTATAGTTGGCTCTGAAAGGGCAGAAGTAAACTTTGGACATTTTGACAGAAATTCACAGTTTGTATTTATGGTTCAGTGTCTTTTACAAGTTCGGTGTGTGACAAGGTTATAATAAGAACTCTGTTAAGTGTACTTACTCTGTAATATTCTACATGTATGGGCTAATTTGCAGGAGAGTGACTTCATTTAGTTAAGCCCCCTTTATTCAGTATTGGCAAATGTCGTTGCTTCTTACTTTTGTATGCTGCCTGTGTACATATGTCTAAATAATCAAAATGTCACATACAAGTAAAGAAGCTCAGGGTGCAGCAGCTGCTCTAGAAGAAGAGACAGAGTTAGAGCAGACAGGTGAATCAAATATCGGGCAAAATATAGCACCACCTGAAGAGCCTCGTAGAAGTGAAAGAGCCCGGACATTAACAGAAAAAGGAAAGGAGTTTCACAAAGACCAACTCAAAGGGCTATTGCTTCGCTTTCACAGCAAATATGAACGATGGAAAGCTCTGATTAAGTTAGCTAAAAGATCTGTGTTAAAACAGGATCCTAGTGACATCTTACAAGAACACATCAGTATTCAAAGGGAATTATCTGAGTTGAACATTGCTTATGATGATTACAGAAGAATTGATCAACCAGCCCATGACATGCGTCGCAAGATGGATAACTGCATCTCGATCACTAAGGCTGTAGTACAAAATGCTCAATCTGAAATGCAGGGAACAGCGGAGGAGTTGATTTGGCCAGATCATAATTCTGTATTCTCATCCTCAGCCTCCAGTGTTTCACTTCCTGCCCCTAATGGTTCTAAAGCTTCTTCTATTCACTCAAATGTATCTTCACTTAGAAGACAAGAAGCTGCTGCCGAGTATTTAGCTACACAGGCTGTACTGCAGATTATGGCTGAACAAGAGGGCCACCAAGAGAAACTGCAAAACCTTGAAGCTGAAGAAAGGTTGATCATTGCAGACCAAGAAGCAGCCGCATTAGCTCATCGTCTTGGAGGAAAAAGGGAAGAAACTGAACGTAGGCTAGAAAGAGAGAAACAAGAGGCTGCTCTCTTAAAGAAACAGCAAGAAGAGAATGCTGCAAGAAGAAGGTCTGTAGAAAACCTAAAGAGAGAACTTCAGCGTTTGGAGAATTTGAAAAGGCTGAATGCAGCCAAAGCAAGGCTTCAAGTGTATGATGAGAATGAGCTCAGTCCAGCCCAAGGGAATGCTCCACAGAGCCTGGATCTACATAAGGTTATGCAGCCACTCAATCAGGTGAAGCCTGAGGACCAGCACTCACAACCACCAAAGGATGCAGTGCCAACACATGTGCTTCGAGATAGTACAGGAGAGCTTGTGAAGGTCTTCGCTGAGGCTATATCAGCAAATAGGCTACCCATTCCAGAGCCCACAGTTTTTAGTGGTGATCCACTCAAGTTTAATCATTGGAAGTCATCCTTCCAAACTCTTATTGAAAAGAAAAACATTCCAAGCTCAGAGAAAATATTCTTCCTCCAGAAATATGTTGGAGGAGCAGCTAGAGAGGCATTAGAAGGTTATTTTCTGATTGGTTCAGATACTGCATATGTTGCTGCATGGGAACTCCTCAATGAGCAATACGGCCAGCCTTTTATGATTGCCAAAGCCTGCCGAGACAAATTACATGTCTAACCAAAAATAGCGTCAAGAGAGAGCGCTGACTTAAGGAAATGTGTGGACTTTTTACGCAGTTGTGAATGTGCCATGGCTCACAATGAGAGTGTGCATATTCTTGATGATGGCATTGAAAAATCAAAAACTGACAGCCAAGTTGCCTGATTGGTTAAGCAGCAGATGGAACCGAAAGCCACACAGTATCAGCTAGAGCATGGAAGGTTCCCAGATTTCAAGTATTTTGTAACTTTCCTGACACTGGAGGCTAGTATTGCTTGCAACCCTGTTAAGTCTTACTATGCTTTGCGGCAAGGGGAGCTGGAAAAAACAAGATCTAAACCTCAGAATGTAGTGACCTCTAAGAACCAAGCAGCAAGTGCAAGGATTTTTACAACTAACACCACTGAGAAGAACATAAGCATGTGTATGTTTTGTAAGAAAACAGGACATGTCTTACACAAGTGCCGTAGACTAACTGCAAGGCCAGTTGCTGACCGAGTGAAGTTCATTCAAGGTAAGAAACTGTGCTTCGGCTGTTTGAGTCCTGGCCATCAATCCAAGAATTGCAGCAACCGGATGGTCTGCGACACCTGCTCAAAGCGCCACCCCACATGCTTACCTGAGGATCGCTCAAAGCAAAAGGAAAATGACGAGACAAGTTGCAGTAAGGAAAGAAAGTCACAATCGCCGCAAGACACCACTCAGGAAACCACATCCAGTAGAGTTGTGCATGATGGTAACAGTGCTCAGACTTCAGCAATAGTTCCTGTATATGCATCAATGCCAAGTGATTCAAACAAAGAAGTCCTTGTCTTCTCTGTTAGATTCACAAAGTGACTCTTAATTCATTCTTGAAGAAGTAGCGGATATTCTTGATGTTAATGCAGAGCCAGTCAAGTTGAAGCAGTCCACAATGTGGTCCAAGGAGACAATTGTACCATGCAAAAGACTCAAAGGTCTACAAATAAGAGGGTTATCTTCTTCTAAGAAGATCACAGTGCCTTCGGTCTACACTCGTGTTTTCATACCTGCCAATCGTACACACATTCCAACGCCAGAGACTGCAAGGGCATGGCCTCATTTAGAGCATCTTACGGAACACATTGCCCCGCCGAAGAAATGTGAAGTCGGTCTTCTGATTGGGTATAACTGTCCACAAGCATTAATGCCTAGAGAAGTTGTATGTGGTGAGGACAACCAGCCCTTCGCACAGAAAACTGACGTAGGCTGGAGCACAGTGAGCTATGGTGATCCAGGCGAACACTACAGTGATGCTGTTTAGAAGGGTTAAAGAAATCTGAGCTGGCAGCAATCACTTCAGAGTGTCGGGTCAGAACACTTGCAAATGTTCAGATGTGAGAGGAACAAACAGGCAGAGTCCAGGAATAAAGTTGTCATTCTTTGTATTTCCAATTGAGAATGTGCCCGCAGCTGGGCGAGAGAGTGTGTGGGTGTGTGTGTGGTTTCTGCAGACAAAGCATAATGATACAAATCAATTAGGAATCAAATTACATAATAAACATAAAGATATAACTGAGGTGTACTCAAGTACAGTATATAACTAAATAAGCTGACATTATACTTCAGCCTGGTTACATAAACTTAAAGTCAGACATTATGCATTAACACACCGCATACAACTATGCACTGAAGGCAACTTTACACTGGTTTATCATCTGTTACACGGAGCACAGAATCAACAACACGATAACAACGAATCTCTCTGCTAGAAGCTAATTAGCAAACAAATCTGTTATGCTAGCCAACTGCCACTTGTACATAACGTCACTTAACCCTTTAGAGCCGATCGGAGCGGGAACGCTCTGTTATGCGTAACTATTTTTAAATCCCGGTAGCACTGCAACCACGTAAGCTAGCGCAAAAATTTTTTTTGCATATGAAACCGGAGGAGTTGTACTTACATATTGTGCCATCAGCTTGTCCTAGGTCACGGTTTCCTTCCACATAAAGCTTTGCAAAAACTGCATAAAAAGCGCTTGCAGGAACAAAAACATAATATTCCAGAAACACGCTTTGCCGGTCCGATCAGCTGTTCAAAACACTTCCTACGTTGGAATAGACATCAGCGCGAACTTTTGCATTTCCGCCATTACCTGGCCGAAACCGGAAGTCACGTCATTTTCGCGGAAATGTAGTCTTTTTTGTGATCAGGGCCTCAGGGCCTATACTGCTCTTTTTAAAAGTTAGACTTTATGACTTTCTGTGTCGTTTCTGGGATGCTTAGGACTCATATTGCACTGCTGGAAATAGTTTATTTTGATGCATATGCTGCTTTTTTGCAAATTTGCAGTATAATATTTATTTTCGTTTTTCCTGCAGTGTATAAAAATTGGTGTATTTCAAAAATAAAACTATGAAGACACTCAAAATAAATTTCCTGTGGTGGGAAACTATTTTGTGCAACTTTTTTGTATTTACAGTTTTGAGGGATAAGCCTCTTAAATTTCTCTAACTACAAATATATGTTAAAAAATCAAAAACGATTTTCAATTTTTTTGTAGTTTATTGCACTTTTTTGCAATTTATGTAATTACTATGCACTTAATGAATACATATTATTAAAATCTGGGCTATAATGGTTGTATTGATGTACATCAACTTGAAATGCTCCCAAAAATGGCTCCACAGCATGTAAAAATATAATATAAGCTCTGGCGGACTTGGTTCTATGGTAGGTCTTAAAGGGTTAAACAGAAGCAGAAACTGCTGGTAAGTCATCAAATACACTCATGGCTGAACACCAACATAACTGAGTGAAGTAAAACATTAACTTACGGTCTTATGAACGCACACACTGTCCGTGGTTTGGCTGCCGTTTGTCTCTGAACGAAAGTTGCGGACATGCACCCCGATGGTGCATTCAGGGGGCATAGGAAATCCCATACACAAACCTAACCCTTTTGTAAAGCCGCCCCCAAATTTGGTGTACAAATTTGACCTTGATGGAATGTCCTCTGCACCTAAGGAGAATCCTGGGGTAGAACAGGCAACCTGATGAGCCGTGCCACCGGGCGAGTGTAAGTTCGGTCCTTTACTTGAACGACTGCAGCTCTGACACGATCATCGGCCCCCGGTAAGATCGTTTTCATGGTTCCTACTTGCCAGAGTGCTTGTGGGGTCTGCTGATCAACAATGAGAACCACAGCTCCAACTGCAATGATGTCTGTTTCTTTGTGCCATTTCTGCCGTGGTTGCACGGTGGGCATAAAATGCCGTATGAAGTGCTTCCAGAATTGGTCAGCTAGGGCTTGAGTGTGTCTCCACCTCTTACGACTGAGCAGCTCGGATTCTGGATAGAACACTTGAAGCAGAGCTAATTAGCAAACAAATCTGTTATGCTAGCGAACTGTCACTTGTACATAACATCACTTAAACAGAAGCAGAAACTGCTGGTAAGTCATCAAATACACTCATGGCTGAACACCAACATAACTGAGTGAAGTAAAACATTAACTTACGGTCTTATGAACGCACACACTGTCCGTGGTTCGGCTGCCGTTTGTCTCTGAACTAAAGTTGCGGACATGCACCCCGATGGTGCATTCAGGGGGCATAGGAAATCCCATACACAAACCTAACCCTTTTGTACAGATGCAATTGGAGTAAGTCACCGCATCATTGTAAAGCAAGTGACCTCTGAACCCAAAGTAACAAGTAAATTGAAGAGTGAAGTTCATTATGTTTGCAAAACAAGAATTAAGGAGATGACTGCTCCAGAAGACATACTTGCTGGAATCTGACTTCAGTGAAAGGCTTGGAGAAGAGGCAAATCTCTCACAAGAAGATCTCCGGTTTTTGACTAAAATGAAAGAAGAAATTAAGCACAAAGAAGACGGACATCTTGAAATGCCTCTGCCTTTTAAACAGAGCAGGCCAGAGCTACCAAATAACAAGCCATTTACTGTTCAACGCCTCATGTGCTTGGAAAAGAAGCTCAAGATAGACCAGAAACATTGGACAGACTACATGAGCTTCATGAAAGACATTATCAGTCGTGGCAAAGCAGAAAAGGTCCCAGAAGAAGAGCTTGATAAACAATCAGCTTGGTATATTCCCCACCATGGCGTATACCACCCTCAAAAGCTGGAGAAACTGCGAGTGGTCTTCGATTGCTCTGCAAGATTTCAAGACATGTCATTGAATGGCTACCTTCTTACAGGGCCAGAGCTCACAAACACCTTGGTGGGAGTTCTTTGTAGATTTCGAAAGGGCCCAGTCGCTATTATGTGTGATGTGGAACGAATGTTTCATCAATTCCATGTAAAGCCTGAAGACCAAGACTACTTGAGGTTCTTATGGTGGGGGAATGGTAATCTCGAGTCTCTGCCATCAGCTTTTTGGATCAAAGTCCATTTGTTTGTAGCAGCTTCCTCACCTGGCTGTGCCAATTTTGGACTTAAACATCTAGCCACAGAAGGTCAGGATCGATTTAACCAAAGCACTGTCAAGTTCATCTGAATAAATTTTTATGTTGATGATGGACTGGTGAGTTTAAGGTCTGATGCTGAGGCAATCGAGCTAATCAAGGAAGCGAGAGAGCTCTGCAGTACAGGCAAGCTTAGACTACACAGGTTCATTTCCACCAGCAGGAAGTTATTGGAGTCAATACCAAAGGAAGAGTGTGCTGACAGTGTCAAAGAGCTGGACATAGATTTAGGAGAGCCACTCCTAGAAAGAGCACTGGGCGTGCAATGGTGCATATCCTCTGATGACTTTCAGTTCAGAGTAACTGTCAAGAAACACCCAATGACGAGAAGGGGAGTGCTATCCACAGTAGCTTCCATCTACGATAATTTGGGTTTCGTAGCACCATTTGTTTTACGTGGGAAGTTGATCTTGCAACAGCTGAGTCGAGGGAAAGCTAGTTGGGATGAACCACTTTCAGAGGAGTGCAGATCACAGTGGCAATCATGGCTACAAGATCTCCATAACTTGTGTCAGGTAAAGATTAAGAGGTGCTACATACCAGCAAGCTTCATAGATGTCAAGCAGTATGAATTACATCACTTCTCAGATGCTAGCTTCACAGGTTTCATGTTTTCATGGCAAATAGGATCCAGAGAATCAAAGCCACCACAGATGCCAACCAATGGTATCATGTGCAGTCCGAAGACAATCCGGCGGACCATGCTTCGAGAGGGTTATCGGCAGATCAGCTCGTTGCTTCAAATTGGTTCACTGGCCCAGACTTTCTGTAGGAAAAGGAGCTACCCACAAGAGATTCTAAGGTGGGAGAGGTTAGTGACAATGATCCAGAACTTTGAAGGGCTCAGGTTCTCAACACCAGCGCAAGGATAAATAGAACATTGTTGGACCACCTGACTAAGTTTTCTGACTGGAAAAGAGCTGTTAAGGCTATTGCTTGTCTTAAACGTCATGCTAAGCAAGTTAAGGGTCTTAGTCCGAAACTCAATGGAAGTACAAGTGTTGAGGAAAGACAACAAGCTGAACTTTTCATAATCAGATTGGTCCAAAGAGAAGTATTCAGCAGTGAAATCAAGAATTTACAGCAATGCAAGGACGTAAAATCCAAAGACAAAGCAAACAAGCTATGCAAATTAAGTCTATTTTTGGATGAGCGGGGTGTGCTGAGCGTAGACGGCCGCTTGACAAGAAGTGATCTTCATCCACATGTTAAACATCCTGCCATTCTGCCAAAAACAAGTCACGTGTCTTCTTTATTGATCAAGCATTATCATGAGAAAGTGCAGCTTCAAGGAAGAGGTATGACTGTAAATGAATTGCGATCTAATGGGATATGGGTCATGTGATGCAGCAGTGCAGTTGCCTCACATATCTTTAAGTGCATCACATGCAGGAAATATAGAAGGAACACACAAGATCCAAAAAGGACAGAATGGAAATGACCCCTCCATTCACATATTGTGGCATAGATTGCTTTGGACCATTCTATATGAGGGATGCAAGAAAGGAACTGAAGACGTATGGTCTTCTCTTCACTTGTATGTGTTGCAGAGCTGTACATATCGAAATGCTTGATGACCTTAGTTCAGATGCTTTCATCAATGCATTGCGCGTATTCATTGCAATACGTGGGAATGTAAGGCAGTTGAGATGTGATCAAGGTACCAACTTTGTGGGTGCAAAAAGAGAGTTCATGGACTCAATGAAGAACTTCGATCATGAGCAGTTGAAGGAATATGGCTGTGAGTTTGTAATGAATCCCCCATCATCAAGCCATATGGGAGGAATTTGGGAGAGGAAAATAAGGACAATCAGAAGTCTTCTAACAGCAATCCTTGATCAGTCTGCTAAAAGACTTGACACCGCCTCACTTAGGACATTTTTGTATGAAGTGATGGCTATTATAAATAGCAGACCGCTGACAGAGCACCTGAATGATCCAACAAGTCTTCAACTGCTCACACCAAATCACATTCTTCTGATGAAGTCTAACATCATATTGCCACCTCCAGGTCAGTTCGTGAGTCAAGATTTAGACCTGCGTAAGAGATGGCGGCAGGTGCAGTTCTTGGCAAATGAGTTTTGGACAAGATGGAGGAGGGAGTATCTTCTTAATCTCCAGCAAAGACATATATGGCATGGGGATAAAAGAAACACTAAGGTCAATGACATTGTTATTCTCCAAGAGGACAGTGCTCTGCGAAATCACTGGAGACTAGCAAGAGTCACAGCGGTGTACCCCAGCTCTGATGGAAGGGTCAGAAAGGTAAAGCTGTTGGTTAGTGACTCAACTTTGGACAAACAGGGAAAACGTACATCTAAGCCAATTTATCTTGAAAGGCCAGTGCAAAAAATAGTTCTACTTGTTGAAGCAGAATAAGCATGTGTTAAACTGTTGTAAATGCTTATAACTTCAGGATTCAAATCTGTAAGGAAATCTCAAGTTGAGATTGGGTGGGAGTTTAACTGCCATAAATGTAAATTATGTCAAAAGCTGTTTTAAAGTAAAAGAAAGCTGTAAAGAAGAAGAAGAAATGGGGAACTATTTTCTTTAAGATTTTGTTCCTGAAGCAGACTCATTCCCTCACGGTTACGTGCAGCCAGCGAGGTGTGTTAATTGTGTTTGTTTATTGCGTATTTGTTAACTTGGGTTAAATGTTTATTTGTAATATTTATGTTTGGTCATTCTGTACTTTTATGTAATGACAGTTTGACGGTGGATTTTATGGTGTTTCTTCGGAGAAGTGTGACAGAAGAATAAATCCATCTGTGAATGAAGAACTGTGGTGTCGTGTATTAACTGGAGGGATACTTGTTTGTTTTGATGTGTGTGAATAAACACCAGTACCTGAACTTTGGATCCCTCTTTGTTTACGGACCTATGACAAAAGTATGACCTCAAACTGACATAGCCTACCTTTTGCACAGAGCAAGCAAAAGCCAGATGTGTTTTCTATTCATACCATCAGTGTGTAGTTAGTGCATTGTGTGCTTTTTAATGTGATGACTTGTGTTAACTGTTTGATACGAAAATACAATTTTTTACAAAGGTTTGGAGAGTTAAGCAAGGTTCATTAGCTTTTTGCAAGAAAACTACAATGTTTTGCTGATTTGGTGAAGGGTTTTCTTATTTGTGTGTAGAGTTTTGCAAAAATAGCCAATAGTTACAAAGATGTGTTTAAGCCATCAGAAAAAAACTGTAATACCAGAGGGAAATTCATATGTCTGACATAGCTCATCTGTTATTTGTATAAGAATTAAAAAGAGTGGAAATTGTATTCTGTATATCTTTGTTTACAAGAGAGGGAGATGAGTCATCCAGTACTGATGTTTTTTTGTTCCATACAGATGTTGTAAAGTGGGTGATTAGAGTTACTCAGGGTGGCTTCAAACGTCATTAGTGTGCAGCAGACTAGAAGAGCACACTTGCCACCACAGACCGATGGAACATCTGTAGCATTTTACCGCAGATGTCAAGAGATCCTAGTTTCCTAAACAAAAGGATTCAAAGGAAAGCAAATTTCTGCAAACAGGGTTTGTAACAGGTTGTGGTCTGATCTTCCAAGTGGTGGTAAGGGAGTAGCTATGTAAGCAACATTAACATGGGCATACAGCAGGGTTTTATTTTCTCTGGTAGGACAGGAAACAAATTGTGTGAATCCAGTCAGGTGAGAGGAGAGGGAAACATGAGTGAAGTCTTCTTATAGCCGGTGCCTCGGGCAGTGTCTGTATCCTTGCAACAGTTTAATGGAGAACTTCACATGGGCCCTTGGCTGTTGCTTTGGGTACAATGTGCACAAGTATTGTTAAGATATGACTGGTACATAATATGGTCTCATACCAGCTGCGAATAATTCAGTATCAGAACAACATATTTTCTCCTTGACAGTGATAAGTGCACTATTATACCATCTCTGGTTCACAAATAAAGCCACACCCCCACGTTTTTTCTTGCCAGTAGCTTCAGCATATCTGTATGGGCAGAAATCTGTGCCATCAGAAACAGAATTTGAATAAGTTAAATTTGAATTGCTCGGATTGAATCTGAATTGTAACTTGAATAAATGCTTATAAATTAGCCTAATTTGAAATTCAATTTTCCAAAATTCAGTTTTTTGGGACTTACAAATAAAGTCTGTTAAAGGTAGTCATGTCATACAGACGTATGCTTTTTTAGATCCTGGCAGTTCAGCTAGCTTCTGTTTAGAGCACCTCACGCAAAAGCTAAATCTTGTGGGCAGAAGAACTCACTTTCTGATACAAATGATGCGTCAATAAAAGGTTGTCTCTGCCCACTCACTTACTGGTCTTGAAGTTTCTGGTTTGGGCAGCAATGCCTTCTATGAACTTCTAGAAGTCCTAACAGGAAAGGATGCCTGTCACCATAGATAACCTTGTAAAAGAAGATCTGGTCAGGTGGCCATAACTGTCAAAGGTTCAAATTCCCCACATAATGGCTAATGTGGACTTGCTGATTGGATGCAACGCTCCCAAGTTATTGGAACCATGGGAGGTCATTCATAGCCAGGGGAATGGCCCATATGCTATAAGAACGGCATTTGGTTGGGTCATAAATGGGCCCATGGAAGATGGTAAAAGCAACTTGGACAGCGACTACCCATCAACAGTTGTAAATAGGATATCTGTTTTTAAGCTGGAGGAAATGTTGAAAAGTCAGTATAACTATGACTTTAATGAAAAGGTTACAGAGGAAAAGGGTTTGTCAAGAGAGGACCTCAAGTTCATGAAGATCATGGAAGAATCTGCAACAATGGAAGATGGACACTACTGTTTGAAGTTACCTTTTAAAAAGGATAACATAAAGATGCCAAACAATTTCTCCATAGTTAAACAAAGACTGCAAAGTCTAAAACGAAAACTTCTCAACAATGAACAGTTGCATAAAGAATATAAAAACTTTATGGACGAGATGATAAGTAACGGATATGCAGAGCAAATGCCTTCACAGCAGCTGGCTTGCGAAAATGGAAAGAAGTGGTACATTCCTCATCACGCAGTCTACCACCCCAGGAAAGGATCTATAAGAATTGTACTTGACTGTGGGGCATCATTCCAGGAGACATCATTAAACAAGTAGCTCTTACAGGGTCCTAATTTCTCAAGCACATTGCTTGGGGTTTTGCTTAGATTTCGACAGGATTCAGTTGCATTTATGGTGACATAAAGGCAATGTTTTATCAAGTTAAAGTTGCCAAAGAAGACAGAGACTTTCTGCGTTTTTTGTGGTGGCCAGATGGAGATCTGAGCTTCGCATGACTGTTCATCTGTTCGGTGCAGTATCTTCCCCAAGCTGCGCCAGTTTCGCTTTGAGAAAAACAGCTGAGGACAATCAAACTGAATTCCTAGACAAGGTATGTGAAACGGTAAAAGAAAACTTCTATGTGGATGACTGTTTGAAGAGTGTGGCCTTCACCTCAGATGGTCAAAGATCTTTCAGCACTTTGTCAAAGGGCAGGATTTACACTGACCAAGTGGGTCAGTTACAATCGCACCCTGTTGCAAAGTATCCCAGAGGAGCAAAGGGCTAAAGACTTAAAGGAATTAAATCTTAACAGAGAAAAAAATTCCTGTAGAAAGAGCTCTGGGCTTGCAGTGGTGTGTGGAAACTGATACATTCAACTTTAAAATGGAAGTTCCTCAAAAATCCTGTACTAGACGTGGAATGTTGTCAATATCAAGCTCTATTTACGATCCTTTGGGATTTCTTGCACCAGTCCTGCTGCCTGCCAAAAGAATGCAGCAGGAGCTTTACAAAAGGAAATTGGGATGGGATGAACCAATACCCAAAAACATGTTGCAAAAGTGGAAAAGTTGGCTCAGTGATTTGCAAATGCTTTCTCATTTCAAGGTTAAAAGGTGTATACAACCAAGAGAGTTTGGACCTCTCTCACATGCACAGCTACACCATTTTTCAGATGCCGGTGAATCTGGATATGGAACTGTGTCATATCCGCGCATGCAAGACAGTTAGAAATCCATCCATGTAGCATTCTTGATGGGCAAGGCAAGGGTTACACCTCTAAAACCTGCCACTATTCCACATCTGGAACTCGCAGCGGCTGTAGTTGCCGTCCGAGTGGATCTCATGTTAAGGGCTCAGAATAAACGATTCCTTACCTTTGTGACAGAGTCTCATTCATTGCAACTTCAACTAAACGATCACAATGGAGATATGTAAGCTCAAAGGAAAATCCAGCAGATGATGCTCCAAGAATCAGAATCAGAATCAGAATACTTTATTGATCCCTGGGGGAAATTATTTTTTGTTACAGTGCTCCATTTTAAACCAACATTAAGACAAGACAGACAATACACTAACTAAGAATAGTACAATATATACATATATATACATACATACATACATACATAAGTCACTTATGAATAAATATTTGGAAAAGAAACATGTGTAGCTGTAGCAGCAAACAGTGTGTTAAGTGGATGCGTTGTACAGGGAGATGGCCACAGGCAGGAATGATTTCCTGTGTCGTTCAGTGGTGCTTTTCGGTAATCTCAGTCTCTCACTGAACGAGCTCCTGTGACTGACCAACATGTCATGGAGTGGGTGGGAGGTGTTATCCAACATTGTCTTTATCTTGGACAGCATCCGCCTCTCCGACACCACCTTGAGGGAGTCCAGCTCCATCCCCACAACATTGCTGGCCTTACGGATCAGTTTATTAAGTCTGTTGGCATCTGCGACCCTCAGCCTGCTCCCCCAGCATGCAACAGCATAGAGGATCGCACTGGCCACAACAGACTCATAGAAAATCCTCAGCTCAAGGGCTCAAGGCTCAAGGCTGGGAACATTGTTCATAGCAGCCGCTGAATCGAAGGACCAAGCTTTCTGCAGAAACCGGAAAGTGACTGGCTGACTGTTACGTAGTGATGTGACGTTCTGTATCGAGGCTTCGAAGCTTGTGTCGAGTAATTGAGGGGGCGTTTCCGCGATGCGCGTATCGAGGCTTGCTTCATTTATGGGAGGAGCTGAAAATGATGACATCTGAAGCCTCACTGCCCGGCTGTACCACGTGACTGGTTCATGAAGCGGTTCGAACTTTGCCGCGAGATATGACAGCGATACAAACCCCTCAGACTTCAATCAAAATGTGGGTGTTTGATGGAGAGTTGCGGTTAGTGAGAGTTTGGAGACAGTTGGGAGGCAGTTTGGAGGTTTATGAGAGTGAGGAGAGAAACTCAGGAGAGAATGGAGCCAGCTAAGAAGAGGAGGATGTCCTCCCCTGTGTGGGAACATTTTGATTTTATTCCTCCCAACAAGGTATTTCTACAGAAGATGTATTTTCATAATACTGATGGTGCAATACAATTTATGTTAAGCGGCTTTACTTTTGTACAAGGTGAAGTGTTTGCTATGCGCCAGGGAGCTGGGATATAACAACAACACCTCATCCATGCTTAGGCACTACAGAGCTTTGCATGAGAATAAGGGGAACACCGATTGTGGAGCAAGACCAGGTGAGCTACTAAATGATATAACAATATTATAAAATGCAATAAGTTACGTGTGTGATATTTATATTTGTGCTTTGTCTTTGTCTTTCCTCAGGAGAACAATCTCAAATAGATGAAGACCTGGTTAGCATGGTGATTGAGGACTCCCAGCCATTTAGCATTTTGGAGAACAAAGGATTTATAAGATTTGTTAAATCATTAAATCCTAGCTATGTTCTCCCCACTAAAAAGGTCATAAAAGCAGTGAAAATTTAGTTTTTACAGAATAAAATGTGAACAGGCAGGACTGAGGCTCAAAGCCTCAGTGTGTAGCTGTCCATACCTCAACGTTACAAAAGCACAACCGCTGTCCACACCCCACCCACACCTCACCTCACAGTAAATGATCATTTCCATTTTAAGCATTTCCAAATGATCATTTTCCATACTGCCAGTATAAATATACACATTATACTGCATCACTACAATATACATGTTTTACACACTCCTTTTGTTGTTGACATTTACAGGCTGTGTGCAAAAGGCCACACTCTTCAAATTCATGCCAACTAATATTTTTACGTCCAGTAGGTGTCCTACTAGAGCAAATGAAGCTTCAAGAAGCTTTGCGCTGGGGTGAACCAATTGGATGAAAAGCTTCAGTGCTTCATGAAGCTTCATCTGCCCATCACTACTGTTACATGCCAAGAGATGTGGCTTCTTCTTCTTCTTCTTCAGTCAAGTTTAACGGCAGCTTGCATCCAAAACTGTTGCATTGCTGCCATCTCCTGGCCATTAACCGTCCGTCACTCCTGAATCCTCAGATCCTCTTGATGAGACCAGTACTTCTCAAAAGAGATGTGGCTTTGCTTTTGGTGTTCTTTTTATCTTTCAGGTGTCAAGCCTCCACCTATTGGCCAGTTCAAAGTTGACTGGCATGTGTCTATTGGCTGGTCTGGGCACAGTTGGCCAATCACTCTCCGAGGATCACTACAAATGAGCAGCTCCCTGGTCAGCTGGTGGCTGCTGGCTTCTGCTTTATGACAAACATTTGCGAACAGGCTTCTTTGTATTGTGTGTGGTGGGAGGCTGGACAGGTAAGCTGGGGTACCCTATACACTGGTTGGAGGTTTTAAACTGTTAGTCACACTAGGTTATGCGGTTGATGCCACTCTTGTATGTTTTCACTGACCTTTTGTCGAGTAGCTAGGTAGGCCTTTTGTTTTACATTTTTTGTTTCAGTTAGGCCCTGGAAGCTATCGACCTGCTTTTTGTTTTATTAATTTCTTTGATTTGGATCAACCGCCCAGTCCTCCTCCCCTACCTCTTTTCTTTTGTTAAGTTTGACTATCAAGGCAAGCAACCAATAAATCCTGCCTGATTCTTAACTGTTCTGTTGTCTTCATCCTTCATTGATTGTGGTTGTCCAGTGTTGCTGTCTCCTTCCTACCTTGGCCTCCACCATGGTGGGGGGGACGTAACACCGACCAATCTAGTAGAATGCTCCTTAGAACTAGAGGACCCTGAAGTCAAAAGGGAGGCCACAGTGAATGTTATCCAGTAAAAGACTTGCTTGATGCTACATGTCAATTGATGGTAAGTAAGTAAGTAAAATTTTATTTATATAGCACATTTCTAGATAGAAATCACAAAGTGCTTTACAAGATCGTAAGTCCTGAGGAAGGGAATTCCACAGTCTGGCGGCCACAGTAGCAAAAGCTCTATCACCCCTAGTTTTCAGTCTCGTATACTGAATGACAAGTAGGCCCTGACTACTCGACCTCAGAGACCTACTAGGGGCATAGGGCTGTAAAAGTTCAATAATATATGGTGGTGCTTGTTGTCGAAGAGCCTTAAAAGTTAAAACCAAAATCTTAAAATGGACTCTAAATTCGACAGGAAGCCAATGTAACTGCATAAGCAACGGTGTTATATGTGAATATTTAGAAGCTTTCGTCAAAAGTCTTGCTGCAGCATTCTGAACGATCTGCAGACGCTCCAAAGAACCTTTGTTTAAACAAGTAAACAGGGAATTGCAATAGTCCAGTCGTGATGAGATAAAAGCATGAATAACAATCTCCAGTTCGGTATAGGATATTATAGAGCTCAATTTAGAAATATTTCTTAGATGATAAAAGCAAGACCAAACAAGAGATTTAACATGACTATCTAACGTAAGAGCAGGATCAAGGATAATCCCTAAGTTCCTGACAGATGGTTTTACAAATGTTGAAAGAGGACCAAGAGCATTTATTATACTGGGTATATGTCTATCTGGGGCACATAAGAGGACTTCGGTTTTATTTTCATTTAGTTGGAGGAAGTTTTCAGCCATCCAGCCTTTAATGGTTTCCAAGCACACATTTAAAAGCCGCAGCTTAGAAGTCTCTTCCGGTTTAAAAGATATATAGAGTTGGATATCGTCCGCATAACAATGGTAACAAATATCCTCAAAAGGGCTCAAAATGTGCTGGAGAGGGAGTAAATAAACTAGAAACAATAAAGGCCCCAGCACAGAGCCTTGTGGCACACCAAAAGACAGGGACGCAGAAGATGATCTATACTTAGAAACTGCCACAGAAGAATATCGTTCAGAGAGATACGAGGAGAACCATTTCAATGCAGTCCCAGAGACACCGACCCAGTATTTCAGCCTGTTAAGTAAAATATAGTGGTCAACAGTATCAAAGGCCGACGTAAGATCCAATATTAAGAGAACAGAACATTTACCTGCATCGCTTTGTAACAAAATGTCATTAGAAACTCTAAGAAGGGCTGTTTCAGTGGAATGAACTTTACGAAAGCCAGATTGAAATTTGTCGAAAATACTATATTTATCTAAAACTGCTGTAAGCTGCTTAGCCACGATCTTCTCTAGAATCTTAGCAATTAACGGAATTTTTGAGATCGGTCTATAATTGCTAGTGAGAGATGGGTCCAGCATAGGCTTTTTTAACAAGGGATGTATAACAGCAGTTTTAAAATAGGCAGGGACTATGCCCGAGGCCAAGAACGTATTAATTATAGTAAGAATACAGGGACCAGTAGAGTAAAAGACATTTTTGAATAATGATGCAGGTAAGAAATCAAGAGAGCAAGAGGATAATTTTGTTGCACTAACTATTTTTCCCAGCTCTGGTAGTGAAACAAGTGAAAAACCTTCTAAAACAACAGGCCGAGCTGGCGTGGGAACTGACAGCGCAGACGCTGAAAAAGACAAGTTTTTCCTTATGTTGCTAATTTTTTCTAAAAAGAAAGCAAGAAAAGTTTCACAATCTTCAACAGAAGAAATAATGGCAGCAGGTGGAGCAGGAGTAATAATATTAGTAATAGTATCAAATAAAACTTTAGGATTACCTCTGCTCTTTGCAACCAACTGAGAAAAGTAAGCAGCCCTCGCAACTCTAATAGCATTGTTAAAGGAGGCTAAAAGATCCTTTAAATAAAGGAGATGAACATTTAAGCGGGTTTTCCTCCATAACCGCTCAGATTTACGACAATTACGTTTTATAAGACGAATGTTGTCATTTAACCAGGGTACAGGCTTGGAAACAGGCACAGGTCTCATTTTAATTGGACAGATTTCATCTAAGATCGAAAGACAATGATAATTGAATAGATCTATAGAAAAATCAACATCGTTTTGTGGGGATAATGTTAAATTAAAAGCATCAGAGAACTTCTGTGCTGTGGAGGAGTCTAAAGTGCGGGAAATAACTGTCCGATGAACAGGAGACATGGGCTCATAAAAAGACATATTAAAAAAGACACAATAATGGTCAGAAATAAAAACGTCCTTAGAACAAATATAATCAATATTCAGACGCAAAGAAAAAACAAGGTCCAGTGTATGGCCTTTGTTATGTGTGGGGCCAGATACATGTTGGATAAAATGAAAAGAGTCCATGATGCTGGTAAAACCCCTAGCAAAGAGGTCGGACTGATCATCAACATATTTAAAATCACCCACAAGAAGCAATTTAGACAACCTCATAGTAGAGGACAGAAAATCACTAAACTCAGCTAAAAACAAGCTGTTTGGGCCAGGAGGGCCATAAACCAATGCACAGTAAAAAGGATCCTTCTTTCAGATTTTGATAAGCTGCAGTTCAAAAGACAGAAAGTGTCCAACTTTCACTGAACGGCAGTTAAAACGGCTCCGAAATGCCACCGCGAGGCCTCCTCCACGACCAGATCCTCGAGGCTGGCAAATGACAGAGAAGCCATTTGGGCACATTTCAATAGTAGACGAATAATCCGACCCCCGTTGCCAGGTCTCAGTCAAGAACAGGAAGTCCAGATTTTTAGAAACAATAAAATCGTTAAGCACAAACGATTTATTCGTCAAAGATCGGGCATTAAAGAGCGCCATAGACAGCGGTGTGAAAACATTGTTGTTGGAAGAAGCTCGAGTTTCTCGAATTAAAGGGCGTAAATTCTCGGGATCAGAGCCTTCACGTTCATATATTCCACTCACCGAGGGGATGAAAGGCCAGTCGGCAGGAGAGTCTGGATGAACCATTCTGAGACAACATAGCCTCGGAGAGCCGGGCCCCCTATATCCAAGTAGGGCCTTGGGAGACAGATTTCTCTCCATATAGCTGTCATGTGCGTAGGCAACAGAAAACGCCCGACATCGCTTTCCAATCAGCCCCCGCCGCCAGAGGAGCCTAAACTTCACCTGGATGCCCGATCTCTTTCCTCTTCTTCTCCGTAGTCTACGGGGAACGCTGAAAGCGCTGGCCGAAGATCCAGTCACAGGCAGAGGGTGGAAGGTACCAAAGGAGTGCGGGGGAAAGTGTGGAGAATGGAAAGTCCCACAAAAGGAAGAAGAAAAAACATCTTTGGCCGTCATTGACGAACGGATGGATAACAGCGTCAGATGATCGTAGACCAAGGCAGCCAGTACATCATTAAAACAGTTAAAAAACAGCAGAGTAGAAAGAAAAAACACAACAATAGAGCGAGACCAACTACACCCGGCAGCGGCGAAGCCAAACACAGGCGCCATCATGCCGGAACTGTGACAGCACCGGTGTACTGGTGTACTTCTCAGACTGCAGAAGGCTCAAGGTTGCTTTTGCTTGGTTCCTTAGACTGAAGGCAATCCTTCGTTTAATGAGAGATAAGAAAAGAAGACCGCAACCAGATAACCAGATAGCCCACCATTCACCAACGTCGGAGTTGATTACTTCGGACCTATTGAAGTGAAAAGAGGACGAGGTACAGCTAAACGTTATGGAGTCATTTTCACCTGTTTAGCCAGCCGAGCGGTGCACTTGGAAGTGGCTAACTCTCTAAGCACAGATGTCTGCATTAATGCTTTGCGCCGTTTTGTGAGTCAGAGAGGTCAAGTTGCTCACATCCAGTCGGATAATGGAACCAACTTTGTTGGAGCAGACAGAGAGTTAAGGGAGGCTCTTGAATCGCTGAAACATACCCAAATAAAAGATGCTTTGCGACACATTGGAATAGAATGGAGTTTTAATCTGCCTGGAGCATCACACCATGGTGGAATTTGGAAACGTATAATTCGTATGGTCAGAAGGATTCTGAGATCCATTCTTCAGCAACATCAGTTGGACAATGATGGATTAAATACAGTTATTTGTGAAATTGAAGCAATTTAAATGACAGACCCATCACAAAGCTTTCTGATGATCCAAAAGACCTAGAGCAACTTACACCAAATCACATCCTCCTGATGAAAGGAAAACCATCTTTACCACCTGGAGTGTTTGACCCTCAGGATATGTATCTAAAGAAAAGATGGAAACAGGCTCAGTACATCTCAGATCTTTTTTGGAAACGATGGGTACACGAATACCTGCCTTTGTTACAGGAGAGACAAAAAAGGAACCAAAAGAAGAAAAATCTAAAACCTGTAGATATAGTCATTATAATGGATTCTTCTGCACCACGTGGTTCCTGGCCACTTGGAAGAGTTCTGGAAACCATTCGTGACAAAAAATGACTTGTACGATCTGTACGTTTAAAAACAAAGACTAACATTCTTGAAAGACCTGTAACTAAACTTTGCCCTGTTACATGAGACTGTAGCATAAAAGTGTATTTAAGTGATCTGTTTACTTGTGTTTATTTATGTGTATGTATATGTCTAAAGTCAACTGTATTAGTGGCTCCTTCTTTTCTTTGTGATAAGAATTGCCATATCTGATAGCCATTGCAATTAGGGGCCGGGGTGTAGGAGCCATTTTTGGGTTGACACCTTATGTTGCCGCTAGAGGTCACCTTTTCAGTTGTCTGTATGGTAGGTTTATGTAAAAGTATTTAAGGTAGATGTACGTAATCAGCTTCAGGTGTGTTGTTAATCATAAGAAGGCAGACAGTTTGTGAACGCTGCGCTGTTATGTTAAAAGGATGTTGGAATAAAGACCAAAAAGGACAAGATAAGTACTGCTGGAATTATTCGACTGTTTAATTAATCCATGCATACCAGTGACATCGCGTCACCCCCCAGTTAACAAACACCTCAGTGGCTTCAAGCGCCACAGTGGAAGTAAAACTAAGGGTCTAGAAAATAGACATTTTAAAATAAGAGGGTGACAGTGTGACAGTGGAAAATAGTTACACAGCTAAAACATCCTATTTTCCTGTTTCTCCTTTTGTGTGTTAGATTTCCCTAAAAACAGGAAATGTAAATTAACTGCACCAAACCCAAAATAATCAAAGAATTTCACGTTGCAGCTTCGTTCCAGCAACAGTCTTAATAGTACTTCTTTCTTTTTTTTCCCATTTATCATTCTTGCCCTTTGTCATGAGGCTAAATTGCAAACACCACCTTGCAATTGGTACATAATTACATCCCTGCTCTGCCACTTTTCACCCTCAGCTCCGCTTGATTCTTTACCTGTGTCATTAGATGTGGAGAGCTCAGGGCACAATGGCTTGGCTTTGGAACACAGTGGAGGGTGTAATTGCACTCGGCTTTGATTACCTCTCATTTGGAGCTGCCTGTTCAATAGCCATTACATGCAGACGCTCCTCTAGCCACTCCTTAATGGCCCACTGGCTCAGTTTTCATTTGCACCGCAAACTGCTGTGACTTTTAAGCTCACAAAAGCCTGAGTTCAACTCACAGCTGCTCAGGTCCTTTCTCTCACCACTCCTGATTGATTGGCATGGTAGTAGACACACATTCAATATATCGCTTTTTTAAGTAGAATAGTGCCAGGCTGAAGTGCTAATGCTGAGCAGGAAATCGAGCACAAGTTATTAAAGAAGACTTTTATAGAGTTAAGCCACTATGGATTAAAAGAGGCTAAAAAAATGACTGCAGGTTTTGTGTCAGCCATTAAATTTGATGTGACAGAACCTGATCTGCACTGCTTCATCCATTATAGTCATGCTGCTAACAGGTGGCCTCTTGAATTTTGCCATGTGGTGAGCTTTGAAGAGTCAGGTTTCTTTTTGGATTGTATGTTAATATCAGATGAAACCTGTAGTCCCTCAGATATTTGCCAGTTTTATAAGTATTATTGTATTGATGGTTTGAAAAATGGACAAACAGCAGGACTAAGATGTTTATGCAATAGCCATCAATTACATAAAACATTAATTTAACATAACACACAAGAGTAATTACAGTCACCATCCCGTGACATAATGATATTGACGTTATACTGATAAGTCATAAATAAATAAGCAACTTTACTTGCTAGTTTTAGCTACGTTTTCCTTACTGCATTTAAATAATGTTTTAACCCTCTCAAGGCAGGCGTTGCTGATTTGCAACAGTTAAAAACTAACAACCTGATTACCCCACATACATATTTTATGAGTTTTTTTTACTCAGAAGTACCACTGCAGGACTTGGTTGTGCATTAGCAACAAAAAGTTTAATTTGAGCCTGAGAGGGTTAATGTTTCAGTCTCAGTGACCACACAATAGGAGTGTGCTTAATACTAACAATGCTCTTTAATACTATACATAATATACACCATTTTCCAGATAACATTCACCCACACTGCTGCTTTATCCACTCCAGCTGTGTTGCTTTGAGCCTGTATCAGGTGTTTGAGCTGTTTTCAAACAGTTTGTTCTTTAATTTATAAAACATGTTGCTGTGCTACCACTAGACCTGTCATTTCTGTAATCCTGTAATTTCTGTATACAAGATTTAGATTGTTAATTATATTGTTGGTTTATACACCTTTACGTATGTATATATACCAAATTCCTTGTATGTGTTAGATGTGTTATGTGTAGATATGCTTGGCCAATAAAAGTGATTCTGATTTTGATTCCGTGCATGCATCTAAGACAGTTTGTTTTAGGTGAACGTGCTCAGCCGATTAACGGTGTTTTCACACCTCAGGTGTTTAGCCTGTTTAAATCGAACTCTGTTTGGTTTTCCCTCTTCGTCCAGTTTATTGGTGTAGGTGTGAACACAGTAATCACACTCAGGTGTGAACCAAAACAACTGCACCAAGACCCTTTGAAAGAGTTGGTCTTGGTGCAGTTCCAAATGACGGTGGGAATGTGATCCGACCACAGTCTGACCAACTACAAGAGGTACGTTTAAGCTAGAAAACCTTCTGTAGCCACGTATGCTTTGCATTCTGGGATGAGTCAGGGTACTATAGATGTGCAAACGTCTGTACGGGCTAGCAGCTAGCCGTAAAATGAGTATGAATTCTCTGTTCTCTGCACATTCTTCCTATATTTACTTCTGTTGCTCCCACACACACATGTGGCCAATAAAGGGACTGAACATTCTCACGTGGTTTATAGTGCCTCCACGTTTCTTGGAGATGACTTGAATTTTTCCCTGTGTGAAAATTTTAATGAACAGATTGTAGGGAAAAGATACAAATATTTAAGCTCATTAACTGAATTCGACCACCATAAATAAACTATAGGTGTAAAAATGCTCTAAGACACTTACAGCTGACTTATCCAGTTGATAATCAGCTTAGAACGGTGAGACTGCTTAGACTGCTTGATGTTATTGTGACTGAAGCCAGATAAAAAAATACATCCTTTGTTTAGCTATGTACTACAGGTCCCAAGAAGAACTAGACTGAGTACACAGTATATACCAATCACATACAGCAATAAAACCACTGATAGGTGAAGTAAAGATATTGTTGTTTGTTTTGTTTTTAACAAAGCTCTTTTGATGGAAAAACGTGATTGTTCCTGACAGTGCTATGGATGGTACATGTACCACAGATCTAAACACTGTTACAGACCAATGTCCTCTCCACATTTGGACAATATGCCCAGCTACAAAAACTACAAACAGCTCAAAAAATGCAACCAATAAACCTGGGTGTTAATTTGGTGTTAATCCCAGTGCTTTTGAACATTTATGCACTTCTGAACAAGCTTGGTTTACAGATCCCCCACCCATCCCAACTCATTGGGACCAAAAGTATTCAGTGCCATCATCCAGGTGCCAGACCACAGGACACCTCCAGAGGTCTCCTGTTTTAATGAATAAGAGTTTATTTGGCAGTTAATCAGGTAGCAATAATGTTGCGGCTGATCAGTGTATATAGCAAGCAGGTGATGAAGGATTTGGTCTGAATGTCAGAAAAAAGGGGGATGGAAGATTCTGAAATAGAACAGTTGGTTGAGAGACAAAATAAAGAACACCTATTTAAACTTTTTTTTAAAGGAGAAACGATAAGTCCATGATAGGGTTAGAAATAACCACAGTTGGGCTTGTTATAATCTTACTGTATTTTTAGCCATTTTAGAAAAGTTAATGATTATCACAATAGTACCTTGGCAAGAAGTGTTCAGGGCAAAATATATGTTATTGGATTCCAGCAAACCTTACATTTCGTGTGGTTTGTTGGGCAGAAGCATCTGTGGAATCAACTTTGGAAACAGTTTTTTAAAAGGCAGCATTTTCTGAAATACTGGTTACAGGATGAACCATCAGTTTTTTTATTGTCTGTCTCAAACTAACAGTCACATCAACAAACCATATGATCTATTGCATGAGCACATTGTAACAGTCACAACTGTGTGGTGTCTCTTTAAGACAACCTAAGTCAAGGTTTAGTGATGTCACAAGTGTGCACCTCTGCCCTCTGCAGAGTATGGGAGAAACGTGCTTGCACGTGAACCTAAGGACTGAGACGGACCTTAAATCTTCACCTCCCTAACTCAAGGTAACGTTACGGGTTGTAGGAACACTGCGCTTCATGTATGATAAGACAGCAGCCGGGCCTTGTAATGTTGGTGAAGAGAGTGTGTTTATTAAAGGACAAGAACTGTGGAAGTCCCAGTACCAGTGTGGTTGTGAGTTTTAGTCCTGCTGAGTGTTTCTGCCGCCTCCTCTTAACCACTGAATACAACCCATGTTACAACATGAAGAGGAAACGCATCAGCAAGCCACATTCTGAGGAGCTTTTAAAGTGAGGAAGCAGCCGGTGTAGCCAGCTATGTACTCAGTAAGTCAGTACAGAGTCATTCCCAAACATTTGTGCACAGATGGCAAATCGCCATAATTCTTTGTTGCTCCCAGACCAGCTATGGACTGGCCACAAATGTATATTTGAACCTGGTCAGGCTGTTCTTTAAAGTCTAATGAGAAACCACCTGCATCACAAAGTATCTGACCACTACTATCCAGTTTCCCAAAACACCAACACACAAGAGCATATATACAGTTTAAGTCTTTTTCAAGCAAAACATCTCTGAACATTTCCCAACTTTCTGTGACTTTTTTTTAATACTCAGAATTTGGTGGTTTTGTCTGTTGATCACACAAAACATAGAATTTTAATTACATAAACTTGAACATTAACAAAAAAGGTGGACATCTTTTTGCCCAAAGACAATTTAATTTTTGTTTCAAAATTGGCAACAGTTATGTATAGGAATTTCTTTGATTTATTCACATTATTTTATTGTATAATGCCTTAGTGCCACTGGATTTTAGCATTTCTCTGGGGTCTGGGGTAAGGAAGTTGGGGGAAGCAGACAGGAAGAATCTTTTGTCTCTTCGATGACTCTGAGAGGTAGCAAGGGAGTGTGAACCTTAAGGTTTGAAACAGCTGTGTACTGCCTTTTGTTCCTGGAAAAGGTATTTAACAGGATGGTCTGTGTGGTTGCTGAACAAATGTTCCATGGACAGACTGATCACCCCTGAGGGCAAAGGTACTTTTGTCCTACCGGTTGTTGAAATGGAGGAGTCACGGAGCCGTGTGTTTTAGCCACCAGCAAGACCATCGACTTTGAGGGGACTCCTGCAGATGGGTGAGTTGTAGCTAACTTGTATACAGTCATGGGGAGTTTTTGTCTGGCCGAGCAGTGAAGTGCCTGCCGACTTCGGAGTCTCCAGAAAGGAAAATCCTGGAGTTCGAGTCCCCAGGCTTGTTTTTCGGTTCCGGTGTTGTGAAAAGAAAAGCAAGCGTCTGCCAGAAAGTAATTGCAAAAACACCGGTGGTTCGAGGAAACGGTGGTTCGAGTCCACCGTTGCTAAGCATTTCTGCACAATACAGTGTGTGGAGTGACAGTATTTTAGCACTTTTCTGCCGAGAAGGGAAGAAGGCGATTGCAGGGGATACTCTGAATGTAAATATGGGATAGGTAGAAGAACGGTTGGGGAGAAGGAAAAGAAATGTTAAACAAGTGAGTTAATAGGTTGATGTGTGGGTGTAAAAACTGTGAAAAATGGGGTTAAAAATGTTGAAAATGGGGAACAAAAACAAGGAAAACAAAAGAAAAAAAGAGAGGGAAAATAATTGTTTCCAACTGGGGGGAGTGGTGATACGTGGTGATTTACAGCAGGACACACCGCTGGCTAATGTTTTTTCTTATGACAGGGTTACAGGCCTGGAGTGGAGCTACTCCAGGAGAAAGGCCCTGGAATTTTTAAGAGACAATGCACAACTTTATTGTGCATGTCTAATTGTGTTAAGTTGACATATGGAAAAAGATTTTTAAATTGCAGGGACCGTGACATGAGCGATATGGAAGAACAGACTGAGGTGCAGAAGACCAGGAGAGAAGGCTTCAAGAGGACCAGTGAGACGCAGGGACCACTTTCAGCCCACAGAGGGCTGTGCCAATGGACTTCCTAGAGATTGTCATGACGAGATTTTGAACAGCAAAATCATAAATAATGTGAAAGAGTTTCTACATTGACGTTGAGGAAGACTACAGGAGTGTACGACTTGCTCTGCTCTAGTGATGCGCGAATCATGAACGAATCGTTCAATACTCGAGAATCACTTTACTGACTCATGAATCATGATTCACAAGCCCAACTGACTCACTGACTCATCCCTGTTGCTGTTAGCAGCAATGTATCTAGCTTATAATTAAAATTGTGGAGAAAAACACAACATCCAGTATCGTACCAAAAAAATTTCTGCTCTGAACTGGAAGAAAAAACCCTGAGTAGAAGCTCACATCAAGAAAATAGCTCCTCGGTTCACAGTAGCATCGCTCTGTTAACATGCTAACAGCACATTTGAGCTACTCACCCCCTCCCTCCTGTGCTGAATCATAAGTGTAAGCGAATCACTCAGGACTCACTAACCCCCTCCCTCCTGTGCTGAATCATGGAGCGAGCGAATCACTCACTCACTAACAGGGCTGGACTGGGACAAAAAATCGGCCGGGCATTTTGACTAGAGACCGGCCCACCAGGATACAGATTGAAAATGTGACGTCATTCGGGGTAAAACCACAAAGGATTCTGGGAACTTGTGGCAAGAGGTACTAGCGCACGCAGGCTTTCAATTGAACTCAGTTACACAGCGATAAAAAGAAACCCAAAAAATGGCAAGAAGCTGTTGTATTATTAACTGCAATAGCCGGTCGCATGACAGCCACAGGAAGCCGATGGGTAAAGAGATCGTTTTTTTTTATCGGATTACGTCGTTGAAGAGAAAAAATTTTAAGCCATGTTTCCGAAGTAAGAGCCGACGGATGGTCTGGATATACCAAATATAACGTCTCAGAACACTCCAGCTCACATGTTAGTTTGCTCCAAGCATTCCCACAAAGGTAAGTGTTTTGTAGTAGTTAATACGTCATTTTTCTTAACATAATTGGTGATATAGGTTACAAGCAAGTCTGGCGCTGGACAGAAATTGTCGCGCTATGCTCCTTTATTTATTGTGCATAAATAGTGAATTGTCCTGACACAATATTGTGTTTCGCTTCTGTTATTACCATGGCACATTGACAAAAACATAAACTTTTATTCACAGGATAAAACAGTTGTTTTGTATCACTAATTGTCCAGTGCGACTACAGCATACAGTATTATTGTCACTGCTACATTTCTGTGATGAACCAGAAATTATTTCCACTACTAATTAATTACCGTTGAGCTCAAAGGTTATATTAATAAACGGTTAACGAATGTGTATTTATGACGACGACTTGTGAGACTGGCAAACTTACCTTTGTTCGTACGATGGTCTTTCGTTCTACACGGTGCATTTCAAGGTCCTGCACCCATCCGTCGGTAAACTGTACCTGGGCTTGTTGCAGTGACCTGAAGTCACTAAACTTCATGAGTGTATGCACTCACTCCAAGAACCGTATAATTATAAATCTGAGCGTGGTGAAAGTTGGTCAGCACGCTAACGTCTTTTGTCCCTCTGTGTGCTCGTAAGGGTCTGACCCTTTCACTCCTTTGATTTTTTCCTTGTATCTTTTCTTTGTCTTTTCGTCGAGTCTATCTTTGTACGGACCGGCATTGTTCTCCTTTTGTTTTGTACATTCCTTTTTTGTGCGGCAAAGAAAAAACAAGAAGGCATTGGAACTGGAGAATGAACGTTTTGCGGTGCTGCAAATGCTTGCATTTGATGCGGTACTTGGATTGTTTTGCCACGAGTTCCCGGCATGCAATGCGCGAAAATCACGTGATTGCTAAACAAGGGGGCGGGTGCATTCGGCCTCCTCGGCTGTAATTGGTCCAGCCCAGAGTCGATCATGACCAACTGGCCAATCCAACACCTTTCATTATATATACCCTTCCTAAAAAAAAATAAAAAATTCCATCGGCCCATAAAAACAAAAAATCGCCAGCGGCCCACCGGGCAAATGCCCGGTATGCCCGATGGCCAGTCCAGCTATGCTCACTAACCCCCTCCCTCCTGTGCTGAATCGTAAGCGAATCGCTCAGGACTCACTCACCCCCTCCCTCCTGGCTCACAGCTTCTTCTTCTTCTTGGTTGGCAACCAATGTTAAGGCACATTACTGCCCCCTGGCTCACAGCTCAGTGGACATTTAGATGAGAAAATATATATTTAACACATTTAAGGAAAATACTAACAAAATAAAAATAAACAAAATAAATGTTTATTAAGCAATTTTGATAGGAAATTGCTTAATTTTAGAAATGTTTTTGCTCTTTTTTGCTCTATAAAATAGTTGTTTTCTTTTAGAATCATTTATCTTAGCAGTAGGATTTACATGAAAAGAGAAACAAATTAAGCTTGAGTGAAAATGTACATTTTTTGCACACTCTGGTCGACTGACTCAGTGAATCAAATGACTCAAAAAACCCGATTCACTTTGGTGAGTGACTCATTAAAACTCGATTCAGTAAAAAGAATCAAATTTACCATCACTACTCTGCTCCTAAATCTACAGCCCCGTTGGAACAGAAACTGAGGGATGAAGAGAGCGTGCCAAGCTCCAAAAGTGACAGCGCAGAGGGAAACCAGCGTTGGAATTATGACTGTAAATGGCACAGACACCAGGAGCCATGACCGTGACTGGGAATGACTGTCATGGTCCTGGGTCGGTGACCCAGCGCTTTTAGTTTGTTATCATTTTCTAGATGATGATTGTTTAAGTTCTGTTATTTTCGATCTGCCTCTGAGTCTGCGTCTGTATCTGTCTGTCTATGGTGTCTCCCCATCTGTTTGTGAATCTGTCTGTTTAGTTCAATGTCTTGTCTGGTTCCATGTGTCTGAGTTTCCTGTTTTATTGTGAAGGTCCGTGTCGTATGTGAGTGTGATCAGTTTACGTTTCCCCTGTCCCGTCAGCCCAGATTCCTCCCAGCTGTGTTGCCCTCCTGTCTCTCATCCCCTGATTACTGGTGTGTGTATTTAAGCCCTGTGTGTTCTCCTGCCTGTTGCCGGTTCGTCTGTGTTACTCGGTGTCAGTCTGTGTTACTCGGTGTCAGTCTGTGTTACTCGGTGTCAGTCTGTGTTACTCGGTGTCCTGCTCGGCTCTCTGCCTCTCATCCCTTTTTGTATCATCTCAGGTTTGTCATTTAGCTTTCCCAGTTCAGGTCTTTAGTTTTGTCTTCCCTCTTGCCTGTTTGCCTTCTCACTCCTGTATAAATAAACTCACCAGCATCTTATCCACTGCCTGCATCTTGGGTCCTCCTTCTAACTCCACACGGCTCGCCTCGGCAGCCGTGACAATGACCACCTAATGCTGTTTTACTCTACCATGCATACTTTGATATTCTGGAGAGGGCCTTTCCTCTGTATCATTGTTGCTGCCATTTGCATGTGAGAGCTTACATTGTGAGGATGATTAAAAATGAACAAAGGGTGGTGGGAGAACAGTGACGTGAGGATACACAGTGTGAAACTCCTTAAATGTACAATAATGTTGATGTGATATACAGAATGTCAGGAAAGAAATTCTATTATTAATGTGATTCTTAAGGTTTGATTTAAGAATCAAAGGGGTGGGATTGTATAGGAATTCTTTTATTCATGTATTATTCACATTAGTTTATTGTATAATGCCTTGGTGCCACTGGATTTTAGCATGTCTCACTCTCATGCAGTTAGACAGATGGTGGGGGTCTGGTAAGGAAGTTGGGGGAAGCAGACGAGAGCCATGCTAGGCTCAGTGAGACTCTGCTGACCGTCTGCCCCACAATCATGCAGGCTCTCCACCAAGCTTGGTTTTCTGTTCTTTGTTTTGATTAAAGAATGTTAGCTACCACTCACCACTTGTCTGCAGGCTTTATTTAATGGAAAACTTCCACAACCGTTGCAAATGGCTTTCTAACTCTAACCTACCCTAATACCCAGTAGGTTGCTTGCAATTTGGTGGAAGATAATAGGATACAGTCAGGGGAAAAATTACTTGAACCCCAGCTGTTAGTCTATAAGTGGTCATACTAAGTCTATAATTTCAATGGTAGGTTTATTTGAACAGTGAGAAACAGAACAATAACCAAAAGATCCCGAAAAATATATTTCAAAAAAACGTATAAATTTATTTGTATTTTAATGAATAAAATAATAATATTTGACTCCCTGTCAATCAGCAAGATTTCCGTCTCCGTGTTGACATTAGGAGCCTTCTCAACTCGTTACCTGTATAAAAGACAGTTGTCCATCAAAGCAGTCAGTCTATCCTGATTCCAAACTCTGCACATGGCCAAGACCAAAGAGCTTTCCAAGGATGTCCGGGACGAGACTGTGGACCTACACAAGGCTGGAATGAGCTACAAGCCTGTAGACAAGCAGCTGGGGGAGAAGGTGATGACAGTTGGCGCAATTATTCGCAAATGAAAGAACCATAAAATAACTGCCAATCTCCCTCGGTCTTGAGCTCCACGCAAGATCTCAACTCATGGAGTTTCAATAATAGTACGAACGGTGTGGAACCCATCCGGGAGAAACTTGTCAGTGATCTCAAGCCAGCTGAGACCATAGTCACCAAGAAAACAGTAACACACTACACGGTGAAGGACTGAAATATTGCCGTCCCTCTGCTCAGGAAAGCACATGAACAGGCCTGTTTGAAGTTTGCCCCTGAACATCTCAATGATTCAGAGGAGGACTGAGTAAAGTGTTGTGGTCAGATGAGACAAAAATTGTGCTATTGGGCGCCAACTCAACTCGCCGTGTTTGGAGGAAGAAGAATGCTGCCTATGACTCCAAGAACACCGTCCCCACGTCCAGTGTTGGTTAAGTTACCTGAAAAAAGTAATCAGTAACTAATTACCGATTACTTCCCCAAAAAAAGTAATCCCGTTACTCTACTGATTACTTATTTTCAAAAGTAATTAATTACTTAGTTCCTTAGTTCCTTAGTTACTTTTTAAAAACACGATTTACAACCTGAATAAAGCGATAGATCTTTCAGCCCAATTCTACTTTTTCTGCATAATCCATCATACAAAATGTAATCAAATGGAAAAGTCTCTTTTTAAAATTAGTTTTATTAGTTTTAACCTTTTAACTTTATGCATCAAGCAAAAATTTAATTATATGCAACATTCTCTGACTGGAAGAAATTAGTTTAACATTTAAACCTATTTTCTGCACATTCCAGCACATAAAATAAAATATTTTTTGTGTTTACACTCAGTCTTTCAAATAGATGCAAGTAAAACACAGCAGAAAAAAAATAAAGTCACAGACTCAGCGGTCCTTTTGCTCTATTTTCACCTGTAAAGCAGGAGTGGGGTAGGCGGAGGTTTACCCTGGTGCAGGTGAGCCGCAGCGGTCAGTGGAAGAATCCTCGAGTTTCTCTGTGAGTTTCCCATTACGTCGTAGCTACTCGGTGCTTGCTTGGAAGTTTAGGGGGTTTTTTCGCTGTAAAAAGAAGTTTTCTTCCCACACACAGCGGACACTAATGTTTTTGTCACTTTTTATGGAGTCAAACTCAAAATAAGGTCAGTGCTTCCACGCTTTAAACGCTGCACGCTCATACTCTCTCTGCACTCGATATATGATCCATTGTTGATCTGCACACAGCTGTTGTCACGAACGTCGCACTCGCTTACGTCACTGTCGTGAGACATTCTCGCAAAAAAATCACGGTTTTAATAATGCATTACAAGTAACGCGTTACTGCCCATCTCTGCCCTCGTCAAACATGGAAGTGGAAACATTATGCTTTGGGGGTGTTTGTCTGCCAAGGGAACAGGACAACTGCACCGCATCAAAGGGAGGATGGATGGGGACATGTACCGTTAAATATTGGGTGAGAGGCTCCTTCCCTCAGAGCATTGAAAATGAGTCATGGGTGGGTATTACAGCATGACAGTGATCCAAAACATACGGCCAAGGCAACAAAGGACTGCCTCAAGAAGAAGCATATTAAGGTCTTGGAGTGGCCGAGTCACTCTCCAGACCTTAGTCCCACAGAGAATCTGTGGAGGGAGCTGAAGGTTCCAGGAGTGGGACGACATCCCCTCTGAGATGTGTGTAAAACCTGTGGCCAACTATAAGACACATCTGACCCTTTGTGATTGCCAACGACCAAACGCCAAAGCACATTCTGCAAAGGGATCAAAAACGTATTTCCTTCATGAAAATGCAAATTTCTTACTGTTTAAAAATGCATTTTTCTGGATTGTCTTGGTTATTGTTCTGTCTCTCACTGTTCAAATAAACCTGCCATTGAAATTATAGACTGATCATTTCTTTGTTAGAAGGCAAACCAAATCAGCTGGGGTTCAAATAATTTTTCCCTGACTGTAAGTACATGTAGGGGTGATGTATTAATTATTTATTTATTCTTCTAAGTAATTTACTATATATGTAAACTTTTGTATTTGCTTTTTAATCTTCTTTTTTCTTCTTTTCTTCTTCACAGGCTATTTCCTAATTCCCTTTCATTTTTAGCATAATTATGCCCTGATTATTCGAACACTTAACTAGTTTAATTAAAATTTAGAGTACAGAATCATCTGGCTGTAATTGTAAAATGAAGCCAAATGTGTGTAAAATGTATTAATTGTGTGTATTGCAGTGTGTGGACTGACTAGGGGTTTTCCATAGATGAGCTGTGACTGTTGTGACAACAAAGAACAAACTGCAGCGCCTCTAATGATAGCTGTAGTTTAGATGTTTCCTGGAGGCCTGGTGTCATCCACTTATAAAGAGTCACACTGTACACACACAGAATACCTCAGACAGACGTCTCCATTTCTAAACAGTGACTCTTTCTTTTATGTGGCTTACGGTGCAATGTACAAAGTTACAAAGATTTTAGACACTGAAGAAGTATGAAGAGACGTTGCTTTTAAAAGAAACTTAAAATGGCAAAGCTCAAAGCCATTGCCCAATGTATTCAAACAGGTAACTACCATTAATGGATTCAGTCAATGCATTAATTTCACTACTATGTTTTAATGTTAATTTTGGGCCTTGCGGGCAAAACCAGCTGCTACAGAGAATAACAGTCGAATCAGAATCTTAACCATACACTGAACCTTGATATTAGACATACTTCCTGAAATCCAAAGCATCATTTGAAGGTCCCCAACTCAGTTGTTTGAGTTGAGAATTCAATTATACAGTTGTGAGCATGTGATGATAGTTAACTGATGAGAACAGCATAAATCTGAGGTCAAGTATATCAACAGTGAAAACTGTATTCTGCTTTAGGATGGATAAGTGATATACAAGGACATATATCACTTGCAATAAATCTGCCATCATAAGCACCTTATATTAATGTTACTTTCTGTAAATGTTAGGAATGTGATTTAAACTCAGTTGCTGAATATAACATTACATTAGCACAAACTGACAGTGATGATTAGGTGAATTGACTAGAGTTGCAATATTTTTATGCATTTTCACGCGTAGTTGGGCCTCAGTCACAAGTGTCTAGGCACTGGTCAGTGATGCTGGTTGCTAGGCAAAACTACATCTTTTCTGAAAGAGTTAGCAAGTGGTTGCTAGAGGTTTCACAACCGCAAAGAGGACACTGCCACTGCTAGCTGTAGCTTGCATGAAAGAGACCGACTCTTGTGCAAAAACCTGCCATTTACTCTCTGAGCTAATGTGTGATGCAACAGACAATGTTCACCTTCATCTTATCGCAGCAACCGAGACATTTTTCCATTTTGAGCTTGTGTGGCACTCTTCATAGTTTCAGTACTCACTTGGTGAGTAGTTTTCAGGTGTTTGCAGACTTAGCACAGTTAGTGTCTCTAATGCAAACTAATAAATATACTGTTAAAAAATGACACAGTTAATGTATACAGAAATATGGCTTAAACGGTTGTGTGGAAAATACCATGAGAGGTGGCCCAATGATGATTTGTCTGTATACTGAAGTTAGTGACGATCCAAACACAGCTGTGCCAAATAAGAAGGGAAGTGAATTCGAAATAAATTATAATGATTAATAATTTTTGGAAGGAATTGTCCTATTTGCAAAAAAAAAGATCTTATAATAGTGAAGTACATTGGATAACAGCTGTAAAAACAGACAGGTGGCCCACCCTAAAGCATATCCTGCTCAATCATTCTTCTGCCATCATATTTTAGAAAGTAAACATCAGTAAGCTTACACAGGCAGGCAACCAGGGATTGAAAACATGAATTCACCATAAATCCATCAGAAAAGTGCTTACTGAGGTGACAGATTGAGGAAGCTGAGGGACATTTTCCCTTCAACAACTGCAGGAGTCTTCCTCTGCTGGCTATCACAAGGAATACAGATTTCAGGCACCTCAGCTTCGACTTCATTTTTCAGATTCATAAGCAAAGAGCATTTAAAAGAGATGGATGTAGCCTTAAAGTCCAAAGACTCGTCGAAAGTAATTTCACATTTATCTCCAAAAAGTCATTAATTTGTCTTCTTCAGTTTTTCTCAAACTGCAAACTAAACCCACCTCTGTCAGACGCCTGCTCACTGACTGTGTCGCCTTTGATAAAGCCCCGTCACTACACTAATGGCAAATTCACACAAGTACAAATGTTTACCGGTGACCAGCTCAGCATGTGTATGAATATGTGTGACGGTGTGTTGAAAAGAGGTTAAGAGAGACAGTTAATTACAGAATGCAAATGAAGTAGTTGGAACAGCCGTTCAGAAAGTGTCATTCTGACTCCTCGTTCGCCTGTTCAGGCAGATTTAATAAGCATCCCTCTCACGTCCTCCTGCAGGAAACCCACATCTACACCAAAGTAATCTCTCAGCTACGAGTCCTGCTGCTTGAGCCATGACAATGTAATTCATGCTAAGCGCAGTCACAGAAGCTGCGTCTCCAGCTCTCATCTACAATCAGTGTTACGGAGCACACGACTGGCCCCTGTTGATTTAGAGTGGCAGTGTGTTTACATCAAACCTACACTACAGCAAATGACTCCTTTCAGCTTTTGAAGCCCAGATTGTTTGCTGAGCAGCATCGTGTCACTCTTAACTCATATAAGTCACGTGGTGTGAATAACAAACTTGTTTGATTGCTCTGTGGCCTTCAAATGTTGTTTCTCCTTTTCAAAGCTACATTGATAATTGTTAAAATATAACGATAATTCAGAAGGAATCACAGCTGGATAGCTAAATGCATGTTGAAAGGAAGCAATAAGTATGAGAGAATGAGTTGCTGAGGGTGGGTGCAGCTCAGGAGTCAGAGCAGGACATCTAATTGGAAGGTTGGTGGTTCGATCTCTGGCTTCCTTTGGGAAGATAATGAACCACAGGTTGCTCCTGATGCATTCATCAGTGTGAATGTTTGATAGAAAGGCACTTAGACACAGGAAAAAATAAGGCTTGTTGTAGGGCTTGAGTAGAGAAGAAAAATGCTGTCCATTTTACCATTTATAGCATCCCTCTCACCTATACTATGCACTTACTGCACAGAGCTCAAATGTGTTTTTCAACCCTGAAAGAATTATTTCATCACAGTCTTTATTATTTCTGATTTATTTCACTCAGTCTGCAGGGACTGCAGCCAGACTTGGAGCCACACACAGCAGTTTTTCCTACATTACTGCAAACCTAACACATCAACCTTGTTACACTATGGGCTACAGTTTTTGTGTTCTCAGGAATGCAGTCAGGGTCCTAACTGCAATGAAGATAATGCTGCGGGGCTGGGATACCTCACACGCGATTTTACAAGGAGGTGATGTCAGCATATCAGCTTTTTATCCAGACTCGGGCACAATGTCTTTTTCTTGTAAATTTTGTCCCCAGTAAAATGAGTAAAATGACACAACCTCGTCGCCCCTGGGATGTTCGTTTTTACAGTCCTGCAGCTCGCCCTCGAGTTTCAGCATGCACAAGCTCCACAAGTCACCTCTTAAATCTCCACACAGCTCTGGAGAGTTTACAACAAAAATCAGAGATAAGAGCAGGTGTTGCCAGCTTCAAGCCCCACCATCAACCACAGTCCCTGCTGCACTATCTTAATTGTACAAGACAGGCAGCCTCAAACTACAGAAGAATTAAAAGAGATCAACACGTTCAATTTAATCCACGAGACCATGCCGGCAAAGAGGACTCTCTAATTACTTATGCTAATACAGCAACGACAGAGAGGCAGAAAGGAAAGGAGCGAGGAGGATGGAAGGATAGCTGCAACTGGTGCATCGCTCAGGGTGTGCCGTAATTAAAAACAGAATTAATCTTTTGGACGTACAGGCTGAAGAAGAGGCAGACCCCACTCTCACACTGAGTCCCACAGTGAGGAGCAGAAGCCACTGAGAGGTAATTACTGTTATCTGCTGGCTGTTTTATTAACATGTGTCCTCAAAGAATGGAGGAGTTTAACTTGGCCCCTGCTTCAGCTGATGCCACGCTCGATAGATCGGCAGAGAAAGCGATTACAAAATGGAAAAATGGGCCCAATTTCTTTTCTCTTGATCCTGAAAAGAAAATAGAGAGCAGTTCTTCTACTCCCACTCTCTAAAGTTCCCTCTGGGGAGTGATTTTTCCTCTGATACATGCAGAGAGTGAGGAGGAAGAACAGAGAAGAGTTGGAGCGTGAGGACAGGAGGGGGAAGATAGGAGAGTGAAACAGACTTGGATGAGAGAAGGAGGTGCCGAGTGGGGAGCGGAGATAGATCAAGCAAAAGATTTTGCCGCTTTAGCGGCAAGCCGAGCGAGAGCCGAAGCACACAGAAAGCACGTGTGCCAACAGCCGGTAATTACACGCCAATCATCTGCCCACAGGCCAGTGCAGGGATTAACTAAGCGGAAAAACGGCAGGAGAAATTCAATTAAAAAACAAATTAATAAGCAGATAGGATTTTTCAAGGGTTTGGAAACAGGGGCCAGCCGAGAGGCGGGCTCAGACCTGTGCATGCTGGTCAGTTGTTGGGAGTGTGCGTGCAGGTAGAAGGGATGGTTTCTAACCTGAGGAAACACGGAAGGAAATGCAGTGATCCAATTTTGTGATAGCGTAATTCATGCATGTTTTTCATATCCACGATAACCTCAGGCGGAAAGTTTTCTTTCCACCTTCTGTGTGGAGTGTGGCACAGAGGAAGGAGAAACTAACACTGCTAATGCTAAATAATCTGTAGGCGAACTGCAGCGGATCTGTGGTGTCTGGGATGGAGGAGGAGATGATGTTCTTCAGCAGCCTCTCAAACACCTTCATTACTACCGAGGTCAGTGCAACTGGCCGGTAATCGTTCAGGGATGAGGGTTTGCTGTTCTTGGGCACAGGGATGATGGTGGATCTTTTGAAGCATGTGGGGACCACAGACTTCGCCAGGGACTCGTTGAAGATGTAAGTGAACACACCTGCTAGCTGTTCAGCACAGCAGCGCAGCAGACGGCCGGTGATGCCGTCTGGCCCCGCCGCTTTCCTTGTGTTCACTCTCCTCAGTGCCGCTCGGACGTCATGCTCCGCGATGCTGGTCACCGGTCTCTCGCTGATGACGTCACTGTCCTCGGTAGTCAGGCGGTAGATAGCATTAGCCGCCTGGCTAACCTCGAAACGGGTGTAGAACTGATTCAGCTCGTTGGTGAATGCAGAGTCAGCGTTGATCGGCGCAGTGTCCCTGGCTTTGTAGTCCGTAATGGTGCGTAGTTCGTGCCACATACTCCGTGTGTCGCCCTGGTGGAAGTGGGACTCCACACGTTCCCGGTACCGGCATTTGGCATCTCTCACCGCGCGCCGCGCGCCGTATGAGGCCGCTTTGTAGGCACTCATATCGCCAGTGGCAAGACCCGCATTGTAGGAGGCGGTCCTGGCGTTTACTGCAGTGCGGATCGATCTGTCCATCCACGGTTTCTGGTTTGGGAATGTGGTGACTCTCGCAGTGGGGATAATCTCCTCCGCTAGCATATTGACGAAGCATACTGCTACTTCCGTAAACTCGTTGATGTCGACTGCGCATGCTCTGAACATGTCCCAGTCAACATCGTTGAGTGCGTTCTGTAGCGTAGCTTCTGATTGGGCAGTCCACCGTTTTACCTCTCTCGTGGTCATGTCTTCCCTCCGTATGCTTTGTTTATACTGGGGAATGAGGAAGATGGCGTTGTGGTCAGACTTCCCAAAAGCCGGGTGTGAGACAGCTTTGTAGCCCTGCTTGTATGGCGTGTAGCAGTGATCCAAAATTCGATCCCCTCTCGTTGGACATGAGACATGCTGGTAAAAGTTTGGCATGACTTGTCTGAGGTTCGCTTTGTTAAAGTCTCCTGCTACAATGAGGGCTGCGCCCGGGTCCTTGTTTTGAAGCGAGCTCAGCACATCATGTAATTCGGACAAAGCCATACCTGTGTCCGCTTGGGGTGGCGATGACCGAGGTGAACTCACGGGGCAGATAGAAAGGGCGGCACTTAATGCTCAGGAACTCCAGATGTGGCGAGCAGCCGCTGGAGAGAGTAGAAATGCTCCTGGCATCACACCACTTTCTGTTTACCATGAAACACACTCCTCCACCTTTGGTTTTGTTCGACTCTGCCGTTCTATCCGCGCGGAGCACAAAGAATGAATCCGACGGAGTTACGGCCTGGTCCGGCACGGTGGGGGTCAGCCATGTCTCCGTGAAGCACAGAATGTTGCAGTCCCTCATGTCACGTTGGAAGGTGACCCTTGCTCTTAGGTCATCGAGCTTGTTCTCCATGGATTGTACATTGGCCAGTAGGATACTGGGCAGTGGTGCGCGATGCGCCTGCTGTCTCAGTCTGTTCCTAATACCAGCGCGTTTCCCCCGGCGCTTCTTTGTTCTGCGCCTCGGATGAGCGGCCCGTCCTTTGTTGTTCTCCGCGCCGCGTAGAATCTCTGGCGGCTAGGAAGGGTCGGGTTTAAAAGTGTCCAAGATTAGATGTGCAAACTTGGCACCGATGTTTACAAGTGATCCGCTGTCGTAAACTATAAGACAAGAGGATTTTGGGATGTAAACCAGAGCAAAAAATAGGTAAAAAACAAGAAAAGTAGATAGTCGGAGCGGAGCGGTCAGGAAGGCGTCTGGAAGTGGCCCCGCCATCTTGTATATGGCGCGGCCCCGCCTACTGTTGGTGTTTTTGGAACATTTTCAATGGAATTGTCTCACAAATAATATGGATGTAAGTTAAAAGCTGCCCAAGAAATTAGATTGTAGTATTCTGATGTTGTGTGTCTTTGTGTTGCACCATTCATAGAGTGCCTATTATTCTGATGGTCCAAGGTTTTCTGAGTTGGGGTTTCTGTTCAGGTTTTACAATATTTTAGTGCTTGAAGTTGTGATTCTTGTGAATTCTGGCGTTGGTTTCCTTTTGTGTTCCTGCCTTGATTGTTTTCTTTTTGGTTTCAGTTTTGTGACATTATTACCTTTTGTTTTTCATCTTTCATTTATTATCATGTGCCTCCCTGGTGTTTCCTTGACTGGGATTTTGTCTCTTCTCTGTATTCAGCTGGGCTTGCTTCTTATTTCCTGTTTTACTTTGATTGATTGATAGTGTCTCTTGTGTCTTGCACTGAGTTTTACTTTCTCCCTTGTGACTCTCCTACGCTCAGCTTTGCCTCATTCTCCAGCCTGTCTCCACTTCCCTAATTGGCCCTCTGTGTGGGTTTGTGTGTGCGTTTTTTCCCTCTGTCCTTTGTTTCATCGGTCTGTTCAGCACCAACCTGCCACCTCCTCGCGTCTCGGAGTATTTTGGCCGTGTGTTTGGGGGCTTGGGTTTTTTTTTTTGGAGATCAGTTATTAGACAGTTATAGACATATAGGTCCTCAGCCAACTAGGCATTAAACATGTTCTACTGTGAAGTTCGACATTTTAACATGGGAGTCTTTCAGTCTATGGGGGCTCGGTTTTGGAGCCACCCTTAAAATGTATTTGGTGAATTTTTGGCACTGACACGGGCAGATTTGGCATTCCTTTGATTGCTGTCTTTTGAAATAAAACTTGTGCTTCACATACCAGTTGATTCTTATTGAATCAACTGGTATGTGAAAAAAAACTGTGCTGTTTTAATCTTCATACCAGTCTCTGGCTCTTGACTCTGTTCTGCAGATATATTTATATATATATCTCATCTCAGGAAGAGGTCAATAGACTGACCCAGGAAAAGCATTATTAACCAGGTAATTGCTGGATAATTGGATAACTGTTTGTTGGCACTTCACCAGTGTGTGTTATTGCCTGCCCACCAACATGATTAATGAGTCCATAATTCATATTCTCTGTAATTATGTCCTTTCAGCTCATTCAGCCCACGTTATTACTGTTCTGTTAATGGTGGTGTCTCAGTGATGTTTATGTGGAAATTCTTGCTCAGAACAAAGGAAAACTTGTAAAAGCATGGCCTGGTGAATCTCTCCTGTAGCATAGTCACAGCGTCTGCACTCAAGCAAAGTCAAATACAGATCCATCAAAATGTAACAGCCTCACTGGCTGATGCGATGCATGGAAAGAAAATAGGATGAATAAAGTTTTATTAGTCTTCATTGATTGTTCTGTAATAAGTCAGCATAAATCTTAACATGAGTCCAAGGGCCGGCTGTCGGAGGCTCTTGTTTATAGTCTGCACAATTTCTAATTTATGCATTTAGTGACGTGGAATTAATTGGACCTCAAAATATATAATTTTTACAAGCAGCCCACAGCTTATCTTGGAGGACACTGTAATAAGCTAAGCCCATCCATTTGTAAAGAGTGAAAAATGACTCATTTTCAGCATTTACATCTGCAGTGTAGTGGCTCAATTAGAGCTACATTTGTGTTTTCTCCTCTCTTGCTTGCTGTGCATGCAAGGGATTCAACTTCTGACTTTTATGATAGAATATTGTAGTTTTAATTTGCTAATGATGACTATCACAAAACACCCAGCCTAATGTCACCACAGTGGACTTCAAGTAGGTTTTGTCAACAATAATAAGAGTTATAGCTCACTAGCTAGATGACTTGTAAGGCATCTCTTTCTATGCTTTGGCCACTTTCTTTTTATTTAGCAAGAACAATGCATGTTAACATGAATATTAATGGACATCAATGTAAGAAAATATGACATGTACATTTCACAACAATAGACAGTTTTGTAATATTTTACAAAAGACACAGATATGGAAGAAAACACACATAATCAATACAAAAAGATCATAACAAAATAAGTCAAATATGATCACACATCTAGTTTTTCATCATCAGCCATGACTTGCCTTTACTGATGGCACATGTTATGGTTTCCCTCTCAGCGCTCTCTAGTGGTGGCCCTGAACCAAGCAGTCAGTCTTTCAATTAATAAATTCATGTCAAGGAAGTGGGATTCATGTAAAACCCTACAGATATATATAAAACAAAGGCACAATCATTATTTTTTAATGATCATTGTTTTTCCAAAACGCTGCAGTGAAATGACTCGTTTAACTTGTTTTGGCAATTTTCTAAGAGACACTTTTCCAAATCATGTAATGCTTACTCAAAAAGAAACCTGTCAACACTTCATCCATTAGTACATGTTCATCTCTGAACTTACCCTAACCTCCTGCACAGCTCAAGCTCTCTATCTAGCCAATCAGTACAAGTCCTTTTGGCCTTCCTTACTCCCCAGCTTCACATACAGCTGACTATAAGCAATTTGCTTTGCTTCTCCCACCTGTATTATTCATATGCCTAGCCTTCCAGTACTCTTGTGTACTTTTTCATCTCCCTGACTGTCCCACTTTTCCTTTGCTGATATTTTCCTTTAAATATCTTCATGTATGTCCTTATTCCAGAGTCCTTGTCTTCTTTCGTCTGTTCAGAGGATGTGTCAAACCCCTTCTTGGCAGTTTCCCCCAGTCCTTACTTCAGCCGCACTTTTCAGTTATCAGGTAACTCTTCCCTACCATGCAGAGCCCACCTCAACCCCTTCAGTGCAACATTCTTCCTTCCTTAACGTCCACCATTAAATCCTCGTCTCTTTACTTCACTTTATTCTCTCTTTGATGAATCAAGTGAATTCTGGTCCGGATCAATCCGGAATGGAAATCGTTCTTTATGTTTTTATTTGCCTCTCATACATAATTACCAAATCAAAGATTATGACATCTACTCAGGAGTGAAGGCATTATTTACAGTTGCCACAGAACTGTGAAAAAGTTTTGACACTAGAAGTTTAACATACCTCACCGTGGGTGTGTGTTTGCACTGATATGAACTGTATTCCCCTTCCAAAGCTTAGAGGAGGCAGGCCTCACTGTGGCAATCCTGTAATAAGTGCATCTTAATATAACTCATGATTGGAGAGCTATATTCTGCTACAGTGATGACTAAGAGAAGTACAGAGTATGATTCACTGAGATCCAGCGTCCAGCCCACCTGTCACAACTCCACCTGCTTCCACTGAGGAGATTGACTTAAGTAACACGACCATTTGCCTGGATTTTGGTGTTTGTAGCTATTTTACTAAACTTGGCTGCATGTTCTCTGAGCCCATAACACACCTTGTCTAATTCTTACTTGTAGGTGGTGACCATGCACACCTTTCTTGTGGATTATGTTAATGTGCTGTTGAAAACGGAATCAAAGCATTGTCACATAATCTATATTTATTATAGTGAGAATATTTTACCATTAAACAACAACATCCATATCTGCATAGTGCAGTGACAAGAGTGTACTGTCTGGGTTAACTTTTATTTAAACTATGGTTGTGCGCATTACTGATTCCCCATTATACATTGTCTGTATATTTGTCTATTGCACAGTTAAATCCTGCATCTGCAGCATCAAGATAGAGCTTTACCATTCTGAGGTGCCATTATAAACCTTTCTGAATCTTGATAAATAAAAATGTAAAGTAATTTGGAGATCGTGAACCCAGCATCCTCTGGGATAAAGTGGAGAGGGATCATCCAGCTTGTGAGCACACAGTTTAGAACCCTGGACATAAGGGTACATGCATAAATGTCCTTTTCGGCTTTATTGCTTATTTCAGCAAACTACACTCTGCACATCTTCTAGCACAGCGCCATAGTAAAAGATGGGAGTGCTGGCAGTCCGAACTTGTCACTTTACTGGAAATATTCCTGCATATTATGAAATAAGTAAACCAAAAACCTCTACTAGTGCCATGCCTCTACTGCCATACTCAGGTTCCTAAATGCTTACCGAGAGCTGAATAAGAAGAAATAAAGATCTTTATGTCAATCTGAATCTGATGCTAGCCACATGTTAGCATCAGATTCAGATTCCACATTTTTTTGGAAACAAGACAGAGAATAAAGATCTTCTGATTGGTTTCCTGTCACAAGTGAAAGGTTTGAACAGCAGGTTTGTGGGGCTTCTGTGCTCACAGCCACAGCTGTGTGAGTGAGGTGACTACATTAGGAATATCCTCTCACTTTGAAATCATATAGAGAATCCATCCGTTTCCCAAACTGCTTATCCAACTTAAGGTTGAAGGGATGATGGAGCCCATTCAAGAGTCACGTTGTGAGAGGTTGGCATCATCCTGGAGACGGAAATGCTCCAATTAACCAGGTTATCTTAACCTCGTTGCAATGACGTGCAGGTACGAACTGCTGATTATGTAGCTGCAGCTTCCAGTAAAAAACACTGTCAGAAATAGAACATTTAGAGGAGTCTGAAGCCTGTTTGTGGCCCAAAGTCACTGCTATATATCTGACACCTAATGAATAACAGTATGTAAATAACAAAATAAATAAATGAGAAGACAAATAACATCCACTTTAAAGAATAAATACCCAGGAGTTAAGTTTTAAAAAAGAACTTTATTTTCACTTTTAAAACAAATCAAGAAACGATGCATAGCATACTGCAGGATGTAGGACACCTGACTGAGCCATCAAGGTTGAAAATAAATGAGATGCTAGCACAGAAGACAGGCCTTTTCCAAACACCTCTGCCACATTTGACAGTGCCGGTCGATGCAACCCAACACAGACGAGCCAAGAATGAGACAGCAAACTGTGGCACGAGCCAACCAGACCACTCAAATCTGTTTGAGGGCCCCTCAGCAGCGACGCCTCCTCGTTGCTCTCTAAGGACTCAACTGTCTGTGCAAATGAACAGTGCTGTGAGCACCTGTCCTCCCGCCAAACTACTCTCTGGAAACCCTGAGTAGCAGAGACAAAGGAGCTCCGCTGAGGACAGAGCAAACTCTTCATTAGCTCGTAATTGCATGGATAACTCTTTTCATGCGCCATCTTCCAACGTGCTTTTACCATCCCTGATGAGACTGCGAGGTAAGTAATTTTTCACTTTTACTCTGAAACACAGTGGAACTAATGAAAAAGATAAATGCAGGGGAAGCAAACATTGTTTAAGGCTTTAATTTAAACTAATTGCAGCACAGAGATGTTGTTTATTCCCTAAATTCCAAATGCAGATTGAACTTGGGCTTTTTTGGTGCCGTCTACAAAGTGAAGGTCATATCTATTGTTAGAGTAAGAGTTCTTAAGGCCAAACTACATTATGAGTGTGCAGTGTCTGGATTTTGCACACCAAGGCGACAGTCAGTAACTTGAATTTCCTGGATGGCTGATCTCATGATGGCTAGTTGGAGTATTTTGAAAGACACATTTTAAAGACATTCAAAACTTAAATTAGCGGTTAATTCGGGACATTCATGGAGAGCCTCGTTTTAGAAAAAGAGACAAAGAAACCAGTTTCTTCACTTTGATATTTTGTGTTTTTTATTGTCATGAAATCACAGTATTCTTCCTGTGGGTTCAAGTATAATAAATGGCTTCCACACTGCATATGTCTCCTTTTTAACCGCAGCCAACTTGTTTGGTTCAAATATTAGTTTTGCCTTGTAGAGAATCGCTTCCATTGTTCAGAAGCTGAAACCTTTGGCTTTGGGGTGAAACAAAGTGAACAAAATGTATTCTTGGTAAGTGCTTCCCAGCTTCAAACACAACTCGAAGTTCAGTGAACACCTCCTGCTTTGTGCTTTCACTTCAGCTTATACAAAGAAATGTCATAGACGGCTGCCCTGGACACTGGTTATTTCTGTAGTAGTGCTTATTTCAGCTTTAGTTCCTATAGCAACTTATTAGTATGTAGGCATGCCAGCAAAGCAGATGACTGTAAATCACAGAGCTTTTCTAGCCTGTGTTATGTATGTGTATGCTACTTTGAAAAGATCTGTTTGTTGAATTATAACTATATGGTCTCATATATACCTGCACAGCCTGACAGGATGTTATTGTGTAGCACCACATTTGGCTTTCTTCTGAAGTCTTGGTGAATAAATATGTGGTATGTTGTGTTTTGGTTGGTGAGCCCACCACCTTATATTCTTGTATATTACAGTGTGTCTTCTGTACTTGGATCTGTTAAAAGGGAGGTTTTCCTTTCCGCTGTCGCCAAGTGCTTGACCTGAATTGAATACAGATATTTAGGGTCTCCAGAAGATGACTTCTAATTCTGTTGCATTTTCTAAAACGTATTTTCTCAAAAAGTAGTGTTTTCAGGTTTCTTATTGTGTTTTTTGTTTTGTTTTCCCCAATTTCGTGCTTTCTGAAATGATGTCGATTTTTGCATATCTGGTCCACAATACAAATATCACTACGCTTGACTCAGTTGGCACAGAGTTTTATTACTTACTTACAAAAACAACATATTGGACCATTTGTGTTTGCACGCATCAGTACTAGAACTGTTGGCCTGTGAGTTTGTCCATAATTGTAAACTTACTGGAGTGAAGATTGTGAGTTTAAAAGTGAAATTAACAATGTTACTTTTTGCCTCCATCACACAGCTTTGCAGGCGAGATGAAACCTGAAGTGAAGAAGCAGCAAGTGAGGAAAACTTGGAGTCTGTACTTGCTCGCTTTTTCTCTAACCTTCAACGCATATATAAATGTGCAAACTCATACGCTCACCCACACAGTCACATAGACACAAACACAGGTACACACACGCAAAATGAACACACACACACACACACACACAGAGTCTTACCCAACTCCACTCTGCTCATGTGTGAAATGAGCAAGGGTCTTATCTCTTGGAAACACACCACTGAGCCAGAGGAGGAGAGAGAGGGAGACACACTGCGGGAGAGGAGGGAGGAGAGAAAGAAAGAAGGAGGTGGGGGGTGAGAACAAGAGGGAGAGAGAGAGAAAGAAAGGGGGAGAGAGGTGTCACATGGTGTGCATGCTGATGACTGTGGACTTGGGATTCTTCTGCAGGTCTGAGGATGAGCCAATCAACCTTCTGTCCCCCTATTACACCCCTTTACTGACCTCAGCAAGCTGGCACCACACCCTCCACACATGCACACTCTCCTCTAATTATCATATAAAATGAGTCCAAGCTGAAGTATTACTATTAAGAGAAGAGCACCCTATTGAAAGAGCCGTCAGTTACTGTGCTCTCCAAAATTAGGCTGAAGAAAGCTTTTCTTCAAAGAAACATTGGTTTCTGAAATATTATTAATAGTATTTAAATGCAAACGTGTGGTTCAGAGAGATTGAGGTAGAATCTGAGAAGGGTCAGGTGAGAGTCAGTTTGTCCCTATAGGTACAATTCCCCTAAGTTTACTGCATAAAACTAATTACTTGAGTCCAGTGCTACTGTGTGTACCTTTCTGAGGCCAGAAAATCTAAATGTGTCCAAGCGCTTGCATTAATGCATGCTTCAAAACAGGTGAATGTGCAGCATCGGGAGATGGTCAGAGTCAGAGCTTCTCAGTTCAGACCTGCCTTCGTTCTCCTTATCTCTGGTGGGGGTAGAGGCAGGTGAGGGGCACATTTTCAAGTGTGTGTATGAATGAAACACTTTTTAAAACATTTATTTTTTTTGTTGCCAGACATCTTAAACTAGTCACCATAATCCAACAGGGAAGCTGGGGAGCTGGGCAGGAGTTTTGTATGAAAATGACCACTTTTAAAATACATAAGCAAGACCTCACTTAACTGTTGTTGGTTATTATTCACATTCTGTCATAATGTTCTTTTAGTGGGCTCTTTTTATTTTAGGGTTTGCTTAGATGCCATCACTCCCTGACCGCAGTGTGGTCACAAGATGAAAACTGTGCATAAGCAGGATTTCTTTAAGAATCCATCAAGCAGTTGGATATACAGGACATAATTTAAAAGTGTCATTAGTCCGAATCGCTACAGCAAAAACATATTTGGAGTAGTATCAAGTAAGACCAGTTTCTCATGTTCTATCGCTCAATCATTAGGCTGCTATTATAACCATTAGCTAATGATTATATATGCTTGCATTGCCTCTAAATATACCTATTGCTGCTCTTTCTCTTAAATCTCTGTTTCATACCAGCCACTGTCTTGTTCTGTAGTGTGTGCATGCTGTGTATGTCGTCTGCTCACTGTTGACTGTGCAGGTGTCAATAACATGCTTAAGACTGAGCCCTGACAGGTGCAGAGTGGTCTCCACTGTTGGCTTTGACAGTAAATTATAGTGTTCATGGTTGCTTTACATCATTAAAGTTTTGTGTGTGTGTTTAAATGCACTTAAATGCACTCTCTTACTAGACAGTGCTTAATGTGCCTAATATGTGTGTGTATAGATAGATCGCCTAGCTTGGGAGTCACCGCACCTAGTGCTCAGATTACCACTGGGACCACCGTTACCTTCACCCTCCACATGTTCTGCAGCTCTTCTCTGAGCCCTCGGTACTTCTCCAGCTTCTCGTGTTCCTTCTTCCTGATGTTGCTGTCATTCAGTATCGCTACATCGATCACTACGGCCGTCTTCTTCTGTGTGTCTACCACCACTATGTCTGGTTGGTTAGCCACCACCATTTTGTCCGTCTGTATCTGGAAGTCCCACAGGATCTTAGCTCGGTCATTCTCCACCACCCTTGGGGGCATCTCCCATTTTGACATCGGGACTTCCAGGTTATACTCGGCACAGATGTTCCTGTACACTATGCCGGCCACTTGGTTATGGTGTGCCATGTATGCCTTGCCTGCTAGCATCTTACACCCTGCTGTTATGTGCTGGATTGTCTCTGGGGCATCTTTACACAGCCTGCACCTGGGGTCTTGCCTGGTGTGATAGACCCCAGCCTCTATGGATCTTGTGCTCAGAGCTTGTTCTTGTGCTGCCATGATTAGTGCCTCTGTACAGTATATATGTCATTAATAATACTCTTGACCACTGCAATCGTCACCTTAACCATAACCTCCTGTGTCAAATATCTTTCCATGGTTATATATATATATATATATATACATATTAGGGGTGCAACGATACACAAAATTCACGGTTCGGTTCGGTTCGATACTTTGGTGTCACGGTTCGATATTTTTTCGATACAAAAAAATGTTCATGCATTTTTAATTTGTCATTTATTAAAATTATAAATATATATTTTAACTCAAAAGTACAGTTTTTAAATTTAACCCTAACCCTTGTGCGTGTTTTTTATTTTGACAGCGAATGCGCACCTGCGGACCACTTATGTGCAGCCCTGGTTATTTAGCTTGTCATATTGCAGCCACAGAAATTCTTTTGTCCATGAAACCATAAAGCTGCACTTTCTTTTTGCCTTATAGTCTGATTTGTCATAACTTCTCCGTTTTGTGGTAAGCTTTTCTTTGGCTGTCACTTCTTCACCCTGACCTGTCTTATTTGGCTCAGCAGAACTGAAATGCTTTTACACACTCACTCACATAAGCTCAGCGATTCTCTGCGCGATCAACCTCTCACATGTTTAAGCTTGCTGCGGGAGATTTCACTTGTCATGTTTGCATAGTAAGCTAACGATTAATAAGACGATGTCAGAGGAATTGGTGCACAAATTATCATCACTCACAGATCAGTACTGTCGCTCTCTATACACAGTTCGCACGATTGCAAAGTGAAAGAAAAAAAACAAGCGCAAATTCAAACGCGACTTCAATATGTCACATATTGACAGTGGCTCACCGATGCCAATGACATAATTACCCAGCTACATTTCTGAAAGAATGCAAAAGCATTGACATATATTTTTCCTACAATAGCCCGACGGGCAGGGCAGAGATAGATTTTGGTAGCCCGACTGAAAAAATCGCTAGCTCCGGGACGTCGGGCTAGCGATATTGCAAGCCCTGTATCTGATTGAGGAATCACTCATCTTTGGAAAAGAGAGTTTATTACAGAGAAATGTCTCTTTCCAAAACAAAAGCTATACTATCCGCTTCTTCTGGGCTATATTCTCAGCAGCATAAGGAGAATCATGTGCTAACAGCTGTCTAAGTGACTCGGCTAAAGTTAGTAGCATGCTTGCTTTTTTTTGTCTGCTTCCACTTGTCTTTGCACTAGGATGATGTCGGCGTAAATGTGCAGTCATATTCGTTGTGTTCCCACTAGTGCTTTCAGGTTAATCTCGTTGAAATGACCTTAACGCCACAACACGGCAAATCTCCGTTAACGAGCTACCGCCGATCGCTCCGTGCATGGGGCTAGACGGCCAACACGTTAACGAGCTAACTGCGCTAGCACACTAGTTCACACCAATGTAATTAAGCATTGCATGGCACATCCAACATACTGTTTTACTTTAGTCCATGACTCGCTTACCTTCAGGGTCATACGTCACATGAAAACCAAAATAATTCCAAACGCCAGATCTGAATGAGGGTGGGGGAGGTGCCCTGCGCTCTTCCTTCTGACTATGCTGTCTGTGTTGAGCGCTCAGTGGATCTGCGCTGGACAGTGCAGCCTAGGCGGAGTAGTCGAACACAGATTCACTGAGCGCTCAACACAGACAGCATCGTCAGAAGGAAAATTGATAAAATAAATTACAAATGTTGTATTGTTCGATACATATGCGTACCGAACCGAAAGCACTGTATCGAACGGTTCAATATCGATACGAATATCGTTGCACCCCTAATATATATATATATATATATATATATATATATATATATATATATATATATATATATATATATATAAATAAGAGTTCAAAAGGTACAATAAGGCACTTTACTTTGCAAGAGTGTGGGACGCAGAGCTCTGGATCAAAGTATCACGGGGCACGGTTTGAGAAGGCATCATTTCGAGCCCTCCTGCACGGTCACAGTTTGGGAAAGAAGCGGCTGTCTTTCAGAGACAGTGATGGATTGCAGGCTGGATCATTATCTTGTGCACGACAGTCATGTTGTTGACAACAGATTGGACGCACAGATTTGTGTGCCAGCCTTTTCTCCTTCTGTCTCTCCCTGCCTCACTTCATATGCCATGTGTTACTTATGTGCTCCCACCTGAAATGAGAGCTCTGGATCCAGAATAATCCCTTCTGGGTTTTTTCGTTTGTTTTGTGGGGGGTTGTTTTGTTTTTTTTAACCACATGGACATACCCAAACAAGTTACTTTCACACCTGAAAATGGCGTTTGCCTGTACGTCTCCTGCTGTTTTAGACTCCTGCTGTTCCTGAGAGCTGCAGACTTTAACCACATCCAAAGAAATGACTTAAAATCAGTCAGAGAGAGACTTTTAAAAGACAGCAGGCACCCTACTGAGGAATTTAATAAGCAAAATTCATTCAACTAAGAAATGGAATAGAGGGAAAATAATGCAGCGTTAAAGAATCCAGAAGAGTAACTGATATGAAAATGGGCACTGTAAGACTTTAACTTTGAACACAGGAAGTGTGGAAGTCTAACCATAAATAATCTTTGTATGAACACTCGTTTCTTTGCTCGATACTTCATAGATTACATTTTCACCAATTGCAAGAAACTGGTAAAGATGAGGTCATTTGTAGAACAGCTACAGTATTTAAAGATCATTTATAGCTCAGAGCTATTATTACCACAGTGATTTAGGTGTGTTCAGAAAATGACATCAGTTAAAGATGCGTTTCATCTGCAGAATGTTAAATGCCGGCTTTGTGTTGCATTCAACAGATACAGCGCTCCACAGGTGGATCGAGGTCAGGAAAGAAAGAAAAGGATCCCTCTGATGTGAACGGGGTGAAATTATAGTCAATGCGCCAGTCTACAGCAGTCCATAATAATGGATGTTTCAATTGATCCTCACACTTTCCCTTCTCCCTCTGAGTCATTGTCTGCCTCTACATGATTACTACATCGTTACTTAAGGTTGCAAGTCTTCTGCAGGCTTCTAATGCCACCTTCTGGTTAATGGGAGGAACTGGTTTAAATTCAACTTTTATTTAGCCAGAGAAAATCTGATCACTGAGAAAAAGAAGAAAAAAAGAAATGTTAAAAGTGTCCTGATCATAGGCGGTAACAAGCCCATAAAATTAAAATGAGACATGCATGAACACATATCCAATAATTCACATCACAGTGAAAATTACTGCACAGACTACCAAGAGATGAAAATCACATTTTGAGAACTACCTGTGAAGACATCCACCTGTTGACCAGCAAATCATTTAGCAATACCTGGGCGGTACCAAATATATTAGGGTTAGCCCTTGTTGCATTTTAAACACATGCTAAAGAAGAATAAACCCAAATGGAATATGTCCAAATGCCGGGAAGACAGTACACACTGACAACGACAGCCTGCTTAATAAGCTGTTGGTCTGTTACATGTCAGACCCACTGAAGAAATAATATCTACGTGTGATGTGAGAGACAGCATGGTTAGGGTTCAATTGGTGGTTCAATTCCTGTCTTCTGCGGTCTGCATGTCAAGTATCCGTGGGCAAGTTGTTTTTTTTTTTTGTTTTGTTTTTTTGGGGTTTTTTTTGTTCATCTTTTTTATTATTTTTTGTGCATAGATTTATATATTTTTCTGTACACTTTCAGGAAGGTCATCAACATTAAAGTTTATTTTGATGGACAGTAATGGATGATGTTTACAATCTAATAGGAAAATTCAGTTAAAACTAGTTTTAATTGTGCTTTATATATTCTGTTGTCTAGTGCCAACAGAAGCCCATCCACAGCATGTTAACTCTCTACATAGTAGAATAGCAGCTGTTACAACCAGAAATTCTATATTAAAAATGGATGTAGACACTATAACATTGTTTGTTCATTTATTTACTACCAATCTAAAGCCCGCAGTACAGGATTTTGGCTCTTGACATATTGGGTGTGTTTGCTTTAGAAGGTGGAGCTTATGAGCTAGCACTGTCACAGTGAGCAAGATGCTTTATTTATTTATTTTTTTATTTTTTTATTTTTTATTTTTTTTGGGGGGGGGCAAGTTGTTAACCCCATGTTGCTCTCCGATGAAGTGCTAAGCACCAAGAAGAAAGAGATTTCGAACAGTTACTTGTCCTGGTGAATCTGATACTTTAAACAACGTTTAAAAACTTGTGTTTTTGTTGTTCATGTTTGTGCCTTGTGTACGTCATGTACTTCGCGTTCACAGTTAGTTGATATGCTACAGATTTTCTGTTATTAAAATCCAGCTTTAACATTAAAGTGGGTATGATCCAGTATTATCATGGTTACAATTATGTAAAATAAGTAAAAGAACTGGTTAAGAAAAGAAAGAGTCAAACTTACAAAATCTGTGTCATTATCCAAATAGTATCACATTCATTTTCATTACACATTATAAGGCTATTCAAAGATATTTGGCCAAACACAAATCCAGACAAAGATGTAATATACCTGAGATTTTCAAGACAAACTGTCTTAATAGCCTTTATTAATAGTCTGCATTGCATGTTTACAATAAGCTGTGTATTTTCTTTTAATTATATAAATATAAAATATATATACTAGCCAGTAGCAGTATTGACTTCCCTGATATGAGTTTTTAAAAAATGAGAATGGGTCGCCCAGCTTTTTTACCATTGCTTGTCATTGATTCTACTGAGTTTATGTAGTCATCTGTCCATGCAAAGATGGACACCATCCAGGTTGTTGAGCAGCAGTCTTAGTAGAGCTGGTCAGACCTCTCTGTCATGCAGCCTTCTCCATTTTGTGTGTGTGTGTGTGTGTGTGTGTGTGTGTGGGGGGGGGGGGGGGGGGGGGTGATACCAAGGTCTTATAAAATAAGTCTACTCAGGGTCGCCACCTGGCTGGACGTGTCTGAAACAAGTCAGCCAAGAGGCATCAGTGTCGAATACACATGTCAGGGATCACTTGTCAGACAGGAAACAACAGAAGCGAAGAGCAAAACCACAGTGGTAAAAGATCCAGGTTTCACCAACTGTTGCAATACAACAATCCAGCACCGGGTGCCAGGTGGCCACTATTTAAGGTAGTAGCAGACTTTCAATTGTCTCCCTCTCTCTCTCTCTCTCTCTCTCTCTCTCTCTCTCTCTCTCACACACACACATACACACACACACACACACACACACACTATAGGAAGATTGATGTATGGGTGTATTTTGTGTATTTTCTAATTTTTTGTGTCCCAGCTGATACATGTTTGTTCTGTTTTTTGTATTTTTACAGGTGCATAACATGTCATATCTGAAATAACACAAATAAAAATGAAAAAAATATATAAAAGATTCATCTGAACATGAGGAGCCTGTAGAGATTCTATGTAGCTGTTCTTGCAAAAGCAAAATGTGTTTGGCACCACCATGCATTCAGATCACAATTCTGATTGCAAAAGCTGCCAAACAGGACAAGATATTAAAAAAACAAAAAACACCACACATAAATAAATATCATAGAGGAGAGATGGCATTGGGAGAGAGACAGAGAGAACGTGACAGTACGTCCTCCTGCCACTCACAAGAGATTCGATGGAACTCTTTTACTATCCTCTTGTGTAGAAATATGAAGAGCCAGCCAAGGGGATGCCACCTCTCACCAAAGGACCTCAGTATATTCTACACTCTGAATCTACTGAAAGCCTTGTTAACCAGTCTTTCTACCAATAAAGTAGAAAAGGAGGCCCAATGACATTTTAGAAGCTTTTGTGTTCACCTTTCCTGTAACTCATCTACACAGAGAAAATACTTTGGTAATGTTATTTAAACTAAATACAGTCTCTACCTTCCCAACACTGCATGACCTTTAATACAAAAAACAAAACATTACAATTTTAAAAATGCATATATTTTTACATTTTGGTGTTACATTGCAATAACTGCCTCTGCAAAACAAAAACCCATTTTACATGAGGAAAAACTGTGGAGAGGAACTTCAAACAGCACATTATGAAACCACCAGTTTCAAATACACCCAAAGGGCTGTTTCACTGGTGTGATATAGGAGCTGTTAAACATGTTGCTGAAAGATTTTCAGCTGAACTTCCTAACTCATTCTTTCCATTTGTGGTGTTTGGAGTGAACAGATAGCATCAGGTTTAATCTGCTGGTTGCACTGCAGGCACATTTCTTCAAACACACAGACTCCTGTGATATGGAGGCAACACCAGTAATAAAATTAATAAAACTTGGACTGACTATCAAGCTTCAGTACTGTTTTTGCTCTAAAGGAAATGTGTGTATAACACCAAACAGAGAAAATTGCCCATGCAGAGCTGACGCAGAATGTTTGGTCATATTCTTAGACTTATTTCCCAATTTTTGATCAGATATTTTCAGATTGCAAATAATGTTAGATTGAATATTAAGTCAACGATTCAGGGTCTGATCAAAAAGTTCCATGAACACAAATAAAAAGCTTGGTGGTTATCGCTAATCCCTACAACACTGTCTGTCTGTCCCACTTGAATTTCGTTTTCAGGCAGCGTGCAACAACATAAAGTTCTGTCACTATAATAATACATAAATATTCCGCTATAGTAGTTTCTAAGACTAAGAAAACAGTCTGCTTTGATGACAACCTTTTCTGTGTACCAACATCTAAAGCATGTCACCCACATCTGCAACTATCCATACACGCGAAGGGCAACTCTGTTCTATTATTCATGAGCAGATTTTTGGAGATTGAGTTAAGAGTCAATGAATATTTTTTTTAACCTGGCTCTGTAACGTCTTTGATTGGCTCTAACTTGTGTATGATGTGGTGAGTGATAGTCCTGTTATGGCTGATATTTTTACTAACGAGTGCTGCTACGTTCTATCAGCCTGTTACAGCAGCTGCACCAGATCTTCCAATGCCAATGAACTGTGCACATAACTTCCTCAGAGATGTTGCTTTTAACTGTACGATGTCACTGATAGCAGCCACGGTGTACAGCTGCAATGTAACATGTTAAAAGAAGAAACTGCATACTTGCACCTTTGTAGGAAGTTCTGATGTCAACAATCAGGAAAGTGGTTGACACAAATTTAGAATATTTTTGTAAGTCTCCTGATGCTCTGAATCTGATTCATTTCTCTTTTATTTAGTTAATGGTAGTATTCACTCTGAAACAGCGGTGCTTAATGACTTAATTGAAACTTAATTACTTAATTGAGACTTAGTTGAAATAGAAAGGATCCAGATGGCTAGCAGCATCTGGGTGTCATCTCCACTGTCACTGGAGTACTGAAAGTAAGAGTCAATTTCTAATTTGATCGTCATTTACACTGACGCAGCATTAAAATATACACCGATCAGACACAACATCGTGAGCACTGAGAGATGAAGTGAATAACACTGATTATCTCTTTATTGTGGCACCTGTTTGGGGGGGGGGGGTATATTAAGGAGCAAGTGAATGTTTTGTCCTCAAAGCTGATGTGTTAGAAGCAGGTGAAAGAGGGATTCAGAAGATTTGGATGAGTTTGACAAATTGGGAGTAGCAGCATTACGAGCCATGAATGTGGGGAGTGAACGCTGACCCGTGTGGTTTGATCCAACAGATGAGCTACTGTAGCTCAAACTGCTGAAAAATGTCTATCAGGATAGACAGTGCATTGCAATTTGTAAATGGGGCTGCAGAGCCGCAGACATGCTGACCCCTGTCCACTATTGAAAATGCCAACAATGGACACGAGCAACTGGACCACACACCAAAGAAAGATGATAGCAGATAATGGAAGATTTTCTTTTGTATCACATGAATGAGAGCTGTGCATTGCTTCCTTTACCCTGGGAAACACCAAGCACCTGGATGCACTACGGGATGAAGGCAAGGTGGTGGAGACAGCGTGATGCGTTTTTTATCCCAGAGGCAGACACATGTAGACTATGCATTCATTTTGCTAACGGTAATTTGCTGATAACTTGGCACGCCACTTAAATTCAGTCACTTCTGGCTCAAAAAACCTTGTTTGCAACCAAAATGCTGAAATTTTCATTCCAATTTTTATTTTTATTTAAACATTTTTCATGATAAAATGTATATGGATTAGTGCTGTCAGTGTTAATCTCGTTAAAATTATGTTAACGCCATAACCGCATTACGGCGGCAAATCTCCGTTAGCGAGTTATGGCGGATCGCCCTGTGCGTGGGGCTGCAGGGTATCAACGTGTTAACGAGCTAGCTAATTTATTTTTATTTTTCAAGTAGTCACGGCATAGTGACTAGTTGAAAAATAAAAATAAATAAACAGTCCCATGTTTGAGCAAAACTTCATATTACAAAAGATGCCTAGTGACAATTTCTGAATGGCATATAATTCATAACAATGCCATAATAAAGCATGTAGAATACTTTTTAAAGGATTCCTTGAAGGTTTTTCATTTTTAACTACCTAATACTGAGAGATTTTGTGATGTATGTGTCTGAAAATAATAGATCCTGATTTTATTTTATGTGAAAATTTCAGGCTTTTAACTTGAATCATTTTTGAGCTATGCATGCTTAATTATGGCCTCAGATTTAAATGTGCGAAAAACAGGTCTGAAAGTGGGTATACAGTTTTTTTGTTTAAATATGTAGAAAAGTCTGTGATATACAAAGCTGAAATTTCACACATGACCAAACTTTGGATCTTTAGTCAAATTGGAGATGATCGGGCAGAAGCATTTCTGTAAAATCTGGTGATTTCAGACAGAATGACCCATGCGTGGCTATTCTCACACTGGCCCTACTGTAACTACAATAGACTTCCTGTTATCAAGCACACCTTTATCTTCTTAAGTAAAACCATAATCCCCAGTCATAAATTGCAGGTTTTATAAATGACTAACATTTGTGACATTGTCATTTCAGAAAGACAGCTTTTTATTGTACTTATTCTGTTCCACTCACTCGTCATTCTGACCCTTAGCCCTTATTATTAGCCACCAGTAAACTCTGAGATAAGCAAAGACAGAATAAAAGGACCCAAGCAGATGACAGTAAAGTTTAATTAGGGCCATTAAAACATGGCTCAGCTCTAGCATCAACTCTGCTGACCTTTCCTCAGCCAGTGGAGCTGTTGAGTGATGCTGTCTTACTGCTTATTTAAGGAAAAGAAAAGTTTGTTCAGCTGTCAGTGATGGTATGGTTTTTCAGGGAATATATGTTTAAACTGAAGCTGATCCACAGTTGTGAGCTGCTGTGTGTTTCAGTGAGCCTCATTATTTTTGCAGTATAGCTTCGCCATTTATAGTTTTTAAAAACTGATGAATAACAATGTTTAATACGAAAGATGTAGCTTGTAGTCTTGTAGGTTTGAAATCCTCCCTTTCTTCCAACACAGATGTTGTGTGCCAGATGTTCTGTTCCCCCACAGAGTCAGAAACATCAGGAAGACTGAATCACGTGGATCAAGCATGGCTCAGTCTTCACCAGAAGCTCCCGGCAAACCTAGCACTTCATGAGCAGTGTGATAATGACCTTTGCTTTGTGTGATGTTAGAAGTACTGCTCATCATCCTCAGATGAGGCTGTGGACTTTTAAAAATCCATATTATCCTCTCTGGTTACTCTGGTATTAATGATCCTGGTACTAGGATGGCCTCTTTCACTCCTCTTTCAAACCATCTCTCTTCTCTGTCCTAAAGAGACACCTTTATCCTTTTGATGCAGATGTACAGCTGAGTCTTGTCCTGTCGAGGTGGCGCTTCTATGTTGTGTTATGTGTTTATGGAGTGGCTATTTGGTTTCTCCAATGTGGAGGCTGAGCACTTCACATTGCACTGCACAATATATACAACGTTATTTAGTTTTTGCTGGGAGTTTTGTCCTTGGGATGAACCACTTTTTGCCCGAGTGTGTGGCTGGGTCTGAACTACACTATGATAAGACTCTCTGATAAACCTGCTACATAAGGGATGACAGTGTTGTGCCGTTTGTCATTCTGTTTCTCCCTAGTTGGTGTCTGACCTTGTTTACTGTGCATCTTTACTGATATGATGAAAGCCCGACCACATGTTTTAAGAGCTTTCTTTACATACAGTGGGGCAAAAAAGTATTTAGTCAGCCACCGATTGTGCAAGTCCCCCCCCCCTAAAATGATGACAGAGGTCAGTAATTTGCACCAGAGGTACACTTCAACTGTGAGAGACAGAATGTGAAAAAAAAAATCCATGAATCCACATGGTAGGATTTGTAAAGAATTTATTGGTAAATCAGGGTGGAAAATAAGTATTTGGTCAATAACAAAAATACAACTCAATACTTTGTAACATAACCTTTGTTGGCAATAACAGAGGTCAAACGTTTACTATAGGTCTTTACCAGGTTTGCACACACAGTAGCTGGTATTTTGGCCCATTCCTCCATGCAGATCTTCTCGAGAGCAGTGATGTTTTGGGGCTGTCGCCGAGCAACACGGACTTTCAACTCCCGCCACAGATTTTCTATGGGGCTGAGGTCTGGAGACTGGCTAGGCCACTCCAGGACTTTCAAATGCTTCTTACGGAGCCACTCCTTTGTTGCCCGGGCGGTGTGTTTTGGATCATTGTCATGTTGGAAGACCCAGCCTCGTTTCATCTTCAAAGTTCTCACTGATGGAAGGAGGTTTTGGCTCAAAATCTCACGATACATGGCCCCATTCATTCTGTCCTTAACACGGATCAGTCGTCCTGTCCCCTTGGCAGAAAAACAGCCCCATAGCATGATGTTTCCACCCCCATGCTTCACAGTAGGTATGGTGTTCTTGGGATGCAACTCAGTATTCTTCTTCCTCCAAACACGACGAGTTGAGTTTATACCAAAAAGTTCTACTTTGGTTTCATCTGACCACATGACATTCTCCCAATCCTCTGCTGTATCATCCATGTGCTCTCTGGCAAACTTCAGACGGGCCTGGACATGCACTGGCTTCAGCAGCGGAACACGTCTGGCACTGCGGGATTTGATTCCCTGCCGTTGTAGTGTGTTACTGATGGTGACCTTTGTTACTTTGGTCCCAGCTCTCTGCAGGTCATTCACCAGGTCCCCCCGTGTGGTTCTGGGATCTTTGCTCACCGTTCTCATGATCATTTTGACCCCACGGGATGAGATCTTGCGTGGAGCCCCAGATGGAGGGAGATTATCAGTGGTCTTGTATGTCTTCCATTTTCTGATGATTGCTCCCACAGTTGATTTTTTCACACCAAGCTGCTTGCCTATTGTAGATTCACTCTTCCCAGTCTGGTGCAGGTCTACAATACTTTTCCTGGTGTCCTTTGACAGCTCTTTGGTCTTGGCCATGGCGGAGTTTGGAGTCTGACTGTTTGAGGCTGTGGACAGGTGTCTTTTATACAGATGATGAGTTCAAACAGGTGCCATTCATACAGGTAACGAGTGGGGGACAGAAAAGCTTCTTACAGAAGACGTTACAGGTCTGTGAGAGCCAGAGATTTTCCTTGTTTGAGGTGACCAAATACTTATTTTCCACCCTAATTTACGAATAAATTCTTTACAAATCCTACCATGTGGATTCATGGATTTTTTTTTCACATTCTGTCTCTCACAGTTGAAGTGTACCTCTGGTGCAAATTACTGACCTCTGTCATCATTTTAAGTGGGGGAACTTGCACAATCGGTGGCTGACTAAATACTTTTTTGCCCCACTGTATGTGTGTTCCTTAGAGCGAGCAGGGAGGTCATTCAGACTACAACACTAGATGTTCCGTAGATGCTGAAAAAAAGATGTCGCCCAGAGTTACAAAACAACTCTTTCAATGGACCCAAACTGGACCTGCAAAAATGACATATAAAAGACGTCACGCCTAAATGACTTTGTGCAGTGGGATTAGCACAAACCAAAAGATTTAAAAATGTATCTTTTAGCTGCTACTGTGTCCACACTTATTGCTCTACAGCCATCACTTTACCCTAAAACGTAGGAACCATTCTCCACTTTCCAATGATGTGTCTCTCAAAGCTAAGCAATGTAAACCTTTTTAACATTGTGGATCCAAGTAAAGGGAGTAACATCTAACTAACCCATAGAGCTTGTCTTAACAGCAGGAAAGACTACAAATGTAAACTTGTATTTCAGCTCATTTGACTCATTTTAGCACAATCAACTTTTTTTTGTTTTACCAAAGATTCAGTAATTATGAAAATTTAACTCAAACCATTCAGCTGTCGGTATTCATTCATCCTGCATTGTCCTCAGGAAAAGCATTCTCTAGATTTATATACCAGTCTCAGTTACTCTTGTTGAGATGTTAAGAGTAAGAATAGGTTCAGATTCTCTTAAAAATATTAACACTAACATGTCATGTTAACAACACTTACTGCACTTGTGGAGTTATTTGGAGAATCCTAAGAGACTCTTATAAACATCTGAAGGAAAAATATTCTTTAATCACGGATCCAGGCTCATGCAGAAATATTGATGACTTCTTTGATTTGAGTTTGTAGAGTGAGAACAGACAGATGTTCTCAAAGTCAGTCAGTTTCTCTGGGTCTGACACAACAACAGCACAGAGGTTTGAGTTTTTGGAAGAAGCCCTGTTCTTTCTACTTTTTCTTGCTGATTGTACGGTGTTCAGACTTCTCTGTAACTTTGATCACAGATACAGCTGGCTCAGACATGAATTGAGTTTCAGAAGGAGGTTCCTCACAGGGAAGAACATCTGACATTGGTGGACTTTGAGAACAGGGCTTGAGATCTTGCACATGTGATTCTTTGCTACATCAGTAATTGTAGTGAGAAGCACTGGTGCAAAGTCTGCAATGATAAGAATTTCTTGTGGATGTTTATCTCTGATTTCTGTCAGGATGGTCTGGACCATCTCTGATGGAGCGAGAGAAGATGGCCTGGCTTTCCATTGCTGTTACAGTTTTGGAGACTTGATCCAAAGTGGCCTTTGTGACACTGGTGGAGAGGATGCTCAGATTCTGGGAGGCCGTGTTCAAGAGGAGGCAAGGAGGAAGCTCGCAGAAACCCTGAAGGAGACAGGGAACTACCTCTATCACCACTTCCTGTGCGTTGAGCAGTTTGGAGCACTGCGCTTCCTGCTGCTTCTCTTTAAGGATTTCATTGTAACTTTTTAACATGCTGAGGAGTTTAGGTGTTCTGTAGAATAAAGTAATAAGGATTATATTTTAAATACATTTAAAGTATCACAGAAATATTGAAACACTGTAGCTGGACTGTTAATAATTCAAACTCTCGAAGCCTTCAAAGGAAAACAAAACAGAGGTCTTCTCTCAGCATTACACTTCATCACAAACAGACTTTTAGGCATGAGGTGGAAGTCTGTAGGTTTCACAGTAACTCACTGCTCTCTGAGTGTCTCTTTGCTCTTCTCCACCAAGATATCTCTCAGATCTTCAGCGGTGATGTGTGATGGGATTTGATTTTCCTGCTGAAGTCTAAGGAAATCCATCATCATTGCAACCTAAAAATAAAAGGAGACATTTAATCACCACCACTCTCAGATCCTCTGAAATTACCTGATATTTTCTGTCAGTTTTGGTTTGGATTGATCGGGGTCTTACCTGAGCCCTGCAGATCTTCACAGCCGTGTTGTAAACAGATGTGTTTAACAACACCTGTCAAAGAAATAAGAAGTTACTCATTGTTACTTAAGTTGTTTTTCAGTTTGTCAGCTTTTAAAACTACACGAAATACTTCAAACTGTTAAAAGAAAACACTTTAATTATTTTGCACTAATTACAGTAAACTTTATATATCATATAAGTAAATAAAGTGTATTCATTAGGCCAGTCCTGTGAGAACATGCATACAAACTGGTGATTTAGAAAAGAAAGAAAGAAAGAAAGAAAGAAAGAAAGAAAGAAAGAAAGAAAGAAAGAAAGAAAGAAAGAAAGAAAGAAAGAAAGAAAGAAAGAAAGAAAGAAAGAAAGAAAGAAAGAAAGAAAGAAAGAAAGAAAGAAAGAAAGAAAGAAAGAAAGAAAGAAAGAAAGAAAGAAAGCCATCTTAATGACCTTGTAGTACCATATCACCCTATTAGAGCACTTCGCTCTCGCTCTGCAGGCCTACTTGTTGTTCCTAGAGTATTTAAAAGTAGAATGGGAGGCAGAGCCTTCAGTTTTCAGGCCGCTCTTCTGTGGAACCAGCTTCCAGTTTGGATTCAGGAGACAGACACTATCTCTACTTTCAAGATCAGGCTTCAAACTTTCCTTTTTGCTAAAGCATATAGTTAGGGCTGGACCAGGTGACCCTGAATCCTCCCTTAGTTATGCTGCAATAGACGTAGGCTGCTGGGGGATTCCCATGATGCATTGAGTTTTTCCTTTCCAGTCACCTTTCTCACTCACTATGTGTTAACAGACCTCTCTGCATTGAATCATATCTGTTATTAACCTCTGTCTCTCTTCCACAGCATGTCTTTTATCCCGTCTTCCTTCTCTCACCCCAACCGGTCGCAGCAGATGGCCCCGCCCCTCCCTGAGCCTGGTTCTGCCGGAGGTTTCTTCCTGTTAAAAGGGAGTTTTTCCTTCCCACTGTTGCCAAAGTGCTGCTCATAGGGGGTCATATGATTGTTGGGTTTTTCTCTGTATCTATGAAGCGCCTTGAGGCGACTTTTGTTGTGATTTGGCGCTATATAAATAAAATTGAATTGAATTGAATGACTGTTTATTAAGAGTTTAATAAAAGTTTACCTCAGAGGAGGGAAAGTTCAACCGAGCATCTTGTGGAGTTTATAGAGAGAACAAGATGAAACACATTCTTCCTTTTTTTTTTTTTTTTCCCGCCTGTCCCGTTTGGTTCTTTTGCCATCAGAATTATTGTCTAAAGGCAAAGAAAGATGCCGGATTTACTTTACCAAATTGGCCATCCCAGCCTTGCCGTAATGGTCTATTTGATTCATCTTTTATTGTTTATTTTATTTATTTATTTATTTATTTCACTTGCTAGATACGGGACAGACTTGAATGCGGAAAAGAAAAGGGAAACACATTCTTCCACGGATCTTTTAGTGCACTCTCTGAACACCTTGATTGCACACTTATTCTTGGAGGCGACCTCAAACTTGGACTAAATGAAGAAATGGATAGGCTCAACACAACAGGAACTCAGCGCAATTGGCAGTCCACAAATATAATCAAACAATATGCGACTCTGGCCTTTGGCGCTCCCTTCACCCCAACAGTAAGGAATATTCTTTCTTCTCACATGTCCATCACTCCTGCTCTCGTCTGGATTATTTCCTAGTCAGCAGCTCACTGCTGAGTGACATTTCAGACACTGAGATTCATCCTATAGCTGTCAGCAATCATGCTCCTGTATCTTTAACACTAATACATAACAACGCTACGCCAAGTAAAGACTGGAGATTCAATACATCGCTGCTCAAAGATGAAGACTTTAGTAAATATTTTAAAAAAGAGTGGACTTCATATTTAGACTTTAATGACACTCCCGGAACATCAGCTTCGGTTCTATGGGAAGCAGGGAAAGCCGTGATGAGAGGTAAAATAATTTCTTTCTCATCACACAAAAAGAAAGAAGAAAACCAAAATATTCAGGAACTAGAAAAAACCATCAAATCCTTAAAAGAAGCCTACGCGTGCGACCAAGATAAAGAAATAATGAACAAAATATGTAAAACAAAACTAGAATTAAATAAAATTATTAATAAAAAAACACAATTCCTTATATAAAGACTTCGCTTGCAGAATTTTGAACACAGTAACAAATCAGGTCGATTTCTAGCTAACCAGTTAAAAATAAATAAAGAAAAAACAACTATATGTGCTGCTAAAGATTTATCGGGGAACACAATATATGACCCTGGAAGAATAAACAACATTTTTAGGGATTTCTATGAAACTTTATACTCACCACAAATAAACCCATCTAAAAATGAAATTGATCTGTTTCTTGACAACGTAACTCTTCCAAAATTACTAGACAGTCAAGCAATGGCACTGGATTCGCCACTGACGCCAAGTGAACTCCAGGAAGCCCTGATAAGTATGCCCAATAATAAGGCTCCAGGTCCAGACGGCTTCCCTGCAGAATTCTACAAAGAATTCTGGTCGATTCTAGCACCAGTTTTCTACAGAACGTTGTTGGAAATTAAAGAAAAGGGCAGACTTCCACCAAATATGAATTCTGCAAACATTAATCTCCTGCTAAAACCAGGCAAAGACCCTGTATATCCCTCAAGCTATCGTCCAATATCCCCTTATAAATATAGACCTTAAAATAATCTGCAAAGCTCTCTCAAAGAGACTGGAGAAAATAACCCCCCTCTTAATTCATCCTGACCAAACTGGTTTCATAAAAGGTAGGCACTCATCAACAAATACACGTAGATTACTTAATTTGATAGACTACTCATACAGTAAAAACCTAGAAACTACAATATTCTCTTTAGACACAGAAAAAGCATTCGACAGAGTTAACTGGAAATTTCTATTTGCAACTTTACACAAATTTGGTTTTGGATCCTCTTTCATAAACTGGTTAAAAATATTATATAATTCCCCAACAGCTTGTGTTAGAACAAATGACCAGACATCCTCCAGCTTCTGTCTCTTGAGGGGCACCAGGCAGGGATGCCCACTCTCCCCTTCACTGTTTGCAATTTTTATTGAACCACTAGCAGCAGCAATTAGACAGAATTCAGTAATTAAGGGCATAAAATGCAAGAACGTGGAACATAAAATCAGCCTTCATGTGGATGATGTGTTACTCTTTCTCCAAAATTCACAAACCAACATCTCTGGGGTGATTGAATTGATAAACTCTTTTGCAAGAATATCAGATTACTCAATTAACTGGTCAAAATCTACAGTTCTACCGATTAATTGCTCCCTCCATAATTCCTCTTCTACACCACTGCAATCGGGAAATATAAAATATTTAGGTATTAATGTTTCTCCCAAGCTTGCAGATCTAACTAAATTAAACCATATCCCACTTTTAAAGAAGGTAGAAGATGATCTGGCTAGATGGAAATCTCTACCCATATCACTCATGGGAAGGGTTGCCGCTATAAAAATGATGGTCTTACCAAAAATAAATGATTTATTCTCAATGATCCCAACTAAACCGCCACAAGATTGGTTCAGATCGCTAGATTCATGTATGTCCAAATTGCTTTGGAAAGATAAACCCCCACGTATAAGCTTAAAAACACTACAAAAGACCAAGGATAAAGGAGGACTAGAACTGCCTAACTTTCAGCACTACTTCTTAGCCAACAGGCTTCAGTTTATCTCAGGATGGCTAAAACATACCCTCTTAGATGAACCTTGGCTAGATGTAGAACAAGCACTTTGCAATAATCTAGAGATCTCAGACCTACCATTTATCAGCTCACTCCTTGGCAGCCGCTTATCGGGGCCTGGAGCCTGGGGCTCGCTCGGGCCACTTCGGAGGTGGGGTGCCCCCGGCCTCTCGGCCTGGGGCTCGGTCACTCAGACACGGCTGGCTGCCGGCGGAGCTCACGGGCGCGTCACTGCAACTCCCCCTGGCTTCTGCTCCGCGGCTGCTTGTTTTCTTTTTTCTTTCTCAGCAGGTGATCCAGGTGATCGATATATGCTTTTTTTTTTCTGCTCATTCTGTTGGTTTTTGTCTTTTGCCCTTCTCCCCCGTCCCTCTTCTCAGCTGTTTCTCTTTCCCTCTTTCTTTCTCCCCTTCTTTCCCCCAGTCAAGTCTGTCCCGTATTCAGTAAATGGAAAATAAAATAAACAATAAAAGGTGAATCAAATGGACCATTACGGCAAGGCTGGGATGGTCAATTTGGTAAAGTAAATCCGTTGGGCATCTTTCTTTGCCTTTAGACAACAATTCTGATGCAAAAGAGCCAAACGGGACAGGCCAAAAAAACAAAAGAACAAAAAAAAAAAAAAAAAAAAGTTGTGCAAAAACGCTTTATTTCGCCAAGACCATGCGTTTCTGACGATTACATGCATTTGAATGGGGAACTCGCACGAAACAAAGTATAGGTTTTCATTATGTGAATAACTTTAACATCTCAGCTCAAACAGCTGCAAAACCTGTTGTCATCCGTTCTCGTAAAGTGTAACCAAACTTTTGAGCATTTGAGCCGCTGGCGCCGTGTTTCCTGCCATGTAAATGACGCTCCGCAACGTGGTGACGTCATTCGGGGGGACTGGAATCGATAAGGGAATCGTTTGCAAAAATGGCAAACGATTCCAAGGAATTGAAACAGTGGGAACCGGTTCTCAACAAGAACCGGGTTTCGATACCCATCCCTACTAACCAGTTAAAAATAAATAAAGAAAAAACAACTATATGTGCTGCTAAAGATTTATCGGGGAACACAATATATGACCCTGGAAGAATAAACAACATTTTTAGGGATTTCTATGAAATTCTATACTCAGCACAAATAAACCCATCTAAAAATGAAATTGATCTGTTTCTTGACAACGTAACTCTTTCAAAATTACTAGACAGTCAAGCAATGGCACTGGATTCACCACTGACAGGTGAACTCCAGGAAGCCCTGATAAGTATGCCCAATAATAAGGCTCCAGGTCCAGACGGCTTTCCTGCAGAATTCTACAAAGACTTCTGGACAATTTTGGCACCAGTATTCCACAGAATGTTGCAGGAAATCGAAGAAAATGGCAGACTACCACCAAATATGAATTCTGCCAACATTGGTCTCCTGCTAAAACCAGGCAAAGACCCTTTATTTCCCTCAAGCTACCGTCCGATATCCCTTATAAATGTAGACCTTAACCTTCCTTTCGTGTTAGCGTTCTGTTATCATCTCTTATGTTAGCGGGTCGGTTTTGACCCGTGAATTAAATCAGCTATAAAATATACTAAAAACAATAAGTTATCATCCAATTTGTTTCTCATCTCTTGGTTACCTTGTTAGGCTTCCTTATCCATGAAAATGTTGGTTTTAATACTTTTGGTGTGGGCCTCTGGGTCTTTTTTTGTCACTGTACCCCTCGATTTCAATTTTAAAAAAATTGTAAAATTAACCTCAAGAGAATCATATTAATAAATAAAAGGTTTCTGTGTTACCTGAGTATTACTGAGGGGTATAGGACACATCTCTTAAATAAATCTGTTTTATTGATTTTTTTCATTTTAAGATTAATAACTAAAATGACATCTATGGTGTTACGGGTCAATTTCGACCCATAGACATTTACATCAAGAAAAGACAAAAAAAAGGTTGTTTTTTTCAGCAGTAGACCTTTAATATAAACTGAAAAAAAGAAAAAGTCCACTCTTCCTTTGTTTTGGTTATAGCCGTGGGTAATTGTGGGCTTTTTATCACTTCCCAATGATACAGCTTCACCTCAGTTTCCTTTGTGAAGTTCTTGTCCGTGGTCATATCTGGTAAAAAATAAAATAAAATATCACAGCTGATCCTGCAGTCCAGTGGTCATATGGAGGACCACACATTTTCATTGTTTCTTCTCAGGGGTGCCACTCGCAGCTTTGACTGTGAAAATCTGTACATTCCAGGCATAGTTGGTTTTTGCATCACAGGCTTCCCAGATTTTTCTGCCGTTTTTCCCTGGCTTACTGGGTATATATTGCTGGAAGGGGCATTTTCCTCAAAAAGTGGACAAGACGTTCATCCACTGTCACTGGCCCTGGGATGAACATCAGTGGAAGAAGCTGCACCCATCTCTCCCAGACATCCCTGATGGGAGCAAGCTTGTCAGACCTCAGTCTGATCTCTCTGTTGTCAAATCTGAGGACTCTTGAATCAAAATGATATCAAATGTGTGAAGTGACATCGTTGCCCAGAAAATGTTTCTGCCTGTCGATGCATCCCATAGACAATCAGTGGCCTCATTGCAGCATCTGTACACTCCAGCAAGAACAATGAAAGCATCCAGGTATTCCTCATCATGTCGCCATGGACTTTTTTTTCCTTCAAGGTTTATCATAGTAATGATGATTCTTTCTAGTGACAATGGCATAAATATCTCAAAACATCTCTTGATGTCACTGACTTTGGTCAGAGCAAACCTTGTGATTCCAGGGGTCATTTTGATGACATTTGCAGCAGCTGCCCTGCCATGTACATCATGAGGTACTGAGCTCCAAAAGATCTTACCATTTTTGGACTTGAATCTTTCAGCAGGAGTAGCTTCAGCACCAGCGACCTCCACCTCTGATCAGATGTGTCTGTGTCTTCTGGATGATAGTCCACATTGCCTTCTTCCGTAGAAACCTGCCCATCTGAATCGCTATGCTGCTCTGTGTCCTCTCCTTCATTTTCACCAAAAATATGATCCTGAACTTGGCTCACTGTGAATCTTCTTCTCATTTTTTGTATGCTGCAAATTGTAAATGTGCACTCTGGAAGTCAAATGGCCACTCAAATAGTGAATTCACCTCACATGCCCGTGTTTGTTTTGTTTTGTTTTTGTGCAGGTATACTGCAAAAAACATGCAAAATAAGAATCCCCTAAAGCTCATATGATTAGGAGAGGCTCTTGCTGTAAGTGTTTTAGCTGACAGTGCACTTATGATTTCAGTTTTGGCTTTAATTATTGCTTTATACTCATAATATTATACCTGGGTCGAAACCGACCCTAACAACACAAAGGTCATAATTTTAACTAGGGCATTTTATAATTTAGTGAAAATATTTTTTTTTTGGTTTTATTTTGTAGAAATAGAGGTTCCTGACAAAGTCAAAAAGCCTTGATACAATAAACAAATCTATGTGGTTTTTTTATGCATTTGAAATTTAAAATGGGTCGGTGCCGACCCTAACACGAGAGGAGGGTTAAAATAATCTGCAAAGCTCTCTCAAAGAGATTAGAGAAAATAACCGGCCCTCTTCCCGCTCCAACACACCCACCCACACAAGTAGGGCCTTGGGATGCGGGTGTGTCACCAGGGTTCAGGGGAGGCATTCCTCCACCCCCCGGTCTGTGTATTCAACCTCACCTCTGGCGCTGGTGCCCACCCCTCAATTTTAAATCCATGTAGACATTGAGGGTTCTCAGGAGGGGCTGCGCTAATACCTGCTGCTCTCTGGCAGCAGCACCATGCTCTCCCGTGTTTTAAATGCACCTTAGAACAACACGCAGCAACACTACACATGAGCGAAAGGAGGGAGGTTTGGGGTCTTCACACACCCCCGTTCTCTAATAGCCATCGGGGCGGGAGGGCTGGAAGGAAGTGTTGGCCATCCGATTGGGATCTGGGATGCGGGGCCTCCCTGCTGCTGCAGAGCCTGGGGCGGTCTGCTTGCCTCCACCCCGGGGGAAAGGGTAACATCTCCTGGGTCTAGGTGCCGTTTCCTCCTCCAGGGGCGAGGGTACCTGGACCCGGGGTATAGAATTTGTTTGGGGAGTGTGATTGTGTGTACAGTGTCCATGTATATCTATCCCTACGTTGGGTGAGTGCTGAGTGTTTGTATATGTGTGCATGAGGGTGGGAATGCATGTTTGTGTCTGTGTGTGCCTGTTTGTATGTGTCTATATGTCAGGTTGGGTCTTAGACTCCACCTCTCTGGGAACTCCCAGGCCCTCCAAAGGCCTGTCTCCCCTCACCACACTCCCTGCCGGTAACTGATGCCCTCAGTTGTCGGTGCGTTAGTGGTTCTTGGTGTCCGGGGCTGGGCGCTCAGGTATGTACCGGCTCACTCCCGGTGGCTACCTGCTCGGTCAGGCCTCTTCCGGGGCACGGGGGGCCCTCGGGCCTCGGGCCTCTGGGCCTGCGGCTCGGTTCACTCTGGCACAGCTGGCTGCCGGCAGAGCTGGCGGGCACGCCACTGCAGCCCCCTCTGGCTTCTGCTCCGTGGCTACTGGGTGACCCCTCATCTGGGGCTCTCCTCAGCTCTTCCCAGGAGGGTGGCACGGATGCCCCTCCAGTGGTCTTCCTTGGGCTCTCGCGCTCTGGGGCCTCTGGATGTCTGGGGCCTGGATCTCCTCCATGCCTGCTTCATGCCCTGGGGGCGGGGCTATGGCTCTCTACATCCTCTTGCAGACCGTTACATGGGGAAACCTTTTGAATACAAGCGCGCTGATCCACACAGGTGTGCACACGGGTGTTCACTGCTCATAGACTTAAATTACACCTTTCTTGGCTGCTACTTCAAAGCACATTGTGTGCTGTTGGTCCTGCTTGCTACAAAACAACATTGAATATTTAGTATTTACTGCTGTTTACACTTAGCTAGATTAACGTGATGGTGTTGTGTTTAGTATGTTGCTCTGTTTGGGTTTTTTTGCTTGTTTTCTCTTCTTTTTCTCTCAACAGGTGATCCAGGAGATTTTTTTTTCTTCTTTCTCTTTTTAAGTGCCCTTTCTCACTGTCCCTCTTCCCTTCTGATTTTCTTTTCCTTCATCTTTCTTTCTCCCGTCTGTAACAACTGAAAATAAAATAAAATAAAATAATAACAAAAAAAAAAAAGATTTAGTCACTGTCTGTGCCAAATTATTCAATTTACCAGCAGAAGAACAAATATTTCCATAATTAACGCACTTCTCATTGTGTGAAGACTGCAGTGCATGTGCAGGGATGTTTCATGTGCTCACTTCAAGTAGTGTTACTAGATATATTAAGACGGAAATGGCAGTAATACATTTTAAAGGGCCTAATGACTAAAATGCACTCACTGGCTGCTGTATTAGGTACACTTGCTCAACTGCTCATTATCCCAAATAGCTAATCAGACAGTCACATGGCTGGAAATCAGGGCATTTAGGCATGTAGACATGGTCAAGATGACCCACCAGAGTTCAAACTCTGCATCAGGATGGTGGGAAGAAAAGGTGATTTAAGTGACTTTGAATGAAATGTGGCTGCAGCTGCAAAGTGTGCTGAGTATTTCAGAAACTGCTGATCTAATGGGATTTTCCAGAACAAGGAGAAAAGAAGAGGTAACCAGCCTGAAAAAACCTATAGCAGAGGAAGGTTACAGTCTTTAATGGACTGTACACCGAGAAAGAAAATACACGTTTTGAGCCTGGTTACCTCACATACTTTTTCACGCTGTATCCTTCTATGTCTTAACCTGCATAATTTGTGTCTGCTACATTAATGTAGTTGCGATTTAAAAGTCCTGTTTCTTCCTTTCTGTACTGACCTCTGGTGGTAAGACGTAACCATGAAACTGCTGTGCTGTCTTAATTGTCAGTTACTGCCTTTAGGTGGCACTGAATGTCTATATGACAGCAACGTTTAGGTGTTCGTAGTTTTTCAAGGACCTCTATCTTTATATTTGGTCATCATTCTGCAAACTCATTTTTTTTGCACAATGATGAATTTAGAATAGAATCAGTCTTTACTGTCACTGTTCCAAGAACAATGAAACACAGTTTGGCATCTCTCCTCGGGGGAGGCCAATCCAAAACCAAACCATAAACAGAAAAAAACAATTTCTTAGTGAACGTGATTTATTTGTCTACACTGAAAAATGAAGCTCCGGGGTGAACAAAGGCCAAAATAACAAACAAAACAAGCTAAGTCTGATGGTACTTTTCAGTGTTCATAATTCCATCAATTTCAACAAGATTGGTGCTTTGTGAGTTACAAGTTACATCCAATATTTTTCTGGTCAAGTACAGAAAACCCACCTGGGTGATCTGGGTTTTCCTTTTTTCATTTGAAGAGCTTGATTGTGAAAGATTAAATTGCTAATGTCCACAGAAGTTTTAACTTTGGATGAAAAAACAAACTATAAATAAACCAAATGATATTGACTCTACTGCACACGCACTTCATTATTCATTAATGAATGATAGTTTTTTTAAATGTTCGATAAGTACAGCTCTATGCCATGGTCCTCCAGTCTTCTCTGTGTTCTGTTTCATCCTCCTCGCCAGGGCAGTGTCTGGTTCCTGGTCCTCCACCAGTAAAGTATTTTTATATTATTAAAATAATATTATAAATACTAATTTAATTAATAAAGTATTGCAAAGAGTACATTACAAACATTACCACTAAGTAGTTGCCGCCATTGTTGGAAAATTCTGGCATAGATTGGGCCACAAAGGATACACTTGTTGGCCGCATTTGGCCGCATAAATCGTGAGTAAGTACATGTTACGCAGTGAGGGGTGGTGAGGGAAACATCAGACTTCACTCTATCTTAATTAAAGTAATTGTTTTATTATCTCTTGCCAACATCATACACATGCAGACAGTAACTTTTCAAAATGGCTCCCAATCCATTTCCTGCTCCCTTTAAATACTCTAAAGACACACCTTAATACAGACGGGCCTATAGAAGAGCTGCAATTGAGGCAGGCTTCCTCTTTACTGGGAAAACAAGATGGCCACCACAAAGGTAACCTGCAACACTTTGTTACTCAAATGCTTCCCAACATTACTCACTACCCCCCCCTTCTGGTCGACACATCTCCGGCAAACGGGAAAGATAGTCAGCAATAAGATTGTTCTTACCCGGACAATGCTGGACGGTGAACTGGTATGGCTGGAGGGCTAGGCACCAGCGCAGTATCCTCGCATTCTGATGTTGCTTGGAGTGCATCCACACCAGGGATCGGTGATCCGTCTGAAGAATAAATTCTCTTCCAAGGAGATAATATTTCAACGAATCAATTGCCAACTTAATTGCCAGTCCTTCTTTCTCTACTGTAGAATAGTTTTTTTTCCCTGTCAAACAGCTTCTTACTTAAGAAAAGCACAGGTTTTTCTTCACCAGCTTCTCCTTGAGCCAGCACTGCTCCAAGTCCAACATTAGAGGCATCTACCTGTACAACAAATGGTTTGGAAAAATCCGGGCTTTGCAAAACAGGGGCTTCAGAAATCTGTCTCTTTAAACATTGGAAGGCATGTTCACAGTCGTCATTCCACATCACTTTAGAAGCATGTTTTCTCGTGAGATCTGTAAGAGGGGCTGCCAAGGTTGAGAAATGGGGAATAAACCTCCGATACCAGCCAACCAAGCCCAGAAACGACCTCACTTGCTTTTTGGTTTTAGGTCTGGGAATTGTTCATATAGCCTTTACCTTTTCAACTTGTGGCTTTATTTGTCCATGGCCAACAATGTATCCTAGATACCTCACCTCTTCTTGTGCCCAGGCACACTTGCTCACATTCAGAGTCAAACCAGCCTCCTGGATCTTTGCCAACACAACCTTTAGATGCTGCAGGTGTTCCTCCCAAGACTCACTGTAAATCACCACATCATCCAGGTAGGCAGCTGCAAACTTGGAACAACCATTAAGGACAATGTCCATCAACCTTTGAAAAGTTGCAGGTGCCCCATGAAGACCAAAGGGCAACACGGTGTACTGAAATAAGCCCATTCCTGGAATTTGGAAGGCTGTGTATTCTTTACAGGACGGCTCTAAGGGCACTTGCCAGTAACCCTTACACAAATCTAAGGTTGTAATGTATCTAGCCTTTCCTAGTCTTTCCAGTAGCTCATCAATCCGTGGCATCGGATACGAATCAAAACAGGAAATACTATTTAGCTTTCTCATGTCTGAACAAAATCGTAGTTGAGGGGAGTCTTTCTTTGGAACAAGTACAATGGGGTTTGACCACTCACTCCTTGAGGGCTCAATCACTCCCAGTTCCAGCATCATCTGAACCTCCTTCCTCAATGGTTCCACCATCCGTTCTGGTATCCTGTAAGGCTTAAGACGAAGAGGTTTTGTGTCTTTCAAGATGATGTTATGTGTTATGACATTTGTTCGCCCCGGTGTGTCTAAGAACAAAGATGGAAAGGATTGCCTCACCTCGTTCAACTGTTGCCACTGATCTTCAGTCAGATGTTCAGGAGGGTCTTCAGATTTGGGCATGCCTCTGAATGGGCTCAGCTCAGCTTCTCCAACCTCCAGAATGCCACTGTCTTCAGGCCGAACATCTTGTACCATCAGGATTTGCTTCACACCTGGTTCTGGGGCGTTTCTTTCATGATACTCTTTTAACAAGTTTACATGTAGCAGTTGCTTTGATTTGTGTTTCTCTGGACAAATGACCTCATATGTCACTGGGCCGGTTTTTCTGGCCACAGTATAAGGTCCTTGCCACTTAGCCAGCAACTTACTTGGTCCAGTAGGCAAAAGTACCAAAACTTTTTGACCAGTCTTTAGTTCTCTCTCACAGGCATGCTTGTCATACCATACCTTTTGCTTTTGCTGCGCCTTCTGCATATGGTCTCTAACCTGTTCTCTGTATGTTTCCAGTTTGTCTCTCATCTGCAATATGTAGGAAATGATGTTCATCGTCGAAGCCACTTCAGTAGACCCCGGTGCCACTCCAGCCACCCAGTTCTCTTTCAGCATATCCAGGGGGCCTCTAACCTGCCTTCCATAGAGCAGCTCAAAAGGGGAGAAACCAGTTGAAGCCTGTGGTACTTCTCTGTATGCAAACAACAGAAAAGGCAACCATTTATCCCAACCTTTGCCAGTATCATCAATAAACTTTCTCAACATTTGCTTTAATGTACCATTAAATCGTTCCACCAGACCGTCCGTTTCTGGATGGTAGGGAGTAGTTCGAATACCTTTTACACCAAGTTGGTCATAAAGAGACTTTATCAAATGTGACATAAAACTGGTACCCTGATCTGTCAGGATCTCCTTTGGAATGCCAACTCTCGAAAAAAGGTCTACTAAGCATCGAACAATGTGTTTGACCTGCAGAGAACGCAGTGGATAAACATCTGGATATCTTGTGGCATAATCACAAATGACTAATGCATATTTATGACCACTACTGCTCTTAGGTAAAGGACCTATGATATCCATAGCTATTCTCTCATAAGGTACATCCATTATTGGTAATGTTTGCAACGGGGCTCTGTCTGAAATTTTGGTAGGAGCCACTTTCTGACATTCATGACATGTTTTGCAGTAGTCAACCACATCTTTGTACAATCCTGGCCAGTAAAAACGTTGAGCAAGACGATTGTAAGTCTTTGCCTGTCCTAAATGTCCTGACCATGGTACAGTGTGGCCCAAATGCAGGATTACTGATCGGTACTCTTTTGGTACAACAAGTCTGGGTTTCTCCATGTCCGCTAGATACAGAAGTTTATCCTTTATTATGAAAGGTTCTCCAGTTACACTTTTAAGCCCTACATCATTTTCTTTTCCATCATCCACGTTGCATGCTTTCTTAAAGAGAGGTTTTAAAGATGAATCATTTTCCTGTCTTTCTCTAAAATTATTGGGAAACTCCCACTGAAGATCAATAGGTGGAGACATTGGTAAGGTTGGTTCTGGAAAGTTTGCCCTACCACTGTTTTTATTTTTCTCCTGCCTACGTTGTCGTTTTGTTTTCCTGAGTTTACTCCCTCCTTCAAATAAGTCTTCATCTACATCAGGCAGTGGTTCTAAACCCCTTTTCATTGAACGAGTGACAACAGCACAGGAATAGGCTTCAGAGTTATTATGAACCAAACTGTCTAAGATTGGTAAGTCTTCTCCCAAAATGACATCATATGCTAACTGATCCAACACTCCTACAGTTAACATAAATGCTTGGCCCTCAAGTTCAATAGTGACATCTGCTGTTGGATAATCTTTTAGACACCCATGCACACAAGTAATATTTACAGGTTTGTTAAAGTCAGGTAATACATTGCTCAACATAGAAGATTTAACCAAGGTTTGTGAGCTACCAGTGTCAGCAAGAGCCTTTACTGTTCGGCCATTTATTGAAACATCTACCACATGTTTATGTGGCACTAAACCATCACCAGTAAGTTCCCCCTCAAGACCTGTGGAGGGAACTACACACAACTCTACTGACTTTGGTTTTCTTAGGGGACATAAAGAAGCTTTATGACCAGGCTGCTGACAGTAATAGCAAATGAGGTTGTACCTTTGACTGCAATGTATAGGCTTCTTACCACCCCTAGTGTCCAAGCTTTCAACACTAGTCACCCCTGGAGGTTTTACCTCCCCAAACCTTGGTCTCCCCACAGTCATCTTTGACTTAGAAGGTTCACGATGAGCAGCTAGGTAACGTTCAGCCAGATCTGCAGCTTCCTCTCCTGTCTTTGGGTTGTTCTCTTTCACCCATGTGCGGACATCTGACTGCAGCACGCGAAGAAACTGTTCCAAAATAATGGTTTCACCGATCTCTTCTTTGCTCCGACTGTCAGGATGCATCCATCGCTTATAGAGTCCCTTTATCCGATTGTAGGTTTCACGCACACTCTCTCCCATGGGTACACTGGTGCTCCGGAACCGGTATCTGTAGGTCTCCTCTGTTACATTAAACTTGGATAACACTGCAGCTTTAATGGCTTCATAAGAGTCAGACTGTTCTTCATCCATGCCAGCATAAGCTTCAAGGGCTTTTCCAGTCAATAAGGTGACCACTCTAGCTGCCCATTCAACTTGCGGCCATCCCCACGTTTTAGCTATGCGTTCAAATCGTACAAAAAAACTTTCAGGATCCTCACCTTCCCTGAAGTCAGGTATTCTTGGCTCACCCCCACGGTGTGTTTCTGCTCTCTGCACTGGAGCAGGTTGAACGACATGCATTTGAGACTGTGCAGGCAGTGGTTGAGATGGAGAAGGCAGCTCAGCTTGGTGCTCAGTGGCTCCGTGAGGTGGCTGCACAGCTGATAGTGGAGGCAGTTTCCCAGCCTCTTGCTTTGGACAAACAGCTGCTGTAGAAATGTCACTCTGGACAGAAGGTTGAAGTTCAGAATGTTCAACATGTTGCAGCCTTGGTATATTGTCACTCAGTTGTTTTATCTGTTCAAACAGTATTGCTTCTGTTCTTTTGGAATGCCGCATAAATTCTCTAATTTCATCAAAGATATCCGGTTCAGAAAGTTCTTTACTCACGACACCAACTGCAGTCTGCTTAGGTCGTACTACTGGTTCAAAATCATCCTCATTAGCCATTGCTCCTTCAGGTGGTGGATCTGGCTCAATTGTTTGTCCACCTTCTCTTTCTTCCATGTCAGCAAGGGGGTTTTTCCTTGTCCAACGGTTTCTTCCACGTCCTACACCCCTCATTCAGCGTGTTCGGTCCCTCATTCACAGGCGTAACCAAATCCCACCGCTGCCACCAACTGTTACGCAGTGAGGAGTGGTGAGGGAAACATCAGACTTCACTCTATCTTAATTAAAGTAATTGTTTTATTATCTCTTGCCAACATCATACACATGCAGACAGTAACTTTTCAAAATGGCTCCCAATCCATTTCCTGCTCCCTTTAAATACTCTAAAGACACACCTTAATACAGACTGGCCTATAGAAGAGCTGCAATTGAGGCAGGCTTCCTCTTTACTGGGAAAACAAGATGGCCACCACAAAGGTAACCTGCAACACTTTGTTACTCAAATGCTTCCCAACAGTACAAAACTTGTCAAAGCGTCTGTGACATTATGTTGCCAACATCTGCCACTGTGCTTTTCAGGTCATTAAAATTCTAGGAAGTAATGTGGTTTCGATGTGACACCGTAGCAGTAAAAACAACTGCTCTTTCTGGGCATCCCGTGTGTTACGACCCGTCTAGGGCCAGGCCATAACATGAGCGAGGCACTCGCTTCCCCCCCAAGACCCAAGCAGTCACACGAAACCAATCCGTTAGATATGAGGTGATTTATTTACAATGTGAATAAAGAGAACCAAAACGGGGGTGTCAACACTTCAGGGTGAGCCAAGGCCAAAACAATAAACAAAACAAACCTACACAAATCCCGCACCCCTGACCTTACCAAAACAAAGTCAAAAATAAAGACAGAGTCTGACCTCCTTAACTAACTCAAAACAGGAGAAAACGGGTGATCAAAAGAAATGGCAGCTCACCCCTACCCACTCCACTTCCACAACTTTCAAGCGTATACTGCAGCCAGCGGCTACCACAGGACTACTGCTGGGTGATGAGGAGAAACACAAGGACCTCTCCCGCTGTAGCACTCCAGCCTCCTTTTAATGGGCGGGTCCTCCAGCTGGATCCAATTACGCCGGGGCAGTATATCCACGCACCAATCGGAACAGGGCCCTGGCACAGCTAAATTAACATAGAAAAAACACAACACCTGCACAAACAAACACATGGACATACAAGTTCGTAACACCCCCTTCCATAAGATTTAAACAATCCTCCTATTGTTTAATTCCTGAACTACAAAATTGCTCTCGACAGGGCGTCCGCGATGACATTTTCCGTCCCTTTCTTATGCTTGATCTGCAGGTTGAAGTCTTGCAAAAGAAGGGACCAACGCATAAGTCTCTGATTTGAGTTTTTTTTCTGAAAACGGCTGAAAACGAGGGAGAGTGTTTGTAAGTGGTCAGACCAGGTGGATGAGTAAATGACGACATCATCCAAGTAGGCATCGCAGTTATTCACGCCCGCCAGTACTTTGGCCATAAGGCGCTGGAAAGTAGCGGGTGCATTACGCAACCCAAACGGCATAACCGTGTACTGGAGAAAATGATCTGGCGTGACAAAAGCAGATATTTCAGAGGCTCTGGGAGTTAAAGGTACTTGCCAGTAACCTTTTAACAGATCAAGTTTGGTTACAAAAGATGCACGTCCCACTCTATCAATACAATCCTCCATTCTAGGAAGAGGAAATGAATCAGGTTTGGTAACAGCGTTAACTTTCCTGTAATCATTACAAAACCGAGGAGTGTTGTCAGGTTTTGGTACTAGCACACACGGTGAACTCCATGCGCTGGCGCTCGGAAAGGCTAAACCGTGTTCTAAGAGATAGTCAACTTCCTTCTGCATTATCGCTCTTTTCACTGGGTTCACTCGATAAGCATGCTGCTTAATCGGTTTATGTCCTTCCATGTCAATGTCGTGGCACAGGACCGCAGTTTGACGAGGGTGATCAGAAAAAAGTGATAAATTGTTCTCTATCAGATCAGTGATGTCAGCTCGAGCGGGTTCAGACAAGTGGACTAAATATGTTTCTATATCGTTTAAGATCTCCGAATTTTTCAATCGGCCGCTACCCAGCGCTTCACTTTTCTGGAGCAGCCCGTCATCAGAGGGTTCATAAGGAGAAACAACACTAGCGGCGCACACTAGAGTCGGCACACCCGAAGGACTCCTCGAGTGATATGATTTTAACATATTAATATGACAGACTCTAGACTTTCTCCGGCGGTCTGGGGTCTGAATCACATAATTGTTATCACTGAGTTTCTGTTCCACCACATATGGGCCAGCGAACTGAGCTAATAAACTGGACCCTACCACAGGCAGCAACACCAACACTTTCTCTCCCGGCTGAAAACTTCTACGAACAGCCTTTTTATCATAACGAGCTTTCATTTTTGTCTGCGTATGTGACAGATTTTCTCGAGCTAACTGACATGCAAGGTGAAGCTTTTCCCGAAGTCCGCTAACATAATCCAGAACATTATGCTGGGTTTCAGAAGTTTCTGACAACCACTTCTCCTTCAGAAGGCGGAGGGGACCGCGGACCACGTGTCCAAACACCAGATCCATCGGACTGAATCCCAAGGATTCCTGAGTGGTTTCTCTGACGGCAAACAACAATAACGGCAGACCCTCATCCCATTCTCTATCCGACTGCGCAGAACTTGCGCAGCATAGCTTTGAGGGTTTGATGGAATCTCTCCAGAGCACCTTGACTTTCTGGGTGGTATGGACTGGATTTTACATGTTTTATGTGCAACTCCTCCACAACCTGTGCAAACACTTTTGAAGTAAAATTCGTTCCTTGGTCTGTTTGAATAACCTTCGGAAGCCCGAAAGTAGAGAAAAACTTAAGTAGTGCTTTTATCACCGGTTTTGCTTTCAGCGTGCGTAGTGGAATTGCCTCCGGAAACCTTGTTGCTGAACACATTATTGTAAGTATGTATTGGTGTCCGGATTTAGTTTTTGGCAGGGGACCCACACAATCCAATATTTCTGTCAGGGCTCTGTGTGCGGGTAGGCAGAGATGAGGATCCAAATGCAGGACTCGAACACAGAATTGAAACTCAAAAACCTCAGCTTTATTGCTGGCAGGAAAACAAACATGAAGTGATGATGGAACACTGAGACCAAGGACACACAGGCACAATCTGATGGTACGACGCGACACCGAGCATGGGAAAACACAGGGCTTATATACACAGGGTAGTAACGGGGGAAATCGGCAACAGGAGGGAGACACAGCTGGGAGAGATCAGGGCTAACGAGACAGGGGGAACAAAGCTGCACATACTAACATCAGACAGGAACAAGAACCTTCAAAGTAAAACAGGAAACAAAACACACTTTACTAAGACACAGACTAGACAGAGACAGACTTGACACTGACCAAAGGCTACTAAATGATAATCATAATCACAACAGTATCAGATCATAAATCATAATATAGAAAAACACCAAGATAACTGAAACACCAAGTACCAGAGAAACATAAAGGAAAATCCATGATGCAAAAGTACCAAAACATAATGAACTCAAAATACTGGGTCCAACGGACCCAGAACCGTGACAGTACCCCCCCTCTAAGGGCCGGCTCCCGACAGCCCCAAACAAAAAAAAGCACAACAAAGCACCAGGCCAGGGCGGGCGGAGGGGGTCCAGGATGGAGGGACAGGCCCAAGCAAAAAAAAAAAAAAAACAAGGAGCACCTGTTGGGTCTAAACTCAGACCCCGCTGTATCCAGGACTTATTCCCATGAAAGAAAAGCAAGGCAACAGTGTTCGATCGATTTCTTGCGCAAGGGAGGCCTCTCGTCTGTGACCAGCACGTTGAAATGACCACGCTGGTGGCCTCCTCTCGCCGCCTTTTATTGACAAACTTCAAACAATAGTTTACAAAACACCTCCCCTTGCAACCCCCTTTGGTTACAAAGACAAGGCACTGTATGTAAGTGTGTGTGTGTGGGTGTTATGTGAGAATGTGTGTGTGTGTGTGTGTGTGTGTGTGTGTGTGTGTGTTTGATCAAAGGGTCATAAAACCTAAAAGCAGGAACAACATCCTTGGTCATAAAGAGGGTAGTCTTCCCCCACACCCAATGTATGGTTTACCAAAGATAACACAGTGAAACCATACAAAGGGTAGGAAGCTCTACCAAACATCAAACAGATCTTCAAGTTAGGATGTATCTACAATAAAACCTCCCCCAGCACAGAGTGGCTGGAGAGGTGGTCAGGATCAAAGGAATGGCTTTGATCCTACTGCTTAAACTAAGACTGTACAAATTTAAGAAACACAATGGCAACATTCAACAATTAGACTTAACATTTCCCTCCTTTTTGTCATTGTTCTTAAATTTCAACTTATGCACCCTTTGTTTAGACAGTGTCAGTGTAGAGTTCATTCATGCACAGTAAACTACATCCTATACATAAGCAAATCAGTATCAACAGTTCAAAAACAGGAATTAATATCTTCAAAAGAAGATGCCACCAAGGACCAGACAGTAACCAAGCTATCCAGCCTTGTGGCGGATCTACTCCTGTCGTGCAATTCATTATGTATTTCTTCAAGTAAACAACTGAATGTCAAAGGTCAAACAAGAAGAATCATCATTCTCAAAAATCATATGTCACTACAATCCAACTGTATACAGACATAGGTATTTAAACGCATCAGTTGACTTTATTGTTTGTCCATGTGGCTCTCAGCTAACTTCAAAGCTGCAGCCTGGTCAACACCCTTCTTTATGACTCCTATCAACCCCCCCAAATCTTCTCACTGTAGGCATCCTGTGGGGGTTAGAGTCAACTTGTGAATTATCTGCATTTACAACTCTTCTCCTGTCCTGTTGTCACCACAGAAAAAGCTTTGTAAAGGAAATTGGATCCAGCTGTTTTGATCTTCTTGGCTCAAAACCTCAAGTGTTCATGATGTAAATGTAGACAAAAGGCTTCTCTGTTTACATCCTTCTTGCAGAAGACAAAAGAATAAGTGATGTTACCATGTTCCATGGTTAATCTCCAACTTGGGCTAATCCATTGTCCTTCGTACACATAGGCAATTGGCCTGTTTCCAGTTCGTTTAACTGTATAATGTCCTGCAACAAGTCATATTCTTTGAGTCAGACGAGCAGGTCTGTCTCACCAGAGCAGTTCACCTTCCCAGCTACTGGTGAATCAACCTTCCATTCAGGTTATGAGGAATTGGAAAGTTGAAAAGTTGGCAGTGTTCCTGGATGTGTTGCTAAAGCAACCAAACAAACTGTCTCGCTCCAAGTGATGCTATCCGGTTGTGTTCTTAAACTGCCACCAGTAGTTGGTTGAAAACCCATGCGGGTACTGGGTGTGATTTGCTCTGTCCCAATGCGCTCCTGTCATCCCACTCAGGGTCCACAGGCACAAGAAGATGCACAGCACATTCCCAGCCATTCTGATGAGTACCTGTGGCTCAGTTGGTTTCTTCACCGGATTGAGACGAGGGGCCCTGGAGGCTTTCCCCCCCTTTGTTCCCGGTCTTCCTGCCACTTACTCCGAGCTGGCCTGGATGTGTGTCACCTTCTTGCAGTGCGCTTGATGTATCCAAGTGTTCCTTCCAGCAATCTTCACTGCTGTGGTCGTCGTCAGCAGCATCCGATATGGACCTTCCCACCATGGACTGGACCAGCACTTCCTCTCCATGGCCTTATCATCATCCAATCTCCAGACTTCAGGCTCTGCTCCTGCGAAGAAACAGAATCATCTGGCAGATCATTTGTTCTCATGACTACTTTACTTTTAAACATTTTCAAGCATCTAATCTGCTAATATGCTCTCTCTTCTGCTTTTCTATCATCACTACAGAAGACTGGAACTCTAAATGCTCTAACATGTGTAATCTCAAAGAGTCAGACCATTCTCTGTTGGAGTAATCCTCATGTACTTATTCTATACAGTCTAACCATGTCCTGCCTGTCTTCCTAAATCTTAACTTTACTGTCTGCAAAAGTTTTTTTTTTAAAGTATTTAATAATCCTAGAGTGAGTATAACGACTGCTCATCTCCCTCCTGTTTGAGACATGGCATAGCCAATGGCTCAAAATAGCAGCAGTCTTATACAAATTATTAGGCAGTACTGGTTTATCACACAGATAAAAAAATCATCCTGCAAGCTTGCTCCCTCTGTAAGTCACAACTATTGTCCTGCAGTAGGTGAGTGGGCCTGCATGTCTGCTAATGCTGTACTGATAAAAGGTTAACACCATGTTTAACTAAAGCTGCCTCTTTTGCGATCTTATCTGCAAAAACTTCCCCTAATGCAACCGGATCTTTCCCTCACATGTGTGCTGCACATTTACAAACGGCAATTCCACTGGTTAATAACGCTGCATCCAGCAGAATTTGCAAGAGTTTGGTGTGTTCTGCAGGTTTCCCTGTAGAGGTTGTCACACCTCGTCTCACTCACTGCACTACAAAGAAATGTACAGTAGCAAATGTATACTGCCTATCAGTGTATATTGTCTCTCTACAGCTTTACACGCTTCCGTTAAAGCTAGCATCTCTGCTGCTCAAGCAAACATGAAACATGCTAGTTGTCCTACATAGATAACTCTCTCTCACTGTCAGCTACAGTAAAACGTGTTCTAGTCTGTCCCTCTGCTGTTGTAAAACTCAAATCATCAACAAACCAAACCTTTCCCTCAACGAGTGGCACATCTATTAAGTCATCCCTCAGCTTACACGTCTTCTCCTCGCGCTCTCTACACTCATGAGAAGTGCCCTCCTCCGTTGGCAAAAAGGGTTTGACAGATTCAGAATTCTGCACCACTTTATGGTAATATGTGTGGTTGTGAGAGTAACAGTAACATTAAAGACAAGTGTCTTGTAGGTGACAGAAATGTAAGTTTAGTCTGCAATAGTAAACATCTACCTCGTGTGGAACTAACAATTGCAAAAGGTGAAATAAACTATTGAAACATTGTACAGCTTAAGCTGCTGCACATACTGATCTCACGCATGGAGGTAAAGCACGAGCAACTAGAGCTAATCTTTTAGGATAGTAAGTTACTGGCTTCACTTGTGGAAAAAGTGCTGTTAGTTATTTTACAGTCACCTGGCATTTGTGCTGTTCACAGAACCACAAGTCCATCGCTGGACCTCCTCTGCGCTGTCACTTTTTGGAGCTTGGCACGCTCCCTCAGGTTCCATTTTCCAACGCTGAAAGTCTCCTTGTGACAATCCTTTGGAAGCCCAGTAGCACAGCTCTCTGTGCTGAAGGTGATCTCCGATCCTCCTGAAGACTCCCTCCAGGCCTCAGCTTCCATCTTGTGGACGATCCTCTCAGTCTCTCCTTCTCATCATGGCACCTCACGACATCTACAAATTGAAAAAAATGACACTCCTCTCGCCACACGGCTTTCGCCATGTGTCAACTCCCCAATGAGACATGTACAAGAGTGTTGCACAGTCTCCCTAAAACAATCTCCAGGGTTTGTCCCTTGGAGCAGCTTCACTCCAAGCTGTAACCCTGTGTAAGAACATTAATCAGCACTTAAATGTTCAGCTTGTTTAACTCCCAGCTCCTGTATCACAGAAGACAAAGTCTTAAATTTAAACAACTTCACATTTGCAACCAACTGTAGATCATAAGAGTAATAAAGTATTCAGCATCACAGAGACAAGTATCATTGCAGGTTTATTCTAAACTCATTAATCTCCTACGTTTTCCCATAATTTATTCCAAATTATTTAACATCTCAATGTTATTCCACATTGTAATCAGTGAACTTCACTTATAGGCCATCAAAGCCTCATCTGAACATGGATGCACCACTTGCATAGGTTTAATACTTGTAAATAAACAGCTAATCACACAAATCACTGCAACAATAATAGAAAACATTGTTTAATATTAATTCTGGACCCCACCTCTTGACGCATGGACACTTCTCATGCGTCAACTCACCAAACCTGGATCCCTGTCTTAAAAACTGGCTCCACCAGGAGCCTGCATACTCACCATCATGGCCTGGAAAACAAGATCTGGAAGTAAAATCAAACTTCACACTTATAAACAAGTATATCACAAGGGTAACAAGCATTCAGCATCAGCAAGACAAGTGTCATGTGCAGGTTTTCTCAAATCATTAAATCACTATTGTTACCATAATTCGCCTCAAACATGGATCATCCCATGTGCTCAGTTAACATTAATGTAATCGGTGACTTCTCTTAAGCAAAGTCACTCCACTCATATATTTATTATGGGTCCAAAAGTGGCCAGCAAATGAGCCCATAATAAACTATTCCATAAATATCGTAATCTCTTATTTGTTTTACTCATGTCACTTGTCCGCTTCTGCTGAATGCTACATGCACTCTTAAAGAAAACAAAACCTGTAATAAAGAAACAAACATCCACCAGTTGTTCTGCTAAAAACCACATCATCAAATCACATGAAAAACTGCAATGCTGTAAGAAAAAATGCAAATGTTAGCGCTGCGCAGGTGTGTACACACTTTCTCACAGTAACTTCTGTGAGTACCACAAGCCCATGAATAACACACCTCTGATAGATTCACAAACATAAAAATGGCATTTAAAAGGTTAAACCATCACGCAACCTCAGATGTTGCTATCATCTTTCTGCTCCTGTAACAGAGACACACACAGAGATACATCCACACCTTTGTCAAGTGGGGGTTGACTTCACACAATGGTGTTAAGTCAGTCAGTCAGTTCCCGATTTATTTTAAAATTCTTACTCATTCACTCAGTGATTCCTTCTTTTGCTAATTGTGGAAATTATCGTCGCATTCGTTTCCACGCTCAGCAAAACAACGTCATTTCAAAAAGAAAAATAATTTAGACTGGATTTCCTCGTTGAATCCTTTTGGACAGGAATTTGTTTCCTGATTGTCCCAAATAAGAGCCCATTTTAATTTTGGGGAAGCTCACTTTGCAACAGTTTTCTCGACGACGCTTCGATTCTAATCGTGCAGATCTGCTCAACAGAGATCATCAAACAAAACTTTCAGTGCACCATGAAAGTAACAAAGTAAAAGAAAGAAAATAAAAGAAATCAAAGAAAATAAAGGAAAGATAGGCCTTGTTTAAATCATGACACGTGTTCTTCATGCCAGGGGGATAAATCGTAACAAAAGACAAATCAAACAGCCAGTTTAATCTCAAACATTCATCCAATCAGCCATACACACAACATACAGCATAACCCTGTTGTCTTAGCACATAATAAGTTTTAGTTCTCATGTAACTAAATGTGTGCCATGGTAAAACTTCTTCACACACCAGAAACTCACAATCAGCTCACTCAACTCACTCATTTAAGACCTCTCATCAGCATTCTGTTTTCTCCTCTATAATGCAACCATCTGTCCTCCTATAATATTCAGTCCACTAGTCTATGTATCACTTTCATCTTACTAGTGACTTGGACAAGATGACAAACAGAATCTCATGCTTAAGATGCTGTCTGGTCTCATGAGTATCATTGTATGTGTATATGCATGTAGGGTTAGTATGGTTAATGCATTTTCAGTATGTTTTTGTGTTCATCTCTCACCACACTTCCATTATTCTCATCACTGCTTAAAACAACACACATCTCTCTGTTTTTTTTCTTTAACTGTACTTTTCTCCAAAACAGAAAATAGCATTACAGCTGTTTCAGACTGAGAAACACCAAACACTCTTCGTGCTATCATTCATCCACACAACTATTTTATTTCTTTTTGTCCACTGGGCAGGTGACATGCAGAATCACGTCTGCCCCAGCTGGATACCTTTCACACACACCATGACGTCAGACACTCTCACACTCATGGAATTGATCAGGAGAAAAACTTTCTTCATCTTCACACTCTGTTACAGAAACACCATATGTTTTGTTTTTTTTTTTTTGTTTTTTTTTTGTGTTGTGTCAGGGATGGATATGTAGTTGTAACGTTTGTGTTCACTAACTTTACTTTCTGTTTCCTACCCTGCCAAGTCTGTCTTGGACTCAATGCTGCTCCTAATATGCCTCTAATCTCTCCTCCACTTCTGCCTCTGCTCTCTCACGCTCTTCTCTGACTCTACTTTCTGCTAACATTCTTGCTCTTCCTAATGCTTTTCTATGGTGTTGTTCTAGAGTAGTTGCAGTGGATTGAGCTGTAGTTTCATCCTCAGGTTTCACAACTACTTCTTGCAATATTGCTCTTTTAACATTCTGTGCTTCTCTCCTCTTCTGAGCCTGCTCCAGCCACAACTTAGCAACTGCTAACTGCAATTCCTTCCTCTGCTTCGCTTTACCTGTTTTACCTGCTACACTTACAGCTATTCTTTCTACCAGCATTTTACACTGAACTTCCACTAATGTCCCTTCAAATCCACATTTCTTATACCAACAACCTACATACTGCGTGCTGCCTGGTAAAACTTTCTGCATAAATTTTACATCTCCTTCTAAGGCAGACTTACACATTTTATTCTCCATTACAAGACAACAATCAGCCACACTCACGCAGACCACGTCTGGCCCGCACACACACAACATAGGCCTATCGCTTGCGTCTGCACGCACAGCTAGCGCTCTCTGTTGAAAACTCTCAAACGCCCCATATGGCGGAGAATTCAACCTTCGGACACTCTCCAACGCCCCAAATGGCGGAGATTCCGGACTCTGAACCTAGGTTCTCTCCACGCCCCAAATGGCGGAGAACTCTCTACGCCCCAAACGGCGGAGAAGCCTGCGTCTCTCTCACGCGGCTAGCGCGCTCCCGGACTCACGTTTAACGCACAGCCCGTAGCCGCTCTCTATTGTTTTGGGTCCACGTGCGCTCTCGTGACCAGCGCTCCCCGGGACTCAAACGTTTCACGCAGAATCACGGTGACGCGTATCTAGGATCCCACATTCATTCACACGGTTATAGAGACGCTCTCTAAGGCCTTCTGTACTCACTGTTTGTTTACGTTCATGGGAAGAGTCTCTGGATCCCGTCAATCGTCATCCATCCCGAGGGGAGGTCAGGCGCAAACTTCCCGGCCTGGTGGCAAGCCAAAAACACCAGGGCTTTACGTCAATCATCCCAGACGTTGCGGTGGCGTCCTCTCCCTCTCCTCGGTGGATGCAATGTGTTAGGCTCCGGCTCCGAAGGACCAAAAAATGTTGGGTCTAAACTCAGACCCCGCTGTATCCAGGACTTATTCCCATGAAAGAAAAGCAAGGCAACAGTGTTCGATCGATTTCTTGCGCAAGGGAGGCCTCTCGTCTGTGACCAGCACGTTGAAATGACCACGCTGGTGGCCTCCTCTCGCCGCCTTTTATTGACAAACTTCAAACAATAGTTTACAAAACACCTCCCCTTGCAACCCCCTTTGGTTACAAAGACAAGGCACTGTATGTAAGTGTGTGTGTGTGGGTGTTATGTGAGAATGTGTGTGTGTGTGTGTGTGTGTGTTTGATCAAAGGGTCATAAAACCTAAAAGCAGGAACAACATCCTTGGTCATAAAGAGGGTAGTCTTCCCCCACACCCAATGTATGGTTTACCAAAGATAACACAGTGAAACCATACAAAGGGTAGGAAGCTCTACCAAACATCAAACAGATCTTCAAGTTAGGATGTATCTACAATAAAACCTCCCCCAGCACAGAGTGGCTGGAGAGGTGGTCAGGATCAAAGGAATGGCTTTGATCCTACTGCTTAAACTAAGACTGTACAAATTTAAGAAACACAATGGCAACATTCAACAATTAGACTTAACAGCACCAGAGTCCAAAAAACGCAGGAAAGCATATCAAAAACAAAACGAAACCAGAGCTCACCAAGAGTTTACAAAAAATCCAGGGGGCCGACCGTGCACACGGCAACGGTGTCGACGTGCGAACAGTTCTGGAGGCCGACCGTGCGGACGGCAACGGCGGCGAGGAAGCAGTTCTGGGGGCCGACCGTGAGGATGGCAACGGTGGCGGGAATGCAAGCCTGGAGGCCGGCCACGCGGAAGGCAGTGGCGGCAACAGAAGTCCGGAGGGCGGCCACGGTGGTGATGATGCCCAACAAGCGGCCTGGCAGATGACCGACGATGTGGAGGTGGTAGTAGGGGACCTGAAGGCTGCGTGGCCCCTGCAGCCCCAGGCGAAGCGGAGGCTGGACCAGACGAGGCGGAGGCGGAGGCTGGACCAGACGAAGCTGATGAGGATGCGGAGGCTGGACCAGGCGAGGCTGATGAGGATGCTGGAGCCGGACCAGGCGATGCTGATGAGTATGCTGGAGCCGGACCAGACGAAGCAGCTGATGAGGATGAAGCGGAGGCTGGACCAGACGAAGCAGCTGATGAGGATGAAGCGGAGGCTGGACCAGACGAAGCAGCTGATGAGGATGAAGCGGAGGCTGGACCAGACGAGGATGAAGCAGTGGCTGGACCAGACGAGGATGAAGCAGTGGCTGGACCAGACGAGGATGAAGCAGTGGCTGGACCAGACGAGGATGAAGCAGTGGCTGGACCAGATGAGGATGAAGCAGTGGCTGGACCAGACGAGGATGAAGCAGTGGCTGGACCAGACGAAGCAGCTGATGAGGATGAAGCAGTGGCTGGACCAGACGAAGCAGCTGATGAGGATGAAGCAGTGGCTGGACCTGATGAGGATGAAGCAGTGGCTGGACCAGACGAGGATGAAGCAGTGGCTGGACCAGGCGAAGCAGGCGATGCTGAAGCAGATGCTGGACCAGGCGATGCTGAAGCAGATGCTGGACCAGGCGATGCTGAAGCAGATGCTGGACCAGGCGATGCTGATGAGGAAGCGGAAGCTGGACCAGGCGAGGGTGATGAGACTGCAGCTGGTGATGAGACTGCAGCTGAGGGCTGGACGGGCTCCTCAGGCCCCCCAGCTGACGAGGCAGAAGGCCGGACGGGCTCCTCGGGCCCCCCAGCTGACGAGGCAGATGGCCGGACGGGCTCCTCGGGCCCCCCAGCTGACGAGGCAGATGGCCGGACGGGCTCCTCGGGCCCCCCAGCTGACGAGGCAGATGGCTGGACGGGCTCCTCGGGCCCCCCAGCAAAAACAGTCTCAGAACCAGTGGGCACTAAAGCCCCTGGCACACACAGGACAGAACCAGCAGGTGCGGAGACCTCTGGCAGGGACAGAACAGGACCAGCAGGCGCACGGGCCTCTGGCAGGGACAGAACAGAACCAGCAGGCGCACGGGCCTCTGGCAGGGACAGATCAGAACCAGCAGGCGCACGGGCCTCTGGCAAACACATAGCAGACTTCAGCCGCCCAGAGCATTGACTCTGCTCAGGCAGTGACAGCCGGGTGCAGTCCTCAGCTGGGTTCCTAGCCTCCAGGGGTCCAGAGTAGGCTGAGGGCTGAAACTCAGCCTCTGGGGAGGCCCTGGAGCACGTCACAGTCTCTGAACTGGCCAGCTTTTTAGGAATGATTACATTATCATGAGGTTTGTTGCTCTGCTTAGAACAAACTGATGAAACACAGTTCCTTTTAGATTGATTTGACTGAGCTTGTTGTACCGGGGTAGCAAGTGACACAGGGTGCAGGGCTAGTGGCTGCTGAACAGGAGGCTGAACTGAGGGTGACTGAAACAATGGTTGGGATGACGACGGTGGTGGAATTGGAGACTGAGCTTGAGGCCGGGCGGCTAACTGAGCTTGAGGCCGGGCGGCTAACTGAGCTTGAGGCCGGGCGGCTAACTGAGCTTGAGGCCGGGCGGCTAACTGAGCTTGAGGCGAAAATGGTGGTGGTGGAGTTGGTGTCTGGGCTACAGGCGGCTTCTGAGCAGGTGACACTGGAGACTGAGCTACAGGTGGCTGCCGAGCAGGGGACACTGGAGACTGAGCTACAGGTGGCTGCTGAGCAGGGGACTGAGCTGAAAGCGGACGGGCAGCTGACTGAATAAACATAGCTCCAGAATAAACAGATCCAGACGGAACAGTCTTAACTCCTGGATCTGAAAAAACATCAGGCGCACAGTCTTCTGAACCAATGGGAAAATAGTCATTCTTAAAACGAAAACTCTTATTTTCCCGAACCGGAGAAACACGAGCTGTAGTGTTCATGTAGCTGGCGTTCGCAGCTTTGGGGGAAACAGTCTGTCTATCCCTTGACAAAAAAGGCGAATGAAGGGAGACTCTGTCACTCACCCTAGGCGGTTGTTTGAGCTGAATCCCAGGCTCCTGCTGGAGCTGTGAGTGCTGGCTGCGTGTTCGCTGCCTCCCTGTTGAAGAGGGAGCAGCGCTGGCGGAATGTGACGAGGGAGGACTCTGCTGTGGCTGCTCCTGCTGTGATGTGGAAATGCTGGGTGAGTCAGGTGGCACGATAATAATCCCTAACATCTTGTAAAAGGCTTGTGCAGGCGTGAGCTGATTGCTTGCAGGCTCGTAGTAATCCTCCCGGGACCGGCTGGAGCGTTTTCTGCGAGACCTGGGCGTCCGCGGGGAGGAAGCAGACGAGTGGGCCGAAGGGTAGGCTGCTAGCGAGGAACGGCAGCACGGAGGCCCTCCAAGCGCTAGCCGAGTCCCGTCAAAACGGGAGCTGCGCTTCCACGGTGAGTCCGCTGGATCCATTACTGGTCGCGTCGTTCTGTCAGGGCTCTGTGTGCGGGTAGGCAGAGATGAGGATCCAAATGCAGGACTCGAACACAGAATTGAAACTCAAAAACCTCAGCTTTATTGCTGGCAGGAAAACAAACATGAAGTGATGATGGAACACTGAGACCAAGGACACACAGGCACAATCTGATGGTACGACGCGACACCGAGCATGGGAAAACACAGGGCTTATATACACAGGGTAGTAACGGGGGAAATCGGCAACAGGAGGGAGACACAGCTGGGAGAGATCAGGGCTAACGAGACAGGGGGAACAAAGCTGCACATACTAACATCAGACAGGAACAAGAACCTTCAAAGTAAAACAGGAAACAAAACACACTTTACTAAGACACAGACTAGACAGAGACAGACTTGACACTGACCAAAGGCTACTAAATGATAATCATAATCACAACAGTATCAGATCATAAATCATAATATAGAAAAACACCAAGATAACTGAAACACCAAGTACCAGAGAAACATAAAGGAAAATCCATGATGCAAAAGTACCAAAACATAATGAACTCAAAATACTGGGTCCAACGGACCCAGAACCGTGACAATTACTTTTTCAAACGGCTCACCTATTACTGGAATAGGATGTAACGGAGCAGGTGGGATGGGTCTGTTAGGTTTCCCCGCCATCTGACATGTGCTACAGGTATGGCAATATGCCACCACATCAGCTTTCATCCCTGGCCAAAAGAAGTTGTGCAACACCCGATGATAAGTTTTGTTCACCCCAAGATGTCCAGCCATGCTGGCATCATGCGCTAAGCTAAGCACCTGCCCTCGATGTGGCTTCGGCACCACCACCTGCGTAGCACCAGGCAAACCACACCGGTCAGAGGACCACCTCCTCATAAGAACTCCATCTTGCACAAAATAAGAAGTGGGAGATTCACTTCCTGCACTCTTAGCTGCAGATAGAAAACAGGGAGCCAGTGATGAGTCATTCTGCTGAGCAGTTATCAACGCAACCCTATTCAATTTCTCATCCAGCTCTGGCATCAGTTTTGTCACATCATTTCCGCTTGCTATTCTGCCACTCTCACGGCTGGGAGATTTTCTTTCATCTAGCGTCGCCATAAACGTGTCAGCAACATCCACAACATCATCAAATTTGCGCGATTGCGCACGAGTAATAGCACAAACAGGAAACACACTTGATAAAGGGGCGGCAACATCAGTGACAGAAGAAATAGGCGTTTCCACCACTTCAGGCAGTGGGAAAACTGTTCCCCCAGCCAAGTCATTTCCCAGAATAAATGAAACCCCTTTAATAGGCAACTGGGAACTCACCGCAACTTTAACATGCCCCGTTTTCACGGGCGAATGCAAATGTACTTTGTGTAGCGGCGCCCGAAGAACGCTCATCTTAATTCCCCAAACCAACACATCTGAATCACAAGCAGTTTTATCTGACAATGGCAGTACACTATCCAACATAAACGACTGATGCGCACCTGTGTCCCGAAGAATAGTAACAGGCACTTTATCCCTCTCTTCTCCCGTCACAGAAACAAAGCCTTTCGTGATAAATGGTTTAAAACGTGGCTCTATTTCCACATCCGCATGGTGCAAATCACGGGTGAGAGTGGAATGCGATTTAGGCAAAGGGACAACTTTGATGAGACCTACGCCCGCTGGATTTTTAGAGCCTTTGTGCTGCTCTTTCCTCCGGAGCGCAGGACAGACAGCGATCAGATGTCCGGGTTCGCGACAATAAAAACAGTCGCGATTAACACCATCCTCCTGTCTATCTTTCAGTCCTATCTTTGGTGACTTTATCTTCCTTTCCTGTCCCACCCTGATATTCTGTGAGACAGCGGCCGAAAATATAGTTTTGTGGGTGAGAGTAAACTCATCAGCCATCACTGCCGCTTTAGCAAGTGAGGTCACCTTTTGCTCATTCAGATAAATGACTACTTGGTCCGGCAAACATTTTTTGAATTCCTCTAACAAAAGAAGTTCTTTCAGCCCCTTGAGATCCTTTACTTTACTGGCCTGCAACCATCGTTCAAACAAGCGACTCTTTTCACGGGCAAACTCCACAAATGTCTGATTGGCGGCTTTATCACACTTCCTAAATCTTTGACGGTAGGCTTCTGGGACGAGCTCATATGCCTGCAACACAGTCTTCTTCATGATGTCATAATCCAGGCTATCTTCAATTGATAAACTGGTACACACCTCCTGGGCTTTGCCAACCAGTTTGCATTGCAACAGCAGCGGCCAAAATTCCTTCGGCCAGCTTAACGCGGCCGCTATACGCTCAAAAGCGTTAAAATAGGAATCCACTTCTGCCTCACGAAACGGGGGAACCAGTTTAACGTGCCTAGTGATGTCAAAACTTGTTGGGACAGCGGTGGACGTACTAGGATGACTAGAGGCAGATGTGGAGGGCTTTCGCTCCAGCTCCAAAGCTCTGACACGGAGGTGCATTGCTTGTACCTCAAGCTCTTTAGCACGGGTTTCCACCTCCCTTATACGGAGGGTCAAACGGAGATCTTCCGTAGACCGCCCCGCCAGGGGTTCCCCGGCCGTACCAGACCCAGCTGCTTCAATCTTTGCCCCAGCAGCATCAGAGTCCGCCTCGGCTGCATCAGAGTCCGCCTCGGCTGGTAGCACGTTAACAGGCCCTTTGGCATCCGGCCCCGGCTCAGCCTCTGGAGCCACCTTCACACCCCCGCCATCAGGCTTCTCTACAGCTGCCTTCGGGGCAGGAAGGATGCCTCGCTCCACCAGCTCTGCACACAAAGCGTCGCTAACCTCCGCTTTGCGGGCACCATAGGACACTTGAATATCATAACAACTAGCAATAATAAGCAAATCCGCTTTCCTGCACTTCACTATTTTATCCCATGAAGGCAAAGTAACAAAATCATCCAAAGAAAACTCCATAAGTCCACACACCTACCACCCCCACACCCAAGAAAACCGCCAACAGACCAAACACACGCGAAAACCCACAGAAAAAGGCAGAGGACGAGCCCCCAATTCATGTTACGACCCGTCTAGGGCCAGGCCATAACATGAGCGAGGCACTCGCTTCCCCCCCAAGACCCAAGCAGTCACACGAAACCAATCCGTTAGATATGAGGTGATTTATTTACATTGTGAATAAAGAGAACCAAAACGGGGGTGTCAACACTTCAGGGTGAGCCAAGGCCAAAACAATAAACAAAACAAACCTACACAAATCCCGCACCCCTGACCTTACCAAAACAAAGTCAAAAATAAAGACAGAGTCTGACCTCCTTAACTAACTCAAAACAGGAGAAAACGGGTGATCAAAAGAAATGGCAGCTCACCCCTACCCACTCCACTTCCACAACTTTCAAGCGTATACTGCAGCCAGCGGCTACCACAGGACTACTGCTGGGTGATGAGGAGAAACGCGAGGACCTCTCCCGCTGTAGCACTCCATCCACGCACCAATCGGAACAGGGCCCTGGCACAGCTAAATTAACATAGAAAAAACACAACACCTGCACAAACAAACACATGGACATACAAGTTCGTAACACCATGGCATAAAAAACACAACAAACCCAGGACAAAAAACAGTCCTCCTCAAACACAGGCTGGCTTATGTGATATGCTTATGTGATTGCTTATAAATATTAGTAAGCTAAGCCTTTTTGTGCCCAGTCTCTTTCTTATTCAAGAATCATGAACAATGACCTTAACTGAGGCAAGTGAGGCCCGCAGTTCTCCTTTTTGTGAAGTCCTGGATGGGTCATTTATGTGCTCTTGAACTTATTTTTGCTAGGCCGTCCACTCCCGGGAAGGTTTACCACTGTTCAAAGTGGATAGTGGCTCTCCCTGTGGTTTGCTGGAGGTGCAAAGTCTTACAATTAGCTCTTAGAATTAACTCTTCTCATGCTGATAGATGTCAGTGACTTTGTTTTTCATCTGTGTCTTTAAAACATGTTGTGTTGCTTTTTGGGATCTTTTAGCCTACTTTATTTTGTCAGAGCTTATTTTTAAGTGATTTCTTGATTCTGGAGGTACAGCAAGGGGTGGATGTGGCTACTGAAACTGAGCTCAGTTTTCCAAAAGAGGTGGCTGATTCATGATTTAACAACAGAGTGTTAAGAATAGATTCCTTAATGTACATCAACGTTAAAGAGAATATAGTTGTGATTGCTTGCAACATTATAATATTGTGGTAATGGGTGTAAGGATACAAAATAGAAAATAGGCCTGGGATGGGAACAAAGAACTGAGGTGCAGGGCAGAAGGACAATCAACCCCCACCCCCAGGGCATGAAGCAAGAGTTACTGAGGGTGAGGGGCAGACAAAGGGCAAACGGACACTACCTTAAAAGGAGGTGGGGGTCAGGGTGTCAGCACCCTTGGACACTGTACTAGTGTATTTCCATTGTGGGGGTGTTTACTGTAGGGGGGAGGAGACCAGAGGTTATAACTGTAACTGTTGTGTGGAGTTCTTTAGATCAGCCTTTAGCATAGGACTGCATTCAGTGTGCTGATCTCCATCTGTAAGAATAATGGGTAATAAAAGGATTGTGTAAAAGATGGAAACATCTCAGCGTGATCTCTACCAGGACCAAAAGAATCGCAGAGACCGGCGTTGTCTCAACAATTTGGTGCCAGTGACCCGGATCTTGGTAGTTGATCTCCATTTGGACCTTGGCTGAAGTGGAATGGACACTGAGGGTATTGCCGACAAAAAACAAGGTAAGCAGAACCTGTTTAATCGAATCTGCATATTGGAAATTAAGCTAAATTTCACCCTAAAGTGTCCTGAACGCAGAAGTCCGTAAATTTAGATAAGAGATGTGTGTAGAAGAGAGCTGGTTTCTCTAAAAGTGAGGGTTGGAGTCCCGGAAAGCAGGACTTTCTAAATTCCATTGTCCTTGGATGTGGCTGCCCCTCCTATGAGTTGACGAATTCATAGGCCCAGACGACGTTTCTGGAGCTAGGTTTGAGGCCTGGGAAATTCAGGACCCCCGAATTCTACTAAAACGGTTTGAGGCCGAGGGAGAAGATTGGTTAAAATTCCTCCCTAAATTCTACTTTGTTGTGAGTTTGTGTTGTAAGAAAACTTAGGTTTGCAAAGTGTGATTGTGGACAGTGTGCAGTAGCGTGTGGCTGAATCTGAAGAACAAAAGGTGTGTGTGTGGGGGTGCTCCTTTGAGGACAAAGGAAAGTTGTGTAGGTGTGTGTTTAAACTACCTGATGACCAAAATGCAGGTGTGTGTGTGTTCCTTTGAGGGACAAAAGAGGAGACAGAGCGGATTACAGGGGATTAATGACAAAACAGTAATAGTAATAATATGGAGAATTTGATCAAGAACTAGATGAGAGCAGTTGGGGAGAAAGGAAAAGAGAGGTTGGAGAAGTGAGTTAAGAGGTTGATGTGCGGGTGTAAAACAATGGGGTAAAAAAAAAGGGTAAAAATGAAAAAGAAAAAATAACAAAACAAAAAAAGTGTGGAATTGTGAGAGGGGAATTGTCTCCAACTGGGGGGAGCGGGTGATACTGCAGGTCACCAGCTGCCCTTAGTGGACACAAAAGAGAAACAGAATATGAGTGTGGTTGATGAAAATAAGTAATAATAATATGAAGAGGGTTTTGTTTTTCTCAGTCAAAAACAACTAAAATCGTACTTTTGGGGTTTTTAAGACAGGAGAGAGACACAGCTGGAATTAATTGGACATTACGACACACGGGGAAGTGAAACTATAGAAACACTGAAAAGAGACACGGACCTTCAAAATAAAACAGGAAACACACCAACTGAACTCTAACACAGACGCAAACGTAACACAGACTGGGGAGACAGAACATAGGAACCTGAAATGTGGAACACGAGGGCACAGAGGACACAAAACACTAGGGATAATTAGAAAGAACCCAAAATAAACAAAACCACAGAATGCTAATAAACTTAAACATAAACACGGAGTCCACAGACTCCGGACCAGGACAGTGAATGATCAAGTTGTCTCAGTGTGTCACTTGCAGGTGGGGAAATGGACCTGGATCAATTCTCCACAAGCAGCAGTCGGAAGAAAATTATAGGTAAAGATCATAGAAACACCCAGCCCGAGTTTTGGCTGAATTGTTTTGCAGCTTTCCTTCCTCATCCTGAAAAAGCAAGCTCCAAGGAAGTTAATCTCTTCTTGAAGACACGGAGTGCAGTTAACATTAACAGTGGACAGCAGTCCAAGAGACAACAGCAGAGTCCTGAGCAGAGAGGTCCAGCAGCGCTATGGGCAAACGACATCAGAGAGAGAAAGAGAAGATCCATCATCACGACTGCATGGATGGAGAGATGCGGTTCCAGCAAGCTGCAACTTCACAGTGGGTGAAGGACTTTTGAGGAGACTTTCTGAGTTTGACATTTGCCATGTTTGGAGCAAAATGGCAGTGAAAGAGACAGTGGGAGAATACACAGGACAAAGCTGAAAAGAAGAACTGCCATTGGACTGCTGGGGAAGAAGAGACCACAGTGAAAGAAGGAGCAGGTGAGGAAACAGAGGAATGCTGTTGTTTTAGTGTGGGAAATCAAATTGGGTTAAGGAATCCAGGGAGACAAACGACTGCCTTGAAGTGAAGAATTGAAAAAGTGTCCAGACCACCACAAAAGGGGGAGGAAGACAAGCACTGAGGTATGCAAGTGCACTGCTGGACAAAACGGAAAGGCAACACCTCACATGCACACAACATGTACTGGGGGTAGCACAAAAGCATACAGGAAGTGCACACATCACAAGAGGGTACCTGTAGAAGGGGTTAACAAAACACAGTGTGGTTGCCTATGGTAACTCACAAGCATTAGGATTTAGCTGTGCCGGACTATGATAGAGATTTTTAAATTTTTATTTAGGTGTTTCTGAAACAAAAAGGTGGAGCGAAAGAAGTTTTGTTTCAGAAAAAAGGGGAGAGGTAAATAAAATGACATACATAAGTACAAAATGCATGACTAGGAAAAGTTTGGGGGATTTAATTGCCTGATGCATTTTTCTTTACTTACCAAGTTGAACCTGCCAATTAGATTTGGTGTGTTTTATTCTTTTAGAGAAGGAATATTCTGGGACAAGTCCTAAGACTACGATTTTATATATTTGGTTATTCTGGTATTTTTATTTTTTAACAGTGCACTGAAAGTTTTGTTTGACAATTTTCTCTCTTTCAAGCAGGCCTGCACGATTGGATCTGAAAGCGCTATACTAAATTTTTTCTTGAAAATTATCGCAAGCTGAGCTTCTCCGCTTTACAATGGGCTCTGGAGAAAGTCACTCATTCGGGACGCAATCAGATAATGAGTAATAATAATAATAATAATGGATTGGATTTTATATAGCACTTTTCAAGGCACCCAAAGCGCTTTACAATGCCACTATTCATTCACTCTCACATTCACACACTGGTGGAGGCAAGCTACAGTTGTAGCCACAGCTGCCCTGGGACAGACTGACAGAAGCGAGGCTGCCATATCGCGCCATCGGCCCCTCTGGCCAACACCAGTAGGCAGTAGGGAAAAGTGTCTTGCCCAAGGACACAACGACCAGGACAGAGAGCCCGGGGACCTTACGGTTACAGATACGCTTCCCAACCCCCTGAGCCACGGTCGCCCCAGTAGTAGGTAGTCCCTGCCTAAAAGGATTTCGCGAGGTAATCCATTCTAAAATTCTTTTTTTTGTTCTTTTTGAAATGTCGTCATATTGCTGGCAGTAGAAATTTAATGCGACACAAGAGGTTCTGCTATCAGCAATAAACACGGGGACTGACTGGACTGACAAAAACTTGACTGACTTGACATCAATATGCAAGATTGCACCTCCACCCAGAGTGACAAAAGGGTGGATGTATGTATGTTTCTTTTTACAGGAGCAGAAAGATGACAGCAACAGGTTGCATGGGCTTTGGGGCCGTGCTGACTTAACCTTTTAATTGCCACTTTCTGTGTCTGTGAATTTAACAGCGGTGTGTTATTTATGACCTTGTATTGTTTACAGTGCAGAGGTCACTGTGAGAAAGTGTGCATACAGATGTGCTGCGCTAACATCTACATCACTTTTTCCACAGCAGAGGGTTAATCATATGATCTAATCACATGATTTACAGCAGGACACACCGCTGGCTAATGTTTTTTTTCTTACAACAGGGCCTGGAGTGAAGCTACTCCAGGGGAGAAGCCCTGGAATTTTTAAGAGACAATGCGCAACTTTATTGTGCATCTCTAATTGTTTTGAATTGACACATGGCAAGGACCATGTGGCAAAAGGGGTTTGCCGGGGTAGTTTTAATTTTTAATTACAGGTGCAGTGACCAAACTGATGGAAGGAGATCATTCATAAGATGCAGACTGAGACCTGGACAGAAGGCTTCAAGAGCACCAGATGGGCGACCAGTTTTGCCTCCAGAGATCAGAATGAGAGCTTTTGAAGAGGCACATGGGTTGGAGAGACCACAGCTCGATGCAGGAAGCACACTGTCGGAAGCCTGGTGGGTACGTCGGAAAGTGATTAAAAGAAAGTGGTTGGAGCCGAGGTGAACAGGACCAATTGAGTTGGTGGACAGGACATTGCACGCTGTTCGACCGAAGGGCAAAGGCGAAGCCGGGTACCACTGGAGCCAGGAAGGTCGTCGAAGGAGCAACTTGAGCACCAAAGGGGGAATCGAGCCCTGACTCAGACGAGTCAGAGAACACCCAGACCTCAACCACAGGGGCAGAATAATCCCCTGGTCTGTGGCAAGGTCTCAGGGTAGTCTACCCCTGAGACTGAAGAAAGAAGAGACGGAAGAACGCAGAGACTCACCCCACGCTGGAAAAAGAAGGCTGAGGGAATAGATGTTGAAGGCTATCTACTTCACACCACCCTTCTCAAGCAGTTAAACAGAGTTTATCTCCGGAAGTGAGGAAAGCATTCACACCAGGTCTGGTCAGGTTTAGGAAACCAGTTATGCCCTAGGATGAAGGAGAGGTGTGATGTGATCTCTCATTTGAGAGATCAAAAGGGGGATTGTTGAGAATAGATTCCTTAATGTACATCAACGTTAAAGAGAATATAGTTGTGATTGCTTGCAACATTATAATATTGTGGTAATGGGTGTAAGGATACAAAATAGAAAATAGGCCTGGGATGGGAACAAAGAACTGAGGTGCAGGGCAGAAGGACAATCAACCCCCACCCCCAGGGCATGAAGCAAGAGTTACTGAGGGTGAGGGGCAGACAAAGGGCAAACGGACACTACCTTAAAAGGAGGTGGGGGTCAGGGTGTCAGCACCCTTGGACACTGTACTAGTGTATTTCCATTGTGGGGGTGTTTACTGTAGGGGGGAGGAGACCAGAGGTTATAACTGTTGTGTGGAGTTCTTTAGATCAGTCTTTATCATAGGACTGCATAGGAATGCAGTGTGCTGATCTGTAAGAATAATGGGTAATAAAAGGATTGTGTAAAACATGGAAACATATCAGCGTGATCTCTACCAGGACCAAAAGAATCGCGTTGTCTCAACAAGAGGAAAATTACCTTTTCACATAGGTCTGCATAGGTTTTTTTTTTTTAGCTGGCTCCTTTCAACACACAGGAGAAGTGGCTATACTCCAACATCCCTCCGTATGTGTGAGCTCCCCACCCTATCTCTGAGTCTGAGCCCGGACACCCTATGTAGGAAACTTATTTCAGCCAATTCTTTTCTTTTGCTCATTGCCCAGACTTTGTTGCCACAGGTGGGGGTTAGGATGTTGAAAACATCTTTCAGCTCAGTGCTTCCTTTACCACAACAGTTCAGTACAATGTCCACATTACTACTGATTGAAAACCAATTTCCTGTCCAATTTTTGCTCCACATTCCAAATGTTCATGACCAAGATACTTAAAGTCCCTTGCTTGGAGCAAGGCAAACACTTCCCCTCTTAAAAAGCAAGTTTGCTGTTCTAAATTTCCCCCACATATCTGGTTTCATTTTACATCTAAGAGTCTGCCTTTTTTGCTACCGCCCTGCTCACACTGCACCCGAAATCAACGCCTGTCTACACTGTTAGTGATCCCAAAGTATGGTGCTTCCATTAATTTCTTCAGGCTGTGTCCCAGGGATAAATTCCTGGCCACAAGATTTTCACCTTTGAGCTCCCCTCCTGGGGTTGTTTCCACCTTCAGGGCAAGTTCACTGAATTCTGAATCTCCCACAGTATTGGGATTTTCTGAATCACTCTTTGCCATGGGAAATCCTACCAAGGGCAATTGCCCCAGCCAACAGCTCCCAGGATCACAGGGACAAGTGAACCCCTCCAGTATAGTAAGGTTGCAATGGTGGGGACTGTGTACAATATATATATATATAAATCCCCTGCGGGCGGTTTATCCTTCAAGCTCGGGTCCTCTACCAGAGGCCTGGGAGCTTGAGGGTCCTGCAGTATCTTAGCTGTTCCCAGGACTGCGCTCTTCTGGACAGAGATCTCCGATGTTGTTCCCGGGAGCTGCTGGAGCCACTCGCCTAGCTTGGGAGTCACCGCACCTAGTGCTCCGATTACCACTGGGACCACCGTCACCTTCACCCTCCACATCTTCTCGAGCTCTTCTGTGAGCCCTTGGTATTTCTCCAGCTTCTCGTGTTCCTTCTTCCTGATATTGCTGTCATTGGGAACCACTACATCGATCACTACGGCCGTCTTCTCATGTTTGTCTACCACCACTATGTCCGGTTGGTTAGCCACCACCATTTTGTCCGTCTGTATCTGGAAGTCCCAGCTCTCCAGAGAGTGATCCGTACAGCAGAACGCTGCTGCAGGATTGCTCTCCCCCCGCTTCAGGACACCTACACCAGGAGATGCCGGACTAGAGCAGCGCAGATACTGAAGGACCCGTCCCATCCTGGCAACAAACTGTTCCAACTTCTGCAATCTGGTAGAAGGTTCCGCATCTTCCGGGCAAGGACAGAGAGACTCAAGAGGAGCTTCTATCCCCAAGCCATCCGTGCCCTAAACACACACACCCGCCCTCTCACATCATCTATAATTGACTGAGACAGGACTCTCTTCCAGACACTAAACCAAGGCACAATGTACATTTCAATTCCTTTAACTTTAAATATGTTTATATTGTCTATCCTGTAAAATAGTCAGATGTCTATTCATATTAATGTACAGAATTCACCTGCTTGCTGCTACTACTGCACATTCACCCAGTGTATATACTATATGTATATATATATATATATATATATATAATGTTCTTCCTCTACACCCCCCCCCCCCCCCCCCCCCATTTTTGCACATGTCGAGGAGCGTGTCAGGCTACATTTCACTGTATGTTATACTTGTATAACTATGCATGTGACAAATAAAGAACCTTGAACCTTGAACCACAGGATCTTAGCTCGGTCATTCTCCACCACCCTTGGGGGCATCTCCCATTTTGACCTCGGGACTTCCAGGTTATACTCGGCACAGATGTTCCTGTACACTATGCCGGTGTTGTGCCAAAGTAGTTACCCCCGTAAAAAATTGTTTCCCCATTCACAGGAGCGCGCAAAGTAGGAGGAGCCACTTGCCCAGCTCCGTTCTGTACGCTACTTGTCACTGATCTGCAGTCGACGCAATAAAGAGTAAAAGCTGGAAAACAGCAGACTCGATGAATTTAATATTAGTTTCGTGACATTGTAATGTGCCGTGTGGAAGACAATTTACCTTAAACTGTACACTGAAATAACCTGCTGGGAATACTTTGTCTAGAAAAAGACTTTGATACTATAATACTGTAAAACCCGACGCGATCATGGAAACACGTCGCTCTCCAGTGAATTTACACTCGGTTTACACTTTGTAGCGAAGCTATCACGAAGGAGTTTATTTGCAAAATAAGTCACAGTATAACCAATAAGTACAGTAACTTTGGAGACGATTTCTTCTTCACAGCAAAAGTTATGGAGGGATACAAAATTTATCAGCCTGTGTGGCATCGGCTGCCAAAATGTGTGCCCCCCCAATCTATAATGCACATTGGCTTTTTTTCTTTGTAAATAAATAACATTTAAAACAACATTTAAATATATATATTTATCGTCCTTGTAAGTAACAGGGCTTTTCAAAATTTTGCAAGTTAGTTTTGGCCAACCTTTCGTAGCCCTACTCGACTCCGACATTGTCAAATTTTTCCAAAATCTCCAGTCACATGGGTTTTCCTCATCAATTATGCAAATTAGCTCACGTTGTGCCTCTGAGCTAACTAGAAGATTATTTTACAATTTGTTTTCGAAAATAACAAACACCACAAGAGGATGGAAACAGACGAGTACAAGATTTTGGTTGCATATAAACTGAAAGGTGAGTATCCAGCGCTTTTCACGAAGAAAGAGAAATTTCTTCTCCGAAGAAAAGCTGTTATTTACGACATTGAAGGTAATAACAGCAACTTCGTAGCGTTTATAAATGTCATCAATACATATATATTAACACATATACAATGGCATAATGTGTAGTCTTAATTTGCACTAACCGATTTAATTAGCTTGACCTCTCTTTGACCTAGTTAACCCCCGTTAATAGGCACATGGGCGTTTATTAAAGTAAAAGTTTTAAGGTTTGCTATTAAGTAGACAGCGTTAACTAAGAACTGTTTTTGTCCTTTTATAGCTTAACTACAATATATTACGTCGTAATTACTTTTGGAGTGGTATGTGCCACACGCTTTTACGCAGGTGTACCCACAATGTCTTTAAATTACATATGTGGAAAATTACTGACAGCAGGAAATTAAACTACTTTGAATTGATATTTGCATTAAAAATAACTCCATGATATCTGAAGGCCATTAGTCATAATGACTTTACACATCCATCACTTTTTTTAGTATCAGTAATACAGTCTTGTGTGTGGCATAATCTTTTTGGCTTCTGAAGTAGTCATAGTGTCATAAATATAGAGAACCAGTCCAATAGTCACCCCCAAATTATATCACGTACATAATTGATTCATTACATTCAAGATGTATTGTCATGACTTTTACCACATATAGACCTGTCGTGGTTTAAACAGCTATAATAAACTTTTCTATTTTCTTGTTTATGTTTAGGGGACCAGCTGTTTTACTGGTGCTACAAAGGCACAGACAAAACCATAAAGACAACGGTAGTCTGTGGGGCTGATGAAGCAAACACAATTTTTTCAGATTTTCATGCCAGTCCTACTGGGGCCCATTGTGCGCAAACAAAAACAAGAGAAGCCATTTCAAAGCGGTTCTACTGGCCAGGGATGTCAGTCGACATCAATAATTGGGTGGGTACTCCAAAACAAACTCTATGTAATTCGACTACAGCTAACTTATTTTAAGAGGAACACAGCAATGTTTCTGTATCTCAAAATAAGTTATGTGTAGGAGCCACATGAGTTGTTCCCTTCTGACTAAGTGGGTTGGTTTAAATGGACTCACTGTATTGGTGCACGGGTGTGGGGCGTGTCTCATGGGTGTGGTAGATGATAAATGTGGTTGCACTCACCTGTTCACAGCACCTGATGTTGATGAGCAGAAAGGTAGGGTGAGCATGAGGCAAAACTTTCTGTTGACCGCAGCTTAAACGCAGCTTGAATGATTTTGATGTATTTTGACTGTAACTTGATGGTTTTTGTATATTTGTGCACTAATTGATGCCATAGGCCAAGTTGTAATTTGGCATAGTAGTTAGTGCAGTTATTGGTGAGTTGCAGTTATTTGTTTGTGCAGTCTGTGCATTTGTTTAATAGTTAATCCCGTGTGCTGATTTGTATATTGGACCGTTGCATGTGGAAATAAAGGAGCAAATGGTACAGAAGTGTGTTTTATGTGTTTATTGTTGTGCGTCATCTGTGTCCTCATGTTTAGCCTGCCGCGGCCATAGGTTGGAGGAGCCGCAATATTATGTAAACCTTGATCATCAACTCTTGTGTTTGTTATTGAATTGCTTTTATTTTTGATTAGGTTTCCCAGTGTGCACTTTGCCAGGCAAGTGCTGCAACAATTAAAAAACCAGCAGAATACATTCCGATAAAGTTAGTCATCGACCATAGCAAATAATCACATTTAATCACACAATGTTTTCATTGCTTAGAAAACTACTGATTATATACTTGAAAAAATTATAACAGTAGACTAGCATTCTGTATAATTTCAGTATTATTAACTTAACTATGATTTTGTTTTTAAGGTCTCTCAGCCATTTGAACTGGTTGGGATGGACCTTATTGGAAAACTTACTGAAACCAACAATGGACATCAATACATATGAGTTTTTATTGATTATTTTACAAAATGGCCACAAAGTCAAAATCAGCCGGGGAAGTGACAAACTGTCTCATAAAATTTGCTTATTGTAATGTGCTTATAGCCAGTGTATATAACTTTCTTTTGCAGCTCAACAAAAGGGTTTGCGGATTGTTAAAAATTAAAAGAAGCCTCTGCTCCTCCTATCACCCACAAACGAATGGGCTGGTGGAGAAAATGAATGGCACCATCCAGAGGTAAATTCTTGGAGTACATGTTATACATTTATGGGGGTTCCCTTCAACCAAAACATTAATGCATGACATTAAACTATTAAAAAATGTAAATGATCTTTCATATGAATGTCTTCTATGTGCTTTCATTGTCAGAGCCCTGTGTAAAGTCGTTGGTGACCAACCAGAAATGTGGGATGAGTATCTGGATGCTGTAATGTTTGGACTCAGAACTAAAAAAACAAGTGACCACCAAATACTCACCTTATTACCTAATGTTTGGCAGAGAGGCTCGCTATCCTTCCGAAATCCCAGAAGAGTTCATGGTATGTCTTTCTGTCTGTGACAAACTACATGAAAATCCCACACAACGAAACCTTTTTAGTTTTTGAGGCACAGGCAGATCAGTTTCACTGCCATAAAAGCACTACACCACTGAATATTTTTATGGATTGTTCCACCCCTCAATAACAGTTTTCTTCATGTCCAATCAATCCCAAGATACACTGAAGCTTTGCCAGAAATACATTGTCTTAAAACCTTACCAAAGACACTTAATGTAAATTTTCACTGTATTTCTCAGTTCTTTTATGTATTATCTGTGTATCTTACACAAATTATAGTAATGATAGACATGTCTTTTGATTCAAAGGTTGATGAGAGTGTGGAAGACATTGTGGGGCAGGAGGAGCTGTCAGAAGACATTCAAAAGCTGTTGGAACTGGTGAAGGACAACAAGGTCAAAGCTCAGGAAAAAACAAAGGGCAAAATAAAAATGATGAAGAGAGATGTCGTCTTCAAAGTTGGTGACAAAGTTTTAAGAGCTAAATAAGAAGCCAGCAGAGGAAAGGGGGGGGAACTTGAAGCCAACTTTTTAGGCCCTTACATTATTGCAGCAATCCAAGGTAAAAGTGCAGATCTTCAGGATTCCAATGGGACAATCATTCCAAAAGTAAATATTGACCAATTAAAGTTAAGCAAAGACAGCATGCCAAGAGTGCCACACCGGGATTTAAAGAAAACAGCAGCCACATTACTAACAGCACAACCAGGTCCAGCAGCACCACAAGCTGCAGCAGCACCAGCATCTGCTCTAGCTTCAAAGGCTACAGCAGCACCAGTGGCGGTAGCACCACCACCACCACCTCCTCCTAGAGCTACACAGGCTACAGCATCAATGGCATCACTTACATCACTACCAGTTCAAACACAACATCCATCTCCAGTTCCACAAGGTATAGCAATAACGGTATCAGATCCAGAGTCAGGAGCAACAGCACAGAAAGAGAACGAACCACCAGAACCAGCCACAAGTGCTACACTGTAAACCCCAACAGTCTACCTGACTTATAAAGTTTGTGGATATAACAATTGAAATTCCTCACAAAGTTAAAACAACTTAAAACTTTTCTGTTCGGTTAACGATTCAAACAGTTATAATTGTACATGGCTTAGAAGTTAAGAGTAAATATTGATTTCTTAATTATGATTTTTGAGTAAATGTTTTTTTCCGAGCTCCGCATGTGTACGTCATGACGTTTTCTCTCTAACCTGAACGATGTTGACAGAAAATTCTGTTCAATATGGCTGCCCTTCTCGAGCGACTGGAGAACACATTTGGAGAAACTTGTAAGTAAAACGGAACCTTCGTTATGTTTGTTTTTTCCGTAAAAAAGCAAGTATATTAATATGTTGCAGCCAATAACTTGTTTTCGAATGCGCTGTTGTGTTAAAAAGCACAGACCCAGGTGGTGAATAGTTGTTCGCTGTTGTTCGCGCTCTTTTTCAAACATAGATTATGTCGTCAGTTTTAACCGATTAAAACACAGTTTTACGAAGAATCACACATAAAGAAAGGGTCTTAGTGATATTTTAACGACCCCTTGCCAACGCAAGAAAGTTGGCGTTTTTACAACAGCAGCCTCATTGTTCGGCAGGTTTTTTTTTCTTCTCATTAGCATCATTCAAAAGTGACTCAGCTAGCAGTGGCAACTTCTATCTAAAACAATTGAAATATAGCAAGGTGTTGTATATTTAGTGTGCTAATAAGGTTTTCAATATTTTTATTTTTTCTTCCAAGGCTGAAGACCGAAGACAAAAAGACAGAAGAAAAAAAAATTCAGACTGCAATTAATTTCAGGTGGAGACAGTAAACACAGGTGAGTTGAAAGATCTATTGAAGAGACCTTTCTTCATGGCCATTAAAACATTTTTAGGTTAAAAGACCTGTCATGAATCGCTGTGCGGCAGGCAGGAGTTGGACCCAAAATGCAGGACTCAGACTCAGGGGATGAACTCAAAATCACAGCTTTAATTGCTGCTCACAGAAAACGAGCATACAAAACTAAACTGGGAAAATATAAACTCACACGAGGAAACACACAGCTTGAGGGACGACACAGCACTGACTCAGAGAAACACAGGGTTTAAATACAATGGGAAGTAACGAGGGGAATGAGACACAGAAGGAGAGCACAGCTGGGAGAAATCAGAACTGACGAGACAAGGGAGCAAAGTAGGATACACTCACATGAGACACAGACCTTCAAAGTAAAACAGGAATTAGCACAGATGCAAACTAGAGTAGGGGAGACAGAGCAACTAAGAAACACAGAGGGCAGCTACCAAATACTCAGAACTAAACAAAATACACTCAACAAAAATATAAACGCAACACTTTTGTTTTTGCTCCCATTCCCCATGGGATGGACGTAGAGACCTAAAATTCATTCCAGATACACAATATAACCATCCCTCCCAAACAGTGGTCACAAATCAGTCCAAATGTGTGGTAGTGGGCACATCTGCCATATTGAGATAATCCATCCCACCTCACAGGTGTGCCACATCAGGATGCTGATCTGACATCATGAGTAGTGCACAGGTGTACCTCAGACTGCCCACAACAAAAGGCCACCCTGGAATGTGCAGTTTTGTCTCACAGCAAAATGCCACAGATGCCACAAGCAATGAGGGAGCGTGCAATTGGCATGCTGACAGCAGGAATGTCAACCAGATCTGTCGCCCGTGCATTGAATGTTCATTTCTCAACCATAAGCCGTCTCCACAGGCGTTTCAGAGAATATGGCAGCACATCCAACCGGCCTCACAACCGCAGACCTCGTGTAACCACACCAGCCCAGGACCTCCACATCCAGCAGGTTCACCTCCAAGATCGTCTGAGACCAGCCACCCAGACAGCTGCTGGAACAATTGGTTTGCACAACCAAACAATTTCTGCACAAACTGTCAGAAACCGTCTCAGGGACGCTCAACTGCATGCCCGTCGTCCTCATCGGGGTCTTGACCTGACTCCAGCTCGTCGCCGTAACAGACTTGTGTGGGCAAATGCTCACATCGATGGCGTCTGGCACGTTGGAGAGGTGTGCGCTTCACGGATGAATCATGGTTCACATTGTTCAGGGCAGATGGCAGCTGAGAATGTCCCAGTTCTTGCATGGCCAGCATACTCACCGGACATGTCACCCATTGAGCATGTTCGGGATGTGCTTGACCGGCGTATACGACAGCGTGTACCAGTTCCCACGAATATCCAACAACCTCGCACAGCCATTGAAGTGGAGTGGACCAACATTCCACAGGCCACAATTGACAATCTGATAGACTCCATGCGACGATGTGTTGCACTGCATGAGGCAAATGGTGGTCGCACCAGATACTGACCGGTTCTGGGTCCCCAGACCCCCAATAGTGCAAAAAACTGCACATTCCAGGGTGGCCTTTTGTTGTGGGCAGTCTGAGGTACACCTGTGCACTACTCATGATGTCAGATCAGCATCCTGATGTGGCACACCTGTGAGGTGGGATGGATTATCTCAATATAGCAGATGTGCCCACTACCACACATTTGGACTGATTTGTGACCACTGTTTGGGAGGGATGGTTATATTGTGTATCTGGAATGAATTTTAGGTCTCTACGTCCATCCCATGGGGAATGGGAGCAGTAACAAAGGTGTTGCGTTTATATTTTTGTTCAGTGTACAAGAACACCAAACTAAGACACTACACTAAAGAATAGGCTGGGACAACAAAGAGAACTAAGAACATAATACAAAAACTGAGGCACAAGAAACTCAAAACACTGGGTCACTGACCCAGGACTGTGACAACCTGTTTGTTTTGTTTTTTGTTGTTTTGTTTTGTTGTTTTTTTTAAATCATGCCCTGGCTTTGTCACACTGAATCATGTTGAAAAGATCTATTTTCATGGCTCCCCCCATTACCATTTCCTTGTACTTCTTTCTACCAGTCTATTTTATTTTGTGACATTAACATCTTAAATGTACCCCACCAGTTTAATTATTAATAGCTGTGTTAGTATTTATAATGCGCTTTTTTTTTTTTTTTTTTTTTTTTTTTTTTTTTTTTTATCATGTGCAGATCTACCAAGGGTCAGTGGCACAGTTCACCTTTTGTGGTAAGTTATAACACTTCATATGTGGTCACATAAGTAAGTTGTTTCATCAGTTGTTCAGTTCTTATAAAATGTTGTATAATTGTACCAAATCACTGAGGATACATCCAATGTGTGAATCACAATCAACAATTTTACTGTGATATTCGCTCGTGTTTAGAGAATCTCCATTATCTTTGTTACTGAGTTTCCATTTTTGTAGGGCCAAATTTGTTTTAAAAATTAATATTTTCATATGATGTGAAATGACTCAATCATTTCTAATTTTTAGAAGAAACCATTCATTAAGTCCCTTAAGGTGAAGATTTCATATATTGATAATGATAAAATTAACACAAATTAAAAGTTTCACTGATAAACACACAATTTTTCCTTGCTTTGAACCCCATGTTCTATATAGATTACAGCTCTGATCTGGAGAATACTATTTTAAAATACTGTGTAGGGTTTTTGTCAAATGATTAAGAAACAGACTCTCTGTCACAAGAGACAGAAAGCTTGTATCTTAAAAGAAAAGTCTCCAAAATTTAGTGGAGTCTGATGTCATGCAGTTTCATAAACATGTATTCTCCCCAAAGAATGACACCTGAAAACTTTGCGTTAAATGAACTTTTCTTTTCCCTTTTTAGGAGGCGCCTGATATCAACGTGAAATGCACTGCAGTACTTCGTGCCCTTCCTGTATACCTGCGGGAGGAGGACCCAGAATTCTTTTAGACATGTAATGTAAGTGTATTTTTGCATTACTTAAATTCTGCCAGTAAGATAAAATGCTATGGATTTTTTTTTAAATACAATTTGAAAATGTGAGGAGAAATTGTTAGAAGATAAAGAAACTCACAACTCGGATATCTATTTTTTTACATGCGCATGTGACACAGAGAAACCGCCCAGGGCATTCAGAACATCCTTTATTTATACTTCAAGCAAGTTTCCACAGCAGTAGGAGTGGCATGTATGGAACTGATAATATTTTCCTTAAAAGGAGAAAACCTTTCGCTTATCTGCAGAAAAAGGAGGTAACTTTGTATGTATAGAAATTCAGACATTCCCATAAAAGGAGAGAAAGAGGGGGAGAGCGCCAGCTTGTCTGTTAAAACAGGAGGTAGTATCGTATGTCACCGCATTCCTCTACACATATGGCTTCAATCTCTCTTCCTGTGTTGGTTCCAATTCACAAGCTCTTCTTCCTTTAAATGAAGCTACAACTAAGCATAATCACAAAATTAAAAATCTTTCATCAAATACCCTAGCAGCTACCAAATTGTACAAACAAAATACCCTCTCTTTAGAAAACCCTCACACACAAATGCACACAGGTCAGGAGCAGGGCACAGGCGTATCACAGCACTATGGCTATGCTGCAGGTGGCCCAAAAACCAGGCTGAAGTCAAGATTTAGTTTCTTTTTGAGATAAAGTCATGAAATAAAAAATTTTTTTTTAGAAAAATAACAAAAATACAAATTATGTAATGCAAGAAGCTAACACGTTAATGTACATTTTTCAAAAAAAGTAGAGTACCCTAACTCGTTACAAAGTAACCCACTACACTGCTGAATGTTTTGCTAGATTACAGGTCATGCTTGTCACATTCTCTCAAACCAACCTTACTTATTTAATTGGGGCAATCGTGGCTCAAGAGCTGGCAGTTTGTCTTGTAATCAGAAGGTTGCCGGTTCGAGCCCTGGCTCCGACAGTCTCGGTCGTTGTGTCCTTGGGCAAGACACTTCACCCGTTGCCTACTGGTGGTGGTCAGAGGGCCCGCTGGTGCCAGTGTCCGGCAGCCTCGCCTCTGTCAGTGCGCCCCAGGGTGGCTGTGGCTACACTGCAGCTGCCATCACCAGTGTGTGAACGGGTGTGAATGTCTGGATGACTGAATGTGTAAAGCGCTATACAAATACAGGCCATTTACCATTGATACTGTGTCTATTCCAGGCGGACGCATTGGATGAGTCGACCCTCATTGACACTTCAGTTGCCCTTCTCACTGTGGTTACCGACAGCGCTTCCCAGTCTAGTCCATTTTACTTCCTCAAGCATGGCTGTTGTGGTGAAAGGCGACTAGGTGATGCATGATATTCCCAGATTTGCAGATGCATTTGCTTTATTGTTTGGCTTGATCTATGCTCTGCATTTAGACTACCCCAGGAAGCTGGTTCACACATTTGCCTTTGTCCAAAATATCTTCATGGGGCTTGATGACGGCAAACCCCTGAAACCCCTGCCTACATGCTCTTAAGGAATATAAGGCAATGTTTGTTAGGACACGCACTCTGTTACTGAGCACTTTGTTTGAAGCACTTTAAGTTTACTACAGGCTTTGGGTGGATTTAACTCCATCAGTTTACCTAATTTTCCTATACTTGACTGCCTTATCTGGTTATTTGGAAGCTGATCGTCTTTGTACCCATTTTAAAAAATTGTTTTTCATTTCTATTTGAAAAAAAAAAGTGATTAATATTTGACTTTTTGTTTTGCATTTTTGTGTATTTTGAGAAAGATGCAATTAAGACTGATGTCGTCCTTTGTGATTTTATAAAAAGATAAATGTTCTACACAGAATTTATAATGCTCACTTTATGGTGCCGATGTCCATGTTAGTTGTTTTATAAAAACATTTGTGATGTTTTTAAATTTTCATGAAAAAATGTTAAATAAACAAAATGTAAAGTAACTGAATTTCCGTACTTTTTTTTTTTTTTAGTAGTCTACACTCAAACATTGAAACATAAATATCTTTTAATTAATCATCAGATAATTTGAGTTTAGGTTGTAATATAATTGCATTGTGTTGCATCAAAATAATAAACTACAAGAAAGACAAAAATATTGAAATTAAAGTATACAGTCTTTGAGTAAAGCTCAATTAATAAAATATAAAATATAATTTTAAATTTTTAGGTTAACAATAAATACAAATTTTGAGTACCCCCATACTTAGAAGATATGAGTTTGTGTACTTAAATCTTTTGAGGTAATCAGTTTCCACAAAAGTTTTAAGTTCAGTCAACTTGTTCGGGTTTACAGTGTACAGCACCAGAACATGCTACAGCTCTACAAACCGAATCCCAAACAGCAGCAGACCCAGCCTCACAGACCACAACAGCAGACCCAGCCTCACAGACCACAACGGCAATTATAGAATAGGATAATATATAAAAATAGAATAAAGATAATAAAACTAGTTTTAGTGGGGAAAAATAACATTTTTCCAGAAACGGTTATGTAATAGTAAAGGCCACAGGTGCGAGCCTTGAGCCTGAGTATTTTGAAATATATTCATGTAGCTTCAACTAAACATAATTAAAAAATTTGTTGTAATAGGTGTTCCTTTTCTTTTATTAATATGAATTTAAATTTGTTTATAGAACATTGTAAGTATAACTTTACCCCCAAATAAAAGCAAATTTAAGTGCTCTTTTTTTTTCTACAAAATACAATGTTAAACCATGTGCCCATTTTATCAGAGTCTTAAAAGTATTTACCCTGAAACACGTCTTTTGTCAGACAACTACATAAGAAATTATGCATTTTAAATTTTGATTTACATTTAGTCCTGCTGACTTATCTCTTTTTCTCATTACTTTTTGAAGATATAATGGATGCCTGGGCTGGAAAGAGTCCTCACATTCTACTCTCCAAAATTGGTGCTTACAAATTATTCTACTGGGATATCCAACAAATTGGTCCGGACATGGAGTTTGAAAGTGAGGTACAGTGATCTTTACTGACAACAATGCAACTATCAGTGTTTTATTCCTTGACAACAGTTAAAAAATGTTTACATTTTGTATTCGCAGTCTATTAATGCATATCTTGCGATCATGGAGAGACAACGCAATCATCATAATTCAGCAAAAGCAGCATTCATTGATTCATTTTCAATGACTGCCATTTGGAAGAGAAAAGCTCCAAGACTCAAGGTAGGTATCTCTAGAAAGAATCTTGTGTGTATTGTTTAAGTATCTCAGATCATATCCACATCCAGATTTAGATTGGATAACAGCTCATGCAGAAAGAATGAATTGAGACTGGGGTTTGTAGATGTGGATAGTTTATTAGACTTGCCAGTTCTTTTGTTCTCTGCTTGTCTGGTTTCCTCCCCCTTTTTTTTTTTTTTTTTTTTTTTTTTTTAGTACACACTCCAATCAATGCTTGATTTGAGATTTGCAAACATTTGGGCTAATATCTCTTTTGAAATCATCAACACTGCTTCATCTCTTTAATAGGTACCTTTTTATTCTGAAGTGATTCATACGTCACTGTTAAAGAGGCTTAAGAAAGCATTAAACATTATTCTGCAGATGGTAAAGGATCGCATTGAAAATGAACTCCATGTCCAAAAACAATCCTTAGAAAGACCTTTATTAGTCTTGGAGGAAGTAATGTGCAAAACCACTTGTAAAAAATATAAGATAGTGCAGCTTCTTGCACAGGTTAAAGAAATGAGGGGTGAATCATGGCTGTCGCAGAGTACTATATAAGTGGATGATACATAATATATCATAAATTGCTTTAATAAAAAAGGACTCTAAACAACATGTTTTTTAATGTCTGAAGTTAATATTTTTATTCTTTTGTTTCAATTTAAGATCAAACCCATGGAGCATGAAGTCATTCTGGGAACTGTAAATGAACATCATCACTGGACATTAGTGGTAAAAATAATAATAATTGCATTTACAATATTCATCAAATCAGTTTTATAAGACAAATGCATGGCATGCAGATAATCTTAAGTCATGAATTATTACATGTAATTCTCCACATAATTTTACTGTAGGTCATTTACCCACAAGAAAAGAAGTCGCTGTATCTTGATCCACTAGGAGAAACTAAACAAGGTATCCAAAATTGTTTGGAATCAACAAGGTAAGGATAAATGTTTAAATTTATTTTGACCCTTTTTTAAACTCTGTGTTGCTGTTGTTATTTTTGTGTTTATTATGACAATTATAAGTATGATGTCAATCAAAAAAAAAAATTACAGGTAGTACTCACAATTAAAAAACTAGCAGCAACAGGTTTAAATTTTTGTGTTGGCCTTCTGATATTGTGGTGTTATGGGTTAATTTTGCCTTGAAAGAGAAGTCTCCCCATGTTTCAATGTTTATTTGAGGACCTGATGTCTGTATGAGATGATGTTTTTACATTAGAAAATATAGCACGGGGAGAATAATGTTTAGTAGTTGCATAAAGTGTTGCAGAGGTTTAGCACTAAAACATAAGACAAATGTCTAAAATAATTTCACATAGGTTATACATGTGTTAATTTCATCTTTGCTCCTCCTCCACATCTCTTCAAAGTGTACTGTGTAAGTGATTGATTTCTATATCATGGGCCAAAACGGGGGAAAAAAGCACAAGTAATTGTTCACAGAAATGCGTTGTAGACTTTTAAAAAGTAATGATTTTAACAAAACAGTGTGGTCAGTGTTCCTAACTTGATGTTCAACAGACACTTAAGCTCTCCATACTGTTCACCTTGTGTCACCAAAATTTTAAAACATGTTATTTGTTTTTATTGTACTTGTCTTTCAGGGCATTCATGCGAAAAAAAAATGATGCAACGTCTCAAGATGGACTTGTGACACAGTCAAACATAAAACAAGTGGACGCTACCTCATGTGGAGTCTTTGCATTGAAAGTACGAGTCTTAACAGTAATACATACATATATATATGAGAATATTGGAAATGTTGTGTTGTAATAAATGTTAATGACAGGAAAAGGAATATAAGATAATTACACAATAAAAGAATGAAATTGATTCGCAGAAAACAAATTACTATAAAATAACATTTACGATATTAGCCTATTTAGTCATCTTAGAATCTCTTTTTCAGTTTGCTGAAAAGATCTTGCGAAAAGAGTCAATAGACTTTCCGTCTACAAAAAAGCCCATAAACACACACAGGCTGCAAATTGCCACCACTCCTCTCCTAGAGACAGGTAACTCATTTTCCACCATTCAGTGTTCTCACATCATGAATATTTTCATCATGATGGCTGTAGAAACAAACCATATAGTTGTTTGAATGAAGTAATAAGTGCAGTAGGTAGCATACTCTGTGCTATTTTTTTTTTCACTTTTTCAAACAGATGACTTGACAAACCCATGCAACTGACAACAAATGGGTAATGACATCAAGAAAGACTGCTAAATGTTATGATCAATTCCAATAAATGAAATTTTAACATTGGGATTTGTAATTATTTATTTTTTTACAGATTCAGTGTGAGATGTGTTTGCGGTGGTTCCACGAGCTCTGCGTGAAAAGCCCACCACCAGAAGATGTGTTTATTTGTTTCGCTTGTACATAGTTGACACTAAAGGTCCACAGCTAGTGTTCTTATGGCACACATTGTTGAGAACACACATCTACGTATATAGATGTAGATGTTAAATTAAGAAATCTAAAAAAAGCAAATGGTCTCCAAAGTTACTGTAGTTATTAGTTATACTGTGATTTATTTTGCAAATAAACTCTTTCGTGATAGCAACGCCAAGGTGCATTATTGATGGGGGGCACACATTTTGGCAGCCGATGCCACACAGCCTGATAAATTTTGTATCCCTCCATAACTTTTGCTGTGAAGAAGAAATCGTCTCCAAAGTTACTTATTGGTTATACTGTGACTTATTTTGCAAATAAACTCCTTCGTGATAGCTTCGCTACAAAGTGTAAACCGAGTGTAAATTCACTGGAGAGCGACGTGTTTCCATGATCGCGTCTGGTTTTACAGTATTATAGTATCAAAGTCTTTTTCTAGACAAAGTATTCCCAGCAGGTTATTTCAGTGTACAGTTTAAGGTAAATTGTCTTCCACACGGCACATTACAATGTCACGAAACTAATATTAAATTCATCGAGTCTGCTGTTTTCCAGCTTTTACTCTTTATTGCGTCGACTGCAGATCAGTGACAAGTAGCGTACAGAACGGAGCTGGGCAAGTGGCTCCTCCTACTTTGCGCGCTCCTGTGAATGGGGAAACAATTTTTGACGGGGGTAACTACTTTGGCACAACACCGGATTGTAAGATGAAAGTAGACACAATTTCGGGCTCCCACATTTTGTCCGAAACTTTACATTAACAAGTTTTTTGGGTTTTTCTTTTCTTTTCTTTTTTTTACTGTTATTCAAATGCAACCGTGGAAATAACGAATAGAACAAAAGTCATTCATTCTTACCTTATACTAACCGTGGTGCAGGCCAGTGCAGTGCATGAACTGATACCTTCTCCGGTCAATTCCGATGAGAGTACATCTAATGTCCCGCTCTACTGTACAAGACAATGGTTACCTGGAGGGATGTACCACTGTGAGAGGCGGTGCTGCGGAATAGTCCAAGTGGTAGCAGCTTTAATTTCCCGCTCAACCATAAATCGATGGTTTTTCAACGTGATTGTTGTCACCTTGTCAACTATAAATAGATCAACAATCAACGATGACAGAACAACAGTGAATCAATGTTATTTCAATGTCAGTGTCAGGTTTCATCAGTATTTCAATGTTGTTTCAACATTGGTTTTGTGTTGACATTTCAATCCTGATGGTTCAGATGGAAAATCAACATCTGTTCAATGTCTCCTTGCTATCTGGGTATACTCGGCACAGATGTTTCTGTACACTTGG